>NC_056678.1:26517089-27123050 GCF_018350195.1 Panthera tigris
AAATTAAGAAAAATAAACAAATAGAAATTCCTACTCTAAGGAAAGTCACCAATTTCTGGTGTCAAATATATCATCTCAAACCTTAAGACATGATTTTGTTAGCTGAGAGCTTTCCTAAGATTGAAACCATTTGAAAAATGTGGTAGGTGATGCTGTCAGGGATGCTCTAAACTAGCAGAGTCCGATATAATCCAAACTACCTATGTAATTTTAAATTTCCTAGTAACTACATTTAAAAGAGTAGTTTTATCAAACAGTGTGTTTTATTTAATCCAATATATCCAAATATTCTCATGTCAACATGTAATCAATCTAAAAAATGAAGATATTTCACTTTTTTTTTTTTTTTTTTTTTTTTTGCACCAAGTCTACCTATCGCACATCTCAGTCTGGACTAGTACATTTCAAATGTTCACCTGCCACATGTGGGTAGTGGCTGTTATACTGGGCTGTGCCACTCTAGAGAATTAGAGATTTCCAATCCACCCTTCTAAGTCTCTGTGCAACTTTTTTCCTGGCTAAAGAATGTTAGTTTGGCAAATGTACGTGATCTATACAGATAGCTACTGTCATTGCATAAAGGGTAGGGCTGCCTTGGAAATGTTTACATGGCCACCAAAGAGACCTAGAAATATCCTGGACATCTGGAGATTATAAACCAGAAAAAAAAAGCTATTTTATATTTAGGAAATTATACCTTAACAACCTAGTTGTCTGAATAGGGCACTGCTGAAGGAAGCGTGCCCAAGACCCTGTGGCTGGGTGGTTACTGGGGTGAATGGGAGGACTGCCTTCCTAGGACATGTGATACGTGCACTTGAGGGAATTATAGTGTTTGTAGTACATGCTTTATAAAGCACACAGGTCCGACTTGAAACAGACGTGGTAACAACACTACAGGCTGTGGGGTGTGAGAGGTAGTGTTAAGACACACGCACAAATCATGGCCACGCCTCTGGACGTGGAGCAGGGGGCCCCAAGGGATGGGCAGGAGTACACAGTGGTGAGAGTATAGCATGGGCTGACACCTGAACTGAATTACAGACACCAGCACTGACAATGAGATGAACACATATCCAAAAAGTCCTGGCACTACGGCTCAGCCCTGGGGAACCCACAGAAATAATGATGTAATAAAGAAAGCCTCCTTGTGAAAGAAAGGACACATTATTGAGATTTTCCTAGCCAGATGCATCATGAGGCAGACAAGCTGTAAAATGCTGAGAGGCACTTTTAAGAATCAAACTATCTGTACCAATTAGTCCATGGTACTAAATTCCTCACAAAGAAAGGCAGGAAATTCGTTCAAGGCTTCCTGCCTACCTTACCAAGAACACCTAAGGCACTCATACCATGCGAGGGTCTGGTCTAGCTGTCTCCCAAACACAGCGACGCAGAATTCCCTGTCTCTGCAGTCACTGGAGACGGAATCACCCATTTGAGCTACCAAAGGGTTTTGCCCTGCTCTGAGGGTACTCATGCCAGCAGACATGCACTCCATAAACAGATCAGTCCCACATTTCACCCACATCATCCATCTAGGATGGCTCTGAGGTGCACGGTAGCAGTGGAGAGGGGTCAGGAGAGAAGGGGAGAGAAAAAACAGATGAATTATAATCAAAATGGCATAGAACTTACTATAAGCTGTCTATATGGACTTTTGCAAATGTTGGGTTTTGTCTTTTTCTTCCCAGGCCAATGAACACTTGGGGTTTAATTCTAAGCTCAGGAAGGAACCTGATCTGATGACTCCTGAACTAAGGATAATGGTAAAGTCTATTATCATTGGAAATCACATGTTAGCTTTGTATTAGCAAAATCTAAAGGTCAGTGTGCCCCCTCTTCTCCAAGCTTAAACTTGACTCAAGAGGTTTCTCAGGAATTTTATCATTTATGCTAATAAAAAACTATAGGCTTGGGGCACCTGGGTGGCTCATGTGCTTAAGCGTCCCACTTTGGCTCAGGTCATGACCTCACACATGAGGGTTTGAGCCCCGCATCAGGCTCTGTGCTGACAGCTCAGAGCCTGAAGCCTGCTTTGGATTCTGTGTCTCCATCTCTCTTGTCCTTACCCCGTTTTCGCTCTCTCAAACATTAAAACAAAAACAAAACTCTAGGCTTATGGGAAGGATTTTAGGGACCTCTTAGAATGTACTTGGCTGGTAGAATTGTGACCCAAAGGGACACACAGAAAAGAGGTAAGAGATTGTTCTGTAACTCTTGGCTGACAGCCGGTCACTCACATGTGCTCCCGAGTGATCCAGGAGCAGGGTGTCTCCCAAGGGCTGGTGTAGGGTATTCCTGTGTTCCCAGAAGCAGTACCTGGCTACACTAAGCTGTCCATTTGGTGCCATTGATTCTGACGGTCCATCCTAAGGCCCCATATCCAAGGCAAGATTTTGATTCTTGCTTCTACATTTGCTGCCTACAGGCATAAGTTAAGAAGGTTTGGCCTGAAGCAGTGTAAGTTCCTGCAGTAGGTAAGGCGCCTCTGGGATTGTAAAATCTGCAGAGGAAGCATTTGTCACAGAACATCAAAAATTCAGCTATGAAAGGAGAGACAGCAGGAAACTCCTGGGGTAACTAACTGGCAGGACTATTGGAAAGGGTTTTCCTGATAAACCATAGCTATGAAATAAAATTTGGAAATGAGAATGGGAGGGATCAGGAAACCAAGGAAAGATTTTTGAGGTCATGTAACTCATTCATTCACCAGAGACTGCTGTTCCTGAAACTGTCCATCATCGGCTGGGTCCATACAAGCCAACTGGAATATTTCCTGGGGGGAGAGCGGACTCATCGAAGGGTATCCACTACGGCCACTCCTGAAAAGCAATGGCAAAGTAGGAGGTAATGTGTACATGAGAGAAAAAGAGAGAAAGCCATGTCATAGGCACCACTATTAATTCCCACCCCAGACAAGACTTCCTTCCCACCAAGGGTAACACCCTTTAAAACTGGCTGGCTTGTAAGCCTGGTAACTGACAGGCAGCTGGACCCTAGAATAAAAAAGTGAAAAAAAAAAAAAAAAAAAAGCATTGGAAAGGAGAAACTGGAGAAACCACTGTTTTCAACCTGTGTTGGGAACCATTCAGTATTCTGCTGGTGACTGGTGTATCTGTGACAAATGACATTATTTGTCACACTCAGCCATATGGAAGACCAATGCTGGATTGCAAACCTGTTTCTGCTCAGTTTCTCCCTTCAGCAGAAAAAAAATGCCATAGTTTAAACAGCGAACAATTTGTTTAAATATTAAGCAGTCATGGTCTTTTAAAAAATTTCCTCCAGTTTCAGTAGAAATATGGTTTTATTGTGCCAACATCCCTGGCCAAACTAAACAATTCAATGCTATGAACATTTATTGAAGGACGACTGTGCCAGACATAGTATCTGTTGGTTTATGAACGTGTGGAGTGATCTCAGAGGTGCTGGTGAGGAGGTGGTAACTTCTGGGTTGATGGCTATGTAGGGGGATGCTTGAGTGGTGATGAGGTAAGAGGCCTCTGAATGAAAGGTATGGACAGCTGTCCCTGTGTGCCTGATATTAAACCACTGTTGGGTACCTGTGGACACTCTTAGCCAATGGGATCCACGGGGCAGGTTAGGAGAAAAAGAGATAGCCAGTCTTTCCTGAGAAGATAGCTGCTGTAAAATAACAGGTGCCCTCTGACCTACTCAAGGATGCAGAGTGGGCTTCCTGATCGTGGGAAGAAGGTCAGGGGCTGGGCCACAGCTCTGAGTAATGGTGGAGCTACGAGGAAGAGCCCTTTCATGGTTGAGTCTACTGTACTCATGAATGCATCCACTGGAAAATTTGAGGCATAAACAAGGGGTTCCAGTTACTTGAAAATAATCCATAGGCACAATCTTACCTTGACTTGGATCACAAGGAGAGATCTGAAGAGCAGAGAGTCATCCCCCCTGTCTGGCCCCTTGCTGCCGGGAGGAGGTTTGCTGAATTTTCACAACTGATACAGAGTGATCTGATATTTAAATGACCTGCTTACATGTTACTCATCTTACTCAGCGTGTCTTCTCCTGAGAACCACTAGGAGTAGGATAGGCACTGCTGTATGAGGAATCACAGAATCCCTAATAGGTAGAGAGGACCCTTGGAATCACTGAACAACCTCAGAGTTGACTAACTTCAACCGAGAATTGGCTTCCTACTTTAAAAACCTTGTCTGTCTTCTCATCGTTAGGATAAAGTCTGGAACATGGCTGCTCATGATCTAGTTCCTGTTTTTCCAGCTTCCTCTTGCCCTTCACCCCCCGCTCCTGAATTTCATGCTCTTAAGTTCACTGAATGTGCCCACCCGGCTTCTTTCTGCCTCAAGATGTTAATACAGGCTGTTCCCAGAGAACAGAATGCTTCTCTCCAACTCCTCTGCCCTCCACAAACTCTGTTCATGTTACTTTGAGTTCATCCTTCAAAATTCACTTTGTTAAGTAAATGCTCTCTGATCTCTCCCTCTGCTGGAACTGGCAGGTACCCTTTTCACATGGACTCAGATTCTGCCACGCTGTTTTCTTCCTATACAAATGACTGAAAATGACAGCTTTTCTTCTTTCCAATAATTGTGTTTCATGACTGGCTTCCCACCAGGTGTAAGCTCAGTAAGGGCAGAAGGTACGGAGGGACCAATGTCCCCCTTTCAGGACATGTGCCAACATCGATCCCAAAGGCTCATGCCAGAAACTTGGGGGTCATCTTTTATTTTTCCCCCTCCTTTACTCCCTGAGGCAAATCAATCACCAACTCCCATCCAGTCTCCCTACTGATAATATTTCAAGTCTTTGCATCTTTCCCCATCTCCCTCTTGTTAGTCTAAGGAACAGTCATTAATAATTTACACAATTGCAGTCACATACCAAAAGCAGTACTGTCTCTCAAACTCCTCCCCTCTGATCCAAGCCCACACTGGATTCAAGAATGATCTTTGAAAAGTTCAAGTCTGATCATGTCACACTGATGAGTAAAACCCCACTCCCGTATCCCATTTATAATGCTCCCATGTGCTGGCCCCAGTGGAGTTCGTCACCTGCTGCCTCACTGCGCTCTCTGTGCTCCAGCCAGCCATCAGGCTCCTGAAGCTTATCACCTTCTCCCTTCTCTTGAAGAACATGCCTCTGAGTCTCATTTAAACATTACTTCCGCAGAGAGACTTCCCTGACCCCCCGACCAGGTGTGCTGCTTCCCTCCTGTGGTATTCCAATAGGCGACCCTTCTCCATTTGAACTTTCATCACTTTTGTAAATTTCTTTTTCAGGATTTGTCTCCATAGGGACTGTGATCATGTTGACTGCTAAATACTTAGTGCCTGAGCCAGCTTTTCCATCATATTGGGTTTTAATAAATATTGGTCAAATCAATGAGTAAATGAATCAATAAACAGAGAGAAGTTGGACTGATGCCATATGGGAGTTATGTAGAGCAAAATGTTTCGGTGAGAGAGGTCTAGGTAGAGGGGTGGCCTCCTTTCTAAGCCAAGGACTCTTGAAAAATGCTGCACACCCTTCCACTGGGAAGGTTCCACTGCTCCAGGCATACCTCCTTCCCTCACAGATCAAAGATAAACATCTGCCGGTTTTGTGTAGACAGGAGAATCCATACCTTGCTACCTCATCACATCAAATATTTGTAAAAATGAGGAATTGCCTTGGTCATGGTGTTGGTCCTTTGCTTCTCTTGTAAATGTGTTGGATTATGACCTCTGAAATCAATGTTTTTCAAAAACAGGCGTCCAACACCACAGGCAGAAAGGAACTCATGGTGAGAGACTCCAAATAGCTTTCATTCCCCTGATGATTCCTAAAGTCATGATATTTAGTCATTATTGGCTCCATGAGAACCAGGACTGGGTTAAACCCAACAACAAAACCTCATTTACATGGGGTAGAGGAATTTCTGCCCTTTGGGTACTTGTACATGCTTGTTGAGGAGAGAAAAACCATGTTATAATGAGATAGGGATGGTATAATAAAGCATTTATGACTAACAAGTAGGGGCTAAGGCTTGTAACTCAGAAGAGTTGACAAATTCCTTAATTGAGGTTTTGTTTCTGCTTCCAATATACACATCTTTTTTTTTTTTTTTTTTGTGCCTGATCTAAGGTTGCTTTTGTTCATTACAGATAGCACCGTAGTGGGAATACTCTAGAGGTTAGGAACAACAAACTTAAATTCCAGTTCAGCTTCGGCAGCTAATTTAATGTCCAATTTCTTATTTGTTTGAATGATGACACTAACTTATGCCCTTTTTCCTTTGCCCATTCCCAGTGCTGTCTCTTGAGCTGGCCACAATACCAAATATGCATTGTCTGCCTTTTATTACCCCTGCTGAATAACCATTTTAAAATAAAAATTGTAATGGGGCACCTGGGTGGCTCAGTCGGTCAGGTGTCCAACTTCCTTTGTGAGTTTGGGCCCCACATCGGGCTCAGCGCTGACAGCTTGGATCCTGCTTCAGATTCTGTGTCTCCCTCTCTGCCCCTCCCCCACTTGCACTCTGTCTCTTTCTATCAAAAATAAACATTAAAAAAATTAAATACATAAATAAAAATAAAAAACGTCTTCACCTCAGAGAAAGGGTCATTTGGCTCAGACTATTATTTCTGGGGCATTTCTGGGCCTGCACAATGGCATGGGTGACAGGATGCAAACAGGGCAGCTGTGGACCCATTGGTTATACTCACAAGCCTGAGACAGGGTCCTGCTGGAGATAAGGCAGGGCTTTGGCATTAGCAATGATCTCCTGAGGCAGAGATGAAGGCTCCATGCGCTGGAACATGGGTGCGTTTTTCTGTGTTAAAAGTAGGAAGGAGGAAAAAGGAACTCATATGACCCTGGGGTGTGTTGGTGGAGTGGGGAATACAATTCACTTGGGTAAGATAGGAACATGCCTGATACTCTGATCCACTGGGTTTCTAATCCCCACAACTAGAAAGTTCCTGGACACTGCACCCCTACCTCTGCTTCTAAGCACTTGCAGGGCACTGTGCCCCAGCTATGCATAGGCCCGTCCCTATAGGGAGTCCTGTGACTCCTCACGGCCCACCCACCTCCCATACTGTCAGTGACCCTCACCTGTTCCTCCAGCTGCTGCCTCTGCTTCTTCACCTTACTCTGTTTATAGTAGTCCATGATCATCATTGCTGCATAGATTTTGCCCACAGTCAGGTCAGAGGCTAAAAACACAAATGTGGCATGGAAGGGAACAGGGAGAAGACAGGTGGCAGAGAGTGAGGATACCTCACAAGCTTCCCCATTCTTTGAACCAGGTTTGCTCCCTCAGCCATCCACCTAGCCAGTATTTATTGAGAGCTCCACATGCACCAGACCCTGAGGATACAAAGTGACTAGGTTGCACATCTATCTTTGGGAGCTTCCATAGCCACCCAGTGAGAGTAGGGGTACTGATGAGAAACCACAGTAAGTAGGCATCACCTCCACTGGTCTAAATTTCCATGCCTAAGTAACGGCACCCTATTCCCACCTGCATGAGGGTTTGCTGAACAGTATTATGGGTAGGGAGAGAGCTATGCACCCAAGAAGTTTCACCCACAACTACAGTGACCTATCTTGAGAAAATGTTTTCAATTCATGCCAAAGGGATTAAGGAGTGGGAGATTTGGGTTTCCTAAGAATAAAAGAGCAACCTTCCCTTATCTCCTTGATCACTCAGTGTCCTAAAAGATGTGGCCTTGGTATGCTGAGCTCAAAGTGACAACGACACCCAGGAGGAGACCCACACCTTTGGGCATGGGCACGAGCAGATCTAGCATCTTCTGGGATAGGTGAGGCCAGATGGCCAGGGTCTCCTTTTGTAGTTCTGAGTCTAGCTGCTGTCTGTCTGCACCACCTAGAATAAAATAAACTTCAGTAAATAAAAAAGACATACAAATAACCAGTACCGAGGGAGCAGGTGGGGGGAGGAGCTGAATCAGCATGGCACCTCATAGTCTCAGAGGAAATCTTGGCACTTCGTGATAGTGGATCTTGTAATACCACGTCTTTCTGCTGAAGAAGCAGAACACATTTTGGCTCCCATTTTTAGTGACTCAGGGATATCCTGCCACAAGATCTGAGGCCCCAAGACCAAGATCAGCTTCCTCATTCATTTGAAATACCTCCCAGGTGCTTAATATATCAGAGGGAAAGATGAAAAGAGCCACAAGGAACCTCCCCTGCCTCATTATACATACATCCATTCTTCTGGCAACTCTGACTCCATAGTCTGAGTGACCTGATTTTAAGAAGGATTTGGATCAGGCAAGAGCAGGAAGGCTGGATGCCCATCTGGAAGTAATAAACCTTTTTTCTCCTAAATCACTGAACCGGAAATCAAGAAGAGCAAAGAACGGCCCTGATGGTATCTGCCACAAACCTTCCAGAGCATTAGAGATACCACATAAGAAACAAAAAGAACAAAATTAAAACTCATTTGTTCAATAAACAAATATTTCTAAGATGCCTACTATGTACCATTCACTGAAGACCACATCCTGGTAAAGCTGAAAGGAGCCTTAGAGATTGTCAGACCAGTCATTTATTTTCCAGGAAGAAATGGCAGACATTATAGTGATTGGGTCAGAGGTGAAACTAGACCCTGATAGTTGATTTTCAGATCACGACATTGTCAGATGGATGCAATGTTCAAACAGCTCTGTCCTGTGCCACCTTGGGTGAGTCGTTCCAGAGTCCCATTTTCCTTTCCTGGCTTACCTTTGGCGATTTTGATGTCCAGTGCTGTCCGTATCAGAGCCATGAGTGTGGAGGTGAAGTGGACTGTCATGTCCTCAGCTACTGGCATATTCATCAGGACCAACCTCTGTGCGAAAGAGAGAAAAGAAAGAGCAGGAGGGAAAAAAATATCGAAAGAAACCTTGGTGAGAAGAGAAGAAAAGTGTGGAGGTCAATGCTGAGACAAAAAAGAAGGGCAAGGATTCCCCATCCCCGGTCCCACCTCCTCTCCCTGCTTCTCACTTATGGCTCATTTGCTGCTGTTTAGTTCCCCCCACCCCCCCCCCCCCGAGAATGTTGCCAAATTCCAAAAGAAGGAGGACTAATCATTCTTGAGGACTCCTCCATGGTCCTAAGAATGTCTTTAATAGGGATGGAAAGTGATTTCTAAAAGAAATGGCTCAGAGAAAGGAGTCAGCTCTGGGAGGTGGCTCCATTCCCTGATGCAAGGCTGCTCTCTCTTTCCCCTTGTCCCATGGATACCCCCAAAACTCACATGGAAAGGTAGTGATGGGAGAGATTTTGCTTTGCTTATCTGTTGAAATATGCATCCTGATGCCCCCCTTTTTGAGTCTTTAAAAGGTGAAATTTGCCAGCACGTGATTGAACATGCATAAGTCCAACTTATCCAAAGGTGGATGAGGTGGAGCAGGATGGAAAAGGAGGAGAGTGCAAACAGGGTACAGGGGAAGAAAGCTGGGAACAGCAGAGGAGAGAGAATGAGAGAAGGGTGACCAAGGCAGGAGCAGAGTGGGCAGGCCTTGTTCCCCTCACCCAAAAGAAGGGATCAAACTGAAATGGCCAAATCCACTTTCCAGAGAGTATATTGCTTTTGGAATCCTTTAACTTTTCCTCCAGTCCCCACGCCCCTTCAACCCGCCAAGCTTCATCCCCGACATTCAAAAAACTCAAGGCCACATTCTACCACCTGGTACTTTGGGATGTGGCCATCATGAGCAAAAAGGATGCCAGCCCATAAGCTGCACATGAAGAGCCATGTACTGGGCCCTCAAGGGCCCTGTTCCAAGGAGATGCTCTCTGGAGCTGTACAAGTTGGAGGCAGCAGCAGCAGCAGGTCCTCTGGCAGAACCACCAGCCTAGCAGGGAGGGACATGTCTCTTCCCAAGGCAGGATCTCTAATGCTCCAGTGGAACATCTGGCCTAATGTGATTCTACAGACATGATGTCTTAGAGTGTAAAGTCAGTTTCTTGTTTGTATCTGAGTTCCATCTCTCTCCCACTTCCTTAAGCTTCTAGAGAAGTGGCCACATTGCTGTGGTATATTCCTAGATGAAAGAGCTCCAGAGTTCTGGGTCAGTCTAAACACCAAACAGTAACTATTACTAATGGGTGGAGGAAAAAAAATCAGGCCCCAAAGCTCTGTGTACCCTAATGGCGGGTGACTTCCAATGTATGCTGCTGCTCTGAGCAAGCCATGGGGAATCCACCCATAACTCCAGGGCCAGCCCCCAAATCAGTCATGCCAATAATGCAAATCTAATGCTGAGTGCAACTTGTGCCCAATGTCACCTTTTCCCTTGTACTGACAAGAGAACCGGGCAGCTGGGCTGGTGGGGGAAGGGGCCTGGATCCTTCATCATGTATCCTAGAAGTCGCGTTCTTCTTTTTTTCTAATACCTAGAAGGAACCATGTCACAGTTCCTTCCTCTATCAAAGAAGAAGACATGCATTAAGGGTTTGCCTCTCTCCTAAAAATGAACCATGTTTAGACAAATTTCTGCATCATTTCCTCAGCTTATCTGATTGGAGGTTTTTTCTAGGCTCTGATAGCAGTTTTGCTGTTCGCTTCCTTCTTGCCCATATATGCTATCCTGCAGGCCACCACTCTGCCTCCTCTGAGCAAACACGCTACTTAACACTTCCTTTCTAGTCATCTGCTCACAAGAAGCCACACGCTTGGAGACACGCAGAAGAACACATAACAAGCCCCACGGTGAAGACTCTTGCCAATCATTCCTCATATTGTTTCGGGACTCCATACTTCCAGGAACCTTCCTTGCCCTTTGACCTCATCATTCCTTTTCCCCTTGGTTCCCTCCTCCGCCTCCCCGGCCCAGCTTCCTCCCCATGTTCTGGCCTCCCTCCTGTTGGTCTCTAGCCCAGAACAAAGGAAGGGGTGGTCTACCTTATATGCCACTTTGGAGGGACATCTCTTGCCGAGGCCTAGCGGTGGTGACATGAGAGTCAGCATTTCATACATCTCAGTGTAATGGATGCGGCCACTGCTCATGGAGGGGTGGTAAGTGGAGACGGGGTGGGTGGGCAGGGCAGGGAAGGAAGTGAGGAGAAGGATGCAGACCAGGAGGAAAGGAGAACAGGCATTCCCAGAGAGCCAAAACAAAACAAACAAAATAATACAGAGAACAGGAGAAGAGAAACAAAACAAAATGGACAAACAGAAAAAGAATAGGAAACCTGTTAATCGAGGCAAATCGTACACGGGACTCCATCCTGGTGCGGATTTATATCACGCCCCACACAGACCCGGGAACGTTGGTGGCAGCCTCTGGTCCCCGTGACTCTGCTGCGTAGTCATGGGGACGCGTTTTCTCCTCGTGGTCGATTGTTACCTACTTCGCTACTCACTCTAGCCATCCTCCATACAACACAAGCCTGTTTTCAATTCCCAGGGCTGTGTGCGAGCGGTATAAAACGGATAGACGGTGCTCCAGCCACGGGTTAGGATTTCTGGCCCCAGCTGGGGCGGGGCCCCGACCTGCATGTCAGGCCCTTCTCCTCCTCTGAACCCACAGGCGGAACATCGTGTATCCCCCTCTGTGGTGTGTGTGCGAAAGGAGGCGGCAACTTGCACTGAAAGTGGCGCGCTGCTTTTCGGAGCCGGCCGGTTGCTTCCACCTGGCTCTGCGGGGAAGAGTGCTCTCTACTCCGGGCATGCCCCAGGGCAATGGCATGCTGGGGACAGAAGAAACCAAACCAGGAGGAGGAAGAGCATCTTGCATGCCATGCTGCCCTCCCGGCTCTCCCCACATGCGGCTGCAGGTTTCACCGGGGCGGAGTTTAAAGAGTCTCAGCAGAGGCAGCTGTTTGGCCTCCTGAGTACAGGAATCACTGTGTCACCACCCCACGCCAGCTCCTTCCCATTGCCCTGGCTGGCATCTTCCTGGGCCTAAGTCTTCTGCCAGCTGCCGGACCGAGCTACGCCCAGAGAGCCCACCCTTCTCTCCTGCGGCACCAGGAGATGCTTCCTTAGCTAGCGGGTTTGGCCTCGGACGGTGGCTTGGCAGAGCCGCTCCTGTTCCAGTTCCCAGGGTCTGGCAGAGTTGAAGAGGGGGTCCTATGTGCCCCTGAGCAATGTCCTTGGTCTCACAAACAAGCAGTGATGTCGCAGTTATGACAGGCCCCCTCGATCCCCTCAACGCTACACATAAGACCCCTAAGGCAAGAAATCTGCTCGGGAGCCTCCGCTGCCCTGCAGAGACCTTCACAGACCCCCTGAGCTACTGCATTCTTCTACACACCCCAAGTCTACCCTCGCTTACCACTCTCACCTCCTGCCCTGATTCATTATGGTTTCTCCCCTCCTTTCTGTCCTCAGGCTTTTACAGTCCTTTCTGACCAAACTATCCAGGGGCTGGAGAATGGGCAAAGGTAGGGACAACTAGAATCACATTTTGCTAAATTGCACATGGGAGGATGCTGCTGCTTTTCACCAAAAGGAGGTTCTCTGTTCTCCAGTGAAGATGTCTGCATTCTCTGGAGGACGGGAGGTCCTTCTGGTGAAATCTACAGATTAAGATGGAGTGGGGAGAGGGAGAGAGACAGTGTGTGTGTGTGTGTGTGTGTGTGTGTGTGTGTGTGTGTGTGTGTGTGTTTGTGTGTGTGTACACATGACTGAGTGTGTGCATGTGCAGAAAAGTGAGAGAGGTCAAATCGGCCTTCCATATCAAGTCCTTTTTTCTGTCTTCCCCCCAAAATGTGCCCTTCTTCCTTCTGTAACAGCTGCTGGTTCTGGGAGTGTTTGGACCTCTTTAAACTCAAAGGAAAGCAACATGAAGGTTCCCTCATGTGGCGCAGCGGTGGTGGAGCAGAACGGAGAGGTGGGTTCGAAGTGGCACCCCACCGCCGGTCATGGCTGGGGACTGGGAGGCAAACCTTGCAAGCCACCCTGTAGGGGCAGTTCTCTCCCAGGCCCAGAGGCGGCGAGATCACCCGCACTAATTTGTACATATCCTTATACGGGATCCTGCCGCTGTAAAGGAAGCACAGGTGGGTTAATAGGACACTCAGAGAAGGGTGGGGAAGACAGGACAGTTTAGCCATGATGTTGAGGGCTGGAAGAGGGAGAGCAGCTTTTTCCCTCCGGCCTGGTAAAACCCAACCAGGAGAGACGGAGAGCAGTGAGCCTCAGAGAACCATCACCTTGCTGAACTGCACTGCCCCCAATTTTCTAAGGAAATCAGAACCCGTCCAGTGCCCAGAGGGGCTGCTGCATGACCAAGAGCACCCAGAGACACCTATCTGGCCCACACTTCGTCAGATGCAGAAAATGGACTCTGGCTCGAGCCAGGCCTTGAAGAGCACAGCCTGAGAGTTCACACAAATGCCTCTGACAGCTGTCAAGAGCAGATGCCAGGCTGCCGTGAAGTGGACTGCCCAACTGTTTGCTTTTCGCAGACATTGATTACAGTCAGTTACTCAGACCCGCTTGTCAGGGGCAGTGGGAAGTCAGCATCTTTCCGCAGACTGTGAGAGACAAATTTCCCATTAGGCTAATTAGCAAGGAGCTCAGTTGGCACAAGGGAATTTGCAAAGGGCTTTGCTTCTCTTGGTGGCATATTGTTCCCGAGTTCAGCTTGGGCGAGCTCTGCTCCCTCGGTGGGAGCCCGCGTGGATCTGTGCTGGGAGAGCAGCCTGGGAGGGAGCCGTGGACACTCTCCCTCCGGCTCTGCTCCTGCTGGCCAGCCCACAGGCAGCCTGGTCAGATCCAGCCAGAATTCCAGGAACAAGGTGACCTATCTCGCCAACCTTCTTTCACAAGGGCCTGCTAGAGAGTCCTGGCTTTCCGTGAGAAGGACAGAATCAACAACTGATTCCTTTTCAGCAACTACAGCATCTGCTCTTTCAGAGACCACAACAAGGAAGCAACATCCCAGTATGGACCACGGTTTCCACTGGAAATTATAAACACACATGTTCACCTCTGAGCATCCAGTCCTTGACAGCAGCCACGTGAGGCTTTGCCCCAGCTTTACTCGTTCCAGCCTTTTTTTGATTTTGGTGTTAATTCCTCCTCTTTTTCTAAATAACAGCTCATCGGTACTTCAAGTCTCTTGATTCTTGAGAGGAAGTTCATTTAACCATTTGCTCTTTGTTTCTTACTGAGATTGGGATGCGGGTGGGTTGGTACTGCCTATAGGCTGGTGTTCCCTGCATCCTGTATGAGTCTTCTTTTTGAACACATTGGCTCACGTTATCCCTGTTAGTTCTTTCCCCTGTATCCCAAAAAGAAGGCCAATGAAACTCTAACCAGAACATGACGCTGTGAATTTCAAAGCAGAAGAGATTCTCCATTCTATTTTTGCTCTCTCACAGCTCCTATATCTGAGTCTCACGGTTTTTTTTTGGTTTTTTGTTTGTTTGTTTTAGTCCTCATGGAATCATTTCTTCCCAGCAGCCAGAATGAGTCGGGAGGAACACATTTAATGCACATAGTATTTGGGTCCCAAGATAATATGAAAGCACAGGAAGCTGTGGTTTCAGAGAGCTAAAGACACCTGAGTGAGGCCAGGTGAGCAATGAACTTCTCTGCTAGCAGTTCTCCTCTCAGGTTGAGTGAAGACATCCCTTCTCAGGCTCCCAATCCCATGGCCATCCATGCTTTCCAAACCAATTTTCCATAGTTTCTGGTTGTTTTCCTGTATAGTTATTGTCAGTTATAACAACAGTTACATACATGATTTCATATCATCCCTACTACCACCCTTCAAAGCAGGCAGGTATCAACACCATTTACAGATGAGGAAGCTCAGAGTAGTTAAGTGACTTGTCCAAGGCCACAGGGCTGATTTGATGCAAGCCCTGGCTACATTCCCTCTAGCACAGCACCCATGGCTTTCTAAGCAGCCCATCTACCAGAAAGTAGATCCAGAGAGGAAAAGCTGTTGCTCAGCCATCGTAATAGGAATGGATTTAGGGAACTCTGTGCCCTAAGTCATTAATAATTACTGAGGGGAAGAGGAATTCTGATTCACTCTTCTGACATTTGACCCAAGTTCAACAGCCTCACAGGAGGGAAGATTTTAGGATGAGTCTCAGATTATGAAGGGGCTCCAGGTGGAAGCAACGTGGGCCATTCCTGTGAAGGATGGCATTTCTTGTAGTATTTTCAGAGGGGGACCAGAATGGGTAGATTGGTGAGATAAGATCCTAGAACTAAAATGACATGGGACAGAAAAGTTCCTGTGAAGGAAGTGCTTATAGAATAGTCACCCTGTCCTCAACCGTGAGGGGCCAAAATGCTGTTTCTGTCCTCTAAAGCAGGGATCGGCAAACTTATTTGGTAAAGGATCAGGTAATGCTTTGTATTTTGAGGGTCACACTGTCTTTGTCACAACTACACAACTCTTCCTTATGGTGTGAAAGCTGCCACAGACTATACATAAATGAGTGGATGGCTGTGTTCTAATAAGCTTTACTCACACAAACAGGCAGTGGACCATGTTTAGCCTTGAAGCTGAAGTTTGCCAACCCCTGCTCGGAAGCCCAGGAGGCACATCATCTGAGAAATACTGGACGGTGAAAGAAATCGGGGGAGGTTATTCATGCAAATTCCTGCCATTTAATTCAATTCTGTATATAAAAATCCTTAAGTGTTTAGGGGATCAGTTGGAAGAACAGCCTGCTCAGTTTTCTACATAATTTTAGTCAATCTCAAACCATGTCTTTCGAGAGGGATGAGTGAGATAAAATGCTAATGTCACTTACTGTGATGGCCAGATGTTCTGGCCCAGAAGACCCCTGTCAACCCACCCCTCTCCCCGCCCCAATGACTCAAAGGAGTCCACTAACCACTGGTAGGGAAGAAAAAGAAAAAGATTACTGGAAGCCCCTCTGGTGATTGAAACCAAGCACTCTGAGGTGCAGACTGTGTGATGAGATTGGCAAAGAAAAGGAAGGCCTGTCACAGAAGGAATGAGAGGGAAAAGGAAGATAAAGAAGCTATGTTTTTGTTGGCTGGCTGGATACCAGAGCCAATCTGAGGGCCTGAGCTCTTCCCCAGGCCAGGACTGAGAGGAATCTCCTCTCCTTCTGTAACAGGCAGACCTTTAGGTGGCTCTGGTTCCAACCCCTTCCTTGGGAACCCCACAGGCCCTTGATATGGGCCCCACTGGGATGGTCGAGAGGCCTACGCACCATGCAGCTCTGTCATATTCTGCCCAGACGCGGACAAACTCGTCCAAGTGGTGAGGCCCTAGGATGGATGAGTCCCGAGTCAGGTACTCAAAGTTGTCCATGATGACGGCCACAAACAGGTTGAGCATCTGGAGGGCATGGGGGAGAAGAAGAGTTAAGTAGTGCAAACAAACCTAACACAGTAAAACAGGTTTCAAGGCCAATAAAGAATTCAAAAGTGTGTGAGGCCGAAGTTCCTAACTAAAGCCCTATTCATCTTGTTGAATGCCACATGTTTTCATCAGAATTTCCACACATTTCACTGTGTATTATTTCACTCTTCCATGCCACTTTATATTTGGAAAGAACCCCACAAAAAGAGTCACTTCATTATCTGTTCAATTAATTTGTTATTGCAGCAGAGGGAGCAGTAAGAGCGACAACATTCTCGAAGTCAAGGCCTGACACCAATCCTCCCTTCTAGCCTCCCCCACCCCCAACCCTGCTCCACAAAAGGAGCCAACAGAAGAACTGGTAAGATGCCTTAGAGCTGACTGCGTGGCTTACTGTGTGAAGACCTGGAAGCCGTTCACGCCCTGAAGTGGCTTCCAAGACCCCGTTGTCTCACTTATTTGCACACCATTTGCACAGCATTTATTGTGCACCCACTGTGCTGCAGAGATCCAGGTGCTAAGGATGGGAAGTAAGAAAGTTTTGTCCAGAGATACATTCCTATGCCTAGCACATTGCTTAAAACAGAGCAGACCTTCACCTGTTCCTTGAATATTCTTAAAGACTTCGTATTTAGCACAGACTGTGATGTATGAGGAACACACAAATGGTGTAAAATTTTTTATGAGCCATTTTAAGAAGCATACACAGACAGGTTACAATGGGACCAGAAAGGGGTATGAATGTGAATTTCGTATCATTTCCAGTTCATGAAATATTATCCATCTTTTATTTTTTCCTTAACCATTTAAGAATGTAAAAACCACTAGCTCATGGGCCATACAGAAAGAGGTGGCAAGCTGGATATGATCCACGGGCTATATTTCCCCCATTTCTGGTCTCAATTTTGCAGTAGGCAACAGAATCCACTAAAGGGTTTTGAACTAGGATAAAGACCTAGATATATTTTATCCAGAAGGAGCCCCTGGAAGCAGGGGAGAGTTTTGTGGTGCTTCTGAACCAAGGCAGTAGCAGGAGAGTAGTATAGATAGGAGAATCGAAGGACATGGTATTGACAGAACTAGACCACCTGAATAGCACTGTTTTATTGTTTCTTGGCTGCCTAGAACTCATTTACTATACATCTGGTCTCTTGAGGACCACCCCCCCTGCATCCCCCCAGCCGCCTATACCCAGTTAATATGGTTCAGTGGGGTACCACCTATGATCCAGGTCTCAATCAGCCACTGAACCCCATTTTCCTGGGCCACAGTGATTGGTGATCCAATCAAGGCCAATAAAATGGTATTGAACCTTCTGGGCAATAGACTTGTTCTTCCCTGTGAGTCTTGAATGTGTGAGGACTGGGGTCTAGAGCTGCTGCTACAGCCATCTTGGAGCCAGAGGCTGGGGGGTGTTTGGAAAAGAGCTCACAGGGAGGAGCCTGGAGGAAGAGATCCATAAATAAAGAAACTTGGTCCTGGTGATGTCATCTGAGGGCCAGATCAAGCCTGCTAATGCCTCTCCTTGCCCCAAGACTCTTCATTTACATATGCCTGTAAAATCCCTTTTTGCTTAGGCCAGATGTAGCCTCGTGTCCTGTCTTTCACGAGTGAAAGAGTCCTGCTTGAGAGACAGAACTGCCTGAGGGGACAAGAGGATTGGATCTCTGTTGATTCCCAGGCAAAATGGCCAGGTGGATGGAGGTGCCAGATATGCAGACGGCATATAAGATAAGGAGAAAGTCTGGAGACAGGACGTGGTTGGAGTCTTCTCCGCAATACAGACAGACTGCTGGCTATTTCCTAACAACCACTCTCATTCCTGCTTGCCTTCCTCTGTTTTCCTCTGTCCCACTGCCTAGAATACAAGCAGATGCCTAGCCGTGTAGCCCCTGGAGGTGATGTCTGGGGTGCTCACCACTCTGTGGAACGACCGAAACAAGCCTGTACTGCCTTCCTCCAGACTTCACTGGTGTGCAAGAGAAACAAACATCTCTTTTGGTTAAATCACTGTTATTCGGGGGGTTCTGTCTCATGAAACCTGAACCTAATCATGGGCTGGGCCTTTCTTTCTGTCACTGAGATTGGAGCCGCCGTGAATACATATATTCAATCACTGCCTGGGTTCTAAAGGAGTTTCCACATAGCCACACGTTTGTTTTACACTCCTTTCAAGGTACTTATTATTAATGTTAATAAAACAGTATTATCTTCGCTTCATATTTGTATAGTCTTTTATAGCGTGGTGTGCACACTCACACCTATTATTTGCTTTAATGCTCCTCTCACCTTGTGAGGCAGGCTTAATTATCATCAGCCCTTCGAGGGCACATGTGCCTCCAAGGACACATTTGTATTCTCACCTCCAAGCACACAGCCTGGCTCATCACAGCAGATCAGTAAGTCTAGAGTGGTTGGTTTGAATTAAGAAGCTGTGTGACTTGCCCCAGGTCACAAAGTTGGTCTCATGCAGGGCTGAGATTTGAAAGCAGATCATCTCATCCTGAATATAGCCTCTTTAAAAATAACATTAATGTGAATTATGCAGCACCCTCCATCTCAAAATTCTGAGTACCTTTATAGTCTCTAATTAATTTTCCAGTTATATCTTGGTTTCTTTTAATATTTATTATTAAACACTTACACCATGTAGGATAAAGCTGAGATGTCCACATGCCCTTCTACCTGCTCCGTATCACCCCCACAGCAGCCCCGTCAACAAGCACTCATATCCCCGTATGCCTTTCTCCCTTGGACTCCAGCCGACAGAGCGACTATAACCCACTCACAGTTTCTCCCCAGGGCCTCTAAGACACTGTTTTGTGTTCTTTTTCATTGAAAACCTTTCACACCCCCAAGAAGAGAGTGTATTCAAACAAATCCCCGCTCACCATGAAAATAATACCCTTATATCGACTCATTTTCCCTCCCATTTACAGAAGCTACAAAAGGGAAAGTGTCTTGCCCATTCTAGAACAGCAACAAAGCCAAGACACAAGGCAGGCTACCCAAGTCTCTAGCTGGCTCACTCTCTGCTACGTTAACCTGCTGACCACCCTCCAAAGTCTGCCTGCAAGCTGCTTTTCCACACCAGAGAGCTAGACATGTGGCAGATCTCCTCATGATCACTTTAGGGAAGTAGAAACGCTTGGCCATGAGATAATTCACTTGCTGCACGGCTGTGAAATTAACCACTTTTCAGTGGTATTGCCTTAGTTTTAGACTTGTTCAGCGAGTGACATTAGCAGCAAAGCCAAGCTGAGGGGTGTCAGGGTGGCCAGAAACACCAGACCGGCCCTTTAACCTATCTGGTAGCACCTTGTCCATGACTGTGCAGGGCAGGGATGTCTGGATGCTGGTGTGCTAATTCATGCTTTCTCCCAAAAAGAATTAAGAAGGCCATCTAGGGCTTCTCACCATTTTCAAAGTGGGTATGCTTCACTTTGTATTATGTAATTTGTAATATCACTTAGTATTTACTAATGCCCAAAATAGTCCATTTCCTTTCATTTCCTTTCATGCCTCTCAAGCTGGCCAACTGTCATCAAACAAAATGACAGAAGAGAGATCACATCTATTACATCATATATTGTCATCACTCTACCTTATTAATGCTACCACTTTGTATTTCCAAGGTACCTTTTCTCTTTTGAAAGTCTCCAAAAGAGAGATAAGATATTCTTAGTCCTCCCTGTAAGATACTATACCTGAAGTATAGAGAAGACAGATTTACTCCAGGTCACAACAGATTCAACATGAAGCTCAATACTCTATTCCCTAAACTCCACTCCACTTGTTGTTCCTTCTCACAGTAATCCTTCCCTAGAAGCAGCAAGAACTGTCCAGTGTCAGCCATGGGAAGTCACCCACCCAGGAGTCAGCTAAGGATCCTGGCCTTTAAAAGTTCCTTGGGAGGGGACCTGGGTGGCTCGGTTGGTTGATCATGAGACTCTTGATCTCGGCTCAGGTCATGATCTCATGGTTCATGAGTTCGAGCCACGCATCGGGCTCTGTACTTGATGGTGTGGAGACTGCTTGGGATTCTCTCTCTCTCCTCTCTCTCTCTGCTCCTCCCTGCTCTCTCTCTCTTTCAAAATAAATAAGAGTTTCTTGGAGGATGGGGCGGGATAGGGTAGAGTAGGCCACATCTCAAGCCAAGAGCACAGGGTTTGCTCACCAAGAAGGAGCAGAAGAAGATGAAGGAGACAAAGTAAACATAGGCCAGATCGGTGCCACAGCGCTCATTCTCATTCTGCCCTGATGGCGCAGTGGTGTCGGGCTCACAGCCTTTCTCCCCGAGGCACGACAGCATTATCTCCTGCCAGGCCTCACCTGTGGCACTCCTGAGCCCAAAAGAGATTTTGGTTAGTAGTATCAGGTCTGCGTGTCTCATCCTCTCCTTGGCCCTCTTCCCCAACTCACCCACCCCTTTCTCTTCTCTGCAGGTTCCTTTTGTGACCAGTTAGTGTCCCTCCAGTACTTTCTATCCAGAGAAGAGGGCCCAGGAGGTCTCTCTTGGGCTCTGTCACCTCACCCACTGCTTCTCTGTCTTTTCAGGAGTCTCTGCTGACAGTGGTAGAGATAGTGATGGGACTCTCTAGGGCCACATAAACCTGGCCATCCAGGGTTTCGGCCCTTAAATGGAATTTGGTCCGCAGGAAACTGTCCCCACCCTCCCTACTCAGAGTCCTGGCATGCGTGTTCTGAACTTGCAATTTACAAACTAACTGCTGAGTCTAAGATGTCAAGGAAACTTTCTCTTGTCATCAGAGCATTTTTTCAGAGGCACTGGACCTCCCCACCCCTGCCTCTAGTCTACTGTACATCCTGATAGGATCAGAACACGCAGAACAAGGAGACAAATAGGAGGAGGAGGCAGAGTAACTCTGTCTCCCTTGACAAGAGAGCCACAGTATAAGAGTTTTGCATCCAGATACCTGAAGAGTAACATGAGGGACCCGAAGAAACTCCGGAAGTTGTTGTGTCGGTTGATGTGACTCTCCTCATCTAATTTTATGTTTCCGAATACCTTGAAGAGAAAAACAAAAAACAAAGAGCATGACTTGAGCTGTGTGATGTGTCCTGCATATGAATATTAGATGCACCTCATCTAATGGGGTTGGCAAATCTATATGCATGGCCTTTCCCAATGGCCCAATCCTGAAGCAGACAACTCAAACCCAAATAGGCTGATGGATCCCATGCTCCTGGCCTGACATGAACAAGTAATTATATTCTTCTGCAGCAGAGAGGACCAAAGACCATAGAAGGCAAGATCTTTTTGAAGTCATTCTGCCTGTACATAGTTCCTCCCACACCTAATTTGGTCTTTTTATTTCCATGGTACCTGTCACCATGGTACTCAAGCAGTCTATCAAAGACATACCCCATAACAGAAGTGCAGGGAAGGAGCTACCCCTGTCTTTCTGTCTCAGGTAGTAATGATTGGAATATGTGTATTTGTAGAACATGTGATTGACAGCTTGGGCAGGTGCTGCCCTGGAATTTGCAAGCGGTTTGGGTCACAGAGGGGCACCTCTATCTTCCTTGGATATGTTTCCATCCAGAGAGTCCAATTTCAGAAAGTCAAAACATCTATAATCTAGAGTCCATGACAACGAATGCACACAAAGCAAAGTCCAGACCAATAGGATGAAGAAAGTCAGGACAACTGGATACTTAGAAAAGGAGAAAGAATGGGCAGACCTGGCTATAGAATGAATTTGCTAATCCGCTTTCGGTCTTTGAGCCCAGAATGTGGTCACCATGCAAATTCACATGAAAGAAAAAAAAGAAGGGAAAACTCAGAGATCTTTATCCACAGACAGTGAATAATGTTGAACTCTGAGACCCTAAGTCTCTTCGGATGAGAGGGGTACCCTTCCACATGGACTTTCCTCCCAACCATGTTTCAGGTATCAGGATCTATTCCTACAAGTCAATGATGGTACAACTGAAGGCTTACAGGTCACTTTTCCAGCCCTTTGAGACACTTTCCAGACTATATTTAACATACTTCAGTTTATCTAATATATGCTAAATGGAACACATTTTTCCCCTGAACAGTTTTTAGAATGTGCAGTTGAGGAACGATCTCTGCCCCCAGCTATTTTACTCAAGTAACTCCCACTGACACCTGCTTTGGGGATTTGTTCTCCACACTGTTTTTCAAAACCCAAATACTACTTGTTTCTCAGGGAGAACGGAAGTGGCAAGGTAGGCAGCGCAGGGGAAGAAAGGAAGGAGGAAGATAAGAGGGTGGAGGGCCCACAAACAGACAGACAGTAGAACTGAAAAAATCCCCAACAACCACATTTAGTTCCAGGCACCCCAGGAGGAAACTGTCATACATCCTTATGCCTGTGTTCACATCACCTTCTCTCCTTTTCACTCTCTTGGCCCAACATCTGCAATTTATCACATCACATCCACACAACTTACAATGTTTTTTTCTACCTCTGACAGTCCTGAAACCACCATTAATTGTCCTCACTATGATTTTCTCAAACACCTTATCCAGTTATCAACTAGTGGGAGGGCATGCTGTGATTCTGCATGAGGTGTGTGGGTAACAGTCAAAGAAACTGAAGCTGTTTTGAATCGACTATAGTTATCAAGCCAAAAATGTATAAATACATATTTATTGTGAAGGCAGTTTTTAAAATCCCACCTTCTATTTATTTATTCATTTTTTATTTTTTAGCTTTTCACTTAGTCCTTGTCCCAGACCAAATTTCCTACACCAAAAGGGCATGAAAGAAAAAGAAGAGATACTGAGACCCACCAGAACGCTTAACAGAAGCACAAGCTTAAATCTACTTTCACTCGGAATCACAGAACTTTAGAACATAAAATGACCTGTGAAGACATCTATCCAACTTGTCTATGGTTCCGGTGAGGGTGTTAAGGCCCAGAGAGGTTTGGTGACTTGACCAAGTTTGTAGAGCTGGTCAGTGGAGGAGCTGAGGCGGAAAGCCTCACCTCCTAATGATCTGTGCCCCTGGACTGTTTCCCATACCCAGCAAGTTACTCCTTCCTTCCCTCTTCAGATTCCTCTGCAAAATTCTCTTCTTCCAAGATGACTGTGAAAGTTCAGAATAATGGTTCTTCTCACAGATTCATCCTGTTCCTATTTATTTTTCCAACACTGGTCTCCTGCCTTTATGTCTTTCTGTTTGGATGGATCCCTCTACTTTGTTGTGACTATACCAGATACAATTTCTTTAGCCACAAGCTACGTATCTGCATTGTGCACAGTGTGGGGTTTCTATCATGCACCAGGAGGAGGATGGCTCTCTAAAGGCAAATCACAGTGGGAAAGCCATTTGTGTCCCTGTGTAATGGAAACAGTGCTCCTATTTTGGGGGAAGAAGTCTAAGGGCAATAAGATATTAGACATTGCACACAATTTCATGACTGAACAGCTCCCACCTCCCACCAACAGGTCAAATAAATACTTGTATTTGCTTGTTAGTGGGAGGAGAGAGAACACGTAGTACACTAAGAATATGGGTTGTACAGCAGACAGAGCTGAGATTTAATTAAACTCAGCTCTCCCACTTACTGGGACCTTCAGTATGTTATAAGTTACTTAACCATGTTAAGTGTCAATGGAGACAATGAAACCCACCCATAAACATTTTCACATCACTTTCAAATACGTTAGTCACGTATTGTGCGTGTGCCTGCAGACAGGGAGGAAGAATGGGGTTAGAACGTTTTGGAGAGTGTTTGGCACACCCAGGAATTCAAGTATTGGTAAATAGCATTATCATCATTATCAGCAATAATGCTAATAGTTTACTACTAGAGATGGTGTTATTCTAGTTTATTTTGACTGAAGATGAAAGGAGGTAAGAGATATTTTAATCATGGACAAAAATTTAAGTTTCATTTGGCTGTTCAAGAACATTTAAATTCTAGAATCAAATATTTGAGAGTTAGAAGGGACTTAATAGACATCATCAAGCTGATCGTAAATTTCCATAGGGATTCTGCTTACAGCACAGCTCTGACGCCATCATGGCATTTCTCCTGAAATATCTTCATTAAAGGAGAACTCACTACTTCTCAACCAAGTCTCATGCTTTTTGATACTTGACATTCTATTGTATTTTGGGAGAACAAAAATCTCTCCAGTAATACAGTTAGGAGATGAACAAAATTAAGAAGTGCATGCAAGAGAGAGGAGCATAAAGAAGAGACATTTCAGAGATGCTTTGGCAAAAGGCTGCTGACACAGCAAGCATGGGAGATGTGTGCAGTGGCTCCAGATGGCAGGCACTGTTGAGAAGGCAGCTGGCAGTCCAAAGGCAGCCAGACTGCCTGACTGCAGGAGACTGCCACTTGGCTGAATTTCCATGCTAGGCTTTAGTCTCAACATCTCCAAGTCAGAAAGTTAGCCCCCCTGAAACAAGCAGACAGTCCAGTGTATCTAACTGGATATGTTCATGGGATGTGTCACTGACTGTTTATAGTAGGAGTCCACCTGCCACAAATGACAGTCACTTTAGGAAGATCTTATGACATCTTCTGCTCAGTGGACCTCTGGCTACCTGCATAAATATCCAGGATGGAAACATGGCCCTTGGGTGTCCCTAGGATTAGGCAGGCTGCTAGGATCCCTTTGAGTTGTTCCCAGTGGTAGGTCTTAGGGTGTAAATCTCAGCCATTCAAGACTTAACTCAGATATATTTTGTGCTGTTGTGTATGAGGGAACAACCATCTGACCTTCTTTTAGGTCTAGCTCAAATACGGGAGATGCTGAGAAATGGATCATCATGAGCCTCACCCCCTCCTTGGTCTTATGCGAGACCTCTCTGGCTAAGAACAGTGGTGTCACTTTTGCTTTAGTCCTTTTGTTGTGTTCACAGAAGTCCCACTACTTGTAAGTCAGCACCATGATCTGATAACCTCAGATGAAACCCCTGTACCAGATTTGTACTGCAAATACCTTGGTAACCTGAGTGGGGAACCGTGCATATGTAAAATTCCCAAGGTGACATTGCAATAAGATCTTGGGAGCATGCCCATAGGCAAAAAGGGGTTCGAAGCACCCTCCACCTTGGATGCTAAGGCTGGTGAGCCAGTAACAATCTGTCACTGTCCCCAACCAGGCCCCAATATACCAGCTCACCTGCATCCCGATGATGGCATAGATGAAGAAAAGCATGGCAATCAAAAGGCAGACATAGGGGAGGGCCTGGAGAGAAAGCAGAGATAGGACCATAAATTCAAAGGGAGGCAGCTCACAGGCTCCACACCCACAGTTACAGGCAGTACTAGAACTCTTGCCCTAAAGCTGATTTTAATGGAAGGCTGGGACTCCCTATTCCCTGGGGCTATTCTGATTTGGAGTGCCACACTTCTGCAGATGTCCATGTCCTCTGACAAATATGTAAGCTATTGTCCATAGACAGGCTTGTCATTTACTTTCTGTCAAGAATGTTCATTCACCCAGAAGTGTGGCCCAGATCTTTAAGGAGAGCTAGGGAAACTTCCTGGGCTTGAGATTCATCCCACTTTGCATGCAGAATATTAATAACTGGGGCAATTGTGATGCAAATTACACAGAAAGCACCTAGATTGGGTCCTCATATACCTATGTTACCCCTTCCCACTCCCTCACTCAATGCCAAGCCCATAATAGAGAATCTGGAAGCAAAGAAGCCAGCTAGGGGTCTCAGTTGTTCGTCAGTTCCTAGAAGACCCCTTCATCTTCCGATGAAACTCTCTTTCCAATGTTTAAGCCTCCTGGCACTTCATTACATATCATGCAAAATTCTGAAAAGCCCTTTAAGTGTTAGCCACTGCAAAACTCTGCCATGAAGCCATGTGGCACAAAATTCCATATCATGTAAGCTAACTGCCACTGTGGGATGATAACATTTCAATTGTAGGAGTGAAGGGGGCAAGTGAAAGAGATGCGAGGTAGGGAACTGCCTACCTACAGAGAACTGGCTGGGGGAGGATGTAGGGAAATTTCCTTTGGGGGCCAGGGAGGGCTCTATGATTTGGAGGTGATCTCCATGCTGACATGGAAGCCTCTCTCCTTTACCATTCAGGAAGCTTCCTGGAGGACCGTGCAGCTTGCAGTCTCCATTCTATCCTGAGTGTGTGCAATGCACCTCCCAGGAGACTAGTTGAAGGCTTTCAGACTGCAGGGGCAGGGCAGGGCTTATCAACAGAGCTAACTAAATGAAGAGCCTTGGGAGACTTTTAGAACAGACTTTAGAATAAAGGATAAAATTAAAATGCGACCAAGTTGCCTAGAGAATCCCTTCTCCAGAGAGGTGCTGACTCCCAGGATCTATAAGGGAAATGGCTGCCTTTCAAGGGGCCGTGTGAAGACTCCGTCTGCTGAAAGGAGAGGGCTGGGAGGCAGGTTTCTTACCACTTGAGGTGCCGCTACCTTCTATCACCTTCTGCTTACTTTCTGCCCTTATTCTACCTTCTATACTCCAAGGTCTCCAGTCCCTAGCTCATCTCTCCCTACCACACCCCGCCAGCTTTTGGGAAAAGATCAAAGATTTATTCTGATCTCCTTTCTTATCATGTTATAAATTCTAACTCAAAATAAGGATAAAGAGGGAAGAACAAAGTAGGAGTCATTGGTTGGAGAACTGAGCTATGGTCACGGCTGGTGGTGGGGGGGGGGGAGGGCGTGGCTATGCCATGGCCCCCAGGGGGCAGTTTATATTGTGTGGCTCCTTGCTGTGTATTTGCAGAGGGAGCCTTTGTTAAGCCGACTTTCAGAAAACAATTTCTATACTGTGTCCTGGGACTGTTCTGAAAAGGAAACACCTATCCATCACAGTGTCACCTAGAGGCTGATTCACCTTGTCTTCACTGTTCTATATTCACTGCAATAAGCCAACCATTTGACCATCAATTTTTTGACATGCTTTTCTTTGCCCTCAACAGTATGCAGTTTTACAGAGAACTGGCGAGCATGATAATGTGACAGGCTGACACATATTTCTTGAGAGACTCACTAACTGTAACTTATTTGAAAGGTCTCTAACAAAAAGGTTTTAAAGAGTGGCTTGTGTATCAGATTCTAAATCCAAATTGACCTGAGACTCGGTAAATTCTTGCTAAGGTTTTAGATTTCTCCTCTGTCATGTGGCTTTGGAAAAATTCTTTCCATTGAGGTGAGAATAGATGAGAAACCCCATTGAGAGGGTTATGACACCAAACAATTACTATGGATATGATACAAATGTCAAGGTTGCTGGTAGGAGGCTGAACATCCTTACAACTCTTCTCATATATCAAACCCGCAGGATCTCAATGGAGAATAAGTCAGTAATGATAGTGTAGGGTGCACACTTTTCCAAATGATGAAGAAGAAATCACTGAATTCACTGGCTTAACCTCTTTAGTTCAATTAAAATACATAAACAATTAAAATAAAGGAGCCAATTTAGTAAATTCATGATTTCTCATCTTTGAATCAATTTCATCAAATTTATTTTTAAAGCACATTCATTGAAAAGCTTTTTTTGAGAGAGAGAGAGAAAGCGAACGAGCATGTGTGAGCAGAGGAAGGGCAGAGGGAGAGGGAAAGAAAGAATCTTAAGCAGGCTTCATGGCCAGCATGGAGCCTGACTCGGGACCCAACCTGGGGCTTAATCTCATGACCATAAGATCACAACCTCAGCCAAAATCAAGAGTCGGACACTTAACCAGCTGAGCCACCCAGGTACTCCCAAAAGCTTTAAGAGGAAATAGTAGGCATTTGGGCAGCACTTAGACTCCCAAAGCCTTAAAAACAAACTATGATATCTGCTACAGCCTGAAGACATTTAAGTATGTTTGGAAAACTTCTTTTATAGGAAGTTTCTGTCATTAAAGTGGGTTTCAGGTATCTTTAAAACTTACATTTATTACACATATACCTCTGTATAGCCCCATGAGACCATTCAAAGAAGCTCACCACATTAACCTTGCCCAAGCATCCTATTAGATAGTAAGACACAGAGGTGACCATTAGCATGCCATACATTCAGGGGTTCAGGAAACACACACTGATGAAGACATGGATGGGACTTATGAATTATCTCGCAGAACTTTTTATTTTTAATTTTTTTAATGTTTATTTATTTTTGAGGGAGAGGGAGAGACAGAGTGTGAACAGGGGAGGAGTAAAGAGATAGGGAGACAGAATCAGAAGCAGACTCCTGGCTCCGAGCTGTCAGTGCAGAGCCCGACACAGGGCTCGAACTCACAAGCCACAAGATCGTGACCTGAGCTGAAGTCGGACATTTAACTGACTGAGCCGCCCAGGTGCCCCACGTTGAAAAACTTTTAATGTGACCTACAGCCATTGGCAAGTCCCTCAAAATGCAGAAGATGCATTACTACAGGTGTCTGGCTCTCTACATGGACAGGATCGCTGGGGGCGCTTTGGAATACCTCGAGAGGGAGCACACCTGATAAAATAGGCCTCAAGTGAACAAAGAAGGGAACTGAGTTATAATGTGGAGGTGTTTTTCTAGAATGAGATTCTCTCCAGTTAAACACAAGCTGCTTGCTGCCTGGCTGAGCTGCATTATAACTAAGAACTGCTGTATCTATTTAATGCTTCTGACAAACACTCATTCCTCGAGGTGAAGGGACCAGTGTAATGACACTGTGTGGCCCGGCTGTGCTGTCTGATAAGACAGAGAGGAGGATCTGGTGCTGCTTACCTTAAAGGACTGTACAAAAGTCCAAAGTAAAATACGGATGGTGTAGCCCTGACGTAGAAGCTTGATGAGACGAGCAGCTCGGAAGAGCTTCAGAAAGCTCATATTGAAGCCACTGGTGTTCACCAGCTGGTGGACCAAAAGGAAGCATATAATTAGTGACATTACGGTCATTTAGCAAAAACTAAGCACTAATATTTGCATATGTATCCCTCATTCAGATCATGGAATTGGACACAGATTCTGTCTTGTTTTCAACCCCATCGTCAACTGATGGGCCAGTGAGGACCATCTCTCTAAGCCTTCCCAGGCCTGCACTCTATTCCCAGGTAGAAGGGTATGGGTAGGACCCCAGAAGAGTGCCCTGCATATATCATACAAAACTAGCCTCCCTAGTCTTCTAAGCAGGCCTAGTGGTCCTAACTGCACTTAGATGCCCAAGAACATACCTAATAACCCCTCCAGGACATATGGTGGCCATGTCAACATTCAAAGAGAGTTATAATGAACCCTCCAAGTCTTCTTTAGGATAAACAGTTTTAGGGTAACAATTCAGGTCTAACAACCTTGATGGCAAAGATACTATGCCTCTCTTGTGCCTCCTAAAGAATCTAGCAGGACACTGTGTACACGAGCCCTCTTCTGGTATGGTCTATTGCACTCACCCCATTAAGTAGCTGCTTTTTGAGTCACGCAAATGAAACAGAACCTTCCATGAGATCCAGTCAGTGCCCTCCAATGTTTGCATTTTCTGGTGGATGCTCAGGAGTGAGGAAATGAACTCCCAACACCAAGAGGGCTACACATTTGGCTGGATGAGTTAAAAATGGGCTGTACGCACAGAAGGTTTTTTTTTTTTTTTTTTTTTTTTTTTTTTTTGCTATTCCAGGGCCAAGCTTAAAGACAAGGATGTATGAGCCACTCACCTTGCTGTCTGTCAGAATGATTTCTGTGATACTGCCAATCACGGTGATAAAGTCAAAGATATTCCAGGTATCTCGAAAATAGTTCTGCCATGTGAATTCGGTCATGGGAGCATCAGAAAAAGGAGGAAAAGAAATGGTGAAGAGACACCTTTCATTACGTAAGTTTGTAACTTGGAATTAAAACTTGTCAGTTCATGTACAAGGTCATCCTAACTTTGACTTCAGTTTCCTATGTCTAATCGGAAATGCTATTTCTCCTTTACTGATTTGGGCATTTCTCATTTGGGAAGCAGTCTCATCACTACTTGAAGACCTTGTTTTTGAATCTGTCACTAAAAAGCTACATAAAAATATGTAAGAAAGAGATTTGTGGCCAAGAACATTATAAAGTCCAAAAAAAGGCAAGATCATTGTCACCCATAAGGCAATAAAATTATTTACAATATCACTCTAAGGCTTTCTACAACTTTAAGTCATCTATATTATACCATGTGATTCTATAAATATACAGTTCTGACTTTCAACTATTAATAAAAATCACAGAGATGTTCTAAGTGATTAAAGGTCAAAGATGTGCCAAAAATCTCCTCCTAACTCCACAGGGCAATAGGACAAACAAGACTTCATCTTTCCCCTCTTTCTCTGCTTTATTACAGCTTTTGAGTAATAAAATGAGTGTATTGAAGGAAATGGAGGAGAAATAAAGGACCTGGAGATGCACCAGCCATGTAACACTCTGCTTAACAGAGAGAGGAGGCTTTCCTCCTATCTCCAGTGCTCAGGTGAACACAGACCTTGGACTACATTCCTTAAAAGAAACAGAATACTTGGGTTTCCAAAGTCACTGGCTTGTCCTTGGGCAGCACCTCCCATAGGAGACTCTCAGAGCACAGCTGAAGTTAACTCCCCTACCCTCAAAATGAGCATTAATGAATTTTATGACATGTCCCAGATATGGGGTAGTCCCTTGGCATTCTTTCAGTTCATTTGTGTCTCCCACAGATCCTACAGGTATGTCAAGATCAATATCTTATGTTCATAAAACACTCAGTGGCAGGAGTGGCAAGAAGAATCAGCAGAGACATGCAGTTTGGAGAGCAAAGGAGTGTGGTAAGAGCAAAGCTACCTTTATTGAACACCTTCTCAGGACTAGAACCTAAGGACCTTGGGTACATTGCCTAACTGGGTATACACAATAAAGTATATAAACCTCTAAGATAGCTATTGTGATCCTCGTTTTGAAAGACAAAACTAAGGCTTAGAGAGGCTCATCTGCTGGGCATGTAGAGAAACAGGCTACACAGCCTCACAAACTCACTTTCCATGAAGAGTACCTACTTCCTCAGGAATTGAACTAAGTTGAGTCTCCGAGTTCATAATTTCTCAGGGCTCTACTATTCCCAACCTGGAGTGAGCTTCTTGATCTTAGGCCCTCATACAGTAGAGAGAACACGACTCTAGGTCTTAGAGGACAGAAGCTCTGGATTCCAGGTGAAGGAGCTTTAGTGTAGTGTAGACTAGTAGATTCTTGTGGACAGATTATGGGCTTTCAAGTCAGATTAGACCAGGATCTGAATGCTGGCTCTGCCTTTTAGTAACCTTGGGCAAAGTACTGAATTTTCACGAGCCCTAACCCATCCATACAAGAAACTGTATCACCTATCTAAAAGAGCTGTTATAAGGCTAAAATGAATACTTAATATGGCAAACAATATATGTTCATTCTCTCCCTCTTTCTTCTTCTTCCTTTTTTATTCCCATCCTACTTTCCAATTCTACTGCCTTTTATTGGGTCATCTTCTTTTTAAGTTTATTTATTTTTCATTTTGAGAGAGAGAGAGAGAGAGAGAGAGAGAGAGAGAGAGAGAGAGAGAGAGAATATGAGAATGAGAGGCGCAGGGGACAGAGAGAAAGGGAGAGAGAATCCCAAGCAGGCTCTGCACTGCTTTGAGCCCAACATGGGACTCAAACCCACAAACCATGAGATCATGACCTGAGCCAAAATCAAGAGTCAGATGCTTACGTGACTGAGCCACCCAGGTGCCCCTATTGTGTCATCTTTAAAAAAGCTATACCAGGGGCGCCTGGGTGGCTCAGTCGGTTAAGCGTCCAACTTCAGCTCAGGTCACGATCTCGCGGTCCGTGAGTTTGAGCCCCGCGTCAGGCTCTGGGCTGATGGCTCAGAGCTTGGAGCCTGCTTCCGATTCTGTGTCTCCCTCTCTCTCTGCCCCTCCCCCGTTCATGCTCTGTCTCTGTCTCAAAAATAAATAAATGTTAAAAAAAAAATTAAAAAAAAAAAGCTATACCATTTTTCTGAACTTCAATTTCCTCATTTAAATGAACAACATCGACAATGATAATGATGGCATCTGCCATGTGTATTTCAGAGTCACTGAGAAGATCTAACAAAATAGTATACATTAGGATATTCTGGAAACCTAGAGTACTATATCAGTGTAAAGACTTGTTTGGACCTAATGTGCCTTTTAACGGGTGAAAATGCCTCTAGACCTTGAATAAAAATATGGAGGTGAGGGTGGGAAGGAGGCAGACTCTGGGGCCAGTCTAGTTAAGCTTGTAAGTATGTATTCAGCATTCACCATAATTAACACACAGTTGGGGACTTAAGTCACAGACAATGTCAATAGTACATGCAAGTAATCAAGATGCATAGAAAAACTTTCCCTGTTGTGGCACCAGCTTCTCCCTCACTCTGCTCACCCTGCTCACGGCTAGACTGTATTATAAAGGCATCTTTGTTGGTGGCAGTTTCTTTTTACTTTTTTATTTCCTCAAGTCTCAAAATACTCAAAGGGGAGTCAAGCAAACAACAATAGAGCCACCTGCAATGGGTTCTCTTCAACTCCCCTCCCCAAACCATCAAGTTAATGACTTTTCAAAGACCCATCAGGAGACCAAAAGCAGCCCCTACAATCAACACTCACAATTATCAGGCCCAGCCCAGAGTCCCTGCTAAAACCGCTACCAGACAAGCCCTTTTTCAGATAATAAGCAAAGTTTCTTTTCTTGCAGGGAAAGCCACATACACACACAATTTGAAATGGTAGCTCACACACTAAATAAGTGTGAAACAGCTGTCAAGTGGGTTTATCTGCATCCCACTGATCTCACTGTAAACGCTGAAGCAAGGAGGGGGGGTGCAGAGAGAATTATTTTGTTTATAGGACACTGAAGCAAAGGGCTAGGTTTGCTTAACACTGTTGAGAGCAGATGCAAGAATGTGCCAAGCAATTATAATTAATAGTTGAAGAAAAGTAAAAGACTCATACAAGAAAAACTCATCCCAATCCCCCTCAAACCTAATTCCAGTATACCTACATATCAACCTCTCTCTCCCTCCCTCTCTCTCCCTCCACGCCCCCTCTTTCACACACACACACACACACACACACACACACACACGCACGCATGCACTTTAAAGGTCATTAGCCTTTGTAAACTTAAGCAATAAACATTTATTTTTGTAGGCAGAAATTACGCTGCATGTAACTAACGGGAGGAGGACAATTAGGTAAAATCTAGTATCTGCTATGTTTGAGGCTAAGAGGGACAGGTATTTTCCCATATGAATTATAAAATCTCATACCTTTTACCAATAAACAAACACTCAAGGCTTATTAGTCCAATCTTTGTTTGGTTCCTATCAACAAATAAATTGTAGTTCTAGCAAGACCCAATGACTGTCACCCCTAAGCCACTGACAGAACCTGAAAGGACCAGAACTGATGGCTAGATGAGTTTGGAGCTGGGGATCCTTTGCCCTTTCTCCTAACACCCTCACACATCCTCTTGTCTTTATGGCAGTTTATTGAGAGTTGAAACAGGCCCACAATTAGGTCAGGTGAACCATTTTTGGAATAGCGGTAACCACCCCCCTTCCAACAAAGGCTGGGAATGCATCCAAAAGGAAGGGAAGACAAGTGTGATGCTGGGATAAATGCCATGACATACCAAGAAGCCAAACGCGATGATCTTTAGGACACATTCCAGAGAAAACACCATGGTGAAGGCAATATTCAGGTACTTCAGGGCCAGTTCATAGGTACAGGGAGCAGAGTAGTACTGCCAAGAAGAGAAAAGAGGAGAAAAAGAATCAAACCCTTAAGGTAAGGGGGTTATTCTTTGTCACTGAGGCTGGCCATCTCTCATCCCTGCCCTTGGGGGACACTCTGGTGTGTGGTGTCAGAGGAGAGACGTGCATCGAGTGCTGGAGAGAAGGACGATGGATCCCATGTAGCAGAACAAAACAAAACAGAGGAGAGCACAGACCATGCCTAGCTGTGGCTACTTATTAGCAAAATAGCCAGTCTTCCTAGAGATGAAGGTGGGCAGGATAGAAACATTTTCTGGAGTTAATTACTTTACCAGTTTTTATTAAATAAGATCGAACCTCTTCCAACACTCCTTTAGAACCCCATGATCACCTAGATCACACATTTCCACTCTTGTCTGAATCTGACTGAATCTGACTGCCATCAGCATCTCTGGTCCTGGGAGCTACTGTACTTCTTTGCTACAATGTGTCTCACTGCATTTTGCTCTAAAGATCCAGAAGCTGGGCTGTTGAATGGGACAAGATCAAAAAGAGATTCCACAGTGTTAAAGGAGGTAAGGAGGCAACAGACTTGAATGCTGGAGTGTCTGCCCAGTGTCTTGAGTGCACATGTAATTGCTCTGTGAGGGAACGGGCCCCAAGGCTCAGTCTCCTGAATGCCTGCAAGCCACCACCCCCTCACCTTCATCATCAGCACGACGGTGTTCAAGGCGATCATGGCCATAATGGTGTACTCAAAGGACGGCGACACCACGAAGTGCCAGACGCGGTACTGGAAGGTATGCCTGTTCTGCGGCATGTAGCGGGTGAGAGGTTTGGCACTGATGGCAAAGTCGATGCACGCCCTCTGAAGGAAAGTCACAGCTATTAGCTCAAACTCAAGTTCCCTAAACCTTGCACATTGGTGGGCTCTCTGTTAGGTGGCTAGAAAAACAGGACAGTGTATGAAAACAAAGATAGGGCTAGACAAGCAAAAGGAAAGATGGCAACAGGGATTATGTAGACAAAACTACAGGTGCATGGTCACTTTAACTGTACACAGCACTGGGATATCATATGGGATGTGGACTTTATGGTTCCTAGTAATGTCCTTTTACACAGCCTGTGGCTGAGATGATTAGGCAGGAAGCCTTACCTGATGCTCTCGGTCAGAAGTAAAACTATCTCCCTACGCATTCCCAGAGCACTTTATTTGCATTTCTCTCATAGTCTCTAACAGTCTCTGGTTCCTTTCCATTACAAAAATAATGAGCTCGACAATGTGCCAGAACTATGCTTGTTACTGGAAAAGCAGCAATAAGCAAGTCATATTCCCTATCCTTATAGCAAATACATGCCACAGAGGGACAGAGCCAGGTACGCAAATGTCTTAATGTTGTAAATTTGGCACACATCTTTTACTACCACCTCTAGACTACTCACGGCATAAGGGTAGGGACTACATCTTAAACCTTCCAGTTCTCTGTGCCTCATGCCTAAGTCTTAAAAGAGCTGATTCTTAAAAAAATGTTTACTTAATGACTGAATAATTAATCTTTCCCATCTCTTTGTCCTTTTTCATAAAGTCAAGAAAACTCAGTCCTCCTTCCTACCACTGCTGTCCAAGAGCCCTTTCGGGAGCCCCTGCTGTCCCATGCTCTAGACCACTTATTTTTACCTCGTTCTTCTCCAGGCTGCACTCCTCCATCATCTTGTCTCCTTGCTCCTGGAAGGTGATGATGATGAGAGCCACAAAGATATTGACAAAGAAGAAAGGGAAGACCACAAAGTAGACCACGTAAAAGATGGACATCTCCATGCGGTTGCTGCGGCTTGGTCCTCGGTCTTCCTCTGTCACATCAACAGAATGCTGTAAGACTCTGTAGGGACAGAATGAGGGGGCTTGGATGGTGGATGGAAATCTTGGCAGTGGCTCTGAATCAAGGCTTCATTAGGAGATGTGCCACCTATTATATTTTCTTATATGACTTCTTTGACTTTGCAGATCCACCATAATTTTTAGGGTCCATAATCAAGGTGGTGAAGATCCAGTGACCCCAGATCCACTGCTTTTTCTATGCCCTGTTCCATCATGCATCCAACTGCTAAACAACAGAGTGACATTAGTTTATAGCTTAGGTTGTCATATTCAATACCAAGAGACCCCTGGACTTCCTGGCATACTGCCAACTAGAGTATGCTGCCACCAGAAAGTGGGGTCTTAATAATTGCCAAGTCTCTGAAAAATCAGACATTAGCAGCCTAAGAAACTGCATTCTGTTGTCTTCTTCATAGAGGTGTGACCACAGAAAGTGTCTCTGAGTCTTCCAACTCATTCTTAACCCTCAATCCCAAGGTGAAGGGCCAATGTGGAGGATAAATGTATTCAAAACAGTCCCCAGGGAATTCTTCTAAGGGGTGCAGAGCCATTCAAAACTCATTTGCTCTACAAGAGTCAGATGACTCCACTCAACTCAATTGGCTAAAACAAGAAGAGTTTCAAACATCTCTGACTTTGTTATCTCCCTCTTGATTTTTGCTTTAGGTTTTTTCATTCCTCCTCTCTTCCATCTCTCACCCACTCATAACCACTTACTTTCCCTGGTATAATAACAAAGGGTTAGCCTCATTCATCTTGAATAAGCTTCTCAAGGCAACCATGTGGCCCTATCCCAGCTCACAGACAAGCATGCCAACTCAAACCCATCACTCACTGAGGCCATCCTTCCCCTGTGGAGACAGTGAAGAGGGTCAGCAGGGCCCAGATAATGTTGTCGTAGTGGAATTCATGGCGCTTCCATTCCCGGCCTTTCACCTCCATCTTGTTTTTTTCATGATCTACATAGTTGCCTCTAAAACAAGAGTACAAATGAAATAGGGCCTCTTCACTACAGCTCGTGGGAGAGTAAGGAAATTCTACAAACTTCAATCATGTGGCTAAGTCATAATCAGGATACAAATGCAAGGAAGAAAGCAGTGTATTATTAAAGGCAGTCTATCATTGCATAATAAAAGTGGTATTAGGTGCCCAGTAGACATGGAAGATGAAATCCTAATCCTTTTACTAGTCACCGTGCAACCTTGAGCAGTTTAAACTTCCTGAGCCTCAGCTTTCACATCTAGAGTATGTAAATGAAACCTATCTCAAAAGGTCACTGTAAAGATTGATAATGAAAAACAGTATGTAAAATGCCATGTACTGTGTGGTGACACAAAAGTTTAGCAGTTTCCTATTTTGCCTTTTTTCCTAAAAGAAGAAATGAGAGATGGGTAAGAGAGAAAGAGAAGACCTATCTGTGGAGGGTTAAGTGGGCATCACTGGAACATGCTTTAGCAGAAAGTGAGTGGCTTGTGCTGGCTGCACGTACATGCACTCCTTCTCTGTGTCCTTGGAACTGTCCGTGCAATAAAAGAACTTTCCCTTGAAGAGCTGAACTGCGATGACAGCGAAGATGAACATGAAGAGCTTGTAGACAATGAGTATGTTGAAGACATTCTTCAAGGAAGTCACCACGCAATCAAAGACAGCCTGCAAAGAGAAGTAAAGAGTACTGTATGTCCCTGGAATGGCCTGTGCATTTGCCTAGAGCGGAGCTAGAGCCACATCACCACCAGCCAGCCCCACTGAGAAGGTGCCTCAGGAGATATCACCTTACTAACAAGTGACCTCATGGGATTCAGAGGTGGCTTCCAAACTGGTCATCACTGCCAGGACCTACCACCTGGAAGGGCACATGTGCTCTGAAACTGAAAGTAAACCCCAAAGCAGTAGAGGCCAAAAGGCACCAGGCAGTGGTGGAAGTCCTTTGTGGGATCCCAATAGGTGTACTCCAGTTAGTGGGAGGCACAGAAATCTATCGCAGAAAGGATCTCTGAGAGCATTTAGCCCATTTTAGCCATTACATGGCTTGTCCCTAACCTTACATCTATTTGGTGGCCTTCTTAGATTTGGTTTATATATTGCATGCATATGGTTTTCTCTTTACCTTTCTAAATGGATCAGAGAGCGCGGTAAATTACACCTTTATTTTAGTGATAATTTGAATTAATCCATACATTCGATCAAAACATGTTCAATACTTCACATGTTCACATGTTCTCTAGCTTAAAGCCAGCTGTATTGGGGATGAGGAATCAACAGGTGATGTAGGAAGGGATGGAGAGCAGCCTTCCCATAGAGAAGGGAGGACTGGGTGGATAGAATCAGACTGGTGCTTTGGTCACAAGCCTGGATGTCACTCTGCAGAATCCATTCTAGGCCCTGAGCTGTGGGGAGTTACACAGGAATTCGACACATTTCAAGCCATTTTTAGGTTATTTTCTAGGTTTTTAGGTTTAGCTCACTGGAGAGTTGAGCCCCATGGTGGGACTGCATTTGTGCAGTTGCCACATCGGTACAGTTGTTTCTTCACAGCGCTGGGTGACTATCGCTGGTTTAATTAGTTCAACACTGCGGGGTATGTGAGTGGCACGCAGCCTTGTAGAATCATCAGAGCCACCTACACTTCCCCCAGGTGATGGAGCTGCAGAGAAAGCAAGAAGCCAGCGCTTCCTAATTAAGTGGAATTAGCCAAGGCTGGGGTCGCATTCTCCAGCCTATTAACTAATCTCATTATGTGGTCTGCAATCTCCTTAGGACCCCAACATAGCTCAGAAGAGAAGAGACCGTTGGAGCCTGGGCTGCAGCTAACAACATTGGTTAAGGCCCCAGCCCCCTGGCGGTATTGTTGGGGTGGAGCAGAAAGGAATGAATATTTATGGACATGGACCGAGGCCTGGAACAATGCTGGGTCTATTACCAGGTACAAGGTTGTTGTAGTGAACAGTGTGCGTAGCCCCTGAAGACCATGCTCAGGCCTGGTGCTGTGGCTCACTCTGGCTGGCCATGTGGCCTGGGCATCAGGGAGTGGACCTCAGGGCTGTGAACCAGGCGTCCTGGCCTCCTCCCTCAGGGTGGCTAACTCTCACTCACAGGAATTCAGGAGGAAAAACTTTTTCCCCAGTGAGGCTTCAGCTTCTGTTCACAGCAGTATATGTGTGGGGGGAGGAGGGTTCAATGTGTTAGCCAACTGGACTTGAATGGTAAAGCACACCCTGAGGGCAGGAAGGCTCAGCCAGGGAAGAAGCCCCAGGAGGGTTGAGCAGGGAGACACTGGTTAGAAAGGAGGGGAATCAAGGTAATATACCTATGGAAGTGCAGGCCCTGGAAACAGGAAGAACTTAATCCATGTTAGCTCCTCCCCATTCTCTGCTTCTGCCAAAAATGACTATGTTCTTGGGCAAGTTGCTGACCTATCTGTGCCTTAAAAATATGAAGGGGCAGGGCTAGTAAATCCTTTCCTTCTCTAGAATTACCCATCCCTGGTTACTCAGCATGACCTGCTGTTCGGCCACAACACAGAAGACTTCTGCTACTTCCATTTTGGTGTTCTGGGTCCACCTTAATGACACAGGGTGCTTTCTGGGTGACATGCCACAGCCAGATATGTATAAAATACCACGTGGGTCTGGACCCCCTCATAGATTTCTTGGCATGTTGGTTATTTTTCTTTTAAACAAAGACCTTTCACTCAGGCCGATGAAAGGACCCCAGTCCCTGTGTGAGCCAAAGGACTATTCTCAGAAATAATTCTCTGAAAGTAGGCTGACCACGGCTAAAGCCAAGATGGGAGAAGGGGACTCGGAAAACCTTACCTTGAGCTTGGGCAAGCGCTTGATGGTCTTCAGCGGCCTCAGAACTCGGAGCACCCTCAGAGATTTGATGGTCTTGATGTCCCGCCCCTTGTTAGTTCTGCAGGGGAGAGGCCCCCAGGGATCAGAAGACGGGGAGAAATGAAAGTGGCATTCACACTACCGCATTAACAACAAGGTAAAAGGGGGGATAGTGAGGCAAGAGGCCAGATATTGGGTCAGAGTAGACCCCCTTCAGAAAGACCCCACAAAAGATTCAATTCACTCCCTATTTTGAACACACTCTTATGCACGTGTGCGTGCACACACACACACACTCATGTATATTCACACAGAAGAACACGTGAGCATGCACAAAGGCATCCATGTAATAAGTATTTTAATAAACACTTCCTCTCCCCAATGGCTAAAGTAATGCTGGTTATTAACACATTAGCAGAATGAGAATGGAAGAGAGATCGACTATGGAATATGACTGGTAACCCATTCTGGATCCCCATGGTGCCTGGTCTGGTGCTTCTTGAGTAGCAGGCTCTCAAATGATATTCGTTGAATGGACTGGGAACCCCTGGTTGAAAGCAAGTCTCATCAGAGGACTTAAGCTAGTCCTTTCCTTGACTCTACATTTGCCACCTTGGCAGAACTCATTAGTTCCGGGGAGAACAGGGTGAGGAAGGGCAGTAGGGACAGGACACCCCTGCTGTGTTGGCTGCCGCTTCCAGAGAAAGCATGTCACGTAGGCTTGCTGCCAGGACGCTGGCTCACACTACCTGTGGATGGCTGGCTCCTTCCGCGGTCCCTTCTCATCAGAGGTGCCCTATACCTAGCACAAGCTGCAGAGAGCCATACAGTTGGAGAAGGCCCAAACTCCAGTCCCTGCCCACCTTTTATCCTTGCCCTACAGCTAATGAGCTTCCCTATTCAGCCACTTGGAAATGTTTGCTCCTAATAGATAAAATATGCTTCCCTTTTTAGTTTTAGGAATGAAATGAATAAATCAACCTGCATTTCTCCCTCCACCCTTCTTATCCCCTGAGATCTTTACATTCAATTCACACAATTGCAATTTGTAAAAGACACAGATGGTAGGAAATGAGACTCTAAAGACTGAGCTCAGGCTCTGGTTCTTTCCTCATGTTGGCCCAGAGTACCATTACACCAACAGCCCGGGGAAATGGGATCCAGAGCATCAGATGGGAACTAAAGGGCTTCTGCCTGCCTTTTACCCTGTCCTTCTGCCATAGCCGGCATCCCCTCTGACAGGGAGATAAAAGATCATCTTCTTCCACAGAAGGCAAGGTAGGAAGAAGACATTTAATAGAATTCAAGGAATGTTGGCTTTGCTCAGAATGTGAATTTAAAGACCCTCTTAATGGCTATAGGCCATGGCCTGTAAGCCACTTTTATTCCATTTGAACTCTTAATACAGATAATCCAAAAATATTGCATTATCAGGTCTTTTGCATCCAGGGGTTTTGTATATTTTATAAACTCTCTTACTGTATTACATTCATATAGCTACCTACCTAAAAAAGGCAACTTCTAAGCCAAATACATACCTCAACCAATAAAAATGATCACTTTCCAAGAAGGCTTGGTGACTCCCCACTTTTGTTCTCTTGGTTGTCAGTGAGAACTTACCACTCGTATAAACTCACCGCTCCTTTCTCAACGAGCAGGCTCCTTCCCTCCCAACTGTACTTGCACCCTCCTCCAAGCCCACTTCCCGTATTCTTTACTTCAAAGAAAAGAGAAAACAATATTTACCCCAAGGCATTCCTATGGAGGATCCAAGCAGAAAGCAGTTTAAAAAAAAAAAAAAAAAAAAAAGAAGGAGGGGTGGAGAGAAGGAAACAGTTAGAAAACTTCAGGGAGGACAGGGAACCTTACAGCGACAGGGAATTGGACAAGCACAGGCCCAGGAGATCCCGCTTACAGCCTTGGCACTTGCAGAGTCCACACGCTTTGTGAAAGGAAGGGCCAGCGCACCATTTGCTCCACACCCCCCTCTCCAACCTGGAAAGGCAAAGGCCCTTTGCAAGCGCTAGTGAAGCTGCCTCTAACCAGATGGCATTCCCCACAATGTGCTTTCTTTCATGGAGCCCAGTCTATTGATGTTTTCTAAATATAGCCTTTTACTTCCTTAGTAGTCTTCAGACAAACTCAATTTCCAGGGAATTTATAAGAAACCAGGAGAGAGGAATTACTCCTCTGCTCTGGGCCAGAAACTCTATTGGGAAAGGCATATCATGCCATAGTGGTGTATCTATGCTTATGAAGGAGTTCATTTGCAGTGGGGTACACAGTCACTCTGTCAGGGATAGCATGACCTCCTCAAAAGCACAGATGAGCAACACCCTAAAACCACTTCAAAATATAGGGGAAAGCATAGTCTTCAAGGTCCTGATGTCACACAGAGGATGGCTTTGATAAATTAAATGACCGACTGTCTATCATGAGTTTTTGCTGTGCAGCTTGAAGAAAAATCATCCCAGCTCTATTTTGAGGCTTTCCAATAACAAAAAGGGTGAGAGCATAAATATGTAATACTTAAGATAGAAATAATGAGAGCCAACTTTCTGAATATTAATTCTTGGCTAGACTCTATGCTAAGAACTTTTAGTGTGACTCTTTAAATATAGACTTTCTAATAACTTTAGGACATAGGAATGACTATCCCCAAGACTATATGATGGTTGGAGCTCTTGCTCTGAACCAGTAAACCTCTGCAGCAGGTTTTGGTTCCAAGCTCTGTCAAACAGCTCACCAAATTCTAGACCTGGAAAAGGCCCCTGAAATACACTTAATTGCAAAGGAAACTGCATCCCCAGGAAGATGTGCCTTGCATAAGATCACTAAATAAGTGAGCCACAGTGCCACTGGTGAACCCGTCTGCAGCCATGTAGAACTGTCTAGAATTCAGGCTGCAGTTCTTAGTTGCTGGTTGCTCTAAACGGCACTTTTTCTCCTTTCTTAATTTTTTTTAATGTATCACAAACCTGGGTTACATCACTATATGTCACGAGCAAAGACTTCTAATCATTATTTTACTTAGTAAATGATGTCATATTCAAAATTACATTAATTTTCAATATAATTGACACACTAATGTTTATTTGGGAATTAAACCCAAGGTTTTATAAATCTTACATTGCTCATGTGATGCCCTCTGAGTGTTCAGAAGGCAAAGATAATATCTTCCCCTGAGCTATCACAGTGTCTTCTCATACACGAGCCTGGACTCACGGTGGATTGGTCCAACACACCTGTATCCACTCATATAACAGCACTGATGGAGTCCTTAGCATATGTCAGGTACTCTTCTAGGTGTGGGTTTACCACCGTAAATAAAACAATTGAGGTCCCTAGCTTCTTGAAAGTTACCAAGTCTAGTAGGGAGAACAGACCTCAAGTAAACAAGCAAACAAAAGTATAATTTTAAGCTACATGCCATGGAAAAATGTAATCACTTGATTGAAAATTTCACCAAAACAACTACATAGGTCACCTTCCTTTCCCTAGGCTACATTCATCTTAAGGAAAAGCTTAGGGAGACTCTTCCATATCCCTAAAATGAGATAACAGAGTAGGATCAATGGATGGGCAGGTGATTTAGGGTCACACACTCCAGGCTTTTACCTGTTGCTTAGCCCAGGTCCTCAACTCTGAGACCTTTATGTCCAGTAGCATCTGAACGGGTTCTCAGAGGTTCATACTCACAGATGCCCATTTTATGAAGGAAGGCCCCAAATTTCTTGCTCTTCCCACACACCTGGATAAAGGACAGAATTTGTTCTCTATAATTAATTTTGCTCCAGGATCCTAGTAAAATATTCTGCTACGGAACAAAGAGCATCTCTGACCCATTGCTCGTATGATGTGTGTGTCTCTTGTTTTGGACAATGGGGTTCCTTAACAGCACACTCTGATCTCAACAACTGATTGTAGCCGCCAATATACAGCAGGGGTTGGGAGAGAGATTTGTCCCCTCCTGACTCCCACAGAGTTGAGCCAGGGATAGTAATAAGACAGAGGCCCAAAGCAAAATAAAGATTAGTCATTGCTCTGCACATTGTTCAAACAGGAGGAGCCACTCAGGCTCAGATTTTGAGTGGTTGAAGAAAAGCACACTCGCTTCTCAGTTTTGTTAACATATGTTCAGCACTGATTTGAAAACTGCCATTTGAAATGAAAAGAATACTGGATAACAAAGCCACAGAATCCAGAAAGGTCTCAACAACTTAGCACCAATATTAATTTTAACATTAATTAAAACATATCATAATTTACACATACACTAGGCTAAAGTACCTTTACCAAAGTCATGCATACAAGTTATTTAAGCCATTATCAAAGCTAACAAGATTGTAAGGAAAATGTTTTATCAAACCAGGGGACAAACTCTTAAAGCACTTTAAACTGAGGCACATTATTTTTGAAATAATTCATGTGCTTTTTTTACAAATCATTTAAATATAATCATTTGATAACACTTTGTTAGTCTTTGCTACTCCATGTATAATCAGAATTTTTTTTTTATACTGCCTAGCTAATTACTGAAATTTATCAGGTCTAAAAATTAACTCTAATGTTAAAATTTGAGGATAATTTCACATGGTAGGATGTACTGGTCCCACCTTAATTGGGACTCATTTGGGCCACCTGTTTTCCCCACGCCTTTCCTACTTATTTGGTAAGTTACTGGCTGCTCTCCAGGAAAAAAAAAAGTCACATTTCTCTTACATCTCATCAGTAAAAGATGAGACTTTTCCAGCTCAATTGTCAAGTTGCCCTCCAAATCTTTCATGTATAATTACCCATCATTCACTGTAATTTCACTCTTCAGTTTCCAGCGCCCTCCCTTCCAACCCTTTCTCAAAGGACATGTTCTCAAAGTGATTTCTGCCAGGAACCACTCTTTCCATGGGGGGCAGAGTCGGGGTCTGAAGAGCTCTTCCTCCTTAAGTGGAATAGCCTTCTGCCCTCCCCCATGAGTCCCAGAGAGAACAGCACAGGGATTTGAGGGAATCTCTTGCATGAGAAGAAGGAGCCTCCAGGCTTGCTGGAGTGTAAGGCGGGGAGAGGAGGTCACACTGTGAGGAGCCTTGAGCCTTGCTAAAGTGTCTGGGACTATTATTTGGTAGGCAATAATAACTAAAATTTAATATGCACTTGCTAAGTATTTGGCACTATATCAGACACTGAATATATTTTATCTTGTCTCTCACAAGACCAAAACACAGTTATTTTTAATTCCCGCTATGGATGAGGAAATAGAGACAGTTAAGGCAGCGAATAATTCGTCATGCTGGGATTCAGAACTAAGTCAGGCTCTGAAATCTACGTCCTTATTTGTGATGTTACAGTGCTTTTTCAGATGGGAATCACAGGGGGTTTTAACCAAAGAAGGAACAGCAAAAGAAAGCAGTTCCTGAGCTCAAATATTGACCTATCTATCCTCTGTTAACCTTAATCAGTTTAGGGTCTGCAAGGGTTCATGGAAAGAAAAAGGTACAGATGGAATAGCAAGATGGACAGGGTCAGGGACGCCCTTCTTAATCTGGTCCATATGTCTTGTCTGTCTCTAAGCAGAGACAGATGGACCTGTAGGCTGAGAAGAGATCCATGCCACGCCCCCAAGTTGAGTTTACAGGGGTTAATGGCTTAGAAATAACTACAACAACAGAGGTAGAAGGAAGTTTAATGTGACAGAGAAAGCCCCTAAACTTGAAATAAAAAGCACCAGTTGTTTAAAACTGGTTTTGCAGCTAATCCAATGAGTCAAAGTAGTTAAAGTCTCCAGCAATCTGCTTCTCAACTATAAAACTTTCGAGTGATAAATCAACTAGTGAGAAAGCACTTTAAAAATTCTAAAGACCCATGGAAATGATAGTTTACCTCTTTGCGTTGGCAATTCTAGTCTCCAGAGAAAAGTCTAGAACCTGTAAGGTAAGACTAGGTCATCTATTTGTGTATTCTTCTTCCTCACCCACACCTCAGCATTGCTTGGGGTCTCCCATGAGCCCTAAATCCTTTGTGACTCTGCCAACTTTCTTTGCTCTGTGACCAGGGCACTAACTCTATGCTAAGTGGTTAGTGCATAGTACTTTCCTTCTGGCAAATGCATCTCAGTGAGCTCCCCGTACACATTCAGCATTGCTCCTGAAAACTTTCTCCTTTGCAAATGCTGCACCATGCTGTAACTGGAAGGTCTAAGCACTGAGGAGCAGGAGACAGCAAAGCCCCTTACTGTCTCCTAGCAGTTTTGTTATTTGGTCTGGGGAATGGTGATTTTGCTTCTTAGTGTTCACATTCTGTACATACCCTAGATCCCTCATGTGCTGATCTTCCCAAGAAGGCCTTGGTGCTGGAAAAGTCCAGCCAATACACTCCCCTATGCTGTGGCTCTGTGAGTGTGGATTAGGCAGATGGCTTGCAGGTCACACGATCTGAGCGGATCCTTCCCTAGTCCCATCATGACATCTGCTCTGGGCTATTCTAAAACTTACTTTTAAATCCGGAGGGCACTGTGGTGGATTTCTATTCACCCTGCAGGACTGCGCTGTTCCTCCATCTGTGTAGGCTTGCCTCACGTGCAGGGTGTTTCTTGCATCTGAGGCTGGTTAGCCAAATTGTTGGCTACTATGTGAATGGGGCTGTGTTCCCTGACTGGACCGTCTCATTTTGCTTGGTTATGTGGCCACAGGCTGAGGTCCATTTATAATCAACCATCTCCCAAATTTGTGCTTGTTAATAAAGAGAATTGCTTGGGCATTCACACCCATTGCCTACATATGATAAAGGTCTCCAAATGCACATTCCCCAGCAGCACCAGTGGTGTATATAACAGACAACGCATTTTTCAGTGTTCGTCAAAAAAAACCCCAAAACAAAACAAAAAAAACATGCATGCTGGGGCTTAATGCCAAGAGCAGGTAGACTGAGAACTTATCTCTTTCAGGTATCCCCTCCATGTGGCTCCTACTCTGTCACCCCTAATTCATGCCAAAACCCATTTTCTATGTCTTCTTACATGTTTATTTATTTTGAGAGAGAGACAGAGACAGAGAGTGAGAGAGTGAGAATGAACAAGTGGGCAAGGGTCAACAAGAGAGGGAGAGAGAATCCCAAGCAGGCTCTATGCTGATAGCACAGAGGCCAACGCAGGGCTCAATCTCATCAACGATGAGATCATGACCTGAGCCAAAATGAAGAGTTGGACACTCAACTGACTGAGCCACACAGGCACCCCCAAAACCTGTTTTTCAAGGCAGCTCAGATACAATCCAGCAGTAGGCACCCCAAGACTTCACGGCCATTCATCACCTTTAGTGTTCCTGTCTGGGCAGAAAGTCATGGTAAGTCACTCTCGAGGTGACTCTTAAGGCTGGAGTCTCAAGAAACAACATCCTTCTCTCTGCCCGCTGCTGGAAATTTCCAACTCCAGCTCAGCCAGCATCCTAAATCCACAGTTAATTGGCTACCTGATGGCTAAATTTAATTTTAATCCTTCATTTTCTTCCACAGAACAGTGGGACTGGATGACCTGTCTGGCTCAATGGTAAATGGGTCTTCTCTGCATGAAGCAGGACTGTGTCCACTCCTTTTCTTCCCCCACAAGATGAATGTGTAGGCACAGCTTCCTTTGGGAGACACCCCTCTCAGTTCTAGAAAAATAGGGGTTGTCAAGAAAGAAGTTGCACAGCAAAGCTTGAGGTTTGAGGGGACTGCCTCAGACACAGGCGCACAGTGAGGAAGAGGAGGAAGGAGCCAGGTATAGGGTAAAATGTCTGTACGACTATTACTGTGCTGAGTGTAAGTGCACACTAGTATCTCAGTTCTGAATAGCCACTCCTTTTTCAGAGCACGCATTCACACCTTTATAAATACAAAAGTAGAACTGGGGTACCATATTCTGTGGCTCCTGAGGACCCTCCCGAACCTAAAATTGTATCTGCATATTTCACTGAATGAATTCAGAACTGGCTCTGCCACTGTGGCTGCATTCAGAAGGCCTTATTCATCTTAAAGACTAGGGCAGAGTGTCAAATGTCAGAAAAGCAACACACTTCAATGAAAAGAATGCAATAAAAGCTAATGTGGGAATTCTGGTTCCTTCTGGCATCGAGAGGCAGATTGACTCATGTTTTTCCTTCCTGGCTAAGCATGGAATAATTAAAGGCCAAGTGTGGCTATGATCCAGGTCCCCTGTGTGCCAGGGAGCCCTGACCTTACCTTGTGCCCTGCTAAGATGGCAAACAGCAAGGGGAAGCTTTGGCCTCAGCTGCCATAGAGCCTGCATGATTCTGACTGATGCACAGGCCCCAGATGGGGGGAGGAGATGGGAGCAAAATTGCTATTTTTTTTAATTGTTTGTGTTGACAAACCGTTATCAGCTGTGAGTTTACTGTTTACAATCCAATCTAGGATAGCTCACCTGGTGACCTGACTTGAGCTAGTCAAGTAACATGTTGTAGAACAATGAGAATGAGGAAGGTGAGGAGCTTGGGTTGGAGTGCAAGATCACACATACATATGTCCCTCACCTTTCTTCCTATGACCCTGTCCCTGCCCACCTGCCTGTCCAAATCCCTTCACTCAACATTTAAGGTATGAAACCTGAGGGCCAGGGGGCATCACCATGACTGTGCAAGATCCCATAAAGCTCATGAACTCACCCTGACGTGTTGGCCACATGACTTCCCTACAAGGCAGCTGACTCCGGCAAGACACCCCAAAGTGACCGAATGTACCTGATATGCAGATACCCAGAAATGCCAAGGCTGGAGCCATCTTTGTTTTCCCATCCAGGAGGCTGGGAAGCAGAAACGATGGCAACAGGGTGTGAGGACACTGGGAAAAGCAGTTTCTGGCCCTTTGGTGTAAAATAATTATCAAACAGAAGAATCCCTCTTTTTCAGATAGAAAAAGATCAAAGAGAAAGGTTTCATAGATCCAGTCACTCACCAGACTTTTCTTGAAACCTCACAGAGGAAAAGGCACAGTCAGTACATTTATAGTTGGCAAACACTCTGTGTCTCCATATGGCCCAGAAAGTGGGGTGTTGTGAGGGCAGTGGAATGAGGAGAAACATATCCAACCTCTGCCAAAACTCTGCCCACTTCCCTACACAGGTATCTGGCTGAAGGCAGGAGACCTGAGTGTTCTTATAAATGCTTTATAATGTAAAAGTGTACCGGGAAGAATAGGAAAGGGGCCATGTGAGTATCTTTCCGTTTATTTTCTCATCTCCTGGTATGCCCACACTTAGAAAATAAATCCCCTTCCCCTCCTCCTCAAAAGTCAATAATAAAAGTTCCCAAACAGAATTTGTCAGGTTTACATTATAAAGAATCCCTTCACTTGAAGTACGCAGCTATAGAGAAGAGAGAGTTCTCTTCAGCCACTACACAAACAGCATATATGCTTATAGAAAACATACATGATGGCAGGTGCAGACCTCTGCAGGAGGGCTCAGGGGACCACGCAGCTTTCTTTGAGAATTCAGCTACAGGCCATTCCCTCCCCTTGGCTAGGGGTATTGCTCTTGGGACTTGGGCTGGGTTCTGAGAGGGCCCTGGCTGGTAGTGTTGGAAGGGATGCCAAGTCACCTATGACTTCTAAGGCATCACATAAAGGTGTTACCATGGCAATCATCATCAGTTCTACTCAGACTGAGCAACAGCCTGAGTAGAAACCTCGGCAGGGCAAGGTTCAATTGCAAAGAGGAGAGAGAGATAGGGCTAGAGTAAGGTCATCTGAACGGTGGACATTCCCAGAGGCAAACATATGGGTTATAACAATGGAAGTTGTAACCACAAGGAGGGAGGTCCTTGAAAAGTGTGCAGAAAACCCCACATTTGGCTTCCTGTTGGCTTGAGCCTCCTGCCATGGCCCGGCAGAGTATAACACAGGCTTCCTTCCGCTGTCTGCCCCAGGCCAGGCCCTCACTCTGCTGGCAGGGGAGATCCTGGCCAACCCTACCAAAGTGATGGAAGAGCTGAATTCTCCGGTGCCCTTAATGAGGAAAGGGAGAGAAGAGAGTTAGGAAGCATGGCACATGAGCGAGAGAAAGCATTACCTGGACCTCAGCAAATGTGACGAAGGCCAGAGAAGAGGGGTGTGAGCCTGTTCCATGAGTAGGAGGAAGGGGAGAGGAAATGTGCATGGCCAGCTTGGAAGGATGGTAACAAAAGACAGTGGATGGAGAAGGGTGAGCAGGTACCATTTACATTTCCAGGGAAATTAAGAAAAAGTTCAGAAAGTGACATCACTAAAAGCAAGTGATGGATCATAACTCTCAATCCATCACATAAGTGTGGACCCCAGAACCCGAGGGTTCTTGGGGTTCCCTGCACTGTACCTGGTCTGAGGACCAACAGACAGGCTTCGGTTCCGGGGCTGTTAAGGCTTCCCTGCCACCAGCACCAAAGCCACCACCGCCATGTTTTCAAAGGGTACAAAAAGAGAACAAGACAGGTGACAACCCTCCAGCCCATCGTCCTCGCTCTGGATCTGAGGAGAGACAGCTGGACTGTGGACATGGGGCAGGCATGCAAAGGCTTCCTCTAAGATGCAACTTTTTCCCATGGGCACCTATATACCTGGCACGTAGGCACAAGGTGGTGTGTGTGTGTGTGTGTGTGTGTGTGTGTGTGTGCGTGCGTGTGTGTAAAACAAGTCTTGGAAACCACTCTGTGTTCATCTTCAACTATTTTCACACATTATATATCAACACATACTTGTCTTCCATGTTTAGGCTTGGTGAGAGAATGGAAGCATAAGGAAGGAAATTAACATTTATTGATCACTTACACTGTGCCAGGCCCTATGCTAAGCACTCTATACACATTATTTTCACTCCATTTCAGAGATGAGAAATTGAGGATAAAAGGGTTACTGTCTTGCTATGTTGCTCTAGCACATGATGCAGGTAAATAGAGGGGCTGGGATTCAAAACAGGGCCTGCCTAAGTCCACAGCCCACACCTTCCTCCCACTATGTCCTGTCACCCCAATGAGATTCCTAAAGATGGGGTGGATTCCTTGATATACTTCTCTCCTTGTCTTTCATTTCTTCAAAAAGACACAAACTACTTTATTGAGATCAAAATAAGAAAGAAGAACAATATGGTGAATAATGTAAGCAAATGAATTGACAAAATGAAAAGGGAACTTGACCTTTTAGAAACTCAAAGGTGATATTTATCCCTTACCAAATAAATAGGCCTCCTTAGGAAAAAGGACTCTAATGCTTCTTTCTAAGAAGGAGGAAGAGGAGCTGGGAGTCCCCCTGGTACAGCCAGAGCTGCCTTGATTTTTGTCTTGAGGTGAGAATTCACATGAGGTAGAGATGTTTGGGAAAATGCCATGCTTTTGTGAAATTTCCTTGGAAATAGCTCAGTCATGTCTAACAGGAGTCTTTCCTGTTGTGAGAGACACAGGTGATTCCATGCGACTCTAATAGGGGTTAATATACTGGTGTACACGGGGGACAAGGGACACTGAAATTGATCTGCAAGGTCAGCTCAGGGTCATAAGCCACATTCACCCTGGCTCTCCTTTGGGGGGGTCCCTCATGGCTGGGACAGCAATTCAAATAGCCTACTTCTAGGTTCTGGGAGATCTTAGATTCTTAGGACAGCTGGAGACCTTTCATCTCTCCCACAGAGAGCTCCCTACCCTCAGCCACTTGGGGAATGTTTCTTCTTAAATCTCACCCCACCTCTTTCTCTGCCAGGGTAGACAGAAATGGAAGCTTATGGTATTTGGGGAGCGGGGGGGTGGGGGATGGATGACCCCTTTCTTGGACCTGGGAAGGTCAAACCTATGCAGGTATTTTGCCCCTTCCCTCTTTCAGTTGCTATCACTGACAACAACTCCCAAATGTTTCTCTTCAGCCTCATCACACTGAAGCCAGACTTGCTTAGAAGATTCAGCTCTTGTAGTTGAAGAGTCTGGAGGGAAGCCTGTTGCACCACCTAGGAAAGGGGGGGAGGCTGCTCTGGTGGTGGAACAAGGTACAGACAGAGCCCAAAAGGCTGTCATTCATCTGAGGGTACTCGACATACCAGCTTAGGGAAAAGGCCCTGACACCATGTGTATTTCCCAGCTATACCCTGGAGGGTTATGAGAGCCCCTTCCTTCGTCGGATTCCACAGGAATGTCGGAATGTGGTTGAAAACCTGCTACAGCTGGATCAATGTTTGGGGGAAAAAAATCCCCAAATGTAATGAACACGGTTTAGTTACCTAAACAGTTTAAGACTGTCTTCCTCAGTGTGTTATCAAGGAAGTTCCTAAATCTTACGTTCTGGAGTTAAACGTATTAACATGGTTCTGATGTCCCTGAAATCTCTCTGGGGTATCTCTGCTCATGAGCAGAGAGTTTCCTCATGCTCAAGATTCTGTGATTCCCTAACTTTATTCTACGCTCTACATTCTTCTTTCAAGCTGATTCTTTGTTTGAGAGAATCAAGAAACGAGAGATATGTAAGCTGTCCCTGGGTCCCTTCCTGAGCCCCTGGAGGCACTGCCCACATGGGTGAGCACCTGCCCATGCTTCCTCATCTCCAAGAAAGGAACCCCAGGGCCTCTGACTTCTCCCTAAGGACTTTCCCAGCTCCTCCTTCACCAGTGCTACTGTTTCGGGCATGTGAGCTGAAGATATAAGGCTCCTAGAAGTACCACAGAGGGCAAGCGGGAAGCAGATTTCAAGGGCAGCTCTCTTTGGCACCACTCTGAGTGAACTGTTTCTCAGGCTGGCCTTGGAGAGGCCTTAAAATCAAGGTCTCAGGAAGAAGAGACAAAAGGGAATCAAACAAGAAGAAAGAGTTACACTTACGCCAAAGCAAAGGCCACCAATGCGCCAACCACCACCACAAAGTCCAGGATGTTCCATAGGTCTCGGAAGTAGGACCCATCCTGCAGGATCAAGCCCTGGTCTATCATCTGAAGGAGAAAGATGTGAACAGCCAGGCATGAGCCCACTGGTGTCGGCAATGCACCCTGAGCTCAGGGCTCCCCATGACAATGCCCCTACTGCCATTGTCTCTACAATCAACCCTGCACAAGGACCTGAAGAGCAAGAGGACATGTCTCACGTCTCTCTTCACCTCACTCTGAAGCCCGAGGCCCCTTGTCATAGCCACCAGGGTTCAACTAGACTCCTTGGCTCTCACAGAACTCTGCCACATTCCTTCCTCCATTAGTGGCTCAGAGCACCAGGCGTCGCCACATATGCACAGAGGGAACCCCACATAAGGGAGACTATGAAAAGAATAGAAATGTGGGGTGTTAGGATGTGGGAAACAGAATGGGGGGCAGTGAGGGCAGCTGAACTACATGGTGTCCAGGAAGACCCATCCCTAGCCAACCCTTTGCCTTGGCACGTGCCCAGGCTCAGACCAGGGAGCACACTGGGGAGGTGAGTACAATCCCCACCCCTGTCTGCACTCCCACTGCCTGCCTGAGAGTGGGCCTGGCTCCCCTTGGGCCATACCCACAGGTCTGCCCCAGTCTAAACAGATCCACGCAGACGTGCTGTACCACAACATCTTATCATAACAGACTTCATCAGAATTCTGAGGCCAGAGGAGGCGTGGCTGGAGGCCCTACTGAGGTTCTGTCATTGGCTGGTAGGTGGCAGCACTGGGGAAGGGCACCAAACTAAAGGAGCAGACACATGACCCATCTAAACCCCGTAGCCCAGCTTTTCTCTAGGGGCTTTTACCTTTATAACCATCTCAAAGGTGAACACGCCAGTGAAAACATAGTCAAAATACCTCAGGACCTGTAAGACACATATCCATGAAGGGGAAGAGCATCACGTGTGGCCACCAGGCTATACACATGCCTGACTGCCCGTGTGCATGCAGTCCTGCACCCCCACCCCAACTCGTTTCTACCTCAGGACAGAAGCTTGGGATTGGGCCTGCTAGTTGGACACAGGAGGAGGGGGGCCAGGCGTTACTGCTGGAACGGCATGACTTAGCAGTCAGTCCTTGGCTCTTCCCTCCCCTTGGGCAGAACTTCACTTCTTGGGTCTGAATGGCCCCACAAATATCTCCCTCAGGACGTAGAATCCTTGTCAGTTCCAATCCTCCTGACCTCCCTCATACTTCCCAACATACACCCTTAGGACCTCCGGGAGATGTCTCAGCAGCCTGGGGTAGAGCTTCAGCTCCCCAACTTCATGTACATCCCTCATGACCCTACATGACTCTGTAAGACCTGGCTGGCTCGGGGGAGAAGGCCCACTGCTGAAACATAACAGCACACAGTGTGGCTGGGGAGTGGGGACTGGAGAAAAGGGGCTGGTCTTGAAATGGTCCCTACTTTGCCCTGAGGGACTGGAATGGACCATTTCTTAACCCTTCTTCACTCCCCAGGAACCTGCCTTAATTCACTTTTAATGCTGGGATGGGGAGGGGCTGGGATGGGGTGGGTACCAGGGTATTACGGAGGTTGCAAACGGCTCCCGTGCACCCACTTTGTTGCGCTCCGAGTTGGTCAGGACAGGGTCCTCGGCTGCCAGGGCAATGCTGCTGGCTGCGATCACCAGGAGAATGCACATCTCAAAGTAGCGCAGGTTCACAATGTAGTGGCAGGCCCTGCGAATCCTGTGGGGTGGAAGGGGCTTCTGAGCTGCCTCTGCTTCCCTCCCATCCCCATCTCTTACTCCCCACCCTCATGCTCATCAGCCTCTTCCAGACAGCCAGGCCCTGGCCAGAGGAAGCCATGGGGAGAGCAATTTAATTTCTCAGGCACCACCCTTGATTTAAAGCTCCAGTGGGAGAAGGTAATCAGATCGGTTAGAGGCTACGGTACGCAAGCCAGATACATTATCTGCAGGCACGGGAGCAGCCAGCATCAGATTACACGCACTCAGCATAGCTACATGGGACCCTCCATTGTATCTCAGTGTCACCTCCCCCACTGTACAGAAACTGGGGCATAGCAAGGAAATCATAGGAAGCCAGAAATGCAAAAATAGACCTTGATTCTAAGATTCCTGATGAGAGGAACAACAGGTTTTCATGAGCCCCAGGTATTCTGATTAAAGTGATCATATTCTATAGATTGTATTCTGGACTCAGGTGACCCGATATACCTTAGCCCAAGTTCCTTCCCTCCCAGAGGCTTGTCTGAATACTGCCCGTGTGGTCACTGAAAACCTTTCTGTCTTCCTAGCCTCAGAAGCTGGTCTATGCGTACATCTTGCTCATTTCCAGGGCAAAGGCAGCTCAGTCTAACCTTCCAGAATCTTCTCTGCCACCTCCATCTCATGGCCCTACCTCTGCTTTGAGGAACATGCCATTTCAAAATCCACATATAGGGCAGTGGGACCAATCCTCTTAAACTCCAGTGGGTGGTCTATTTATTCCAGGCTCCATATTCTCAGTTCTGTCCACCACAGAAATATTTGGTGACACATCCCAAGTAGATTTCCTTGCTCCCACCCCAGCCCTCGACACAACCTACTGAACAATTTGAGGTAAAGGGTCCTTTTCTCATGACATTGCTCATGCTTCTCAGTCTTAAATTATTCTTCAGATGCAGCACAGAGCTCAGAGGCGATTCAACCTCATGACACACTTCTACCAGGGAGCACCCCGCATGTTTCAGATGTCTGGCCACAGTTCACTGAGAAGGATCGGGGGGCGAGCGGACCCTCGTCTCTCCTCCTCATCACCCCAACTCTGGCTCTAACCCTGGTCGTCTACCATGGTGCCAAAGGGCGAGCGATAGGAAGGTGCCTTACGGGTTGGTGGTGCTGAAGATGAACATAGAGCTGTGGGGAACCATGGCTTTGCCCGTCTCACGCTTCTCCTTCTTTTGCTGCTTCTTCTCTACCTCTTCCTCCTCCTCTTTGATCTCTGCCTCCTTCAAAGGACTGGCTTCTCCATCAGTCTTGTTGCTGACTGTGAAAGGCACATGTTGAAATCATCAGAAACCTCACTGCATGTGAGAATAGCACCTTTTGTTTTCCATAGGGATGGGATAGAGACGAGGGGAAGGGGTTACAGGAATGCATCTAGCCAGGCACCCTGCAGGCACTGGGTTTGTTAGATTACACTGTGAAGCCCTTACTCTCCTCCTAGCCTGACCCTCACCCTAATTTTACATGACAGCCTTTTTGGGCATATAAATAATAATCATGTGGGGCACCTGGGTGGCTCAGTAGGTTGAGTGTCCGACTTCAGCTCAGGTCACGATCTTATGGTTCATGAGTTCAAGCCCTGTGTCGAGCTCTGTGCTGAGAGCTCGGAGCCTGGAGCCTGTTTCAGATTCTGGGTCTCCCTTTCTCTCTGCCCCTCCCTCACTTGCACTCTGTCTCACTCTTTCAAAAATAAGTAAACATTAAAAAAATAGTAATAATCATGTTTCCCAGGGTAACAGAACGATTATTTCTGTTGTAAGGCTTACAAAGTTATATCTAAAAATCTAGATTCTTTGTCTACATTTACTTACTGAATTTTCACAACAATACACCTTGAGCGGCATACATTATGTCCATTATACAGATGGGAAAAGTGAAGTTCAGGGAATTCAAGTTATCTATCTTCAGTTCATACAGCTAGTTCCCAACTCAAAATCCTATATCCTTTCAATGATATCACACTGCAATGGAAGATTTTAAGAAACCATTACTCTGTTTGCAGCTGACTCTCTGGCTGTGCTTTTTCCAGTCGTGATTAATGTTGAAACGGGAATGCAATATTCATGCAAATATGGGACCATGACGGGCTTCCAGGGCTAGGAGGATGAAGGAGTCAGAGACTGAGTGGAGCTCTTGGGCCGCCACCCTCAGTTTCCACATGCAACTTACAGTGTGGGTTAAGTGGCAGGGAGGCTAAAGTTGAGTGGGCAAGGGATTCAGTCAAACTCTCCCACTGTTCTCTCACAGTGACCAACTCTACCCTGGAGCCTTGTGCAAGCAGCAGAGCTCTGAAGCTCTGGCTTTCTGGGTCCTTCCAAAAGGTAAATGATCCCAGATCCCTCTGACATTATGCCCTTACCTATGACCAAGGCCATAGACTAGCCCCAGGACAGGAGCAGCGGAAGGCCAAACTTTCTTGATGTTTCTCATAAGAGAGGGTCCAAAAGATTTACTTATTAAAGCATAAAATTAAACACACACCACAAGAGGTTGTGAGTCTGACATCCTGAGACATGCCCAAGTCAACCAACCTCAGGAGCAGTGAACATGGGAGACTTCACTTTTTAAAGCAGTACTGGCATTTTGAGTGTACAGAAAGTAAAGCAATGGAGAGGGAGAAGAAAGAAAAACAGGAAGAGGAGACTGTCCTATGAAAATAGAAATATATGGGAAAAATCAGAAGGAAAAAAAAGCAAGGGTAGAGTCCTCTGGTCATAATTCAGTGAGCATGAGGCGGCAGCCAGAATTAATGCAGGAATGGAAGTGGGGTGAGGGGTGGGGGTGAAGTTGGGGTGGGGGTGGGTTTAGTACGGGGATAGAGGCAGGGTTAGGGCAGGAAAGGGGGTGGGGCTGAAGTGAGGATAGGGGTGAGGTTAGGCTAGGGCAGGGATGGGGGTAGATGGGGGCTTTCTGCTGTTTCCTTTAGAGGTCTGGAGATTAACATCCATTGCCTGAGGAATCTATCAGAGAAACTGAGTAAAAGCTCCTAGGAGAAAAGAGTAAATAAGAGTAATAAATTCATAAAATGTTAGTGCTGAGGAAGACCTCAGTGATCACCCAGTTCAGTGCTTCACTTTAGGGTTGACAAACTGAGGCCTCAGGAGAAACAGGTTTGGAAGCCACACACTAAGCGGTCTGGACCATCTCCTGCTCCACATGGGTTCCCTAACTTGTCCGGGTGACATGGCCCCTCCGAGGTCCTGGAGAGTGCCATCGAGTGTTCACACGATAGATCAAATAGCCACGTATATACATCTGGCTACAAAACCACATGTGATCTCTCTGACGTCTCTATGATGGTCACAGGGGCCAAGGCGTAAGCAAATTTTACAGATAAAACTAAAGATGGAGAAAATTCTAACTTATTTTTCCTGCAAACCTAGATAAAACTGCTCCTATTGTTTCCTTGCTGAAGAATGATTTCGTCCCGCTGGTGGGGTTTTTCACGTAGCTTTACTGAGCGACTCCGGAGCCATAACTGTCCCCAGCCCTGGGTGGGATGGGTGGTGAGGGTGAAGGGGGACAGGGACTTGTGTTCTCACTGTGAACCACAGTTGAGTCCACCAAGGGGCCCACGTCGGGGATGGCGACGGTGACGCTGGTACTCTCAGTGGTGGCCTTGTCCGTGTTGGCCGTGACACAGGAGAGGTCGGGCTCACTCTGACTGATGGCCCGGCCCATGTCCAACTGCACATCCCCCAGCAGAGCTTGCTCACTGCTGCCCTCCGGCTCCTGCTCTGTCAGAGCCGTGTCCTTCCCCATTTCCAACTCTGGCTGCGGCTGGACTAAGGGCGTGCTGGCCTCATCGAGGGCTCCTGCCAGCCCGGAGCCTCTGGGCACCATCAGACTGTTGGTCCTGCGGAGACAGAGGAGGAGACGGCTGGTGCTCAGATCAGAAGAAGATGTTCTAAAGTGGCTGGTGAGCCAGGCAAGAGGGAAAGTGGGGGGAAGCGCAAGGAGCCTCGCTCGGAGCATGGCATCTGCTGCCTCTCACCCCCACCCACCCAGGCAGAGAGGAGCTAAGACCCACGGGCGCTGTCCGTGCCTTATTCCCATCCATCCACCTATGACCCACACCCAACAGGAGATGCCCTAGAAGACCAGTCTCTGGGTTTCAGGGGGACAGAGCCCACTGTGTGTCATATTTACACATGCCTTATAAAGGTTGTGTCAGTATCATTTCCATTTTATAAAAGGGAAAAGTGAGGGCCAGGCGGGATTGTACTGAAGCATCCTTAACACCAGGAGGGCTCGATGCCTCCAGGGCACTCCTGCGGCTAACTTACCTCCTTAAGTCTTGGCCTCTTTCCTCTTCCTGGATTGTGGGTTCCTTGCCCCCGTGGCTGGCCCTGGGCTCGCGGTCCTTCTCCCCCTCGGTGGGCCCCCCTTCATCCAGACTCCGCTCCTGGCTGGCAGACCTGCTCCGGGAGGTGGAGGAGGGTTCCTTGCCTTCGGTCCTGACACGACGGTGCCTGCTGCGCCGCTGGCTCTGCCTGTGCCTGGCCCGGTCCTCGAAGGTCACCACAGTCTCCCCTCCCCCAGCCTCCTGCTGGGTCGAATCACAGTTCCCATGACACGGCCTGGCCAGCCATGGTGGCTCCCGTTTGCCCAAGGACAAGGGGCTCCTCTGGTTGTCCAAGGCACTCGGCAGGTCCCCTCCGTCCCCCTTGAGGGACCCCCCGCGGCTAATGCGCTCCTCCTCACATTTCTCCAGGCCCAGGCCCAGGCCCTCAATGGGTCTGGGTCTCCGGTAGAGGCTCGGGTGGGCGTTGAGTGGGTTGAGGGGGCTCAGTGGGTTGAGGGGGTTGAGGGGGTTCATTGGTGGGGCCTCCTCTTTGTTGAGGGCCTCCTGGCTAGACATCTGCATGTGCCTTCTCAGCTGGCTGGTGCGCTGCTCCCACACTGACATGTGGTGCCGGCGCCTCCGCTCCCTCCTGCCAAAGAGGAAAGGGTGAGGACCACGGTCAGGAGCTGACTGCTGAAGGCCAGGGAGGGAGCCACAAGGGTGTAGACCAGCCCTCAGTAGCCACGGGAAAGGGGTGGGACACATGGGGGGCAGCAAACGGGAGAGCCTAGGACCTGCAGACAGGAAGCACAGAGAGATGCAAGGAGCCGAGTGGGCCACGCACGAGTAGGTGGTTGGACCAGCGCCTCCTGGTGTGTGGGGCTTCCCACCCTAATCCCTGCTCTGCAGTAGTCGAAGGGCGGGCAGGGATCAGCCTAGGACTGAGCCCCCAGGGCCTGCAGGAGAGGAGTAGAAGGCTTACCAGGTTTTCACTCCCCTGTTCTCCTTTGCTCTCAGGGCACCAACCTGTACCCACCCTCTGCTCACCACTGGCCCTTAATTCAAGGTCAGAGATCTTTCTTCCTCCTACTCTCCCTGTCTTTGGTCCCTCAGATGACAGCCTGGGATAGCACAGGCTGAAAGGCGCAATGGTGGGCTACTCTTGGAGGATGACGGACGGCAGTGACAGGCAGACCCACGGAGTCATCCCCCTCAAAAAATAAGAGTGCCGTGGATCTCTTCCACAACAGCTGATAAAAGCCACAGGCTGCACGTGTAGAGCCCACCAGCAGCTCATTCTCCAAGCCGCTGCTGAACATCTCATGTGGCGGCAGGAACACGCAGACATATGCACGCAGGAGAGCACGCGGGAGTGGGCTCACACGGGCGGAAGGGTAGTCACCTACTCTTTCACTCACATGTGCCCACACGCATCCTCACTGAGGCCCACACCTGGCTGTACACAACTGCCTACGTGCAAGGCACACCCACCAACACCAATTACCCACACCAACGCGTGCCCACTCACAGGCCGCGCAGAGGAGTGAACAACACACAGGGTCACATACCTTAGACACACACTGATATAAGCACATGTCGGAAGGTGCAGAGGATAGTGTTCACAAACCATGTGCACGGAACACACGCGCACACCACAACGCACACTGACATACACACCCAGTGCCACTCTGCCCACTGTGTGGTGAGAACAAAGACACGGTGTCCCTACACACACACATAACCACTCACAAACACGCAGACCGGTACACACATACAGGTGGCTGCTGCGTGGCTCCCACATCGACATGTGGTGTCTTCTCCTTCTGTCTCTTCTGGGAAAGAAAAACGAACAGGTTCAGTTCACCCCAACCTCCTGGAACCACAAGCCCCACAGCCACCAGCCAATTTTCAGGAAGAGGCACAGAGTCCTCTACGTGCCCGTACGTTCTCCACATGCCTGCTGCCCTCCGTAGACTCCCGACCTTCAATTTGCCAAGGGAGTGACCTTTGATTCTTACTCTGTGCAAACACGCGGATCTAGTTTTTGAAGCGTACATGCAGGGACACAATGGATATGTCATTTCGTAGAGTACGTAGCTTCAGGTGCTCGATCATCATGCCCGGCACTCACACCTGTACCTAAATACCCTTCAAGAGAGCTATTCTGGAAACCGCATAAACTTGCATGAAAGTTGTATTTCCCTCCATCATTTCCAGGATATTCACAGGGGTGTGACTTCACAACTCATCACTCCAATCACTGTAAAATATGCAAGAACAAATGCTTTGCCATGCACACCATCAAAGCCACGCAGTAGCCCATGGCCAGAGGCAGGGTCACCACTCCATGAGCTGCTGTCCATGTACTTCAAGATATGTGCCATGTCCCCTGCAACTGTGCAACACAGTGACCCTGGCCAGAGGTCTTCCAGGTTCCATCTGTTCATCCAGGTAAAACACAGTAATAACCTTCTTAGTCATGCACAGGGGAAAAAAAAAAATCTTTCTACAGACATACACATGCTGTTTCCTTTTGTTTACAAGCTCGATAGAAGGTCAGACAGGCAGGGTGTGGGAATCACCCACAAAGGCAAAAAGGACTCGTACAAACAAAGCCGTCACTGCAAGATCAATGCTCAGGTAGAGGACAACACATCTGGGACACCTGTGGAGTGAGCTCGCCCCAAGTCCCGGGCTGACAGCCCCAGTTTGGCCCAGTGGGCCCCTGACTAGACCTAGGAGGCTGGCAAGTGCTGCGCCCTCCCTGACCAATGGAGAACATGCTAGGTAAAGCGGCACTGCTCAACTGCCATGTCTCACATGCACAGGGGAGCCTGACATGGGGGTGGGCGGAGGGAGTAGAGGCAGCTGGTTGGAGCCTCGCTTGGCATCTGGAAGAGGCACAATGTGTACACGCATCCACAGAGTGGAGATGCCTGTGAGCCCCCCGTCTGCATGCACCCTTCAGCACAGGCAGCTGCAATGCAATAAGGCACACGTGGGCTGGCGGTGCCAAGGAGCATGGGTAGCATATAGAAATAGAAGCACACACACTAGCCAGGCAGCATGCACACCCACTAGGGAAGGCAGATTCTGCCGTCTATTTGCAAATTCTCAAATACTCAAATAGCCGTTCTCCAGAAGCACATGTGTAAGAGTTTAAGTACATGGAAGAATTCTCTTTCTTGTGAATGCACACAGGTGCGCGCGCGCACACACACACACACACACACACACACACACACACACACACACATACACAGACCAGTCAAAGAGAGACCCAACTTTTAATTCCCACACAAATCAGATACACTTCAAACTCCTCTTCACTCCTCCATTCACACATACGAAGATCCAAATTCACACCCCATCATGAATATACCTTCATTCTTAAAATCATACAGAGAAGCATCGACATATCTCCCAACTCATGCATATGTGACCTCACATACACCTTACATGAACCTTGTGGATCAGGAAGGGCAGCTGGCGTTCTTTCCATTTCAAAGATGGGGAAACAGACATTCTAGAATCCTAAGTGGCTCTCTCTCCAAGTATACTGAGCATGTGAGTTACAGAACCAGCCCTCAGACCTTCTGATTTGTAACAACACGCTTTTCATGTTTCTTTATAGACAGCCACACCTTGGTTATACAGCAGCCCAGAAATCAGGGGTCTCGTTTGCCCTCCCCAGCAGCACACACCCACCTTGACATAGTTCCCAGCAGCAGCACATACCCTACAGCAACGTACTGCAACCAGAGCCGTATCTCTGTTCATCGTGGAGAGTTACAGCACCTTCCTCCACCTCTCCAGGCCCAGATACACACACAGCTCACTGCCTACAGCCCTATGCCCTACCAGCATTTCATTCATTCTTTCATTCTATAAATAGTGAGTTTCTACTCTGGGCCAAGCATCTTCCCAACTCACGTCTCCAAACCCACTCTTCCTCAGGCTTCCTCATCTCAGTAAATAGAACCACCCACTCCGAAGTGACAGCCAGCCCTACCCACCAGCATGTTTGCATACCTGTGTGTGTGTGTGTATTTTTAACCCAAACTCACGAGTGCAAGGAAGGTGGGGAAAGAACTACTCAAGGCCCAGAGATTATTCCAGAGAGGAAGGAGTTGTTCTGCCTTTCTCCATCAATCTTTAACAAATTTTCAGGGCAGCATTTTCTCACGCACAAAGAAGGGGCTGAGAGGCCAAACCTTCAGTTCTGAAAGGTGAGGGCAAGATGAGGATCATCCAGGGGAAGGAGACCCCCACATAAAACCAAGAATGCCTCTACAGGGAAAGGCAGCAGACATTCAGAGACCTTCCCATGAGCACTTGGCAAAGAAAGGCTCCTCCTTTACCAGCTTCAGGGAATAGATAACGGGGTCTGGTGTCAGGATAGAGTTATACCTACCAGGGGTCTCAAAGTCTCCCCATCGATCCCCAGGGATGCCCACATAGGCCTTGCACAGGCTCAGAAGTCACAACAGGGATTCTCAGCCCTTCCTCCAACACCTTCTTCCAGCTCCACACAGGGCCCACACCCTGCTAGTTCCTGCTAGTTCTACCAGCAACCACAGGTTCAGACTTGGATCCTCAAAGTCTATACTTGCTGCTCCACTCTCTAATCTCTCATCCTCCCCCTAATTCATTCCATCTGGATTCTGTTCCCACCGGGCCACTGAAACTGAAGGTCCACAACAACTTTCATTTTGCCAAAAGAAATGGTCCCTTCTCTGTCTTCATCTCATGTGATCTCTCAACAGTAGTTAGCTGTACTGTCCAGTCGCTACTTCTTGAAGAGTTTTCTTCTCCAGGTCTCCAGGACATGACCCTTCCTTGTTCTTTCTTCCTACTCCTAATTGCCCCCATCAGTCTCCTCTGCAGGTTTCTCGTCTGCTGGACCTTGAGGCACAGGAGTGCTCTGGGTTTCTGTCCTTAGCAGCTCTGTCTCCACTACGATTCACTCCATGCCAGCTCATTCATGCTGAGAGTTTAATGCCATCCAAACACAAATGGCTCCCCCCAAATCTTTATTTCTAACCCTGACTTCTCTTCTAAGCTTCAGACTCATGTAACCAATGGCCTATTCAACATCCTCACTTGGATGTCCTCTAAGTATCTCAAATTTAATGTGGCCAAAATGAATCTTGCACTGTTCTCTAGACTATCAGTAAATACCACCACCATCTACCCAGTTGCTTAGGCATCAAACCTTAAAACTTGAGAGAAATATTTTTTTATCCCCACCCCCATGACATTTAATCTATCACCTCTTCCCGTTGGTTCTCTTTCCAAAGCACAGACTGAATGTGATTGCTTCTCATCTCCTCCATGGCTACGATGGTCTCAACTACCATCATATGTCACCTACTTTACTCTAATGGCCAAATCTGTCTCCCCACCTCCACTCTTGGCCCCTACAAATCCACTCTCAGGGAAGAGTGACCTACTATCAGTGTAAATCATGTCATACCCATCCTTCCACTTTAGACCTTCCATGGTTGCCACTAGAATAAAAGCTAAAATCCTTTACCTGGTCCTTCAGGATCTCCCTGGCCTTGTCTCCTAGTCTTCTTTGCTCCCTGCATATCAGCCTCACTGCACCTTGCTGGAGGACACTCTTCCTTCATAATTTTACATGACTGCCTTCTCCATATTTAGATCTCTGCTTGAATATCACCTCGTCAAGGAATCCCTCCCAGACTGCCTATAAGTACTCCGCCCAATTCTTATTCCTCTGCACTATTACCCTGTTTTATTTACCTTACTGCAATTATCACTGTCTAAAATTATTTACGTATGTTTCTTATCTAGCTCACTGAAATAAAAGCTCTGGGAGAACAGAGACTTCATCTTGGTCACTGCTATATTCACAGGACATCTCCTGGCATGGAGTAGGCATCCTCTGATAATACACCATTCTGAGTTGATGAATTAATTGGCTGTTAGCACAGGAGCCCAGGGGTCACTGAAGTGGGGACAGCCAACTCACTCGATAGAAGGCATGTTGGGTGCAGACATCGGGCTGACCTCCTTGGCCTTCTGCAATGCATGTTTCTGGTTGAAGGCCTCCTCTTCTTCTTGTTCATCCTAGACACAGAACAGGGATGGGTTTGCTGGTATCCCCGTGAAGGAGAATAGCTGCCTTGGCTCTCCCCCCAAGTTCTGGAGACCAGGTGAAATGAGGAAGGCAGGAGAAGAGGTTAACCAAGGCAGTTTGAGGTGGGTTGGCTCAGAGACTTCAGGAGGCCAGGCGCCAGGCCCTTTTGGAAACAGAACCCTTTCAGCCCTGGCATGGCCAGTTTCTGGTTTCCACCTTGCCCCAAAGGTTTCCTCACAATTCTTCAGGAAATCCATAGAATTCTACCCCAAGCTCCTAGCCCTCAGTGGAGCTACCCACAGCTATGGAGGTCAGAAGCTAGAGCCAACACCTCTCAGATGTTCTGCAGTATCTGGAAGTGATGGAGCAGGGCCCTTCTAGGCAGAACCCCGTGAAGTAAAATGCTGAGACTGTGCCTCTACTCATGCCCTCTCCTCTGCCAAGCTGAGTGGCATCATCCCAAGTGATCAGGCAGGGACCCCATCCCCTCACCTATATTCCTGTTGTAAATGTCTCCTCTTTGTGATGACACTGGGGAAAGCCAGTTCAGGTGAAATGACTAGAGCTACTAAGAACACACATCTTACTTAGCCTGCTCTGTTTTTCACATACATTATTTCACTTGATCCTAACAATAATCCTGTGAGGTATGCAAAACAGATATATCATTCCCATTTCATCATCTACCCAGTTGATGAAGTGCCCAATGGCATTAGAGAACCATCAGATCCCCAGAGAATGCTTACCTTGGTCAGCTCTTGGGCATTGGCCAGATTGTCTACAGCAATGGCCAAGAACACATTCAGCAGTGTGTCTGGGGTGATGAGTTAAGGACGGGTGAGTAAGAAAAACAAAAGGCTTCAGCAAGACTGAGACGGCATCTCTAGGTCTTTCCTGCCTGGGATACCAGCAGGAACAGAAGTTACCCCAAAGCATTGATTAAGCAGGGGTTATGCAGCCCTGTCTGAAGGGGAACATATATTCCCTCTTCCACTTATCTTCTCTTTGCATAGGACAAAGAAATAGCTAAATCCAACCACTCAGGGGCCAAGGTGGAATAAGGAGGCCTTTAGATAGCTATGGCCTCTCCTCACAGCTTACTGAATAGAGATTGGCTGAACAACATGACAACAGGGAGCTCAATGCAGGAGCTCACGTCTCCTTTCTGAGAGGCTGGAACTGAAGCCCACCTAGACCAATCCTACTACTCTGTTCTTAAAGACGAAAAGAAATGAGATTCCACAGCTCCATCACTGATTGGTTCTCAATAATGGGATGCTAACTTATTTCTCTCATTCTTCTTATCCTGGAAGTCTTCCATATTTCATTTAACAAAAATGTCACAGAGCACACAAGGTCATTATAGAACCTATTTCTATTCCAACCTCTAACCTCTGAAGTCCCAATTTTCCAACTGTTTTTGGGGTCCATGTGTTGTGGAACACAGAAGTGGTTCCAGCTTAAAAGTCCAGGTCTAACTACCCTCAGCGTAATAGGAAAATCAAGGTGCCATTGTGACAAACTGACCTTCTGTTTCTGTGATGCACTGCATTAACTTTCTTTTTATGGGTTTCTCATGTTTGGTTCATAGTCTGCTCTGACCCCTAGAAATTTTCACAGCAGATAACTTAAAGGAGTATCTTCTCTCTGTGAGGCTATGGGAAAAGCCAAAGTCCAGCTATATCACATGGCTCTCCTTTTTCACTCCACCAATCCCATTTTAAGGCAAATCTCATTCCCCCAAAACATTTAATGATTGTGTAGAAGTTCACAGTTTATAAGGTGCATCCAAAGAAATTATATCATTTACTATGCACAACAAAGGGGTAAATGCTGTCATCCTCCCCACAGATGTGAAAACTAGAAGTTCAGAGAGACTAAGGGACTTTCCCAAGGCCACACAGCTGGTAAACTGAATTGTTGGGATTAAAACATAAATCTTCCTAGTCTATATATTATGACCAGACATAGGTTTGGGAATTAAATGGACTCAATTTCCAGTCTCCCTTTATAATTTAATAATTGTTTGACTTTGGTCAAGTTAGTTCATCTAAGTCTTAAGGATTAGATGGTAAGGTAAGGATTAGATGAAATAGTACCTGTAAAACACTTAGTACAGGGTCTCATGAATAGCACAAATACAATAAATGTTGGCTATGCTTAGGAGTATTAGTATTAGTCATAGTACTAATATTTTTGAAAGCTTACTATGTGACCAGTCCTATTCTATATTAACATGTAATTAATTTATTAGTATTACAGTGTGGCCACTATTTCAGCCTACAGTTATCTTTGTCAACTCTTATTTTCCCCAGCTGATAGCATCTCCAACTGTTCAATGTAAGAGCCTCATAAGTTATTATTTGTGTATGTTGTAGATATAGATAATATTTTATCTTCTTGTTTATATTTGTCTTCTTGACCCAACTACTGTACAATTTCCTTAAAATCAGAATCCTTATTTCTCTTAGTACACTGAACTATATCCACCCCAATGCTATCCTGATGCCCTAAAAAAAAACCCACCCACCTCTACCACCATCACCACACTCCTCAAATGCTGGTCCAGGCAGGCAAAGAGCACAAAGAGGAGCATCTTAAAAAGGATACAGTTTCCAAACAAGGTGAGCACAATGAAATAGATAGCTGACCACATGCCTGAGCTAACTCCACCCTGGGAGCGGATCCCATTGTACATAACCTCATTCCAGTCCTCACCTGTTAGGATCTAGGCAAAGCAAACAATAGGCAAGTCAGAGACCTGGGTTGGTTGAAAAAATGGGGCTAATGCAAAAAGGAAAATTCTCGCCTAGGTTTTTTCCATCTACCTCTTGCTTGGCTATTCTTCAGGGAAAAAAATAAAGTCATTTTTATGAGCAATTCTAAACTTTCTTCTGATAAGGAAGAAAGGCATTGAAAAACAGAAAGAAAGCATCAAAAGGAAAGATTCTATTCCTCAGACTACAGACTCCCTCCATCTCCAGCTTTGCCAAGTCTATGGTAATCACACAGATCAAGTGGTCTGGTCACTACCAGACTATGCCAGGGGAGCCAAGTGTATAGTTCTTGAGATAGCAGCATTATTAGAAAGAGCCTCATGGGCTCCAGTTCTGGAAACCTGGGTTCTGGTTCAGCCTCAGATTCCAGCTAAACAGTGTTTTCTATAGCATTCGGCATTATTTATTTTTGAGTTTGCCCCCGTGATTTAAAAATATTTTTTTGTGGGGGGGGATAGTGGGGGTGGGTGGAAAACATAATTCATTAAATGGACACATGGGTTAGAAGATGCTTCCAATTTTAGAAAACCATAAATGTGATATGATAGTTTTACTTCTTCCTTACCAATTTGGATGACTTTTACCTCTTTTTCTTGTCTGACTGCGGTGGCTAGGACTTCCAGTACTATGTAGGATAAAAGTGGTGCAAGTAGGCATTATCAACAATTGCCAAGCTATGGAGAGAGCCCAAATGTCCATGGATTGATGAATGGATAAAGAAGATGTGCTACATAGATACAATGGAATATTACTCAACCATCAAAAAAAAGAAAATCTTGATTTTGCAATGATGTGGATGGAGCTAGAAGGTATTATGCTAAGTAAGACACATCAGAGAATGACAAATACCATATGATTTCACTCATCAACAAAACAGATGAACATATGGTAGGGGGAGGAAAAAGAGGAGAGAGGGAAACAAACCACAAGAGACTCTTAACAATAGAGAACAAACTGAGGGTTGATGGAGGGAGGTGTGTGGGGGATGGGCTAGATGGTGATGGGTATTAGGGAGGGCACTTGTGATGAGCACTGGGTGTTGTATGTTAAGTGATGAATCACTGAATTTTCCTTCTAAAACCAATATTGCACTGTATGTTGGCTAACTAAAATTTAAAAATAAGATAAAATAAAATAAATAAAATAACAGTAAACATTAAAAAAAGTGGTGCAAGTAGACATCTTTGTCTTGTTCCTAGTCTTAGAGAAAAAGGTTTTAGCTTTTCACCAGTGAGTATGATTTGGCTGTGGGTTTGTCATATATGGCCTTTATTATGTTGAGGTATGTTCCTCCTATATACACTTTGTTGAGAGTTTTATCATGAATGAATGTTAAATTTTGTTACATGCTTTTTCTGCATCTATTAAAATAATCATATGACTTTTATCCTTTATTTTGTTAATGTGGTATATCACATCAATTGATGTATGGATATCAAACCATCCTTGCATTCCTGGAATAAAGCCCACTTGATGGTGGTCATAAATACCATAAGTTACTGAATGTCTTTGCCTTAATATCTCTTGCAAACTCACAAGTATGGGGAAAAGGCCAATCAGGTAGTTATAATAGAGCTCTTCCATTATTGGTAAGAACGTAGTTACAGAAATTCTAGGAATTATTGTGTTGATAATTATTCAACAAGAATCCCAGTTGCCTGGGATGAGCCTGGAAAGGAAAAGTAGGATTCTATTAACATATCACCATTTTTCAGTGTGAGCTCCAAAAGATCTTACTTAACATTTTTACCTGCCAGTTGGCCTCATACCTGGAATACAGTCATGATGGCTGCCGGAAAGGTGTCAAAGTTTGCTGAAGGAGTCCCATCATTAAAGTTAAACCTGAGAAAGAAGTTCAGAGAGAAGAATAAAATGAAAATATCACATACCAAGTTTTTCCCTTCCTGAGATTGTTCCCTTTTTATCACTTCTTTTACTCTTTCTCCACATCCTCTTCTTCCTTCATTTCTCCCTATTCAATGTAACTTATGAAGATGGCATTATTAGTGGCTATTACTGATGCACTGTGCACTTTGAAGGGCATGGATAATGAGATAGGGTTTGGGCTGACCCTGAGTTATAAGGCCCCATGCTGTACATTTCAGGGACAGTTCCCAAGAGAGGGGTCTTTTCCAGAACCAGAATCCTGTACAGTGTGAAAAGGTTAAAAACAGAGACCACCACACACACTCAGTGGTTGATGGGCCATGGAAAAAAGCAAACAAGATGATATCATGGTGATCAAATTAGAAACCCGAGTGCTCACAGGCTGAAGACTGGGTTTTGAGGCTCCTTTGGATGGAAAGTTCATTGGTGCTTACCTGCCGCCAAACAGCTGCATTCCTAGGAGAGCAAAGACAACGATGAAGAGGAAGAGGAGGAAGAGCAAACTGATGATAGACTTCATAGAACTCATCAAGGAGACCACCAGATTTCGCAGAGATGCCCAATACCTACAAAACCCAAACACTGTAGCAGTGAACACTGAATATAAACTTATCCCCAATCCAGCGGGAATCTGCCTGGTAGTGTATGAAATGTGCTGCATTTGTATATTTGTGTGAAGGAGAGATGTCAGCAACAATGAGGCTCCCCTTGGGAATGTGACATGGGATCTGGCGTCATAGATACTTTTCTGGTTTGATATTTGGGGAAGGAGGAACTGAAGAATGGAGCGGGGACATGGTAGGGAAGGGGAACATATGGCGAGGGAGAACAGGGGATGGAAGGAAATATAATATAATAAGGGAGAGAGAAGCTTCCGCTCTCACAGGTGTTGGGAAGAGTCCAGTTTATGATCACTTACTTGGTTATTTTAAATATTCTTAGAAGCCGGAGAGCTCGCAAGACACTGATTCCAAAAGATGTACCAGGTCTGAAGATTGCCCAGACCACTTCAAAGATACTGCCCACTGTGACCTAAAGAGCCAAACCCAGCCACAGTGAGGAGGAGGAGAAGAGCAGAGCCTTCTGGCATTCAGCAGTCAGCACTTTTCATTGGGCTACAGTGAAATTGAAACTCTCCCCACCCCACCCGGCACAGCTCCAACAGGACTACCTATTTGTGAAGGCTGCCAAAGGAAAATGAGACTCTACTGCCTCCCTCCCCACTTCTCTCCACTCCTCTTCCTGACTTCAATCCTTCATGCTGGAGATTGGTTCACTGACTGCTGTTTTGTCCTTGGTGAAAACTACAAGAGCCAGTGTGCCTCTGCACAAATTTGATAGCCACAAGCGTTCTTACACAGTAACTCCTTGAACAGACAGACAAAAGAGTGATACTCAAAGCAAAGAAACAAATTTGAGTTAATGCAGGTTGCATCCCAATGTAAAAACCTCAGAGAACGTCCACATTCTCTCACCATCCGAGAATTTAGCACTAACAAGAATCACTAACAAGAAGCACTAACAAGGTTCATTCACCTATATGTGAAGCATCTTTTAGCCACACAGGTCCCATGTACCCCAATGTGACAGTACTACTTGGTGGCACAGAATCTGATTGCCGTGGGAAGGACTAGTGTCAAATTAACATTTTGGCTTTTGTTTTCATTGTATTTTCACTGAATGTCTACTATATTCTACACAGTGCTCTAGGACAAATAACAAAAATTAATCCTCACTGCAATGCTGAGAAGTATGTAGAGAGGGAATGGTCTTTCACTAGCTGTTATGCCTGAAAATTGCCCGTACCCAGAAGCATATGTTCCAAGTTAAAATGCAGATTGGCAAGTGCTCAAAATCGTTAGCACATAACTGAAGATTTGGCAGGAACAGAAGTGGGCTTGGCAGAAAGAGAAGTGGTTCAGGAACCCAAAGTTTTGCAACCTAGTTCTGCTGCTAACTGGCTATGTGAACTTGCACACGATGTTCTCTATTTACTCATTTTCAAATGAGAAAGATAATTCCTGATATGTAATAGAGTGGTTAGGAGTCCCCAAAGCAGTGGAGGACAAAAATGTATGTCAAAACATCTTGAAGGCACACATTTATATATCAACACATTTATATATCAACAGTATTTAGGAAGTGAACACTGGATGAAATAGTCTATGTGGGAACTTGCTAATACAAGTGTGTGTGTGTGTGTGTGTGTGTGTGTGTGTGTGTGTATGTGTGCGTGTGTGTGTGTGTGTGCACGCTTGCATGACGGTATATCTAGGTAACTTTCCCAATTTTAAACTGAACTAAAAAATACACAAATATATAAGCTTCTCTCTCTCTCTCTTTTTTTTCTTTTTTTTTTCTTTTTTTTTTTTTTTTTTTTTTTTTACTGAACCACCTTCTGGAATCAGTTCCTTTGTTCTCTCTCAGGCTTCCCCCAAGACAATAAGTGGTTCAAAACTTACTATGGGTAGATCTGTCAAATTCATACAGCTATCCACTTAAGTGTACACCATGGTATACGTGTTATACTTCAATAAAAACATTAAAAGTAAAAGAGCTTTAAAAAAACAAACAAACCAACCCTACAGTGGGAAGGATTCACTCATTCCTGACCTCCCTGTAGCTAACTTACTTATTCCCCTTTTATAAATTCTGATTTCAGTGCTTCATGCTGAGCAATGGAGCAAGCTGCTTATCTCAAACCGTGGCATATCAACATGAAGCAGGAGGACAGGCGGGCTCCAAAGCACTTACCCCAAAATCAAAACAGTTGAATGAAGAGTGAAAGTAAAGTCGAGGCCCCATGCCATACATCTTTAAGGACATCTCCAAGAGGAACAGTCCCAGAAACAGAAATTCTGCATAGTCTGAAAGCATCAAAAGAAGAAGCCTTTGTTCCATAGATGGCATGGGCTCCTGCATGCCCCAGCCCGACACTCTCACCTACAGAAGAGCCCTCAACACCAGCAGGACCCATGATGCAAAGACATTCGCTGACCGTGTCAGGTCAAAGCCAGGCAAAACTTGATGATACCTGCGTACACTCTGATCTGGGAGTCCCAAGCACACTCCGCATATTAGCTTTGCTCTTTTTCAATAGGTGGATTTGTCACTATCCTTTAAATGGTATACAGCTCTCAGGAGAGAAAGAAAGAGCTTTACCATGGCTTTGATGCAAGAGCCAGATTCGACCTATACACACCCAACTGTGACAGCATCCTGGATCTTCATTGACACCCAGTGGCAGCCTTACTCAGAGCTGACCTATAAGTTCCCTTATTGGTCTACTGGAGGTAACCATTGCTCTAAGAACTTTCTCCCCAGGACTTAGGTGACCAAACTCTCTACACCACTGAGCCTACACCATTGAGCCTAAGTGAAGGCTTTAAAGTACCCAAGGCTAACACTATCTTATTGACTTCTCAATAAGTTAGTGGTTCAATGATGAATGACAAGGGGAATGGTCATGTGATATCCCAACCCCTTGAGGACAACTCTAGCCTCCCTCACAGAACACTGCCAGGTCCAGCAGGATGCCTGCTCTCTTACATTCACACTCCAATTCGGCAGCACCTGTGACAGCCAGTAGTCACTATTCACTTACAGAGGAGATGGGTGAGCCACTGGGGCTGGTTGTGATGGACGATGGCCACACAGGCAGTGTTGAGAGCCACAAGGCTCAACACAATCCAGTAAAACACCTGGGATTTGACCATGTGGCGGATAGAGATGCGCAGAAGCCTTTCTTTGTGCCGGAAATAGGAGGCCCCATCCACCTTTGCACTTTTGATGCTGGCTCGGGCAAGAGGTGTGCCTAAGGGGAGACAAGTACAGAAGAAGAATGAGGCTGCACAACAGATCACCCTCCATGGCAAGGGGGCCTTCAAAGGGGGAGACGGACAGCTTCAGTCGGCTCAGTGACCACCATGTTGCAGGCCCAAGGAATCCCCTTGATATGGGCTAAGTGTTTCCATAGCAGAGATCCCTGGTTATCCTCACTGGACACTCTCAGTTTTAGGAAACCAAAAGATTCCCTGGGCATGACATGAAACATACATCCAGTGTTCTGAATCCTAACAGGATGATGTTTATGTTTTTCATAGATTAAGCTTCTTTCTGGCCTTTCCTTTTAAATATGCTTCAGGCATTGGAGTCAATTGGCTGCATTTGTGGTATTTCTACCACTGGCAGCCTAAAGCAGCAATGAGCTCTGTACAACTCTTCTGCTTTTACCCTATGACCCAGCAATAGCACTGCTAGGAATTTACCCAAGGAATACAGGAAAGCCGAAGCATAGGGGCATACATACCCCAATATTTACAGCGATGCTTTCAACGATAGCCAAATTATAGAAAGAGCCTAAATGTCCATCAACTGACGAATGGATAAAGATGTGGGGTGTGTGTGTGTGTGTGTGTGTGTGTGTGTGTGTAATGGAATGCTACTTGGCAATGAGAAAGAATGAAATCCTGCCATTTGCTGCGATGTGGATGGAACTGGAGGGTATCATGCTAAGTGAAACAAGTCAGTCAGATAAAGACAGATACTATATGTTTTCACTCATATGTGGATCTTGAGCAACTTAACAGAAGACCAGGGGGAAGGGAAGGGGAGAAAAAGTTACTAACAGATAGGGAGGGAGGCAAACCATTAGAGACTCTTAAATACAGAAAACAAACTGAGGTTGATGGGGGAGGTGAGGGAAAGGGGAAAGTGGGTGACGGGCGATGAGGAGGGCACTTGTTGGGATGAGCACTGGGTGTTGTATGGAAGCCAATTTGATAATATATATATATTTTTAAAAAGGTTGAAGTGAGATCCTTCCCTTTTTCTGGGGAGGTAAAATCTGCATTGACCAGAGTGTCTGGGAACCTGGGATTGAAGAGGGTTTTTAAGGGTTGTCAGTAACAATCTGTTTAAACATCACATGGAAGTAGGTAGGTGCCACTGTGGCTAAGCAAATGATTCCAGGTTCTCAAATGGGGGTCACTAGAAGCATCAGATCCTCAGGATCTTCTGAACAATATCCCAAAGTGGGTTCTCATTATCACATTCAGGACAGAAAGTATATATATATGTAAAAGGGATACATCTGACACACTTGAAGAATCTGGTTGGATTCTTAGCCCTCAACCCCATGGTCCATTTTTCTCTGCAACTCACTGTCATCTATTAGATTTCTAAGACTTTCTCTTTTTCTGGATTCTTTGGATTCTGTTCCTCTTTGTGGCGCTTCTCAAAAGACATGATCTTTCTTTACATAGAAGATTCAGACCAATAAAAGAAGATCTAACTGGTTCCACTCACCCACAGAGGAGATATCAACACAGTGCTCATCGCTGGAGTCTCGCGTCATGGCCTCTGTCCGGCTCCTTTTGATGGTTGCCCTTCGAAGCACTGTACCAGGGAAGGGGAAGTCCAGTGAAAGAACACAAGAACAATCAGATCATTCAGGTCAAAGCTGAGGACTGTGTGCCAGAGGCCTCTTGACACAGGCGACTGCCTTGAAACAGCTGAGCCATGGTTACAGAAGTCACGAATGTCTATAGAAACATGACTTGTGTGCTCAGCAGCACCTTGAAACACATGTGCTCCAGAATCCTTGCCAGACCCTATCTACACGCAGTTGTAAATAGGCACTCCATATCTATTTGTCCTGGTTCTTCATAAACAATACCATTTCCTGGGGCGCCTGGGTGGCTCAGTCGGTTAAGCATCTGACTTCGGCTCAGGTCATGATCTCACGGTTCATGAGTTCGAGCCCCGCACTGGGCTCTGTGCTGACAGCTCAGAGCCTGGAGCCTGCTTCAGATTCTGTATCTCCCTCTCCCTCTGCCCCTCCCCTGCTCATGCTCTGTCTCTGTCTGTCTCTCAATAATAAATAAACATTAAAAAAATAAAAAACAAAATAATGCCACTTCCTGCTAATGAAAGTGGTCCCAAGACGATCCCTGCAAATTTTCAAAGAAGATCCCTTTCCATGCCACTGGTTGTATGATGGTCTTTTCATTGTACAGTAGCAATCACACGCCCTAGAACAAAGCAGCTCTTGGAGTTCATTTTCATCACTTCAAAAAGCATTTAAATCCATGACTCAATTCCCTTCATTTTAAAGCATGAGGGATTTTATGACAGAGAGACTTTCATTTCAAATCCCAGAGCACCACTCTTTTTATTTCTTTCTCTTTTGATCAAGAGATTGCCACAGCGTAAGAGGGCGCAAATGCAGTAAAGTGTTGGAGCACTTCCTTACCTTCTAAGGCTGATGTTCCAGCGTTTTTATTTTCTTCAGCAAGCATGACTTCCTCTATATGGAAATAAATGGTTTAGTAAATTATCTGTAAATGTCAAATTATTTCACAAGATGAAAAATCCTCTAGGGCCAGCTGTGGCCCCAGGGCAACAGAGAGAGAGCAAAGAGTTCATAGCTCCATGCAGGCACCAGCTTCAGAAAGACATCAAGGGTCACAGAGGGAGCTCCCAAGGGCAGATGAGAACAGAAAGGAAGTTCTTGTAGTAAGGGGGCACTTGGAGGTTGACTGTTAAAATTCAGCCCTGTGTCGGGTAATACTTGTTGAGAGGAAGAACTTACCTCTTTCTAACCAAAATCTCCTAAACTGATAGCAATGAAAATTTTCCATTTCTATTTTTTTCCTTCTATCCAGGTTCTTTAAACTTTTTCTAGCAGTAGGCGCTTCCTTGGTTTTTCTTGTCGGCAGCACATACAAGGCATACCAGGGCAACATCTACTGCCTCGTTCAGGAGATAAAACCATGTTTTGAGCTCCAGCCAGTCTATTTCTTTGAGGAGGAGCAGCGGAAGATGCTAATGGCATCTTGTGGGCTTGCTTCCTCTTACCCCCACACTACAGTCTGCCTTGCTTGGGCAAAAGAGGCTCAGGTCTGTCGTGAATTTGGCCCTCTGACAGAATGAAAAATAAATATCTGGTTTTTGTCCACCTTCCTGGCACAGAGCTCCAAAAACCCTTGGAGTTTACTGTCTTCTGTATGCTAACTAGACAACTCAATGTCGACAATGCCTACATTACTTACGGATCTGCATCGGTCACCAGAAAAACCAACCCTATGATTAGGTTATAACTTTCAGCCTCATTCCCCCTCCCAGTTCCCATGATGGGAGAGAGGCTGGAGAATGCACAGTCACCAATGCCCAATGATTTAATCAAGTATGTCTACATAATGGAATCTTCAGGAAAAACAACAACAACAACAACAACAAACCCTCCATGAGGGGGCTCAAGGAGCTTCGGAGTTAGTGAATATGTCAAGGTGCTGGGAGAGTAACATGCCTGAAAGGGGCATGGAGAGTCTGTGTCCCCCTCTACCCTCCACCTTACCCGAGGAATCTCTTCCATTTGGTTATTCCTGAGTTGGATCCTTTGTAATAAACTGGTGATAGGAAGTATAGCTTTCCTGAGTTCTGGAAATCATTCAAGGAATGATCAACCTGGAACCCTCTAAATTGGCAGCTGAGTGGGTAAAAATGCAAGTCACTTGGGGACTCCACTTGTGGCTGGTGTGTGAAATGATGGCAGGCTTGTGGGACTGAGTCCCTAATCTGTGGGATCTGCACTAACTTCTGATGGTGTTTAGTGTCAGAATTGAATTGAATTTTTGGATACCCAATTGGAGAACTGAAGGACTGGCCAGTGTTGGAATGCTGTGTCTGGTTGTCAGTATTTGGAAAAGAATCAAATGGTTCCTTGGATTTTCCTCTTGACCTCCCGAGGAACAGTCCTGTATTCTAGGGAGGTATCATCACTAGTGGGCTATTTTCTAGTAAGACTTGTTAGGATAAACCTCACTAGCATTCCTCCAAACTTACAAACTAGCCCTTCTGTCCCATATCTGACAGGATTCTGTGTCTCCATTGGGAGTGATGCGGATGAGTTTAATCCTCACCCCAACCTCAGCCATAGGCAGGAAGCCGGAAGCTGGAAGCCATCAGTCCTTAAGATCCCAGCTGCTGGGGAAAAGCTTGCAGCAGGCCCTATTAAATGATGGTTTCATTTAAGCAATTGTAACAAGTAAAAGGACAAGCAGAAGAGGGTAAAGTCATTACCATAATTCCACCTGCATATAAAACTGAGAGCATATAATGTATTTCCCAGGGAGGGGAACATTTTGAAGCTCGGAGGGTACCACTCAGGATAGCTATTATACCAAGGCATAAATGTTTAGCTTTCCTTTTTAGTACAGCCTCTGGCAAAACTCTAAGTTAACAGGTTAAATGTTATTGGTGAGATGCTCCTTTATGCAGACATAGAGGTTTTAAAGTCATTTACAGCACACGTTGTTCAGAGGACATCATTTAAAGATTAGGTACTCGTTAAAATACCTCATAGCAACATGAATGACCTCAGCCAGGGAGGCACATCTGCTCTGTACCGTGCCTGGGTGCTGGGTGGGCTAATCTGAGGACCCCCAAGGCAGAAGGAGGGTGCGTGGTGCTGCTGAGTATCTCTGGGAAGTGCTTGAGGGCTCTGGATGTGCGGAAGCTGCCCCCACCTTCCCCCATAGCCTTTTGCCAAGTTCTCTCTCGAACTTGAGAGTCTCTTTCCAGGGAAATGTAACCCATATGTCTCTGATTCACTCACACCCCATTTGCAAAGGGAAGGGCCAGGAAGCCCAATCTGACGTTGCAGTGCGTCTTTTTTCTTAGAAGGAGAGAGCTGGCTTTGCCAACTGGAAGAAAGTGGAGCCTTGGAATTCTGCATGTATCTGAAAAGCAGAGCCACAAAGAACAGCGTCCTGTGCTGCCTGACCACGAGTCGGGTCATGGACAGGGCGGGCAACGTTCTTTTCCAGTTCTGCTGCCAGACTGCTCCCTGGGGTGGTCTGTCAGATGGCTCCTCCACCCAGGAAGCCAAGGACAGTGGGGAACTTCAAGCTGCCTGCCAGACCTGGAGACAAATCTGCTCAGTAAGGCTGAGTTAACATTCCGGAAAGGAGGAGAGGTTCACATTCACCCCTACCCGAGAACCTCGGAGGAGAAAGGGCAAATTGAAAGTATAGTCAGTGGGTATGGTACATGCTTCTAGAAGCAGCGAAGAAATACAGATGGTCCTAAATGGGAGGTGCTTATTGTCTGGCTTTGAAATGGCACTTTTAATCATACGTACTCTCTCATCCCTGACAGATGATCAAAAGTTGACTCCAGAGCTGAGACAGAGCTTTTTTGTCTTGGTGGGTAGAAGAGGACTGCCATGGTATCATTCCTAAGCTGCTATGGAAGAATAAGTCTCAGGCAACTAAGCATCAAATCATATTCCAAATTTTTCTGGAGAGACCTCACATCTGTGCTATGCTTTCTACCAAGAATAGAGGGGGAAAAATGCTGTCATGTGTATCTTTTTATTAAAATAAATTCCTCTTTGCTCAGGATGAAAATAAAGATATATAACACCAATGCAATGTAATCTTTAAAATAATAAGGAAAGCAAATGCATCCATTTTACTGACAGATACGCGGTGATCGATACCCCTTCATGAGCAGCTGAGCCACAGTCAAACTTGAAGCTGGTGGTTCTGTGGGTTAACAAAATCATGATAGGTTTGGACCTATCCTCAAGGCGGAGCCTCATAGTGAGGAACTGGTGATAGCTCAGGAAACAGGAATCACCAGTTCTCACCATCACGTATTACCCGTCTCACTGCAGTGGCCTCGCCGTCGGTCCCCTGCTTCTGACCTTGCCCTCCTACAGTGTAGTCTCAATGCAGCAGCCAAAGGGCTCCCTCAAAATCTTCAATCAGACCATGTCCCACCTCAGCTCCAAACCCTCCAATGGTTCTTGCATCACTAACAGCACAGCCCCGAACCCTTACAATGGCCCATAAGTTCTGTCCACTCCTCTCATCACTGGCCCCACCCTGTCTTCCTGCCCCTCTCCCTTTACTCATTCTTCCTTCTATTCCTGGAATATTCCTGGCTTGCTTCCATACTAGAGTCTTAGCACTGAGATATCCCCCCTCAGACCTTCCCATGACTTACCACCTCAACTCCTTCAAGTCTCTCCCCAAAAGGGTCTCCCTGATCTCCCTATTTCAAAACACAACCTACCCTACACCCCATAACCCTACCTTGATCTGTTTTCCATGGTACTTGTCACCTTCTTACAAGTTATTCATTTATTATTTTGTTTATCCCTGCCTTCTCCAATAGAGGGGAATGGGCTTCACATGAAAGGGGCTTTGGTGAGCTGGTGGTCTGTTTGGTTCATTGCTGTATCTCAAGTACCTAGGACAGGGGCTGGCACAAAGCAAGCGCTCAAATATTTGTGGAATGAATGGACTGTTGTTGCTGCTGCTGGTGGTCATTATAATTATCAGCAGTAGTGTACAATGTCACCCACCCAACCCAGCTCCAGGAGCTAGCTATGTTACCTTTCACTCAGTTCACCTTGCTAAACTGTGAGCCTCGTGAAGGTGTTCGGTAGAAGAATAGGAACACTTAGTCCCCGAGGAAGAAAGAGGGACCAGCATGCAGCCCACAAAGCCGGTGAGGCATCCAGAGCTACTCTCTGCTCTGGCCAAGGCTGCTCCTGTGAATGGAGGCACCGGGGGTGCTCAGGGGGACGTCTACACTGATGTCTGTGCAGCCTGCCAGGCCTCACCTGCTTTGTCTATCCAGGCGCGGTACCCGTTCAGCTCACGCTCAATCTGCTGCTGCCGCCGCAATTTCATGAAAGCTCTCCGGTTCTCCACTCTCTCTCTCTCTTTGGCAAATTCCCTGTGGATGAGAAGGATGAGATTCATAAGCAGGGAACTGGGTAATGCCGTGACTAAAAGGAAGGGTGAAGCAAGTAGGAGCAAGAGAGTGTTTGAGCAGGTGACTCTCTATGCCCCATTTCCCCTTTCCTTTGTTCCAGGCTGCAACTATCACCTCCTTAAAATGCTGTTCAGAAACATACTTTGTTCGGCCTCACTCAAGAAGCTTTCCCAGATCAGTTTCATCCCAGTCATCACTAACACCCTCTGCTTGCTCTATTTTGAAAGGTGCTTTCTTAGTCAGGTGACAAACTAGGGTTCAAAATGCTATGTTCTGTTTCCCCAGCTACAACATAAGGCCCTTAACCCTCCTGAGGGGCACACCTACCCTTTATGCTTTTAATAACAACAGTGATTAATCTATATGGACCAATTATGTGCCAGCCCTATATGAAGTTTTTCATACCCATGGACTCTAATTTAATCCATTACAGTCACCATGTGAAGTAATAAGTACTATTAAAATTCCTACTTAACTGATGGGGAAACCAAGGATTAGAGAAGGGAAGTAACTTGCTGGGATCTAAAGTCTAACCATAGTGCAATGCTTCCTCTGGCATCCTGCATCCTGTGACACTCTATAAGGGCTGCCACTGAAGACCATTGACACCAATGCCTTGAAGGACTGAGTGCTGTGTGAAGATGGCTAGTGGAGGTTAAATAGGAAAGGGAAGGACACGGGAAGGGCACTTGGCTCCAAAAGAAAGAGAGTAGGAAGATGGGAGGGATATGAGAGGAGATAATGAGATAGATGGAAAGCCAAGGTCAGGGTCAGGGAGAAGACACAGTCCACTGACAGGTGCAAGGGACCAGAGCCACTCTGTGGCACAAGACAGTGAAAAGACTAAACCCCTGGGTGGCGGGTGGGGGGGAGAGGGTGGGTGGCGTGGAAAGGGAAAAGAGACACAAGGGTTTCCTGGTAGAGAGGAAGATGAGCAAATTCAATGGCTGAGCAAATGGGGTTAAAGAAATATTCATTTGCTAATAGGCCTCTCTAGCAACCACCTCTACCAAGGCCCTTCTCATCAAACACCCCTCCAGGCTACAATGCCCTTAGTAGTGTAGTGCCTCTCCAGCCTCGGCTCAGGCATGGTCCCTACTACCTGGAAGCTGTTGCCCTTAGTCAAGGTGCTCCCCACAACTAGAGAGCTTCAGCCTGACAATGAGGGAGCCCAGCACCCACTGTAAAAAGTTGTATTTTGAAGGAAAGTTGCTTTGCTTTAAGAATGAAGTAAGCTGTCTCCGGGTGTCATCATCTCTGTTCTCACGTATCAGAACTCAGTCGCTCAGCTGCTGAGGGGCCACACTGGGGGCTTAACAATAAAAGCATATGAAGAAACAACTATGGCAAGGGCACATTAGCCTATGAATGCAGAATTTGTGAGGATGACCCAAGAGTGCTTGGTCTGAGCAAGGCTATACTTTGCTGATCTAAGATAGCTTCTTGAAGATCCTGGGCAATCAGCTCCAGCCTTGGTAACAGTGACACTTTTGTTTTGAAGTTTATTTTAATTCCAACTAGCATACAGTGTCATATTAGTTTCTGGTGTTTCCATACAAATGTTAGAATTGTTTGTTCTGTCTCTGTGAAAAATGCTGTTGGTATTTTGATAGGGATTTCATTAAATCTGTAGATTACTTTGGGTAGTATAGACATTTTAACAGTATTTGTTCTCCCAATCTGTGAGCATGGAATGTCTCTCTATTTCTTTTTGTCCTCTTCAACTTCTTGCATCAATGTTTTATAGTTTTCAGAAGCCAGGTCTTTCACCTCATTTGTTAAGTTTATTCCTAGGTATGGTATTATTTTCGGTGCAACTGTAAATGGGATTGTTCTCTTACTTTCTCTTTCTGTTATTTCATTATTAGTGTATAGAAATGCAATGGATATCGGTATATAGGTTTTGTATCCTGGGACTTTACTGAATTCACTGATCAGTTCTAGTAGTTTCTTGAGGGAGTCTTGAGGGTGTTCTGTATATAGCATCATGTCATCTGCAAATAGTGAAAGTTTTACTTCTTCCTTACCAATTTCCATGACTTTGATTTCTTGTTCTTGTCTGACTTCTGTGGCTAGGGCTTCCAGTAGTAAGTTGAATAAAACTTTACATCTGTAAAGGTGTCACTTACAGGCAGTGATGAGTTGTGCAGAGGCCCCATGAAGATCATCTTGCCCATCAACACCAGGCCCCATTCCATAGCAACATGCTCCAGCCACACGGGGCTTTTACTTTTGCACTAGTACCTGGACGTCAGCTCCCAGTTTGGCTAAGCTGTCTCTCCCCAGTACCAACTTGTATAAAGGTACACCTCAACTAAATTTGCACTTTATTCCTTTCACCTCCTCTTGCCTGGAACAACAGTGTGATTGATCTATCATTGATTTCGAGTATGTTATTTCTCTAAAAAAATTTTTTTTCTTAGCGTGTATTTATTATTGAGAGACAGAGAGACAAAGCATGAGCATGGGAGGGGCAGAGAGAGGAGAAGACACAGAATCCGAAGCAGGCTCCGGGCTCTAAGCTGTCAGCACAGAGCCGGATGCGGGGCTTGAACCCACAAACCACGAGATCATGACTTGAGCTGAAGTTGGACGCTCAACCGACTAAGCCACACAGGCGCCCCGGTGAGTATGTTATTTCTTTATTGGCTTATTAACAGAAATTATCCTGTGTACTATTGGCTTGTCAAATTCCTGCAGTGCACTTTCGTTAAATAAATTGCTGGAAAAGTCAAACTCAGTCTCTGAGCGTAATTTTTCTTCCAAAATAAAACATTGCTCATATCCAGGGAGGAAGATACCAGCCAGGGGTTGAGGGATGTGTCACAGCCCCAGGGCAGAGGAAGAGGAGGCACCTCATTCACCCTCTCCTACCAAGATAGATGGATTCCTTGGCACAGACACCTTATCATGGTCATGGTCAGGCTGAGGGCATGGGAATAAGGCATATTAAAAGGAGAAATCATGAGCTTGTCTTCAGGTTCAGATGGTTCTATCAACACTGTTTTGGGGGAATGGAGAGGGAGACAGTCAAAATGAAGAGTCCAGGGCCATTGAGAGTCAGAATAACAGAATACAAGCCGTGGGGCACGGCCTTTCCTTGCCTTCTTCCCTGGATGTCAACAATTAGAAAGAAACAAGGGGTTGGATTGGTTCATGGTAACACCATCTATCAAGGTTTTTACCTTTGGCTCTTTGTTTTCTTTCTATCCTTCCTGTCCAATTAGTGTGCCATGTTCTGTTGGTTCTATCTTCAAAACAGCACTTGGATCAACCTTTCCTCTTTGTCCTAACTGCCTTGGTCCAGGACCTCATCATTTTATGCCTGGATTATTGCAATAGCACTTACATGGTCTCGCAACCACCTGTTTCTCTTCTCTTCGTTTTATCCATCTCACTCACTCTTTCTGAAACACACATTAGATCTGATCACTTCTAAACCTAAAACAATAATCACAGTGAGTAGCACTTGTGAGGCCCTTTCTAGTTTCTGAGCACCTTCATACATTTTGCTCATATTTTTTTTATAATCACTCTGAGAAGAAGGTGGAACAGGTATTTTTGTCCCCAATTTAAAAGTTAAACGGGGCGCCTGAGTGGCTTAGTCAGTTGAGCATCTGACTTCGGCTCAGGTCATGATCTCATGGTTCACGGGTTTGAGCCCCATGTCGGGCTCTGTGCTGACAGCTGGAGCTCGGAGCCTGCTTCAGATTCTGTGTCTCCCTCTCTCTCTGCCCCTCCCCCACTTGCTCACATTCTCACTCTCGTGCTCTCTCAAAAAAAAAAAAAAAAAAAAAGAAAAGTTAAACAACTTGTGATAATTTAAGTAAGAAGCAGATCCAGGATTGGACCCTAAGCCTGTCTGCTCTAAGAGCCCAAGCTCTTCATGCGGCACACATGTCTCCCTAGTCCAATGGCATATTTATATGCTGTTTTCTTTATTGTTTCATATGTATGTGTCTTGATTTTTCAAATACACTCTAGGGATCCGGGAAGGTTTAACAAGGAGGTAATATTTTGAGGAAGACCTTGAAAAAAGGAGGATTTAAGCAGGCTATGAGCAGAGGAACACAATAATCCTTTAGCATCAAGGATAAGCATTATTACCAACATCACCATTTTCTAGCTCAGAGCACTAAATCTAAGGAGAGTTAAGTGGCCCTGTGAGAGAGCAAGCATCCAAGGACACAGAGTCACTAAAAGGAACCATGACCCTCAGATCCTATACATTCCATTTTCTTTCTATTCTTCCCCTGCTCCTCCACAGCCTCCTCCACCCTCTGCTAAATGAAGTACAAACACTTAACATGACCTTCACGGTTTTTCACAGCCTGATCCTAACCTTTCCTCCAAACCTCACCTCCCATCATTCCCACCCGCCCACCTGCCTGCAGTCACCACGGCCATGCTCCAGCGGCAGCACCCATCTCCCTGTTCTGGAGAATGCAGTATGGCTATCAAGGCTTGGTCCACACTGTTTCTCTTCTTGTCTGCCCAAATCTGTCAAAATCCTTCTCCAAGTCCAGTGTGAAATGTCACTTCTTCTGTTCAGCTTTCCTCTCCTCTCCCTCTCTCCCTTTCCCAGTCTCCAGCCTCCATTCTTTCTTTCCTCTGTGCCTTTACAGTTCATCTCACAGCCAGGCTTCACTGTGGTAAGCTGTACATGTGACTGCCTCTCCCTCTATGCGAGCCTCTTGTGAAAATATTCCATGTCTTACTCAACTCTGTATCCTCCCAGACTAGACTAGGCCTGGCACATGGTATATGTCCAATAGATTTTTTGTTAATTAAAAATATCCAGGCTGACTTGGAGAGCATACTGATAGCTCTACCCTGGTTCCCAAAGGCTCAAATGAAGAAACGTTCCGTCTCTGCACTGACTCAAAGGGAGGCAGGTGAACAAGCCAGAGAGCAGCAGTTGCCAGGTAACTCCTGGATGCTGCCACCACTGTTCTTTTGTTCGTCTCCACGAAGATCTCCATAGAATTAGTGTACGAAGTACACAGTGCGTCACTTCTACCTGGCCCCCAAAATGACCACATACCTTGATTTTCCGTGAAGGAGACCAACAAACCCCAGTCTAGCCTCCTTGCATGTTTGGCAGTTTCCTGGCTCCGGGTCTCTTCAGCTGGCTTTCCTGCTCTCCTCTACTGTCACTGCAGGTCCCTGTGTCCTCTCATCCTTCCACCTAGCCCCTTGGCAGTGCTCAAGGGTCCAGAGCCCAATAAAACTGCCCTGGTCTTTTAAAGAAGCCTCTTGGCTAAAATCAGTAAAGCAAAGAATCTGCACCAGTGGGGATACTTCCTGAGCAGCCCCTGTGTCAGTGGACAAAGAAGGGTTGGGTAGGGGGAGGGTTCTGTACTATGTTTATCAAGGGGACTTTTCTGTTTTCTCTTTCTACTGGGAGCCTAGAGCAGAGAGTATGGCACCAGTGTCTTTCATAAAATCTGTCACCCCTCCTTTGCTGTCATACTCGTGCCCTGGCTTATCTCCCTGACTAGTCTACAGGCTTCACAAGGCCAAGCAGAACCTACATCATATCACATTCCAACAAGGCCCTATGAATCTGGATCCGAGGCTTGGCATTACAGTAGGTTCCACAGATTATGGAAGTTAAATATAAAGAACAGCTAATATTCACATAACACATTTGTGAAAGTTTTAATTTACAAATCACTTGCATGTAAACCATTTCATTTATATATGTAAAAACTCTGGGAGATTCAGAAAGGTTCTTGCCCAAGATTACCTAATTAGCAGAAGGCAGGGCCGGAATTCAAGCTAGGCTGTTTCTACAATGCCTCAGCTGTCTTCCATGCTATCTAGAACTCAACATTAAAAGTCTACAAAAGAGATTTAGTTTCAGCTTAAGGTCAAAGAAAATAAGGACATAAACACAGTTTTTTTTTGTTGATTTGTTTTGTTTTGTTTTGCTTTGCTTTTTCTAAAAGGACTATCTTTTTAATTGAGAGAACAGCACAAAAATCCATTGTTCTGTGTTGGGTTAATAAAGACCCAGTATAAAACTCATAGCATTAGTCAAGCTAGTGATGTACTGCTTGATCTTGTGTCCATAATATAGCCATCATTTATTTATGCATATTACATTCTAGAGAGAACAGGGACAGACAAGATTCAGTTCCATTACCTCCCCAAAATAGGTATCTATTCTGACCTTAGATCCAATGTGTCCACCATTCTCATTGTGTATATACGTGGCTGGCCCCAAGGGAAGGGAAGCATGCCCCTCCACTGATCTCCTCTCTTCCCTGAAGACCTGAGTACTCTCTCTCTCCTTTTCACAGAGGATCCTGGAATTATTTGGATGATGATACTTTTGCAAAGATAAAGTATATGGCTGCTACCTTACTTAGCCATCCAGATGACCACTCTCAAAGAGTGACCCTCCAAATATCTCAATTTATTTAATTCCTTTGAATCAAGCAACAGGAAGTTTAAAAGGAGGAAATATGGCCTATAAAAGAGTGCTCATGACCCCTCAGCCCTTTTTGTATTGGCCTGTGGCTTAAGGTGAGAGGATGGGTAAATTACTCCTCTTCATTTGCTCCATCTGGCAGCAGCACCCACAGATGTCACAGAACTCAAGACAGGATGCATCTAGACTCCAGAATCCCAAACAAGGGGAAAAAAAAATAAGTCCCATGTGATATAACAGAAATACTATCAGGTCTATCCTCAGAGTTAGGTTTCTAGGTAACTTCTGTGCTAATAAACTGGGCAGTAACCTCTCTGCTTCAATTTCCCTGTCAATCATTAGAAAGTCACAAAAAACCCTCTGCTCGTGACCAAGAACAGGAATAAATCTGGTTACTCTGGTAGTCCTGACTGGGTTCTTGTAAGAGACTATATAATAGTAAAAATCCAAATTCTGTTTCGTTAGAGATACTTCTACCCAATTCTGCTATCCATAGTTTTTAGTTATTACCACCCCCCCACCTCTTATTTTGTGCAAGACAATAACTTGCAGTTCCCCCCTATGATAGCTCTCACCTAGATGAAAGTGAGTTGAAGCTAAGCATGGATGAGCCTCTATTCTATTTGTCAGTTAAGTATGCAAGGTTTGAGTTTCTAAATTTCAGTTATGGGAACTAAGAAGAAAGCTGATCTCCTTGTTCTGCTTGGTTAAATACAATTCTCAGTCTAGTCAGTGAATTTGCATTTGTGACTGCTTTTGTTTTCTAGCACTTTATATGAGAGGCATAATTTGTAAAAATCAACAATTCCTATATAGCCAATTATTTACAAATTATTCACAGTTGAAGTAGAAGGATGATATAGATAATCTCAGACAAGGTATAACACCTAAAATATTTGTCATGTGTGACTGGTGGGTGGTGTATAGGAAGAAAGCAGAGTTGTCTTTTAAATCATATTTAGGTTAATATTAAAATGATTTCTCTTTTATGAACTCACACATCTATAAAGGAGCCACTGCCTCAGATAATTCACAAAGTGCTAATCTGTATATTGATACATTAAAGTGGCTGGTTTTGATCCATGGGGTGTTGGGAGGATGCCTGGTCGTTCACATTGCTAGAATTTATCATGAGGTGACTGACTAACTCATGGGGACTAACTCTTGGGAGGTTCAATGAAGCCTTGCTGCAGCCTGAAATTCCTGCCCGTGTTGGGTCACCTCAGAGTCACAGGGCACCTGGACAGATATCTGTTTACCTAGTGAGGAAAACGTTCTGGTGACAAGAAGCTGTGACAAGAAACACTCTGTTGGAGGACTCTGGCTCCTGTTTTAGCCTCTAGCTCCAGACCCCTCCTCCTGATTCAGTACACACAGGGAGCTTTGTTTACTGATGCTGAGGCCTTTTGCTGCTGTCATGGCAACCAAAAGGAAGACAAAGCCCTCCAGGATGGGCTGGCCTGTGTGACTCAAAGATCTGTTTACCCACACTCCTGTACACACTTGTACACTTCATCACACACACACACTGGCACAAATACACGCATGCTCACACCGGCACGGAGAAGCATATGCAGACACTTTGCCAAGCACACTAATGGCCACATGGTCATATTCCTATTACTCTTCAAAGACCACATTTTCAAAATGCTTCACTGCTCTCAAAGGAACTTGGCCAGTCTTCTGCAAGACGTTTGCTTCAGGAGGAGGAATTGGGGTTAGACACCAAGAAAAACCTCTTAGACCCTATATATTCTGAAACTAAGAGAAATTGGGGGAAGTCAGACAGGCAATTGTGTGTTGGCTGTGGTTTAATTTCAGTCTCATTGGAACGAGGGCTGGAAGATGGAGGGTAAAACAGCTTTTGGTTTTTCTTAAGACTCTGGGGAAATTTTTCTCCCATTTTTGAGAGAAGCAAACACAGCCCAGAGAAGGTAAACACCTTACTGAAGGTCACACAGTTCAGCTATATTTTAGTTATTTATGCCTTATCCCTTGACTTATTCCAGAAGGGATTTAAGGAGCCTTACATTGCTAATAAATAAAGGCCACAGCAGTGCCCAATTCTCTAAATGCCATCCAATGTTGACTCCAATAAGCAGGATGGATGTGAGTCCAGAAGGGTGAGGGATGCTTAACTCAGGTGCTGTCTCATACCATGTCACTCTTCCTCAGAGATCAGGAGCTTTGGGAGGGCTCCTCCAATGAGAAGAAGTCCTTCTTTAAGGCAAATGCATTGCCTTACACAGAACGCTGCATCCCACCCCTACTCCTCCACCCTACACCCACAGCAATGAAACAAAGGCCATGGGTCTCACAGACCAGAATATCAGGTGGGGTATGTCCAACAAATTAATTCTCCAAGTCTTGCCTTTGACATGCAAGGAGACCGAGGTACAGATGGGTCAGATGGCTTGCCAGTCCAAGGCCTACAGCACGTGATGGCTCGTCTGGACACTTGGATCTCTGGATTCCAAAGCCAGTGCATACCACATCTTCATGACATTTCAGTCATGAGAAAGCAAAGAGGCATATTCTTTTAGGATCTTGGGGAATGTGTGGTCTTTTTACTTTTTTCCTTGGTCTTCCCTACATTGAAATTTCATTTATTTGTTTGAGTAGATGCAGGGGAAGGCCTGGCAATGAACACAAAGGGGATAATGAAGAAGCTGGAATATGTTTCCTGCTTTGCTTTTTAACCTTGAAGTTGGTATAATGCAGACCATTGGAGCATAATAATTAGAAGCTCTGAAACTGAACCAAACTGGATTTGAATCCTGCCTACATCAGGGTGTGATCTGGGGCAAGTTAACATCTGAATCTTCAGTTTATTCATTTGTAAAATAGGAATAAATACCATACCTGTCTCAAAGCATTGTGAGTATTAAATTAAATAATAGAGGGAAAACGCAAAGTATTTAGTACAGAGTAGGTGTTTTCAAGTGCCTATTTGAAGTATCACTGACCCTCCTGAGAATGTATCATAATACATATAACGTATTACATCAAGGCCTTCATCCATCTACCCATCCATCCATCCATCCATCCATTCAACGATCTACACATATTCATTCTGCCTCCAAAATATGATTGAGTGCCTGCCGTGTGGTTGGCATTATTTTAGAATATGGGATACTACAGCAACCATAAAAGCAGAAATCTTTGCCTTCATGGAACTTACATTCTAGTGCAGGAGACACACGATAAACAACATAAATAAGCAATATAAAGTATGTTATAAACTTCTAAGTGCTAAGGGGGAAGATAAGGCATGGAAGAGAAATAGTAAATATGGGGAGGAGGTCTGGGATTTGGGGTAGAGTGGCCAGGGAAGCCCAGGCCTGAGAAATGACTTCAGAGGCATGAGGGAGTGAGCCAAGCAGGTATCCAAGGGAGAGCATTCCAGGAGAGGCAATAGCCAGGGCAAAGCTGTGAGGTAGGGAACATCCTGGAGGAGAGTTCCAAAAACAGAAAGGGGCCAATATGGCTTGAAGTGGACTGAATAAACAGAACAATAATGAGATGAGGTCAGAGTGGTTAACAGGCTGCAGGGAGGTGGAGGGCTAGAGGACGTAGGGCTTTAGAGACCCTTAATGATTTGACTTTTACTAGATATGATCTGGAAGCCATTGGTGGGGTTGCCGCAGAGAAGTCAATGACCTAAATTTTCATAGAATGTCTCTTGTCACCCTGTTGATAACAGGCAGATGAGGGCTAAGGGTGGAAGCAGGGAGACCCTACAGGTTATATCCAGATCATGGTTTCCTTGGACAGAGTTGTAGGTGTGCGGATGTTGAGAAACACCAGGGTTCTGGGCACATTGTGAAGGCAGGACTAAGAGGACTTGCTGACACTTTGTGGAGTATAAGAGAGATCTGTGTCAGGGGCGCCTGGGTGGCTCAGTTGGTTAAGCATCCGACTTTGGCTCAGGCCATAATCTCATAGCTTGTGTGTTCAAGCCCCACATTGGGCTCTGTGCTGACAACTCAGAGCCTGGAGCCTGCTTCAGATTCTACGTCTCCCTCTCTCTGTCCTTCCCCTGCTTGGCTCTTTCTCTCAAAAATAAACAAACATTGAGAGAAAGAGAGAGAGAGATCTGCGTCAAAGATGACCCCCAAGGCTTTTTAGCTTGAGCAAGGCAAAGGATGGAGTTAAATGAACTACAATGGAAAAGACACAGAGAGGAGCAGGTTTCCGGGGGGCTGGGAATCAAAAGTTCAGCTGTGTATATAAGTCAGCTGGATATCCAGACATATTCACATCAAAATCATTACCCCATAGCACCGACTCTGTTATCCACATGGTATGTGCCAGCTGCTTCAAGGAGTATCTGTTGTGGAGCCACATTAGACTGTCTCCCTACCACCCCTCCTCCTTCTCCCCTGCTGTCATGGGCTAGAAAGATGGTGACTGATTTTTCAGCAAAATATAACCAAGAAATTATTGTTGCTATTGCTGCAAATAAAATTCAAAAGAGAACACAACTCCACAAATATTCTTGAATCCTGCATTATTCCACTCTAACTATTTCACATCTCCTGCCATTAGCAGGGATGATCAAGGGATAGCATGGACTGTGGACGTGGGAAAGTCACAAGGTCTCACATGCTTGTCCTTGCCAGCTTTTAAGATGGGAACTAGGGCATCATACTTCTCTCCCTATTTGACAGATCACAAAATTAAAAGCCTCAAGGATCAGTGTGACTTAATGAAAGACACAGAGTTACATAGTGGAATTCAGATCTCCCTGCTCTGTATAATTACCTACAGTCTGCACCACCCCACTGTAGCACATGGATACTATCAAGGCACGAACTCAGGGGCACACAAGCCTCTTTCTCTCTCTGTACAGAATAGTGTATGTTTGAGTCACAATATTTCAGTGGGTTCAAAGCCCTGTGGTGCAGGAAGAATGAGCCAGGGGAAGTAAGGGATTTCATATTCTTTTTCCCTCATTTCCACCTCTTCCCCTCCCCCTGCCAGCACTCTAATTACACCAGTTAAGAGGCATCTTGACAGAGAACAAATGGCTGTTCTTTTAAGAGACACTTTTGCACTCTTCTGAGAAGCTGCAGCAACCAGTGCCTCCCCCCCACCCCCAAAGTTTGGAGGCTTCTGAGGAACGGGTGTGGCTGCCTTCAGGGGAGTGACTGAGAGTTTATTACCAAGTTGAGTCGTTATACACTTAACACTGTGTGGGCTTTTTTCCCCTTTTTCTTTGTAAAAAGCTTTGAATTTCCCAGAATCCTTTGTTCAACAGCCCCAGATAATTTAAACATTAAAGATTCCTGTCAGGGAGGTAAAATCCTTCTGGTTCAGCATCAAAAGATTCTTCCCTGTTACAACAAATCCTTTCTTCTGCTTTAGAATGGACAAGTGGAAGAAAGAGAAGGCCCAGATGAGAGAACGGGAGTGGTGGAGGTGAGATACAGAGCAGAAATCTGAAGGAAAACCTGGGCTGGAGAGAACCTGATAAGGAGAGAGTCCCGAGGGAGGGGAACAAGGTTTGCAGACCTGGTATTGGCTGATGCACCAAATGTGAGCTTACCACCCAGAAAGGTTGACCAGGCTTTTCCAGTCACTATCCTTTTAAACATCTCCATGATGGGCTATATAGGAGTCTTTACTCACATGTATACATTCACATCTTCAGGGTTTATTAAAAAGCCCCTCAAACTCAGTTCCATTTTTCAGACAGAAAAATCTAGGCTCAGAACAACGACTAAACTTGCCCAAATCACAGTCTGTACTAGCAACAGCCGTACCTCAAACCTTTCTGTTACTTATAACTGTCCACTTACTCGTTGGTGGCCCTATCATGTTGTCCACTGTCTGAGGGTAGGGACTGTGTCAAAATGCTCTTGTTCGCCTAAATGTCCATCAACTGATGAATGGATAAAGAAATTGTGGTTTATATACACAATGGAGTACTACATGGCAATGAGAAAGAATGAAATATGGCCCTTCGTAGCAACGTGGATGGAACTGGAGAGTGTGATGCTAAGTGAAATAAGCCATACAGAGAAAGACAGATACCATATGTTTTCACGCTTATGTGGATCCTGAGAAACTTAACAGGAACCCATGGGGGAGGGGAAGGAAAAAAAAAAGAGGTTAGAGTGGAAGAGAGCCAAAGCATAAGAGACTCTTAAAAACTGAGAACAAATTGAGGGTTGATGGGGGTGGGAGGGAGGGGAGGGTGGGTGATAGGCATTGAGGAGGGCATCTGTTGGGATGAGCACTGGGTGTTGTATGGAAACCAATCTGACAATAAATTTCATATATTGAGAAAGAAAGAAAGAAAGAAAGAAAGAAAGAAAGAAAGAAAGAAAGAAAGAAAGAAAGAAAGAAAAAGAAAGAAAAACCAATTTGACAATAAATTTCATATATCTAAAAAAAGAAACTTAAAAAAAATAAAAATAAATAAATAAATAAATAAATAAATAAATAAATAAATAAATAAATAAAAATATTTTCAGGGGGAAAAACTGAGAACTGAGGGCTGATGGGGGAGGGGAGGGAGGGGAGGGTGGGTGATGGGCATTGAGGAGGGCACCTATTGGGATGAGCACTGGGTGTTGTATAGAAACCAATACATTTCATATATTAAATTTCATATATTACAATATATGACAATAAATTTCATATATTAAAAAAAATGTTCTTGTTCAATGTCACACTCATAGTCACACTTAGCACTGACTGCTCAGGAAACGTTTGCTAAGTGAATGAACTGTACCCCACACCACATGCAACCACTGGGCAAAGAGAAGTTTCATATTTTGGAACAAGAGGAGAGAGAGGGTCTAGTGGCATACACCCTGGGTCTCAGTCCTGAAGATGTGTGGCTCCAGGATATGCAGAGTCAACAGGAGGGGGGTGGTGCAGGGGGATCTGTGACTCCCCCTTATTTTTCCCAGGAGATGCTTCTTCTCAGTCTCCTTTGCATCTCCTTCAACCACTGGTGTGTCCCAGGATCCAGACCTGGGTTTTCTCCTTGAGCATTCTGCCTCTAGGTGATCTCAGAAAGCCCCATGGAGTCAACACCATCCTATACTAATGACCAAATTTACATATACCTCCAGCCCCAACTCACCAGTGAACTCCAAAGCCATTTATGCAACTGTCTACCTGATATTTGCTTCACGAATGTCAAGCTGGCATCTCAAACTTAACATGGCCAAAGCAGAACTTTTGATTTCTCCCCCAAACTGTTCCTCTTCTAGTCTTTCCCATCTCAATAAATAAATACTACTACCCAGGCTAATAGTCATTTTTAATGCCCACTGCATGCCCAATCCAATCTATAAGCAATTCCTTGCTGTCCTACCTACTGCCTTCTCTCCAACTCATTGCTACCACCTGAACCCAGGCTACTCTGCTCTCTTTCCTGGATGCTTCCTACCATCAGTAACCTACAATAATCTCACTAAGTGACTTCTTATTTCCATCTTTATCCTGGTCCCCTATTTCCTTCATGGAAGGAAAACTGGGGGGTGACTTTTGAGATACAAAATAGTCATGTTACCCTCTGCTTCACACTCGCTCCCCCTGGCATCTCACTGGTAAAATCCAAACTCTTTAGTCTGTGAGACCCTAAATGGGTCGGATGGTTGGATCCTCGTCTATTTCCCTGATTTCCAGGGGCCTTCCCCGATCACAGAATCTAAGTTAATAGTCCCATTAGTTGTCATATTCTACTATATCAGCCTGTTTAATTTCATTAATAACATTTGTCATGAAAAGATGATCTTTTTCACCTTTTACTTTTCTTTCCAGAAGAATATAACCTATCTGAGGAAAGTGTCTCTTCTACAATGTTCAACATTATGTCCTCAGTGCCCAGTTCCTTAGAAGGAACTCAGCAAATACTTGTTGAATGAATGAATAAAGGTAACAGAACATAACATTCAGAATTATGCATTCTTTTCTCTGATGGCAAGTTACCTTTATGAGTCATGACCACTGTGGATCCCATCTATTGGTGGTGTGATCAATCCTTCTACCTCTAAGAATTAATTCTCAACTAAGCCACTCTGAAAGCAAGCTGTACATCTTTGACACTTTATGTGAACTTTCAAAACCATGCCAAAGCTGCGAAGTGTCAACACTGCAGGGAATTCAATTTTTTTGCTGCAATTGACAACTCATCCCTCTGTCGACTCACTTAAGTTGATGGTTATTATCTTTTATTTAGAGGTCTTCATTAAATTGGAGATATTTAATAAATCATCAACTTCTTTAACTTACCTTACAGTTAGCCTAAGTACTTTGATAAAATGTAATTAATTAGTATTTCATTGAATTCCAACATCTATTAGAGACAAATGCTACAAAAGCAGGTGATGTACCAGCAAAGATGTTCTCCTTCTGAAAGGCTAGCATGTATGTGGTGGACCTTCATGCTTAGGGCTATTGTAGGCTATGCACTTTCCAATGAGGACTCTGTCACAATAAATACACAAGGAAAGTAACAAGATGTCATAAAAGATAATTAAACACGTAGTAAAAAAAAAAAAAAAGAACTGTATGTCATAAAAGATAATTAAACACGTAGTAAAAAAAAAAAAAAAGAAGCTAGGTATGCCTAGCTTTGAATCACAGACCACAGGCAAATCATTTAACCTTTCTGAGGTTCAATTTTCTAATATACAGCATTGATAAAAATACCAGGCTCACTGAGGTGTTGTGTTAGTGGGCTCACAAGAGCACCTAGTATGGTAGATCTGAAATACATTTGAGTTGAATCTGAAGCTCAAAGTAGCTGGTACTCTTAAAGTCCAAAGCACTATCAGTGGATGACTCCTGCTATTTTATCACCTTTCGATGTTAACTTAAAATAGACATTTGAGTAAAGGATAATATAAATAACACCAGAAAGGAAAGACTACAGACAGAGAGAGAGAGAGAGAGAGAGAGAGAGAGAGAGAGAGAGAGAAAGGGAGAGAAATATGAGTCTTAAGTGAGTTCCATGCTCAGCAAGGAGCCTGATGCGGGGTTCAATCCCAGGACCCTGGGATCATGATCCAAGTCGAAATCAAGAGTCGGATGCTCAACTGACTAAGCCACCCAGGGGCCCCACCTCACAGACGTTTTTAGTAACACTGCCATATTCAAAAGAGATAAAAATTTTTAATAGGGCTTTTTGATGAAGATTTCCATCAGAGAAGATTTCCCAGGGTTTGGACCAATCAGGGATATATGTATAAATGAATGCATTAAGGAAGGAGCTGCCAGCCTGGACTATAACCCCCACCTCAGCACAGACTTCTAAGAATTTCCAAGGTCCTTCTTTTACTGAAGTCCGCCATTATGCATTTAATGCCATTGGCATATCTGCCCCTCACGGAGCAGTGTTACTCTAAGTGTGGTCCATGGACTGATGCCCATATGCATACGGTTACTAGTTCATGATGAAATGCATTCAGAAATTGAAAGTGGTTAGTAACTTCTATAACAATTTGATAGATTTTTTAATCTATGGAATATAAGAGTAAAAATTGGGGCTTATATTTTATATCTCTTTGTATTTTTTCATTTGTATGGTAATCATTTTTGTTACAATTGCATTTCACAAAACTATCCATACACACTAGACAGGTGAATGTTAAAAAGTGATTCTTCACCACAGAGAGTTGGAGAAGTGCTTCTTAGAGTAAAACCATTTCTTTGTGGCTAGAACATGTGGTATTAAGATCATCATACTAATTACGATTTATTTTGTGTTTATGCTGTACCAGAAAGTCTGCTAAATGTTTCCTAAGCACCGTCTAATTTTCACAAATATCCAAAATACAGGATGTCATCTTATTTTCAAAAAGAGGCCAAAGGATGTTGAAAAACAAAAACAAAAACAAAACCTGCTTCAAGATCATTATGAAGCAGTGACAGAACCAATATTCTTCTGACCACAAATAGATCTAGAAGGCAGGAGGCATGTGCCACTTGAGGTCCTTAAGATTATCCAGGAAGTACTTGACCACATCTTTTCAACGTACCTTTTTCTTCTTTCCTTCTGTGTGACCCCCTCCTTTGCTTTTTGTTACTCTTTTTTTTTCTACCTTATTATTTTCTGTCTTCTCTTCTGTCTCTCATCCCTGAGGATGGACTCAGTTGAAAGGATAGGACCTGAAGTCACAAAAGCCCCTGAACTTTGCTACAGAATATTTCTGTTCTACCCTGCCCCGTACAGTTGAGGGGATGGAATCATACGGAGGCATTAAATTCACATTCTTATTATATGCAGGAAACAAGGGATGTATATTGCCCTTTTATTATCCAACAGCAGTTAAGAGAAGGTGATTCTCATTAAAAGCACCAGTTTTCAATAGCATAAATAATAGCTATATCCTTTTGCAAGTAAACATGATCTGTTAATAAACATTGATCATTCTTTAGCTATCCTACATTCAAATATTACAACGAATTCTAACTATTACTTCTTTCCAAATCTTCATTCTTACCTGAAAATACGTCTTATTTGAAAACATTATCTGTGCATACATATGGCTCCATAGTTACGAAAAAGTACACGTACCCATGTGGTTACACACATATATTGCCAGATCCCACTTACAGGAAGGTTGGCACCTGAAAAGATATACCATGCCAATGTTTTTTTCCAGAGGTTCACCTACTTCTTTGTAGATATGCCTCCTACCTGGGAAGCTAGTAAGCATAGGCTTTACTTCTAAAAAACTAGATAGAATTGGCTAAATAATTCTGCTTAAATGTGAAATAAGGTAGTAACTATGATGCTAAGATTGTATTTCTACCTAATGCTACTCAGAAAGTGATTGCATTTTACAGAGCATCTGAAAAGTCAAAAAACTGGATTCTACTTCTGGCAGAATGATCCACTGGTGTTCTGAAATACCTTTTACCCCAAATTCCCAGATGCTGGGTAAAGTGGCAATAAGCATGGCAATTAATGCATTCCTAAGCTGAAAGTAATAGAAATCACCATGTTCAAAAAATAAAAAATAGATACATGCTATAAAAATATTTTCTCCCAGTCTGTGGCTTGTCTAATTTCCTTTTCTTAATGTTGCCTATTGGATGAACAGAATTTTTGATTGTGGAAAAAGCACAACTTACCAATGTTTTTATTTCATTGTTTGTGCTCTTTGTATTCTGCCCAAGAAATATTTGCCTACCCCAAATTCTCATAGACATTCTCTCTCAGAGAGAGACAGGGGTCTGGATTCACTACCCCACCCTGCCCCCACATGCCAATATCTAGTATGCAATAAAAATAAATCATTGATTTAATCATTTATTAATCATGTATTAAAAACTTTCCTTTTCTTATTAAACTGACTTTTGTCAAAAATCAACCAACCACATATATGAGGGCTCTCTATTCTGTTCCACTAATCTGTTTCTCTATCCTTGTACCAATATCATATTGTCTTGATACAGTAGCATTATAGTAAATCTTAAAATCAAGTAATGCAAGTCCCACAAATTTATTTTCCTTTTACAAAACTGGCCTCTCTAAGGCTTTTGCACTGACATCTTAATTTTTGAAACACCTTGCCTATTTTTTCAAATTAGCCTGTTGGAATTTTGATGGGGAATATACTGAATCTACATATTGATTTAGGGATAATGGATATCGTAATGATATTCAGTCTGTCAATCTATAAAGATATTATGTCTCCATTTCTTAAAGGACTTAAATTTATTTCAGCAATGTTCTGTACTTTTCAGAATAAAGGTTTTGCACATCTTTTGTTAGATTTATTCCTAGGTATTTGATTTTATGTTACTTTAAAAAAATTTTAAATTCATTTTTCATTCAAGTTGAAACTGATCATTGCAAGCATATAAAACCCAATTAATTTTTTATATTGACTTTATGTCCTGTAATCTTGCTAAATTTGTTTATTAGCTCTAGTAGTTGGCACATTGCATTGTTAGTTTCAAAATATATGATCATATTGTGAAAAAATTACAATTTTCTTTCTTCCTTTCCAATATTACCTTTTATTTCCTTTTCCTGCCTTATTAAAAGGCTCAGATCTACAGAATAGTGTTAAGACGTGCTAAAAGTGCAAATTATTTGCCTATTTCTACATCATAGGGGAAAAGGTATTAATATTTTACCATTAAGTATGGTACTAGCTTGTAGGTTTTTTAGATGATCTTTTATCAAATTGAGAAAGTTCTCTCCTATCAGAAGTTTACTGTGAGTTTTTATCATAAAGAAGTATTAGGTTTTGTTAAATTCTTTTTGTGCATCTATCAAGATGTTCTGTGTTTTTTCCCTTTCATACTGTTACGATGGCATATTACATTGATTTTCAAATGCTAAGCCCATCTTGCATTCATGGATTAAATATTAGTTATTAATTATGTATTATCTTTATATTCTGCCAGATTTGACCAATAATATTTTATTCAGAAATTTTGCATCTATGTTCATGATGGCTGCTCTTCTGTAATTTTCTTTTAACATATTTGTCAGGTTTACATACTGGGGCTATGCTTGCCACACCAAATGAGTTGGGAAGTGTTCTATACCCCTCTATATTCTAAAGGAGTTCATGAGAAATGGTATTATGTTTGATAGAATTGACATGTGACCTGGACTTATGTTTTGTTTTTTTGGTGTGAAGGTTTTTGATTAATTTTTAAATAGATATGGGTTTATTTAGATTTTGAATTTCTTTTTTTTCAATATATGAAATTTATTGTCAAATTGGTTTCCATACAACACCCAGTGCTCATCCCAAAAGGTGCCCTCCTCAATACCCATCACCCACCCTCCCCTCCCACCCACCCCCCATCAACCCTTAGTCTCTTCTCAGTGTTTAAGAGTCTCTTATGCTTTGGCTCTCTCCCACTCTAACCTTTTTTTTTCCTTCCCCTCCCCCATGGTTTCTGTTAAGTTTCTCAGGGTCCACATAAGAGTGAAAACATATGGTATCTGCCTTTCTCTGTATGACTTATTTCACTTAGCATCACAGTCTCCAGTTCCATCCACGTTGCTACAAAGGGCCATATTTCATTCTTTCTCATTGCCACGTAGTACTCCATTGTGTATATAAACCACAATTTCTTTATCCATTCATCAGTTGATGGACATTTAGGCTCTTTCCATAATTTGGCTATTGTTGAGAGTGCTGCTATAAACATTGGGGTACAGGTGCCCCTATGCATCAGTACTCCTGTATCCCTTGGGTAAATACCTAGCAGTGCTACTCTTGGGTCATAGGGTAGGTCTATTTTTAATTTTTTGAGGAACCTCCACAATGTTTTCCAGAGTGGCTGCACCAATTTGCATTCCCACCAACAGTGCAAGAGGGTTCCTGTTTCTCCACATCCTCTCCAGCATCTATAGTCTCCTGATTTGTTCATTTTGGCCACTCTGACTGGCATGAGGTGATATCTGAGTGTGGTTTTGATTTGTATTCCCTTGATGAGGAGCGACGTTGAGCATCTTTTCATGTGCCTGTTGGCCATCCAAATGTCTTCTTTAGAGAAGTGTCTATTCATGTTTTCTGCCCATTTCTTCACTGGGTTATTTGTTTTTTGGGTGTGGAGTTTGGTGAGCTCTTTATAGATTTTGGATACTAGCCCTTGGTCCGATATGTAATTTGCAAATATATTTTCCCATTCCGTTGGATGCCTTTTAGTTTTGTTGGTTGTTTCCTTTGCTGTGCAGAAGCTTCTTATCTTCATAAGGTCCCAGTAGTTCATTTTTGCTTTTAATTTCCTTGTCTTTGGGGATGTGTCAAGTAAGAAACTGCTACGACTGAGGTCAGAGAGGTCTTTTCCTGTTTTCTCCTCTAGTGTTTTGATGGTTTCCTGTCTCACACTCAGGTCCTTTATCCATTTTGAGTTTATTTTTGTGAATGGTATGAGAAAGTGGTCTAGTTTCAATCTTCTGCATGTTGCTGTCCAGTTCTCACAGCACCATTTGTTAAAGAGACTGTCTTTTTTCCATTGGATGTTCTTTCCTGCTTTGTCAAAGATTAGTTGGCCATACGTTTGTGGGTCTAGTTCTGGGGTTTCTATTCTATTCCATTGGTCTATGTGTCTGTTTTTGTGCCAATACCATGCTGTCTTGATGATTACAGCTTTGTAGTAGAGGCTAAAGTCCGGGATTGTGATGCCTCCTGCTTTGGTCTTCTTCTTCAAAATTACTTTGGCTATTCGGGGCCTTTTGTGGTTCCATATGAATTTTAGGATTGCTTGTTCTAGTTTCGAGAAGAATGCTGGTGCAATTTTGATTGGGATTGCATTGAATGTGTAGATAGCTTTGGGTAGTATTGACATTTTGACAATATTTATTCTTCCAACCCATGAGCACGGAATGATCTTCCATTTCTTTATATCTTCTTCAATTTCCTTCATAAGCTTTCTATAGTTTTCAGCATACAGATGTTTTACATCTTTGGTTAGATTTATTCCTAGGTATTTTATGCTTCTTGGTGCAATTGTAAATGGGATCAGTTTCTTTATTTGTCTTTCTGTTGCTTCATTATTAGTGTATAAGAATGCAACTGATTTCTGTACATTGATTTTGTATCCTGCAACTTTGCTAAATTCATGTATCAGTTCTAGCAGACTTTTGGTGGAGTCTATCGGATTTTCCATGTATAATATGTCATCTGCAAATAGTGAAAGCTTAACTTCATCTTTGCCAATTTTGATGCCTTTGATTTCCTTTTGTTGTCTGATTGCTGATGCTAGAACTTCCAGCACTATGTTAAACAACAGCGGTGAGAGTGGACATCCCTGTCATGTTCCTGATCTCAGGGGGAAAGCTCTCAGTTTTTCCCCATTGAGGATGATGGTAGCTGTGGCGTTTTCATAAATGGCTTTTATGATCTTTAAGTATGTTCCTTCTATCCCGACTTTCTCGAGGGTTTTTATTAAGAAAGTTTGCTGAATTTTGTCAAATGCCTTTTCTGCATCGATTGACAGGATCATATGGTTCTTATCTTTTCTTTTATTAATGTGATGTATCACGTTGATTGATTTGCGAATGTTGAACCAGCCCTTCATGCCAGGAATGAATCCCACTTGATCATGGTGAATAATTCTTTTTATATGCTGTTGAATTCGATTTGCTGGTATCTTATTGAGAATTTCTGCATCCATATTCATCAGGGATATTGGCCTGTAGTTCTCTTTTTTTACTGGGTCTCTGGTTTAGGAGTCAAAGTAATACTGGCTTCATAGAATGAGTCTGGAAGTTTTCCTTCCCTTCTACTTTTTGGAATAGCTTGAGAAGGATAGGTATTATCTCTGCTTTAAATGTTTGGTAGAACTCCCCTGGGAAGCCATCTGGTCCTGGACTCTTATTTGTTGGGAGATTTTTGATGACTGATTCAATTTCTTCACTGGTTATGGGTATGTTCAAGCTTTCTATTTCCTCCCGATTGAGTTTTGGAAGTGTGTGGGTTATTAGGAATTTGTCCATTTCTTCCAGGTTGTCCAGTTTGTTGGCATATAGTTTTTCATAGTATTCCCTGATAATTTCTTGTATCTCTGAGGGATTGGTTGTAATAATTCCATTTTCATTCATGATTTTATCTATTTGGGTCATCTCCCTTTTCTTTTTGAGAAGCCTGGGTAGACGTTTATCAATTTTGTTTATTTTTTCAAAAAACCAACTCTTGGTTTCGTTGATCTGCTCCACAGTTTTTTTAGATTCTATATTGTTTATTTCTGCTCTGATCTTTATTATTTCTCTTCTTCTGCTGGGTTTAGGCTGTCTTTGCTGTTCTGCTTCTATTTCCTTTACGTGTGCTGTTAGATTTTATATTTGGGATTTTTCTTGTTTCTTGAGATAGGCCTGGATTGCAATGTATTTTCCTCTCAGGACTGCCTTCACTGCATCCCAAAGCGTTTGGATTGTTGTATTTTCATTTTCGTTTGTTTCCATATATTTTTGAATTTCTTCTCTAAGAGCCTGGTTGACCCACTCATTCTTCAGTAGGGTGTTCTTTAACCTCCATGCTTTTGGAGGTTTTCCAGACTTTTTCCTGTGGTTGATTTCAAGTTTCATATCACTGTGGTCTGAAAGTATGCATGGTATGATTTCAATTCTTGTATACTTATGAAGGGCTGTTTTGTGACCCAGTATGTGATCTATCTTGGAGAATGTTCCATGTGCACTGGAGAAGAAAGTATATTCTGTTGCTTTGGGATGCAGAGTTCTAAATATATCTGTCAAGTCCATCTGATCCAATGTATCATTCAGGGCCCTTGTTTCTTTATTGACCGTGTGTCTAGATGATCCATCCATTTCTGTAAGTGGAATGTTAAAGTCCCCTGCAATGACCACATTCTTATCAATAAGGTTGCTTATGTTTGTGATTAATTGTTTTATATATTTGGGGGCTCCTGTATTCGGCGCATAGACATTTATAATTGTTAGCTCTTCCTGATGGATAGACCCTGTGATTATTACATAATGCCCGTCTTCATCTCTTGTTACAGCCTTTAATTTAAAGTCTAGTTTGTCTGATATAAGTATGGCTACTCCAGCTTTCTTCTGACTTCCAGTGGCATGATAAATAGTTCTCCATCCCCTCACTCTCAATCTGAAGGTGTCCTCAGATCTAAAATGAGTCTCTTGTAGACAGCAAATAGATGGGTCTTGTTTTTTTATCCATTCTGATACCCTATGTCTTTTGGTTGGTGCATTTAGTCCATTTACATTCAGTGTTATTATAGAAAGATATGGGTTTAGAGTCATTGTGATGTCCATAGGTTTCATGCTTGTAGCGATGTCTCTGGTACTTTGTCTCACAGGATCCCCCTTAGGATCTCTTGTAGGGCTAGTTTAGTGGTGACAAATTCCTTCAGTTTTTGTTTGTTTGGGAAGACCTTTCTCTCTCCTTCTATTCTAAATGACAGACTTGCTGGATAAAGGATTCTCGGCTGCATATATTTTTTTCTGTTCATCACATTGAAGATCTTCTGCCATTCCTTTCTGGCCTGCCAAGTTTCAGTAGAGAGATCAGTCACGAGTCTTATAGGTCTCCCTTTATATGTTAGAGCACGTTTATCTCTAGCTGCTTTCAGAATTTTCTCTTTATCCTTGTATTTTGCCAGTTTCACTATGATATGTTGTGCAGAAGATCGATTCAAGTTACGTCTGAAGGGAGTTCTCTGTGCCTCTTGGATTTCAATGCCTTTTTCCTTCCCCAGATCAGGGAAGTTCTCAGCTATGATTTCTTCAAGTACACCTTCAGCACCTTTCCCTGTCTCTTCCTCCTCTGGAATACCAATTATGCGTATTTCTCTTTAGTGCATCACTTAGTTCTCTAATTTTCCCCTCATACTCCTGGATTTTTGTTATCTTTTTCTTAGCTTCTTCTTTTTCCATAATTTTATCTTCTAGTTCACCTATTCTCTCCTCTGCCTCTTCAATCCGCGCCGTGTTTGTCTCCATTTTATTTTGGAGCTCATTAATAGCATTTTTTAGCTCCTCCTGGCTGTTTCTTAGTCCCTTGATCTCTGTAGCAATAGATTCTCTGCTGTCCTTTATACTGTTTTCAAGCCCAGTAATAAATTTTATGACTATTATTCTAAATTCACTTTCTGTTATATTGTTTAAATCCTTTTTGATAAGTTCGTTAGCTGTCGTTATTTTCTGGACATTTTTTTTGAGGGGAATTCTTCCGTTTCGTCATTTTGGATAGTCCCTGGAGTGGTGCGGAACTGCGGGGCACTTCCCCTGTGCTGTCTTGAATAACTTCCGTTGGTGGGCGGGGCCGCAGTCAGACCTGATGTCTGCCCCTAACCCACCGCTGGGGCCACAGTCAGACTGGTGTGTGCCTTCTCTTTGTCTCTCCTAGGGTCGGGATTCACCATGGGGTGGCGTGGCCCGTCTGGGCTACTTGCACCCTGCCAGGCTTGTGGTGCTGGGGATCTGGCGTATTAGCTGGGGTGGATCGGCAAGGTACACAGGGGCAAGAGGGGCAGGCTCAGCTCACTTTTCCTTCCGAGATCTGCTTCAGGAGGGGCCCTGCAGCACCGGGATGGAGTCAGACCTGCCGGAGGGATGGATCTGCAGAAGCACAGCATTGGGTGTTTGTGCAGTGCAATCAAGTTCCCTGGCAGGAACAGGTTCCCTTTGGGATTTTGGCTGGGGTGGGGGATGGGTAAGGGAGATGGCGCTGGCGAGCACTTTTGTTCCCTGCCAAGCTGTGCTCTGTCATCCGGGGCTCAACAACTCTCCCTCCTGTTGTCCTCCAGCCTTCCCGCTCTCCGAGCAGAGCTGTTAGCTTATAACCTTCCAGATGTTAAGTCCTGCTTGCTGTCCAAACACACTCCGTCTGGCCCCTCCGCTTTTGCCAGCCAGACTCGGGGGCTCTGCTTTGCCAGCGGGCTGCCCCTCCACCCCGGCTCCCTCCCGCCAGTCCGTGTAGCGCGCACCTCACTGCCCTTCCTACCCTCTTCCGTGGGCCTCTTGTCTTCGCTTGGCTCCGGAGACTCCATTCTGCTAGTCTTCTGGTGGTTTTCTGGGTTATTTAGGCAGGTGTAGGTGGAATCTAAGTGATCAGCAGGACGTGGTGAGCCCAGCGTCCTCCTATGCCGCCATCTTCCCCCCAACATTTTCCAACATTCAATTATTTATTGTGTATGGAAATATATGTGTGTGTGTTTGTGTGTAGTAAAACTAATGAAAAGCAAAGGCATAATAAGCACTACCATTAAGAGGGAGGTGGAGAGATAAAGTTGGAGAAAGGCCACTGGGTTTTCCACTATTGGTAATATTTCCTCTCTTAAGCATCATTGTGAGTACCTGGATATTTTATTTATGTTTATATCGCATATATGGTGGAAAGCATATATAAAACTTTATACAAATATTGGGGGGATATAAATGAAATATTTCAGGAAGAAGGTTTTTCTCAATGAACCATGAGTCATGAAAACACACTGCTTCATGGTTAAGAGGCAGTTGAGCTGTCTTGAATAATAAGAAGAAAAGGACCAGACTGGAAGAAGGGCTGGTTTTTGGTCCCAAGTTTAACATAATCTAGTTAGGAGATTCTAGGTAAGTCACCAAATGGCCTATTTCTTACAAAATGGATGATCATTTCTTTTGAGGTTATGGTGGGGATAAAGAATAAAATATATACAAAGGTGATCTAGAAATTGTAATAAACCATATATTATCATAGATGAATACAGAAAGCCTAAAAACACAAAGAGAAGGTAAATTTTCCTCCCAGCTCAAGAAATGGTCAGCTCTATCTTTTACATCTGCCCCAATGCCCCTTCTTTCAAAAATATAAAAATGCAGTTAGAAGTCATCTTAATTTTTACCCTCACCAAGTACAGGAGCAAACCTCTGAGGTTCTCAAACCTTGATGCTTTGTATTCACTTGAATAGAACCTTAGGTCCACTGTCCTCTCCTGCACACACCCTCTCAAAGGACTAAGGCCCAGCCACCTGAGGGGTGAGTCTGACAAGAAGTGTGGTGAGGAACCCCCCCCCCCCACACACACACACATCCACTCAGGACATTTAAATCTGTACATAACAAACTTGACATCTCAGTATATTTTGCTCTCGTCACTCTCCAGAGCATAAGGAGCCACAGATTCCAGACATCATTAAGGGAAAACTAAAGGGCATGACAGAAAATAGAAAAATCCCAATAGAAGACTGTGAAGATTGGTGGTCATGTGTTCTTCTCCCTGTCTCCACACCTGCTGCCCTAGTAACTCCAGCATCCCATTCCCCTTTGGTAAATGGAGGTTAGGTGATGCTCTTCTCCCTTCAGTGGGAGCCCTTCTTGAAATCTCTCTTGAAATCTGTGAATTAGAGGGAGACTCTTGAACCTCAACCTCTCATATTCCCAATCAAGCCAATCACATTATCTTGCCAAAGAGACAACAAAAGACACACACATAGTTCCAGTATGCATAACAATAAAAATTAGCATCACAAGTCACTCAGGATCTACACCTGTCTTTGAGGTGAGCTAGAGGAAATATGATGTAGAGTCTTTTTAGAATTCTCTTTGCCCCTCACCAATGAGCCTGCTTCCCAAACAATTCTGTACATGAGAACTCTTCACATGAAAGTCCTGCTAGCATCCCTACCTTGTCCTCTGAACGTGTCCTCACCAGATTAGAAGGGCCTTATATTTACTACCAGTGGCAATCCAAGCTGCATCATCTAGATAGCAGTAAGACTTTAAAAAGGCTTACCATCTTGCTACCAACCATAGCACATCAGCCTCAAAGACTGACACACAGAGACATGAAGCCATCGCTTGGAAACCTGGGTTCTTATTGGCCTCTAAGGTTCTGTAATCAATCTAATGAGGGATGGAAACCATGGTCTTGGCACCAAATCAAGAGAAAGGGACAACAAGGATGGAAGTCAAGTATCAAAATGTTCATCTGATAAGGATAGGCAGTCAAAGAGTACTGAATAACAGCCAGGGGGCTACGATTCTAGCCCTACTCTGCCACTCACCACTTCTAGGTCTTTGTCGAGACAAAACGTGGGGTCCAGGGGGCTTTACCTCAGCTGGTAAATGTCCTTTCTCTCAGAGACTTGCTAGCTTGAGCACTTTATGGTTATAAGTCAAATGAAGCCCAATGTTAGTGACATCTGATTGCTCCCAGGGAGTAAAATGTAGAGGACAAAAATGCAGGGCATGAAGTATATGAAGGAAAGGCCATGTTATATAAAATGCAAAACAATCAGTGTATAAAATGAGGAAGATTTGGGAAGTGAGGGGTAATAAAATAATGGGATATAGGTGAATTATTCTAAAAAAGTCTTGTAGGCAAAGTTTGAGAGGGTCTCTTAAAAGTAGGTCTATTTGTGCTTTTCCTACAGAACATAGCACCTGGCTCAGAGGAGGAACTATATATGTTTACTGAATCAATGAGGCCAGGACTGAGAACATCTGCTAAAGAAGGGTTTCTGATATGGTTTTTACAAATGGAACCACATGCCCAAAACATGACAATTTGGAACATCAGGAGAAAGATCTGGGTGATAAAGAGGCATCCCAAAAGAGTAAGTCGGGGGAGGGGGGTAAGAAGACTGACCTCCAAGAAGGAAGAAGCAGGTGCAGTGAACCTACTGTCAGTAGAAAATAAACTGCACTGGGTTAGTTATCTACAGTGTCCAGCATGGTTCCCCTGGAGACCTGTACAAGGCCTTTAGAACACAGTACTGACTGACCTGAGGGGTGCAGTCTATGGATGCAAACAACTTATCATGAGGACAACATGAAATAATAGATCTGGGGGAAAAAAGTCTTCATTTGTTCACCAAATTCTCATTCGGCATCTACCACCTGCCAGACGTGATGCTGGGCATTAAGTATAATGTTAAATATAACACTTTTAACAGTATGCCACTTTACAGTTTGTAAAAAAACTTTCATACAGAGTATCTCAAGAGTAACTCAGTATTTTCAATACATTAAAGCCCCCAAAGCTATATAGACCCCTTTAATTCAAAGTCTGCCAGATTGCAAATTACAACTAACTTGTGTATATCTTGTAGCATGATACTGAAAAGGCAAAAAATGAAAACAAGACATCTTTTGTTTATGGATGATATCCATCTTGAATGGGAATGTGGTATTATCACCAAATAAGAAACAAACAAACAAAAAAACAAGTTAGCAAATCTAATGAAGAATAGAAAGAAAAAAAGTCTGGTAAGAAACAGTCTCTTACACCCAAGCAGAAGAGCACAGGACACAATTCTGTAAGAGACTGAAAAATTACAAGCTGAATAAAATTCAGTAGAAAATTATTGGAGACAAACATCAAAAGTATTGGGTTTTGGTACCAACTCTGCTACTGCCTGGGTGGCTGTAGGAAATCTTCCCCCCCGATCCCATCATTCAGACACAGACTCTTAGTCAATTTACTGGATAAAATACTACTTGCTAGATTGAAAAATACAGAGATGTGTAAGATACTATTCCTTATTCAAGTAAATCCAATATTCCCAGGATACAGACAAAGAAATCAATGCAAAATGGCATATGCTATAAATGGAACATGGATGACATAAGGAGGAGAGGCTGTGACTCTATGGGAGGAACTAGGGAAGGTGTCTAGGAAAGAAGATATTGTGTTCCAAAGGATAAACACACAATCAGTGATGACACCAGCCACAGAGAAAATACAGGCTGGGTTGTGGGGCTTGCTGGAAGTGATAATGGGGGTTCAGAGATGGACATGCAGAGTCTAAGATGCCAGGGAGCACTAGGTGGAGATGTCTTACTCTTCTTGGTCCTTTAGTTTCCTCATCTGTGATGAGTAGAACTGACTAAAAAATGGTTTCTCTCCCTTCTAGTTAGAGTATCTTTGAGGGTCAGTTTTTATACTCAAGTCCTTGACATATTTAAAGTATCCCATCCATCCTCCTTTGAAACCAATTGACTAACTAATGGTCACATAGAGTCCCTGTGTCAGAGCTTGATCAGGTCAGGAGGCAATCCAAAGGGCAATGATCTGAGGTAACTTCTATGGGATTATGGGGTAGTGATTAATGCTGCTCACATAATACTTTTGCTGCCTTCTTAGCCCCTAAGCTTGGATATGAACATATGAACAACTCTGGCAAATAAATTTGAGGCCAAATACTTCACTGCCAGAGTTAGAACCTTCAGAGCTCTCTTTTTCCTTACCCCAGTGTGAGAAAGTATGGCTGAAGAGCAGTGGGCCAATACAGAGCAGGAGGTGATGAGGTCAGAGAGTGGGTACTCCATCAGCCCAAGTTCTAGAGGAAATACAACAACTTGGTATGGAGTCCCCAGCCAACTGGATGATGGACATGTAACATGAACAAAAATAAAGCAACCCTGAGAGGTAGGTATTATTGTCTTCTTTTTTATAGATTGAAAAACTTAGAATCAATGAGATTAAATAACTTACTCATAGCTAGTAGGTGGTAGACCAGGATTCAAATCCTTGTCTGGCTCTGTTCAAATATAACCCTGTTCCCCAAGGACTTTATGTGATTTAATTTATTCTGTGGGTCGCAGGAAATTCTCAAAGGTTTTTTCACAAGGGAGTAACATGATTAAATCTATTTTTAGGAAAATAGCTATGTTTGTGCCATAGACTAAAGATGAGGGGGTCATTATTTGATAAATTATGACAGGAACCTGGGCCTCATATGGTCAAGGGCACTGAAAATGGAAAGGAGGATGGACAGATCAACAGACATATAAAAGATTAAAAAAAGGAACCTGTAGACCAGATTAGAAGAGCCAGAAATTCCCAAGGCCCCCACGATGGCTAAGTGGGTGTGTTAGTAGAGAGAGGAGGTGGGGATTTTGGTATAGAAAGTTAATTTGTTTTGCAGCATGATGAACTTGAAGTAATCACACAGTAGAAAATATGGCTTTGTAGCCCTGGAGAGAGGCAAAAGTTGGGGATATGGATCCAAGAGTCATAGGGCATGAATAGCTTATAGCAATGGAAGTACATTGGACCTCCCAGGAAGAGCAGGGCAATATGGCTCAGAATGGTACCTTGTGGAGAACCAATGTTTCACCAGGACTTAGAGAAAAAGAAATCAGCAAAGAGAGTGAGGTAGACATTACTGATATCCACTCATACCCATTCTCCTTGACTTCCAGGCACACGGAAGACAGTTCTTCTTCCCTCTTGATGTTAGTAAGACCATGTGACTAGTTCTGACCAATGAAATGGGAGAAGGATTGTTGGGTGGCACTTCTGTGCCAAAACACTTAACTGTCAGCCGAAATCTCTAGAGGCATCTATGATATGCAACTTCAACCTTGAAGCCTGAACAAAAAATAAACCTCTGTTGTTTTAAGCTAATGAGATTTGGGGGTTGTTTCAGCAATATAGCCTAATCTACACTGACTAATGCTGAGAGGGGGTGATCAGAAATGCAGGCAGTGAAAGAGAAACTTAAAAGAAAGGTCTCAGTGAGATCCTCAGTGTATTTAAACACTTCAAGGAAGTGAAAGGGCTTCATGCCAGAAGGAGATGTGACTTGGTGATGTGGCTTCACTGGGGATAACTGAGGGCAGGTAGAAGAGTGTGGTGAAATTTGCTGTTGAGAGGACTTACATCTGGAAAAAGCATAGATCATTCTCTTGAGGTTTCTTTCTTTGGCTCTTCATTTCTGGAAGCAGGGAGTATGAAAAGCAGGGTCGGCTGGGCTGGCACTGGTTTGCATGTGAATTAGAGAACATGCACTGGTGGAACACATGATTCCTTGACTCTCTTTGGCCCTGTTGGTTGGAAGCCTACACATTTCTCATTGTGGCAGTTTTCGCTCACTCAAGCCCATTTGGGTGTCATATCTTTGGCTTGTACTCTTACCCCAAAACGTACCCCTTATCCCAGTGGTTCGGAGATTCATACATCACAGCACATCAGACCTGGCTCCTTCAAAAGTGTCCAGCCCACCTTCACAAGGACACAGGAACCACACTGAAAGCCCACTCCCTGCCCAGAGGATACCTCTAACACCAAGTCCCAATTCCCATGTTGCTTCTCCTCACTCACATCCCCCTTCCTACCCACTGGCTCCCCCAGCCTGTATCTTGACTCCTGTTCTTTGTCTAGCTCTTCAGATTAGGGACCCAGCTTTAGAACATCAGCCTTCACTCTGACTTTGGTACCCTTCTGAACATGGACATGTCAATTCTTTACGCTGCTGTGGCAAGTAACAGGTGGCCTGCTTTATTGTAAGTTCCCTAGGCCCCTGCCTAGTCAGGCCTGCTCATGCCCAGCCACTGACAGGGGAAGGATGTTGAATAGCCCTCTCAGAACCCCAGTCCCTGAAGCACTGTCCTGTGTGACTTGGGAGTGTGGTCAGGGACTCAGTCCCTCTGTCTTCCTCAGACCACATGAGTCCTAAGGGACACTGGAAGGAGAAATGGTGAAAATATATCTTTCGTCACCCTTCCCCCACTTACCTGTTAATGGGAAATGTTTGCCTCTTTTACACATTTACATTGGGCTCTGTGGCACCATGTTCTTAGCCTCCCCTTGGCTTCCCCAGGATGCTTGACTTCTTACAATAGGCATTGCTGTTCTGTGCATTCCCCCAAGGGCCAGCATAATATAAGACAAAGCACACAGGCTTTGGATGAAGAGAGATCTGAGTTCAGATCCTGATCCCCCCACTCAGTATCTGGGGATTCTTGGGCAAGTTACTTAATTTCAATGGTTCATATTTCCCTATCTGTACTGTGAGGAGAACCTAGCCTATCTTACTGAGTTGTCATGAGGATTAAATAGATAATACATGACTTTTTCCTACCATACTGTGGTTATTCAGTACATTTTTTTAACCTGCCTCTTTTCCCCCCCAGATTTCTCTACCTTTTACAACTCCAGTCCTTAGCTATCAAAATGATTTTGTCCTTCCTGGGTACCTTTTTCCCGATGCTCTGTTATTCTGAGGTGCTAATAAACGAATTGCACAAAGATGCTCAAGGAACATGAGGGAGAAAATGTGTAACTTTGATGATATATCATATTTTTAGTTATTTAGAGGCTTTTTCAAAGCCTCAACTCAAAGATACAATGGATGACAGAAAAATTATGATTCACAGGAGGCTAGTTAAGGAGACCCTTAATAATAATTACTGAACATTTATTATGTTCCAGGCACTGTGCTAAGTTCGTTGCATTAATTATCTCACTTGCAACAACAACAATAACAATAACAACAACAACAACAACAACAACAACAACAACAAAACTATGACGTATTATGACCCCCATTTTACAGACTGGGAAACTGAAACTATATTATAGAGGTGGAGAAATCCACCCATGGCCGTATAACTAGTAAAATGAAGAGTCAGGAGTCAAGTTTGAGCCCTCTAATTCCGAAACCACCATGCTGGACTACCTCCCACTTTTGGTAAGGGTCCCTTCCAAAACCTTCCCATCAGGTGTTGCCTTTTTGTCTGTATTTATTTCCAGCACATTAAAATCCTAACACCAGTTTGGCATGTCCTTGTCAGAGACCTACATATTAGAGATGCAGCAAAATACAGTAAAAGGCCTAGCAAGCAGGAAACACTTTACAGAGAGAAGCTATTATTACCATTATTGTTATTGCATACAGCCCTTTGCTATGGCTCCCAGATAGTGGTGTGTTTACAGGTGAAGGCTGACTATTATTTCAGATTTTTCATTTATCTAAACAAAAAGCAAACACCTTTCATTTGAAACAATGCACATCCTGATATCTAATCTCAAATCTCAAAGCCATGGTCTGGGCAAAATAAGTGCTCTGTCTTTATAGAAGCAGCCTAACCTAACTTCTGCGCCAGGCACATCGAGCCAACAGTTCCGAGTGGCTGACTGAGAGACCCAGCCATGGTCCTCATGCCATAGCAGCTCAGAGGTTTCTGGAGGAGTAAGAAGATGGGGAGCTAGATAAGCAGATATCCTTGCATAGGACAGGTCTGCAAGATAATTTTACGAAAATTCTATGACCCACATGGCCATCCTGTATCCTTTATCTGGTACCCACAATAACTCACCCACCTGCAGGATCAAGCCTAATCCCCTCTTTTGTGAGACTCTCCCAAATCTGGCCAGAATCAACAGATCCAACCTTGTCTGCCCCACTCCCAAATGCAGTGCCCTCTCTATCCCACAAATAGATTAGGACCTGCCTCAAAGCTGGTGCCCACCTAATACTCCCACACCTAATGCTCCTTCCCTGAACTCCACACCATCCCTGGCTTATGTAAACTTTAGGCACCCTTCAAAGCCCAGCTCAAATTCCACATCTTCTGTAAAGCTGCTGTTATGATAAAAGCCACACAACACCTACTGCGGTGATGCCCCCAATATGAAAGAACAGTGGGTTTTAGCTTCCTGGGGAGGATATAAGCCCCCAAGAGAAAGAACCAGTTCCCATACTTCTTTTACATTCTCCTATTTTCAGTGACCAGAAGGTCACACACTAATCAAGTGTGCAATAAAGATAATTTCTATTCTCTAACTACTCTTTCCCAACTGACCTTCAAAATAGACATCCTAAGGTATGTGCACTGGAATTTCTAGATTCCTTGGATGTGATGAAAATCACATTGGAGACTACACTATATTATTGAAAATGGCACGTTTAAAGGGGAAAAAAAAGCCTTTCTAATCAAACACAACAGTACTATGGGGATCAATATATTTATTCTCTTAACTATAACTGAGAGAAAAAGGATATGCAGGAGTCAGATAAATAAAGACAAAGATATCAGCAATATTTCGATAAAGCCCATTGGATAATGTGGCTTTAGTTCTATCACTAATGTTTACCCCAACATTTTGAGCCACCTTGTCATAGGCACAACCACATGATCCCAGGCCTGCCCTGTTCCAGGGTGCTGGCCCCATAAGCTCAGAACAAAGCGGAAGAGAGAATACATATACCTGGAGGGCAGATCAGTTCTAAAAAGAGACAGGCTGACAAAAGCATAGCCAGTTCTTCTAAGCTCATCAATTACAAGTCAGGAGGAATGAATGAAGGGTGAGGAAAGAAGCCTAGACTTTTCTAGAGGAAGTTCCACCATATGGAAACATGAAGTCAGGGAAAAGGAGGTTCCCCTCGCTAACAAATGGTTCTAAGGCAGAAGAAGTATTAGGCACACAATAATATGTGAAAGGGGCTGGAAATTTAGTTGATTAGTATTTGCTGATCCAAACAACTCACTCAATGATTTGCTTATTTCCATAGAGGTGCTGCCCTCCTCGGGGGTATTAGTTCATGTATATATACACCTATATGTCATCTGTTGAACTTGATGTGGATCATTGCCAGAGAGTTCTTTGTTGGAGTCTAGCCAGAGCACATATAATAAAGAGGGCCTGATACTTCAACCAGAATCAAGCACTCATTCTATTCACTCAACAAACATATATTAAGTAATTATTGTGTGCCAGCTACTGTGCTTGGTGGTAGAGATTTAATAACATACGAGACTAGTGAGGACCAGTATCAAGCAAGCACAAGGTGGCAGCAGGATCCCCAAATTCACCCAGTTCTAAGCCCAAGTGAGTTAACTCACAGATTTGTTCAAAATGCTGTAAAATAAATGCTGATTATATGAGAAAAGAATATGTATCGCAATGTCCATAGCTAGTCTAATGAGGAAAAAAATGGAACAACATTTGAATGAAATAAGGGGGTTTTGAGGGATTTATTAAAATACATTTTTTTTTAGAGTAAACATTTCTAAGATGCTTTAGGTGCATTTCCAATTTAAGGGTGGTCAATAAACCATTACTTACAACTCCTTCTCAACCTTCTAATTTTATGCTTCTAAATGCTGCCTGCTCTTTTCTAAAGCTCACACAGCTCTGGGGCACTTGGCTGGGGAGAAGAGCTTTACAGTTACAATGAATGCTCAGCAGTGGGGGCTCTGCTCCAAACTGCTGCAGTAAAAGTGATACAGCACACATTGTCACTTGGGCTGCAGTGAAATCCACTGGAAGGTCTAATGCTGGGCTATGAAGGATGGCAGGTGGGAGGGAGGAAAGGCAGGAGAACAGGGCAGGAGGAGAGACTGGCTTTAAGGGGGCTCTCAGCATGCTAACCTTCACACACAATTCTGACAATTTCTTTTGTCAGAGTCTCTGAGCTGCGCCTCGCCCAAAGCCCAGGAGGTTGTGAAAAGCATTCTAGCCCCAAAGCATAATCCCACCAGCTCTGCTGTGGTCAACCAGGAGCAAGCAGCTTCAGCAGTCCAGGCCCCCAGAGAGTGGCAAGCAGTGGCTCTTCTGAGGTGCTTTTTGCTTCATGATCAGTTTTATTATTTGTATTATTTTAATTCCTTCCTTCTGGGCTCCCCTGCCTTTCCATGCAAAACTAGTTCAGAGATACCACTTTTGGAGCTCATTATGTTACCATGGCAACTAGAATTTTCAAAGTTTATTTCTTCTCTTCTCCCCTCCATGAACTCTCTTTTCCTGTTCCCATCTCTTGCCACATATATGTTTTGTACAAGAAACAAAACATGGAAGAAATTAAGACCAAATCACCACCAGGTAAATTTTTCGTACACTCTACTTCAGCACAGCATGTTCCTACTGGGTACTTGAAATTGCCACTGTTCTTGCTATATCCAATTAATATTCTTAGACTCCCAAATCCCCATGATGTTTGGGAGCAAGGCCTTGGGTAACAGCCATTAGCTTGCCTCCGTCTCTTCTCCTGCAGAGAGAAGTAAATATATTCCTTCCTGCTTATATAAATCATGCATATGCTATTTCTTATTTACCATTTGTTAGTCCTGGAAAACAGCATTAAAAAAAAACAACAATGGGGGCACCTGGGTGGCTTAGTTGGTTGAGCATCTGTCTCTTAATTTTGGCTCAGGTCATGATCTCATGGTTCGTGGGATCCAGCCCCATGTCAGGCTCTGCACTGACAGCATGGAGCCTGCTTGGGATTCTCTGTCTCCCTCTCTCTCTCTGCTCCTCCCCTGCTCATGCATTCTCTCTCTCTCTCTCTCTCTCTCTCTCTCAATAAATAAATAATCTTAAAAATTTTTTTTAAGAATATGAAAATAACAATGGTAGATGAAGGAAAGTACAAACACCTCAGACATACTTCACAGGGAATCTCTGGAGATAAGAGAAGCTACAGTTGCCAAAAGGAAAAGAAAGGAAATCCCCAAAGAAAATCTGCTAAATTGATTGTTTAATTATAATGTTAACCTTTACTATCAAAAGGCAGGTGGAGACAGAGAGGGAAAGGAAACCAAAATAGGGCAGAAAGAGCCCGAACTTCCACTCTGCACGGAAGCCACCTGAGAAAGGCTAGCGCTTGCTCCCATCTGCTTCATTCACCCACAGGGAGCTGAGGGGGTATTACAGGTGAAATGGTTGTTTGGTTTGTACAGCTGCCAAAGGGTTGGTACTCTGAGGATCTCGGCTCTGGCTGTCTGGACTGCGTTCCAGGTGACCCAAGACAGGTGGGTAGGACGAGCACAGTGCTGTGGACTGTAGTAGAGTCCCTCCTTCCTGATAGCCCTCCTCTGCTCTCTTACCCCTGGGAAACAGAAGTGGACTGGGGCTAGAAGACACAGTCTGGGGGCATGAAACTGATATATGGGGCCAGACACAGATTAGGGGACAGAATCCAGAAGTTCTAAGAAGGAATGACCATCTGGCTACTGAAATGCAATATTTTTAATTTACAGACCTATTGAGTTCGATATTAGACTTCTGTGACATCAAACATGATGAATGAGTATTTTAATTGAGACTGCTTATTTATTATAGCATTCATCATTGGTAACATAAGGAGATCCTCAATTGCTTAAGTCATAAAAGCTCCAGACTCTAGCATTGCATAAATTGGTCCTTAACAGGATTAGCTGTGTAGATGGGGAACTAAGTAATGATAATGGGAATACTGTACTTCACGGTGAGGAGAAGGGTGAAAAGGGCAGGAAGGCTGAGCAGGAAAAGTACAGACTGGGATTAAATGCAATCGTGGGTGTGCTGGTGAGGGGAGGAAGAAGAGGAAAGGGTAGTGACCTCAAGCTGGCATGGCAGGTGTCAGGGCATGGACCATCAAGTGGGCTTGGGAAGAGGAATAAGGTTATAGGGGAGGGGTAGGGTCATGTTGACCTAAACGTTCAGGTCTCTGATTGGCCTTGCAGGATGTGACAGATGTGTCTTACCCAGCCCATGGCTTCTAAGCACATACCTATTCCCAGGGCACCTATCTTTCCAGCCCTTTGAGGGATCTCATCATTCGGGGCAGCGAAACACCTGCTCTCCCAGACTCTCCATGCCTCAGATCTGTTCTCACCCTGCTTCTTTTAATTCGCCTGGACACTAACCTCAGAAAAACTATTCATGGCACACAATAGGTGCTCAACAAATGTTGAACAAATGAAATACTCCTTGAATGGACCACATACAGCGTATGCCCTGGATGTCCCACCTCAAATCCTCTCAGACCACCTCTGAGTTGTCCTAAAGCTGCAGTTGACAGATCCTGTGTACTTTGACAGATGTGACAGCTCTTACCTCAGGTGCTCACATCTTTCTGTTTCTCTGCCTAAGGGATTTCTCCAGTGCCCCGGGAGCTTGCTCAGCTCACAAACAGGGCAACCCAAAAGTATCATCACTCAAGGAGGGACAGGAGTTGGAGATTATATATAAATATATATCCTAATTTCTCAAGCCCTGGTAGAGCAATTCTGAGGTACATTCTATATGGTTCTTTAGAAGGTTCCCAGTAGATTAAGCCTCAGCTGTCCATACTAGTAACCCTCTCAATTAATGTGTATTCTTTGGCTTTTCCCTCTTCTCTGTCTTGGTTTCTCCCACTTTCTCCCTTTTGCAGTTAGGGAGCACCTCCCAAATAAACCACGAATACCCAATCCTTTTCTTAGGGTCTTCTTTCAGAAAACCCCAGACCAAAACACCGCATGTGAACTAGTTAGTCTATCAAATCATTTTCCTTGCTGACAAAAGCATGGGGAAAAGGAAGGAGTGACAGTAAACTGGGGGAGAGCAAGTGTGCATGATTTCAAATATAAATACCACCTACTTCTCAAATTTAGCCAGGAGCAAATCTTGACCAAGGTTGAAAGACTAGATGGACAAGAATTCCTAGAAAGAAGGGGTAACTTATGCTTAATTCATCTGTGAAAATGACCAGCACAGCCCAACCTAGGGACAGTGATTTGCTACCACTTCTGAGGACAGTGCTGAGGAAAGAGGCCAGAAACGTGTGACTGAATGAATAACACACCTCCTCTCTGGGGGGTACCCAATCTGGGACACAACTTGGCCTTGAGGTTCCCTCTGACCGTTTTAGACTTTTTTTTTTTTTCTATTCATAGGTGTATGCACAGGGAATGTAGAGGGTGGGTATGCCAGTAACAGCACAGTCCTGGATTCTGGCTCCTTATCTCTGGAAAGAATATTAAGTTGTTTTATCCACTCGGGTATCTTTCACCACTAGTTAACACAGAGGCGTCCTTTTGAACACCACTGAGCAAAGGACACTGAGATCCACACAGGTTAATTAATACATTCAAGATACTATTGCTTGGTTATTTTTTGTAGCCAAGTTGGCTGGAAACTGACATTTTCAGAGTAAATGCACCATCCCTTAGAGAAAAGCACACAGTTCTCCTGTAGGGAACAGTGAGGAAGAGGCTGTGTCAACTGAGAAAAGCATTATCCACAGATCTGACATAGAGGTCAGACCCATGCAGACTGTCCAGGAATGGTAGCTATTCTCTTAAGTCTGATTTTCTTCCCCATTCTAAGATGAGAGTTAGAGCTGCTATTCCAAAAGCCTGCTCATTTTCTTCATGACATTTACCATTAATATCATGGTATTTGTATGTTTACTCACTCGTTTTCTGTCTTAGAATATAAAGCTCATGAGGGGGTTGGGCCTCATCTTCTCGTTCACTATCAAACCCAGAGTGCCCAACACACATGTGCTTGATAAATGTTTCGTCTCCTTGTCTACCTCCACTTAAATTATCTGTATCTTCTTCCCTCAGTTCTTGGTCAGAGACATTTGCTGACTGAGATATTAACATTTGCAAATAAGGTCACCCCTCCCTCGTATTGTATTTGACCCCTGGCAACCTTGATCTAAGGGAATAGTGTAATGTGAAAATGTAGTGGCAAGGTGATAGAGGAGACACTGCCCTGTGTATAGCACAGAAGGCCACGGGAGGAGAAGGGAGGAAGATCATAACCTATTTTATTGCCATTTCAGTCAACTCTGGTGAGGGTTAGGGGAACTCCTCTGGACTGGTGAACTTCAGCTTATGGATGTGCCCTCTGGCTAAACAGACTGATTATCAAGTTTAGTTTAATATGGGTAATAGTAACGTGAACCCCTAAACTGGCTTTGAGGTCCCTCTTATTCTTCCAAATGCTCTCAGTTGCTGTCCATTTCCTGGGTTCTCTGTGGAACACATCTCAGTGTTCTCCCTACATATCTGAGTTTGCTTCTTCAACTGGGAAAAAGTAATTTCAATATTTTTGCTAAATGAGGAATATTTTAGGATGCAATGATAATTAAGTGTTGAGAATGTCGTGGCTCACTTAACACCAAGGGGAAAATAAAGAACTTTTAATTCAACCACAACTCTAACAGAATCAGAACTTAACAGCTAGAAATGCCAAGTACCCAGTATATAACCAAGTTGTAAAGACTGTGATTATCAACTGGGGAAATTGGGAGGTATTATTTCAGCCACCTCAGTGTGCCCATGTCTGCAAGTGCACAGAAAACATGTCTAATTATAGGGGCTTGACTATGGGCCATAAGCTCAGAATGAAGTGAGGTTCTAACACTATTACAAATTTCCATGTGGTGAAAGCAATTACTATGAGATTCCACAGACCAGAAAAAGAGACCTAGGTTCAAGCATAAAATTCTTTTCTAATCTTGAAAAGCATAAGATTTTGACACAAATGCTACAGTGAAATGAGCATGTGGGACAAATTATGACATCAAAGAAAGCCATTTAAAAGCCTCTCAAATAGCAACGATTTGATTACACTGGGTCATGTCCACCATACTGATAATGACAAATGTTCCCTCTTTCTCCCTGTAATGGAGAAGGTCTACACAGCTCTTAGAGTTGTCCCTTGATACTAGCAAAATAATGGGAGTTCTATTACACTAATCTGTGCTCAGCTCTTTAGCCAATATTAAACTTGGGCTTCAAGGGCATTATACCCATTGAAAACAATGCCCAAGATCTCAGGAAAATTTCTGACAAATACAGACATCCCACAAACAGGAAGATGGCCTTTGATTTGTTTACATGAGGGCATTTACTGGGAGCCTACTGTGTGCATACTAATTATGCTTGCTAAGTGCTAGGGAAAGAAAGATGAACTCACCATGGTGCCTGCCTTCATAATTTTATGAAAGGGACAAAGACATCCACAAATAACTATAAGACAAGGGCTCTAATAGAGGATTTTACATAGTGCGATGGAAACAGATGAGGAAACTTATGGGGAATTTCACCTTACAAGATGAATCCCCAATCAAATAAAGCACGCAAGTGGAGGGGGTTATGAGAGGTGGCTTCTTCTAAGCAAAGCAAAAAATGGAGGTATGTGTACCTGGGAAATCCAGTAGCAGCAGGTGTGTGGCAAGGCTAAAGGAGAGGAATGTAGGATCAAGGGTGGAAAAGTAGGTTCTGCTAAACTTTGAGAGGTCATGCAAGATAAGGAACATTAATTTGGATTCTTTAATAAACAGATGAAGAGGGAAGTTATTGGAAGCTGTGCTGATTAATCTGTTTGCTTTAAAGCCTTTAATTGTTAAAATTAAAAGTTATTCATCTGTTCTACACACTCAACGTTACCTTTCTGTTTTTGTTTATTCTCTTTTTCTAAGAATTTACTGTTTCATAATATTGTTTAAAAAGTCACATATTTAATCATCGTTAGCCAACATTACTTATATTGTCTTACAATATCAACATAAAGTTGTGATATTAATGTTCATGGTCTATTATTTATTTTTAAGCTAGCCAGTGAGGACCTGGAAAACATAGGACTCTCATATATTGCTGGCAGGAATATCAAATGGTACAGCCATGCTAGAAAGATTGACAGTTTCTTATAAAACTAAACATGCACTTACCATATGACCTAGCAATTGTACTCTTGAGCATTTATCTCAGAGGAAAGAAAACTTGTTTGCACAAAAATCTATGCAGAAATATTCATCCTAACTTTATCTGTAATAGCTCCAAACTAAAAACAACCCAAATGTCCTCCAACGGGTTTATGGTTAAACAAACAGTGGTACATCCACACCATGGAATACTATTCAGAAGTAAAAAGGCATGGGCTATTGTTACATGGAACAATCTGGGGAGAATTTAAGGAAATTCTACCTAGTGAAAAAAACTGCCCATTTCAAAAGGTTACCTACTATATAATTCTATTTATATGGCATTCTTAAAATGACAGAATTAGAAATGGAGAACACATTAGTGGTCACCAGGGGTTGTGGGGAATGGCTAAGGGACAATGGTGTGTTATAAAGGGAGAGCATGAGCAAGTCTTGTGGTGATGAAACATGTCTGCATCTTGATTGTAGGGGTGGCTGCCCAATTCAGGTTCTACACCTGATAAAACTGCATGAGACTATACACACGTGTGTGCATGCACACACACACACACACGCATGTAAAACCTGCAAAGTCAGAATTAGTTCTTTGGATTGTACCAATGCCGACTTCCTGGTTTTGGTATTGTTCTATGGTGTTATGCATGAGGTTATCACTGAGGGAAACCAGGTAAAAGGTACATGAAGAGTTCTCTGTACTTTTTTTCTTGCAATTTCCTGGGTTCTCTATTATTTCAAAATTAAAAAAAAAATTTTAAAAACCAGCCAGGTCCTCACATTGCCCACTTCAACAGCTATTTTTCAGTCATGTTTGTACTGACTGAAGATGACTGACTGAAAATGACTCTAGGACTCATTCAACATTTGGGATTTTCTTCTTCCTTTTTGAAACCCTGTACTTTTTCATCTTTCATGATGTGGTGTTTTCATGATCTCCTTTTGACCAATCTTGATATTCCAACTCTTTAATGGTTAGTATTTTTGATAAATCTCTATCTCTGGCTCTGTTTTTTTTTTTCTTTTTTTTTTTTAATTTTTTTAACGTTTATTTATTTTTGAGACAGAGAGAGACAGAGCATGAACAGGGGAGGGGCAGAGAGAGAGGGAGACACAGAATCTGAAACAGGTTCCAGGCTCTGAGCGGTCAGCACAGAGTCCGACGCGGGGCTCGAACTCACGGACCGTGAGATCATGACCTGAGCCGAAATTGGACGCTTAACCGACCGAGCCACCCAGGCGCCCCTTTTTTTCTTTCCTATATGTCCTCCCTGGATAAACTTGTCTATTCTTACCATTTGCTCTACCATGTCCTGATAGCATGTCACATCTTTTCTCTCTCTGTTCTTAAAACACAGATATTGGCTAATCTTATCTACTTATTTGGCCCTTGCCAACCTCAAACTCTGTCTAAAATCGAAAGCATCTTTCTCCCAGAACAAGAGCTTTTTTTTTCTTTTTTTCTTTTCTCCTCTATTATTCATCTCAGTAAATGACAACAAAGTTCTCCAAGACATTTACAACTGAATCTTGGGATATCCTCCATGATCTTTCCTCACCCAATACAGTCGCTCATTTACCATATCCTGACAATTTTACCGCCTAAAATCTTCACGAGTTTTCTCTTTATATTTCAGTCATCAGTGCTTGATATCCTCACCTTCTGTTCACAAACAGATCTTTTTATAGTCTTATTACTAGCCAATCACCTTTAAAAAAAATTTACATCTAATCCACTACAGACTCAATCTAAAATTCAAAACTAGGGGCACTTGGGTGGCTCAGTTGGTTGAGCGTCCCACTCTTGATTTCAGCTCGGGTCATGGTCCCAGGGTTGTGGGATCCAGCCCCACATCAGGCTCCATGCTAAGAGCAGAGCCTGCTTAAGATGTTCTCTTTCTTCCTCTGCCCTCCCCTACTCACCCTCACACTCTCTTCTTCTCTAAAATAAAAAATTAAAATAAAATTCAAAACTAACTCGTTTTGTCTTTTGATTTTATTAATGAATTATGGTAGTATATTTTTATTTTTTCAAATTCAAATGTATTAATTATTTCCTTAATGGCTTATTAATTTGTATCATCCTTATAAAAGCCTTCCCCTTGAAGAATTTTAAATTGTGCATAATCTCTTTGAATACTTTTATGATTTACTTAAAAAATATACATATGTACTAGCTCCACCTGCAGTTTATTATGGTATAAGATATGAGAGTTAGGGATCTAATTCAATTTTTTCTTTTTAAGTGCTGGCCACAGATTAACACCTTTTATTGAATAGGTCATTTTCACTAATTTGAAATGACATATATACTATTGTAAATTCATATATATGTGTGTGTGTTGATATATATATATATGTATATATCAACACACACACACAGACATGCATACACACACACACACACACACACACACACACACACACACACATCTTTTTGGTCCTCCTATTTCTACATCCTACCACATTGTTTCAATTACTATAGCTTTAGAATATAATTTACTACTTGTAGAAAAAGTCTCTGTTCCTCATGTTCTAAGCAATAAGCAATACCCTGGTTATTCTTAGATATATAAGTGTTCAAGTAAGTTTCAATTTAGTAAAGTGAAAATCTTATTTGGGGACCCCTGGGTGGCTCAATCGGTTGAGTGTCTGACTTCAGCTCAGGTCATGATCTCATGGTTCATGAGACTGGAGTCCCATGTCAGGCTCACTGCTGCCAGCTCAGAGCCCACTTCAGATCCTCTGCCCCTCCATTGCATGCATGTTCTCTCTCTCTCAAAAATAAATAAACATTTAAAAAAGGAAAGTCTTATTTGTGTTTATTAATATTAAAGTTAGAGAAAAGAAACATCTTTGTGATTTAAAATATTCCTTTTCAAGAACAGGGTTTGCCTTTTCATTTATCTAAATGAAAATATGCAACAATTGGATATGCTCATATTAGAATTCAAGCTTCATGAGTACAGGACTTTTTGTTTGTTTTGTTCTCTGCTGTGCAGGCAGCATCTAGAACACTGGCTGGCACATAGCAGAAGTTCAATATCTATTTGTTGAAAACCTGAACAAGTGAAAACATGAATGAGTCCATTACTTAGGCAATAGGAAGCCATTATAAATAGTTAAGATATACAAATCATGTAATTAAATGTCTACTTTGGAAAGACTGCTTTGGTGATGGACAACAGGCCAGATTCCAGTAAGGAGAGCACTTAAAGAGACAATTCCTACAATCCAGGATACAGTTCATGAAACCTTTCAAGGGTGGAATCAGCAGGTCTTGATGAGCAATTAGATGCAGAGAATAAGTGAAAAGAAGGCATTAACTAAGGTTGCTATCTTGTGTAATAAATGTGGTAAAAGGTAACAAAGGGAGAGTGCTGAGTTTAGGGTAGAAGAATGAGACAATGAATTCACTTTAGAGCATTCTGAATGTGAGATGTCTAAGGGATATCTAAGAAAAGAGGTACTCTTTGCAGCTCAGTGGCAGACAGGAAATTAAATCCAGGTCTATATGTTAGCAAAGCCATCTTCTTAAACATTATTTCTTATTATATTATTCTATTAAGTAAACATTAACTCCTCTTCTGAAAGACAGGTAAGAAAAATGGGATTTTTAGATGGAAACATTCTTGGAATAGGCTTAAATATATTGTACAAGTATACAATATAGTGTATGCTGTTCAAGGTGAATTCAGAATGGTACAGTCTTCTGCTGGGTCCTTAAGTACTTCATGGAAGGACAAACACTGAAGAACAGTATTGTGTGCATTAGAGTTGCAGCATGAATACAGAGCATCACAAACATGTGAAAATATGTGTATTATTAAGTATGTATATAAATATGTGTGCATATGTGCAGTGTGTATATATACACACACACACATATACACACATTAAATAAAGGTATCAGAGTATTAAAGGATGAATCTGTACGAAGTTAGTTAGGGTGTGGCAGAAGAGATGCCACGATTGTTTCAGCCATTTAAGAACTTAGCCAACTAGGGGCGCCTGGGTGGCTCAGTCGGTTAAGCGTCCGACTTCGGCTCAGGTCATGATCTCGCGGTCCGTGAGTTCGAGCCCCGCGTCGGGCTCTGTACTGACAGCTCAGAGCCTGGAGCCTGTTTCAGATTCTGTGTCTCCCTCTCTCTCTGACCCTCCCCCATTCATGCTCTGTCTCTCTCTGTCTCAAAAATAAATAAACGTTAAAAAAAAAATTTAAGAACTTAGCCAACCAGAAATTCCATGTGTAAAAAATTCTTCAAAAGACAATCAGGCCTTTTTATATTTGGCTACTGTCTCAACATCACCAAATAGGCACCTAATGAAGTCCCAATATAATAGTTCAAATGTCTCTATAAAATGGTGAGTACGGATAGAACAGTCCCTCATCTTGATAATTTATCTTGATTGTCCTACTTACTGATTTCTCTGTTTCTTTTCCCTGAACACTTCGACCCAGCCCCTGGAAGGTGACCTTTCTGGATACGATGGTTGGCTTCCACCACACCAGAATACCACACTTTCAGATTTATGACTTAGGGCATAATACTTGTTCACTTTGAGCTTTAATATCCTTATTTGTAAAATAATGGTAACACAATTCCTAGGACCACTGTGAGAATCAAACAAAAGAACACATATGGAATGCTTTCTAAATGAAGTGCTCTAAATTTAAAAAGAATAACCATTTTATAGTCTTTTTCTGCTTCCAACAGACTTAGTTGCCCACAACTACTGATATGATAACAACTTTATCCTTGAAAAGCAATTATTTATTCCCTAAATATTGCTACATATGATAAAAAAGGTTAATATCTTTGCTAAACAAATGGGTCTTTTCAGTTCATATAAAAAAGATAAACATGTCAATAAGAAAGTGGCAAGGAACATGATCAATAACTAAAAAAAAAATATTACTAGCAATAGCCACATGAAAAAACTGCTCAATGTGAGACAATTACTTGTCTGGAAGATGCAGGTAGGGGCCATCACTCTGCAGAATAAACAGTCTCTCTGAGGCTGCCATCTGGATCTCCAGTGCCAGTGACTATGCTCCTTACTTTTAAGATACCAGCATCTTCCTTCATCTCTGCAATATTATTCTCCAGAAAGTCACAGTGGGTATGGCATCCTCTAAGAGGGGCCTGGTGTTACTGGATCTCCCTTCAATTCAGCAATTATTTATTGAGTCAAGAACCAGGCACTAAGATCTTAGGAGAGATCCAATTATAGGGAAAGCCATCTCTAGCACAAGAAACAAAAACTAACAGGTGACAGGAACATTTACGGTTCCAATACACTCCACTCACTTAAATGTGCAGCCTTAGGCATGGCTCAAAGTCTCTCAGTCTCCATTTTCTCATTTATAAACTGGGGTTAACAACAGTACCTTACTCATAAGGCTGTTATAAAAATTAACTGAAATAATGTATATAAAGTATTTAGCATAGCATCTGGCAGATGAGCTTTCAATAAATGTTAGCTCTTGTCTTGAATATTATTAAGTTCTATAACAAAATTGCATGTTATTATGAGTAATAGATTCTATAATAGACAGATGCATAGTATTATGAGAGTATATGTGAGGAAGATTTTAATCCTAATTGAAGAATGGGAGGAGGGGTATGGATCTGGAAATATCTCATGAAAGAGGTCAAAGTTGAAACAGGCTGTGAGGGCAAGAATTCAACAAGGAAAACTAAAGGGGCAGGGGCCTACTCTAGACCAAAGGAGCAGAAGGCAGAAAGTCTAGGGCATTTCCAAGAAACTGCAAGAAGAGGAATGTCTAAGGTGATGGCCACATGTGGGGCACAAGCATGTGGTCCACTGGTATGTTATTACTATTCCCTGAAGGGTGCCATAGTCAATTAGCCCTACCAGTGGTATCCCAAAACATCTCAGCTCCTGTAACTGACTCAGAGGGGTTACTTGGTAGGTAAGAAGAATGACTCTTTCCCAGCTCTACCTTCTGAGGTGTAGACTAGGTTCTGGAGAGAAGAAATCTGCTATTAATAGCTAACACTGATTAAGTATTAACTCTCTCCCAGGTACTAAACACTTCACATGCATGATCTGATTTAGTTTTCTCAACCATCCTACATGGTGGATACTAGTATCCTTGTTTGCAGTTGGGTAATTAAGGGTATGAAAATATGAAGTGACTTGTCTAAGTTCACAAAGATGACAAGTAATAGAGATGGGATTCAAACCCAGATATACTGTTTACAGTGTCCATATTTTACTACTAAACTACACCTATTGTACAGAGGAAGAAAGCACTCTGGACAGAGAGCCAGAGAACCTAGGTTCCAGTCAAGATCCTCCACTAAATAGCTGACTATAACTTGGGCAAGTTGCTTCACTTTCTATTCAGGTTTCCTCGATTGTAACACAGAGGCCACTTATAGTCTCTTACAGTCCCTTCTACCTCAAATAATTTTTATCCCAATCTAAGATACAACTCTGACAACTGATATACGAAACAGTGTCTTGGGGAAATGCAGATGCTCCCAACAAGCTCTCATAGCTTTATATGTGACCTTCATGGTCACACAACTCATCCAAGAAAGGGTCCTTGTAGTCAAGGGAGGGACTTCGAACACTACTCTGGTGATTACTGGTGTTGAACATAAAATCTCTGTCTGCAGGGCCAGAAAGTTCTACATGTCTTGCCAGCCACCAAAGACCCCTTCATTTCTATCAAGATGTGCTGTTCTGTATGCCAGCTAGTTTCCTTCCAAAAAGGACATTTAACCATATGCAGGATGTGTTTAACAGCATAGGTGTTTGGCCATGGCATCTCTCATTTCCAAATTCTGAACCTGCTGCCTAACAGCTTTGTGAGCTTAGGCAAATTACCAAACTTCCCTCTTGGTTACCCTATTCATAAAAGAAGATAGTAATACCTTATAGGGTCATTGTGAGGATTAAATGAAACAATGTGTGTCATGGCATTGGTGTAATTTTCAATGTATAGCACAATCTCAAAAAATTACAGCTTAAAAAAATCAACCTGAAACAAGCCCTATATTACTGCTGTAAACTAGCCAACAGGTGTAAAGTGTGTTATGCTTTCTCCAACTCAACAGATCTAAAACCTATCCTCCTTCCCTCAAAACCTCTTTGTCCTGTGTTCTCCCCTAGCCACATAGTGACTCAATTCAGAAATCTAGAAGCAGTCCAAGAGACTTCCCTCTTATTTTTACCCCCAGTCCACACTCAGACACACCCAAAGAGTCACCAAGACATGCACGTGCTGTCTAACCAACACCTCTTGGATCTGGCCCATCCTGTCCATAGCCACACCACTGGGTTGCTTTGGGCCTCACTGCTTCTTCTGCTTTGCTCCTAAAGTGTCTCCCTGTCTTCAGTCTTGTTTCTCTAAATAATTTCTTCAGGATGATCATCTTTTTTTTTAATTTATTTTTTTAATTTACATCTAAGTTTGTTAGCATACAGTACAATGATTTCAGGAGTAGATTCCTTAAAGCCCTTTACCCATTTAGCCCATCCCCGCTCCCACAACCCCTCCAGTAACCCTTTGTTTGTTCTCCATATTTAAGAGTCTCTTGTGTTTTGTCCCCCTCCCTGTTTTTACATTATTTTTGCTTCCCTTCCCTTATGTTCAGGATGATCATCTTTGATTGTAAACTGGTCATCTTCCCTGCTTAAAACTTGAGAACCTCCCAAGAGCTTCCGGAATCAGATTTAAACTCATTAGCTTAGCCCATATAGCTTAGCCTCATGATGAGCCTCTGCCTTTGCCTCAAGTTTCATGTTCTCTACTTTTCCTGACTTGATTCATTCAAGTTACTCAGAATATACCTTTTATACCTTCTTGACTACTAACCTGCTGGGATGTCCTCCCTTTTGCTTCTAGTCAACCATTACTCATTCTTTTAAACTACGTCTCAATGGCAATTTCTTCACTTGGCCTTGACTGATGTTTGCCTCTTCTAATCTAAATGCTTTCCCTGTGCTATCTTTCTACCTAGACTACAAGCTCCTTGAGGGTAACAGCTCTCTGTCCTTGTTTGATATATCCTCAGCCCCTAGAAGCAGGTGATGTACAGCAAGAACTCAGTAATATTAGCTGCATGAATAATTGAATTTCTATGGTTGATTCCAGTGTCTGAATCCCGGCAGGAAAATTACTGTATAGTTCACCTACACACAAGTCAGGTCTGGGAGATGCTGAGGTGCCATCTTCTAATATCCAAAGAGAAGCAATGACAGGTGATTCAGGAGATCCAAAGTTTAATATTGAAGATACACTTGTTGGTCTCTTCCTTCTGGACAGGACCTAGGTCCTATTCAATTTTGTATCCTCAGTTATGCCTTGCAAGATAGTAGGTGCTCAAAATATGTGACATCTACAAATCTTAAAAAAAATATACGGTATATATATTAAATAAATTGCTTTGGATAGGGCTAAAACCCTGGATCTGTTTGAATTTAGATTCCATTACATATATTTTAAATTATTTCCTTAATCAATCTACAATCTCCTTATTTTATCTTTGTGATCTCAGTCTAGCAAAGTGTCTTGTGTATAGTAAATACTCAATAAGCATTTGCTGAATTGCACTTAATTCTCAAACCCACTCAGCAAATGAGTTGGTGGCAGGACAGACAGACAGCTGTAACCATGCTTGTTATGGGAGCCATTCCACTCACTCAAGAGATGGAACCAGAAGAATTCCTCCTCTAATAGGGAAAGTTCACCACTCCCCATTAGTCCTTAAGGCAAGAGGATCTGGACAGTGGGTCTTGGCATTTTATACCCTGTATGTACCAGGTCACACTGTGTACATGAAGACTAGTGTATGTGAATAAGTGTGTGCGTGAATGCATGTGCAGATTAAAACTCACACTAAAGTCTGTATGGACAGGATACTCTAGGCTAACCCTCAGCAACCTTTCTCTAGTTGTGCCATGTTGTCAATATCCCTGGATGGAGGCCACATGATACGTTTAAAAACACATGGAAGCAAAGATGCTTTGAAAACTATGACATGCTTCACATACATGAGGTTTCCAATTGCTTCCGGTGTGCATTTGTAAGCATCTCTGGCCTGGCTGTCCCTGTCCCAGTTTGGAGACAGCACAACTGCTCCCCCAAGCCTACCTTCCTCCCTCCAGAAGCCCTGGGAGCAGTGGATAGAGGCAATGGGCTAGCTTAGGGCCATTTTCTGTTTGTGTGCACCTTCTGCCCTGTAGTCCTGTGCTTATGCAGTTCTGGTTTGTTTCCATGGAGACAGGAAGCTCTGTTTCTCTTCAAACCTAAGCTAATGGTTTTCATCAAATCCCATTTCCTCTGAGACAAGTAAAAACACTGCAATGCTTCTATCTATACTTCCTCTTTAAATACATCGAGGGTGACCAACTTACCTCACAGCCCTCCTTTCACTGAGTCCCATGCCTCTGAGATGGGTGGCTCAGTTACTTGCACACTTCGTATCCAGTGAGTCGTGAGCACTGGCATAGGCTGCCTGCCCCCTCTCGCTCAGACTCATCTCGTCACTTGCCCAACATAGGGGCTCTTCCTTACACTGCCTTCTTTCTCTGCTTTAGGAAAGCCTTCTCTCTCTGCTTTAGGAAAGCCTTCTCATATAACATTCAAACTGCCTTCAGGTCACTGGGAACATGTCCCCTGGAAATAAAATCTCCAGAGCTTTTCTCTAGCTTTCAAGTGCAACTCCCAACCAAATGCTTACTCAAAAGAGAAAGTCTACATCCCCTCCAGAGGCATGTGAGAACCAGACCAAGCAGAAGAGAGCATCCTTGGCCCTCTGTACACAGAACTAGCTACTGCTAAACCCTCTGCAGACACTGGTAAAACTCCATATGTGTTGAGCATCAGAATGTGAAAAAGAAACAGGGACAGAAATATTTCACTCCCAGCCTGTAAGGCCCCTATTGTTAACACTCTTTTAAATGTCAGAATTTATTTACACCAGCTGTTCCCAGCTGCTGTTTTCACTTCCTAGGCTACTCCAGAAGTGCTAAGGAGACATATGCCATCCCGGGTCTGTTTCATCTCCCAACCTGAGGAGGCTGTCTCCCCATCAGAGGGGAGCTGATGGTCTTACAGCCTGTTCACACAAAATATCACAGGCTGCTACTCAGATGATAGCCACCTAGACCTAACAGGTGGAGAAAATGAATGTCAGTATTATCAAAGGACATAAGAGCTAATGGCTACTCGATGCCAGACCCTGGGCTAGGTCTCTGTCAATGAAAGACATTACTATCCCATTTTACAGAGAAGGAGGTGAGCTCAGAGTAATTTATTCAAATGCACAATGCTGGTAAGTGGCAAGATTAGGGTCTCACTCATGACTGTCACATGCCAAAAGATCACGATTCCACCAATGTGCCACTCTTTCCCATCCAGAGAAGGACATAGGAGAACTAAAAGAAACAACTCCAAACCAGAGATGGTCTATCAGACTGGATACAGTTAGACATAGAAATTGTCCTGGAGGGCAGTGTTCTGTCCTAGTTCCAGCTCTGTTAAAGTATGTCTTGAACCCATATAGAAGCCTTATTTGGAACATGGTTGATTTGTTCGCATAGCATCTATTTCCCTCCCTCTTCAAATAGTAAGAACAGGGCTTGAATTTTCTAAATTAACCATGGACACACTTTGGAAACAAGTAGGGATAAAGAACATCAAGTAAGATTACATAAATAAGAGATTATCCCTTCTGCATAAATACATGACAAATGAAGTCTATGGTCAAGCTCCTTCCATATGTAGTCACTGAGAGATAGTATCTGAGCTGTAGGTACAGGCAATATGGAGCAAATGACCTAGAGCAGTGCTTGGACATAAAGGATGTCAATAAATGCTCACTGAATGAGTAAATATATAAGAAGTCCCATTACATCTTTTGACTTTCCACTCAAGATGCACAGTATTAAGAATGTCTTCACAGTGCTTCCTGCTTTTATTTCATAACCATTTCACAAGTCACCACAGGCTCTCAATACCACATACTTGGACTAGTATGGTCATTTCCCCCTTAATCCTAGTGAATCTGGTCTCTCTCCATGTCAATGCTTCCCCCACTGATGCTAGATGAATGGTCTTATATATTCCTTTCACCCCACACTTTTCTGTATATGCAGTAATTTTACTTTAAAATTTTATTTCTATTTTTCTCAAGGTATGCACATTGACTTTTAAACTCAAATATTTTCTAAAAACTTATCATGAAGAGATAGCCATCTACTGCCACACCTCTCCCCACCCCTGACTCTCACTCCCCAGAAACCATCATTTGTAAGTTTTACCTGTATTTTTTTCTAGTATCCTTTTTTAATTTTTTAATATTATACCTCCATAATTGATATTTATCTTTAAAAATTTTAATGTTTGTTTACTTTTGAGAGAGAGACAGAGGAAGAGTGGGGGAGGGGCAGAGAGACAGAGAGGCAGACAGACAGACAGACAGAATCTGAAGCAGGATCCAGGCTCTGATCTGTCAGAACAGAGCCCAATGTGGGGCTTGCAAGATTATGACCTGAGGCAAAGTTGGTCGTTTAACCAACTGAGCCACGCAGGCACCCCTATTTTTCAATTTAGGATACTGCTTAAAGACTTTCTTACTATGGAACCTAAGATTTTAGTCTTTGACATTCCCTTCCCCTCCCCTTATTTATCTTCCTCCATCCTCTCAAGGCAATTATAACACCATACGGGGTCATTTCACAATCCATTAAGGCTCAGCTACACACAAAACTAACTTACGATGCTTACATGTCTCTAGTGGTAACCCTTTTGTATTTTGTGGAGTTGCTCAGATGGAGGTGTGTGCATATAAATACATATATGAATATGTTTATACACAATTCAAACATTTATATATATATATATATACACATATATATAAATTATATATTCATATATATAATCTTCACAAAACCTTTGAACTTTTCTGAATACAATGTACATCAGGGAATAACTTGCTTAATTCTTTCCTTAAAGATATCATTCTTAAGCTCTCTGTCATCCTATCCAAATCTGAATTTGCTGCTCTCTAGGTCTTCTGACAGTTATCATTGTAGACTTCCCTTCATAATCATCCTGGAATCCCCTTTGCCTGTTTTCTCTATCGAATCCCTTGTTTGCATGAATATCATGTCCTTCTCTTTCTTCAATTAATTCCTTATTTTTAGAGATTCACATTCTCCAGTAACTTCTTCAGAAAGACAGTCTCAAAATACTGCCATTCCATTCTCAGAAATTATTGCTATTTTGGCTGGGTATAGATTTCTATCTTGGAAATTTTTTTTCCTTAAGAAATATTTAGGAACTTCTCTGTTCAATTCTAACTTTAAGTATCATTGAGAAGCCCAAAGCCACCCTAACTCCTGATTCTTTGTTGTTAAAATATATTGCCTTCCCAATAACCAGAAGCTTTTGGAATATTATCTTTATTCAGATGTTCTGAAATTTTATGATGGTTTACCTTGGTGTGTGGTCTCTTTTCATTAGTTGTGTCAAATGCTCAGTGGGCATTTTTATTATTAATTAATTAAATTAATTTGTTCCCTTTTATATCCATACCCTCTTCCCATATTTCTGCTATACAAACTGCCCTTACAATAGACAGGTTTCCTCTGCTATCTGAAAGTTTACTTTACACCACTTCACTTTCATGAAAAACCCACATTAGTACATATTTTTGATAAATGAAAAAAATCCAAAGGGCATTTTTGCTTTTACAAAATGGTAATTGTTTCTTTGTTTTACACCACATTGGTATATGAAAGTTTTCACAAGAATGCTCTACTTTCAAATAAACAGCAAAAAAAATCTGATTAAAAAATCGAGAGGACCTGAATAGATATTTTTTTCCAGAGACAATGTACAGATGGCCAACAGTCACAAAGATGCTCAACATCACTAATCAAAGAAATGAAAGTCAAAACCATAATTAGGTATCATACCACACCAGTCAGAATGGCTAGTAGCAAAAAGGATAAGAAATAAGTGTTAGCAAGGAGAAAAGTGAACCCTTGTGCACTGTTGGTAGGGATGTAAGTTGGTTCAACCACTGTGGTAAATAATATGGAGTTTCCTCAAAAATTTAAAAACAGAAACACCATATGATCCATTAATTCCACTACCAGATATTTACCCCCCAAAAATTAAAACACTAATTTGAAAAGATATAAGCACCCCTATGTTATTGCAGCACTATTTACAACAGCCAGGATATGGAAGTAACTCAAGTGTCCATCCACAGAGAAATGGATAAAGAATATGTGGCATACATAGACAATGGAATATTACTAAGTTATAAAAAAGAATGGGGTCTTGCCACTTGTGACAACATGGATGGACATAGGGTATATTATGTGAAGTGAAATAAGTCAGAGAAAGAAAAACGCCACATGATTTCAACTTATATGTGAAATATAAAAAAACAAAACAAATGAAAAAACAAACAAAAACCAGATTCTTAAATATAGACAACTCGTGGTTGTCAGAGAGGGGAAGTAAGTGGGGTGGGGGGTGCAAAACCGATAAAAATATTAAGAGTTACACATTTTCAGTTATAAAACAAGTAAGTCATGAAGCCAAATAGTATAGCAAAGGAATATAATCAATTATATTGTAATAATGTTGTATGGTGACTACACTTATCATAGTAAGTGCCAACTAACGTATAGAATTGTTGAATCAATAGACTGTAAATCTGAAACTACTTTAAAATTTTATGTTAAAGGGGGCATCTGGGTGGCTCAGTCAGTTAAGTGTTCGACTTCGGCTCAGGTCATTATCTCATGGCTTGTGGGTTCGAGCTCTGTGTCGGGCTCTGTGCTGACAGCCCAGAGCCTGGAGCCCACTTAGGATTCTGTGTCTCCCTCTCTCTCTGCCCCTCCCCTGCTCACACTCTGTCTCTCTCTCCTCCAAAATTAAATAAACTTAAAAAAAAAACAACAAAGAATGCTCTACTTTCAAGAGAAACTTGTACTCAATGTATACTTTTTATTGAATGCATTCTTACAATCTATGTATTTTGTGTGCATGTATTTTTACATGCATTATACTATACTATATCTTGTTTTCACTAAATTTTATGCTTTTAAGATACTCTATGTTTTCGTGTGTACATAGTATTTGTTGCTCCTAACTGCTGCATAGTATGTCATGGGATGCATCTCACAGTTTACCCATGTACTTTACCAACTGTGGATGCCCAGGTTCTCTCCAACTTCCCATCACCAAAAACTAATGCTGGAAAGAATATCCTTGCGCATGTTTCAACAGACTTTTACTCTGGCAATGTGTGTTTACTGATTCTGGAAACATTTTTAGTATTTTTACTTGTAAGTTTCCCCCTGCCCTCTTCCCTGTTCTCTTTATGGACTCTTATAAGCTGAATGTTGGACTAACCCTCTGATTTTTTAAAAATTTTTGTTCTACTTTCTAGGTGATTTCATTAATCTTGTATTCCAACCATTTACTCCTCATTATTTTCATTACATATTTATATTTTTTTACATTAATTCATGTTGCATTAATGAAATTTTACATTATTTATTTTACATTAATTTCCAAGGGCTCTTCTTAACTGCTAAATGTTCTCCTTTTTTTATTTTTTATTTTGTGATTAAAATTATTTCTCTTCGACCTCTGCTAATATCAATTACACTTTTTAAGAGTTATCTTTTATATCCTCCATCATTCATATTCCCTCAAGTCCTTTTTTTTTTTTAAGAGAGAGGGAGTGCATGCCAGGGAGAGGGGTAGAGGGAGTGGGGGAGAGAGAGAATCTTAAGCAGGCTCCATGCTCAGCACAGAGCCCAACACTGTACTCAATTTCATGACCTCGGGATCATGACTGAAGCTGAAATCAAGTGTCAGATGCTCAACTGACTAACCAGGCGCCCCCTCAAGTTCCTTTTTTCTGTATATTATTTTGTTTTTGTCTTTTGTTTTGGATATCTTTTTCCAATGCTGATGATCCCTACTCTGCCTTAATATTTAAGAGCAGTGTCAAAAAAGCTTATTAGAAACTCTTGTGTGTGGATGGCTGGAGCTTGTAGAATGATAAGTGTAATGGGTTGAATGACCCTGCAAAAAAATGTATGTCCACATCCTAATTCCTGTATCCTATGAATGTTACCTTATTTGGGAAAAAAGTCCTTGCAGATGTAATTAAGTTAAGGGTCTTGAGAAACCCTAAATCCAATGACAAATGTCCTCATAAGAAAGAGGCCCAGGGAGATTTTAGACAAAAGACAAGGAGGCAATGTGACCACAGAGGCAGAGACCAGGGTGATGTAGCCACTAGCCAAGGAATACTTGGGAGTCACCAGTGACTGGAAAAGGAAGGAAATAAATTCACCCCTAGAGCCCTTAGAGGAAGTAAGACCCTGCCATATTTTGGACCTCTAGCATCCAGAACTGTGAGAGAATTAATTTTATTCACAGTGTGAAGCCACCTAGTTGTGTTCATTTGTTGTGGCAGCCACAGGAAACTAATATGAGCCTCACTGAGGGCAATGGGTGGGAACCGTTTCTCTGGCCATCCTCAGGTATCAGTACACATAATATTCTTCTCTTAAGATGGATGGTTTCCCCACAGAGGAACCCTACTAACCCTTACCATACCAGATTGATCCACTTCTGAGAGTTAAGAGTAGGCAGATGTGGGCTGGAAGCATGACATTCAGTTTGTGGACTTTCATTCCAGCATATCAACCCTACCCTCAGAAGCACCTGATGTTACCATTGCAAATTTTTGATTCAGACTCTACAGAGATAGTAAGTCTTCTGACTTTGGCTGGGGTGGGGGTTGGACAGGGCAGACACCTGTGAGACTTGTTTGGGGCTAGATATCTAGGGTGTTGGATAGATGGGGATAGAGATCTAGGGTGTTGGATAGATGTCCTCTAAGTGTTCCTTATGAGGACTTTTGACCAATCCTCTTGTTTTTAGTGCCATCCATATTTCATCTCTCAGACATATGTAGTGCCTTGAATTCTGGAGGCTTTCCAGGACTGTGGAAGGTTCGGAAGGAAAATTATTTTGCCTTTTTATTGGCATTCCTCACCAAAGGCAGTTAAACCTCAGCTTTCCCACCACTAGATCAGTTACCATTTACTCTCTGCCTTCAAAAATTTTGTTGACCTCTCTCATCTGTTGTCATTTCCTCTCCCGTTCTGTCACTGTGCCCTTCTTAAATTATTTTTTTCCTGTGTTAGTAGAATTACAAGACATGGTGAATTTCATTCAACCTTCTATGTTTAACAGAAGCACTACCTTGTAATTTCCATTTGAAGAACTTATGCTACTCAGAGAAGAAATTAAATTCATTTTTGCTTAGAAAAATGTAAGACCTTCTAAAATCAACCCCTGTTGTAGCTCTATTTTACACTTTACATTTCCCAAATGCTCTAGGTAAATTAGGCTCATTATAATCCTGTCCTATTGCAAGATGAGTCCCATTTCTTCAATTTTTCTTATGGTGTGGTGCTCTCATTCATGGAATGTTCACTCACATATAACCTATTTTATCCTATTACATATTGTGTGTCCCAGGCAAAATCTCAGTCCTTCATGAAGCAATTCCTAATAATCTCAGACTATATAATAGATTTGTTCCTTGCCCCAAATTATCTGTATCTCATATTAGTCAGTAAAAGAACTCCATTTCCTGTCTAAATGTTTGTGCCCTGTCCCCAAAACACAGTTATATAAAATTTTTTATTATATATATAAAATTTATTGTCAAATTGGTTTCCATACAACACCCAGTGCTCATCCCAACAGGTGCCCTCCTCAATGCCCACACCCACTTTCCCCTCTCCCCCACCCCCCATCAACCCTCAGTTTGTTCTCAGTATTTAAGAGTCTCTTATGGTTTGCCTCCTTCCGTCTCTAACATTTTTGTCCCCTTCCCCTCCCCACTGGTCTTCTGTTAAGTTTCTCAGGATCCACATATGAGTGAAACATATGGTATCTTTCTCTGCCTGACTTATTTCACTTAGCATAACACTCTCCAGTTCCATCCACGTTGGATAGGAACCATGCCTTAGACTTTATGTGCTCTTTGCTATGCTTACCATGGCTTTAGACACTGAGTACTTGCTGACTGATGTACACTAATCCAAGCTACAAATATGGAATTTGATGTTCAATAAATGATAGAGTAAGAATCTTTGAGGGTAAAACCTCTATCTTATTCAACCTCACATCCCTCACAACTAGCTTGGTGTTGGACAAAGAAGATCTATGACTGCTGAATGACTGAATGAAAGGATGTATATGAATCAATGAACTCTCACTGGATACTATATTCAACGTTGTACCTGGCTTAAATATTTTTTTAACTCGTAAGAAAAATAAAGACGATTAAACAATGTGCACTACTGCATTTCCAGCATCTCGAATAGCACCTCACACAGGGGCTGCCCTAAAGGGAGGTTAAATGAATGAACTGGCCAGTAGTCCAGAGCATTAGTTTACAGTTGGAAAGAAGTTAAGAGGAGAGAGGAACATCTGGCTTACCCGGAAAGCACTCCCAGAACGAGGTTGAGAACAAAGAAGGATCCAATGATGATGAGGGGGATGAAGTACAGCCAATTCCAGGTGGCTCCTAAGGCATCATTGGTCTGAAAGAAAGAATAACGCTTCCTTAATATTTTACCAAAACCATGTGCCAGAAGAAGGCTTCCGTTCCTGAAGTTTCACATATAGGGTGATATAACAAGCATGGAGCAATACAGTTAAACACTGCCTGCTTTATTCCCAGTTTGGTGTTATTGTGGGTTAACTCATATTCTCCCATGTACACAGTATAGGACACTGCATTAGCCTCACACAACACCCTGAGTAGGAGTGGTCCAACACCCTTACTTATTAACAGCTAAGATAACTGAACCCAGAGAGGTCAAGTACTTTTCCAAGATCATACAAACAATTGCTGGTTTTTATAGTGTTTAACGAAGTGGGTTCTAAGCTTTTGCAGTCTAAATTGGGCAAATTCTCAAAAATCAGAGGCAAGCTGTGTCCATCTACTCCATGGATGCTGGCAAAAGCCTGGACAGGACTGCTTGGGAGACATTATTGTCATCCACATCCTGCTCAGTCCTTGACCCTGCACTCTTTCTTTCTTCTATCACAGTCCAATAGTACAGAACTGGCTCAGGCTTGGGCCCAACAAGGCTCTGGACAGAATAAGGAATAAATCTAGATTTAAAGATCAATCCTTTCCTCTCTAATCCGAACACACAGTGAAGTGAAAAATGCATGGAAATCCATATTCTGGATTCTTATGCTACAAGTGAGATTCATGGCCCCTGAATACTTAGAGGCTGAGGGAGGATTACACCACATGGCTTAGCCAAAAGAAGCAACCCTTGGCAGGATGGATGTCTTATTAGGACCTAGGAACCGTTTGGGAGCATTTTGAAAAGTCTTCTCTAACACTTCAGCCTCTCAACTAAACTTCACCTTGACCCTTCCTCCCCATAATATCAATCCCAAATCTTTCTAAACAGTCTCCTTGAATTGCATTTTATATATGCAGGCTTTTGAAATCCCCCTCCAACCCCACACCAGCCCCTCACATGCAAACTGTAATACCCATTTGAAACAATTAAAAGATATTTTATTCTTAATTCACTGGAGAAACAACGCCATGAAAGTCAAATGCCATGACTAAAATTCACAGGCTAAATTACTAAAATTAAGATCTGAACTCAGAATTTCTATGACAAAATGCTTCTTATCCCTGTGATTTACCTTTTCCTCTTCTCACTGCTAAGCTTTACAAACATATTTTTGGTTCATTGCCCTCATGCTTCTGGTGGTCTCTGAGGACATTCTTTCTTTTCTCTCAAATTATCTAATTTTCTTTCTGCCTCCTATTGAAATATGTCAGTCCACAGAATATAGCTTCCCACTGATCATGGAAGCTATCACTGCACAGTAGAATTTTCCATTAAAAATAGCTTTTAAGAAAACCTCTTTCACCAAAACTTGTATCTTTTGTCTTGCCCCCACACTGTTCAGAGACGGATGATTGCAAATGAAGCAGAATATAAGTTAAAAACAAACACCCTCTGAACTGTATGGGACAAAAGTGGGGATCTGCCAGTTTCAGTCTGTAAGTTCTAACTCTTTGGTTCAAACAGGTCTGATCAGTTAAATGCAAGCAGGGAACATGTGGGCCAGACCTCAAAGAAAGCTGCTCCTGATTATCAGAAAGAAGATGCAGAAGAACTAGTTATCAAGGGCCACAAGGGATTTTAAAGAACATAAGAAGCTGGTTTTTTTTTTTTTTTTCCGGGACAGTTGAGACATGGTCCTTCCTGTGAGCTGAAGGATAGGATCACAGGATCCATGTATAAATAGCTCTACCTTTATTCATGATTACAAATGCAACATTTTTGTAAAGACTGGTTAGCTTGGAGGGCTCACCAGTGGTGCACCAGAAGTTGGAGTGACTATATGGTTTAGCCAGAGTCCCCCCCCCTCCCCCCAGCATTCTTTGGCAGCAAGGACTAAGTCTGCTCCCAGCACCCAGATCAGGGCTCAGCTGCCAATAAACATTAGTTGGTACCAGCAATGGAAAGGATGAAATTGTGACTGTTAAGGTGTCTTTGGTCCCAGGAGTGACTGAGCTACTGTTTGAGAATGGCTAGAGCAATTTCAGTTGGGTGATGATTTGCCAGAGACACTGTAGAGTGAATAACATTTCCCAAAAAGTGTTCTCACTGCTAGTGATCTGCAAGATGTTAATGTGTTCTGTGGAAAATGAGCTTCTGTGACCAAAGAGACTTAGGAAACACAACAGATTATACTTTCCCCTTAGCCTGTGGGAAGACTCACGAAAGGCACATTATTAACTTCAATATCATTTCATACACTTCCGTGATTATGAAACCCCTCTTTTTGAAGAAAATCTATTAACACATGAGGAAATACAGCCTGTGAAATGCAGGGATAAGAAGACTCTTCTCATGAGCCCAAAGTCTAGAACGCACTTCCCAGTTCTCCCAGAAAAAAACAATGACAAGGACAGTGTCTCTTTATCCACGTGTTGTGAGAATGTTTTGGTTTGGGTTTAACCCACCTTAAGGCAAGAATCTTAACTGTCTGTTCATTTCTATACCTGGCACCTAATGAAGTGTTTGGCACATGGAGTGTGTGTGGTTCAACTACTCAATAAACAACCACAATTTGAATAAGAGAATTCTCGTGTTTAAAATGAACCAAAAAAAAACCAAAAAACAAAAAACCACAAAACTTTCATTCTGATAGTCTCCTTTCAAGCTTTGTCTGAATTGTTTTTTTAAGAAAAACTGTCCTCCACTATGGCATTGGGACCTGTCTGATGAGAAGAAGAGGAGGAAGGGGAAGAGAAAGAGAAAGACTAGGAGGACACCAAGGCCAGGGGCACTATCCCCTGAGGGAATTATTATAGATGTCTGACAGCTTAAAAGGTTCTTCTGGAGAAAGCAGCTTGACAGCGCCCTGAGATTATTCACAAACCTTTTAATAGACTTGCCGCACCCTCTCTACACCTTTCTCCTCTCCCTTGGGTTTCCTCCCATTTCTTTCCCTCCCATCTTTCCCCACCAGGAGGCCTCACCCTCATCTCACATGCCCTTCAGTGGATCAATGACAAATCCATCAGGACAAGGGGACATAGCTCAGCAGGAAGTGAGCAAAGGACTTCCCATTTCCCTCCCCCACAATGACATGGTTCTTTCTGATGCTAATTAGAACTCCAATCTCCTTCTGATTCATTATTAAAACCTTAAAATTATCCAGTGGAGGAGAGACAACTACTAAAGTGTCTTTTGAGACTGAAAAAAAAGAAAGTTATCGACAACTCTCAAGTGAGCAAAAGCCCCGAAACCATGTGAGGTGGGAGTCAGGAACACCAAGGAGAAAGTTGCCAGTGTAATAACCTCAGAGCTATGAGTGTGTTTTCTCTCAGGTGTCCCTGTGCCTGTGTCACAGTAGGAGGGGGAAGAGAGGAAGGCTGCCTAGGTGAGAAGCTCTCTCTCTCTCATCCTTTCTCCAAACTCCTCTGCTTCTGTGACTCTGACAAGCTGCTTGCATGCGGGATCAACACACTCTACTTACCCTGGTGATTCTTCCTTCAGGAACAGAGGATGGCCATGCTAAATGTTCTGAGCGAGATTCTGGGGAAGGAGACCCACAGCCTTCTGAACATGTTCCACTAGATTCTGGCCCAAGAGTCTCACAGTAGAACCTTCCCTGCCCAGACCGCTGCTGTGGAGCAGCTAAGTAAGTATAAACCAGGCTCCTCCCTGCAAAGAAGGCTGCACAAGGAGTGCCAGCCTCTTCATTCCCCACCATTCATGGAACACCTACTCTTTGTCAGCCATTACAGAACAGTGTTTTTCTTTGGGGCAATGTCCTCTTACTTAAAGCGCTGATTCTCCTCCCACCCAACCCAGCCAAGCCCCTAGACTGCTGTCTTTCTCACCTGCTGATTCCCCAAGTGACACACACATGTACACGTGCGCATGATGGGGGTAATGACAGACAGAGAAAGCAGTTGGGGGTGGCAGCCCGCCTGCACAGGGTGTGCTCAGCGGGTACCAGTCCTGACACCGTGAAATGTGTTCCTTTGGGAACCTGCCTGATTGGGGGTGGTGAGTGCACCCACTCCCTGTGTAAACAGGCACACATGGCAATTATCACATTAATCTCTGGAGGACTGGGGGAAATGGTACAAGGTGGGGTGGGAGGAGCAGGATTGAGGAGAAAGAGGAGGATGGAGACAGCAAGATGAAGGGAGGAGGTCCAATGGTTCTCCCAGACTGAAGCTGTATATGCAGAGCCAAGCCCCCAACCTTGAACTCAGGTCTCTATCAGGGTTCCACAGGGCTCTGGAGAATATACTGTTTTCCTTCTATGTACATGCCTTTCATAGAGGAGGGCCTCTTCTATGTACATGCCTCTCATAGAGCAAGTCTCATCAAGAGACTGAGTGAGCTGGGACTGGGGAAATGGGGGATATGGATTCTAGGGTCATTTCAGGAAAGGAGAGGGTCTCTGGGACACACCTGCTTCCTAGGCTGGAGACAGCATCTGTTGGCGAGCCTGGGCTGGCCTACAGAAGGGTTTCTCAGCCAGGGCACTGTTGGCATTTTGGGCTGGATAATTCTTTGTTGGAGGGTAATTCTGGTTAATTCTGTCCCATGTGGTGCATTTGCAGGATCCCTGGCTTCTACCCACTAGATGCCAGTAGCACTCCCCCACCTGTGACAACCAAAGGTGTTTCTGGAATTGCCAAATGTCCTGAGGAATAAAAACAGTTTCCAGTGGAGAATGACAGGCTGAGAGGCTTTGTCCCAAGGAGAAATCTTTGGAATCACCAACCAATCTCGGGTCAAGACATGGTCGGAATGGCCACTGTAGGCTTCCAAAAAGGCCAGCCCATCCATTTCAGCAAAAGCATCTGTCCAAGGCCTCTGCTGACACCCCAGGGAGAGAAAGTTCAGGAAGGGCAAGCATGGGAATGAAAGGAACAGAAGCCAAAGGCTGGCTCCACCAAGTACCACCTTCCTCAAAGGGCAGCATACCAGGAATCCCCCAGTGGATGGCCTTCCCTGGCCTCTGCTTAATTCCAGCACCAAGTGTGACAGCTCCTCTTCTACCCTCAAGGGACCTGGGGTTCATGTTTCGGAGCCAGAATGCCATATTTTGTTCAACAAATTTGTGGACCATGTACTTTGTGACAGATAGTCTCCTAGGTGTTGGGGATAAATGATGAGCAAAACAGCATCAGGTCCTGGCTGTTGTGAAACACAGCACAACAAGGGACCTGCATTAAATAGATGAGGAACACATACACCTACGACCTTCAGCTGTTTGCTATAAAGGGGCCACACTGGGCAGGGATGCAAAGGGGCATTTGATCTGGTCTAGGTGGTCAGGCAAGGATTCCCTGGAACTTTCAATGAAGCTTTGAGAGAAAAGAATCACATGATAGTCTAACACACAACCCCTGGCTGAGACAGCAGAGGTCAGAAAGGCAGATGAAGGGTTTATTATGGAAGGGAAACAAAGAGGAGAAAAAGGTGATTAAGAAGTGCCAAGGAGGGGGCACGTAAGAGAAAAAGGAGGATAGGGATGCCCTCTCAGAATGAACTCCTACCACCCTGTAACAGCAGTCTCCTTGCTCCTTTATGGATGTTATACTGAAACATCTATGCACCGTAAGGGCACCCCTTGATGGATTTTTTCAAAGTGTACATAATTGTCTGACCAGCATCCAGATAAGCCCAGTGCTTCCCTCATGCCCCATCCTAGACACCATCTCCCTTTCCTCAAATATAACATTAGCCTGACTTCTATTATCATCAATTATGTCAGTTTAATTGGAAAGCCGTATCTAAGCACTTTCCCGCATATGCTGAGCCATCCATTGAGCCATCTTTGCTTAGGACTTTAGCTTGCTCAGGAATTTACATTCAGAATAGCCCTCTCCCACCCTGCCTCCTACCCTGATCCCTGCCTGGCTCTCACCAACCTGGATGCCATAAGTTCTGTGCCGCTCCCATTAGGTACCCTTCACCTGCAGGTGCACCCATCCTCCAGCAGCCATATGTGTTGGCTCGCACCTGGACCCTTCTCAGAAGTTTGGCCTTGGATGACAAAACTGCCTCACCTGGGAGTCTATACCTGCCCTTGGAGTTGGGGGACCTATATCCAATGACTAACTGACATATGGGTATCAATGGCACAGCCCCTCTTCCTCTGGGTGGGACCAACTCTGGGTTGCAATTCACACTCCTGACCTGCCTGTGGGATATGGCTGAGGTTAAAACTTCTGAAATCACGTCTGTATAATATTTTCCCCTGACCTATCCTGGTTCCCTCATACCTTTACTGCTTTCTCTGGAAAGCAGTCACTCAAGAAATCATTGCCCCAGGAATCTGTCCCAGTACCTGTTTACAGGGAATCTGACTTAATACATTATACCTTTTCTCATCAGGTTGTTGTTGTTGTTGTAACATTTATTTATTTTTGAGAAAGACAGGGCAGGAGCGAGGAGGGGCAGAGAGAAGGAGACACAGGATCTGAAGCAGGCTCCAGGCTCTGAGCTGTCCATACAGAGCCCAACACAGGCTCGAACCCACAGACTGCAAGATCATGACCTGAGCCAAAGTCAGATGCTTAACCAACTGAGCCACCCAGGCGCCTCTCTCATCAGGGTTTTGACCAACTTTACAAAGAGGCAACACCCCACCCCTGGGTCAAGAGTTGGATGGTGTTTCTAAGGGAAGAGCCATTTATACTCCTCTGACCACACTCACATTCCAGGAAAAGGACACAAAATGCTGACTCTAAAACTACTGGGCTATTAAAGGCATATGGATTATCCAACCTGGTTCCCTGCATACCAAGAATTCCAGCAATGGTCTTGGAAGATTATGAGAACATGCTATCCAACCCATCATTTGGTGGAAGAGGAAACTGAGGCCCAAATGAGCAAAGTGACCTGGAGTCACAATGTAGAACCACAGTTGGTCAACTGCTTTAGAACTCTTCACTCTCCATATCTCATGTAGTCCCAGGTCTCTCTTTTTAAATTTTTTTTAACAATGTTTATTTATTTTTGAGACAGAGGGAGACAGAGTACCAGTGGGGGAGGGGCAGAGAGAGAGGGAGACACAGAATCTGAAGCAGGCTCCAGGCTCTGAGCTGTCAGCACAGAGCCCAACGCAGGGCTCGAACCCATGAACTGTGAGATCATGACCTGAGCTGAAGTCAGACGCTTAACCGACTGAGACACCCAGGCGCCCCTAGTCCCAGGTCTCTTAAATACAATCCTAGCCATACTGTTACCACTTTCTGGGGGAGAACAAAAATGAATAGGAAAGCCAAAAACTAGGATCTGGCAGCCAGAAAGTAAGAGCTGTCTTCCCAGTCCTCAGGCAAGAAATAAGGGTAGAGGAGCAGGTGGAAAGAGTGAGGACAGAGAGCTCCAAGTAAAACACAACCACCTGCTGCTACCTGGCAAGGAGGCTGAACCTGTCAGTCCTGAAGGCAAAGCATTTTATTATGTCTCAGATTCCTGAGCATATTTAATCAACACTGTAAGCTTCCCCATACAAACAAGCTCCAAAGGCAGCATCTGGCTTAGCTAGGGGCCCGTTACAAGTACTCAAGACTCAGCACACATTCTGGTTATTCCAAGCCCCTGAACTTGATGGCCAGGAGCCACTTTCTCTTGCTTGCCTGGATTGTCACTGACTGTCACCAAGGATGCAGCAGTGCCTTAGTCCAATGCAAAAGCACCTCGAGGAGTAACTTCCTATTGGATATTTCACCACGTATTCCTCTCCTACTCTTGCCAGTGGGAAAACAGCAGAACCAGTTTGGCAACAAAAGCCAGGAAAAAAAACAGCACTCCCACCCTCATCCACAGGCAGCAGTATGATGTGAATGAGACCAGGGTCAGGAGCTGCATACCAGGGAGCTCTGCTCAGCATCACGGGCAAGCAGTGCCCCATCCTGGGCATGGGTGGTGATCACCGTTGGCACTGGGGATACAAGCATTGATGCGTCAGTGAAAACCCATCCATACAGCTTGATGCTGGGAAGAGGACTCAAGTAATTGCCATCAAACTTAGAGAGTGTAAGTGGTGCCGCAAAAGACCAGGAAGGCAGCCATGACTGTATGTGTCCATATAAGCAAGGGCCTTAAAAACCCACATGGCCCAGGGCCCTGAAATCCTTAAAATCTCTTTGGATAAATCCTAATAATTCCAATATCATGGTTATGTGATGTTTATCCTGTCATCTCCCTTTTGGAGCTCTAGGCCAGAAGCCCAACACGGAGGAAGATCTTGTATCTATGAGACTGGGCTTGGGTTAAAGGGGGGGCTCAATATTTTCTTCTCCCTAGCTTTGTGTATGTTTGCAAATTTCTATAATAAAATGTTTTCAATTTTTCCAAAATTAAATGGAACAATTTACTTAAGTAGTTCAGGGTCATGTACAAATTTTAACAGTAAGTTCTGTTTTAGTCAAAATAGTGAAAAATGTTAACAGTGATGGTAACGGGGGTGGGGGTAGAAACAAGCAATTAAAATAAAAGTTTTTATACCTTTCTATACTTTGAAACTTACCTGCAGTAACTTTTTTTTAATAATGAAAGAAAACAAAGACTATTGGGGAAAAAAAAGAGGGAGGGCGGGAGAGAGAGAGTGTGAGGAAAGGAGGGGGTGGGGTGAGAAAGAGAGAGGTGGGGGGAGAGGTCCTCCCTGCAACTGCAGCCCCAGATACTAGGCAGGCAGGCAGGCATTTTTGGAGTCACTGAAAAGCCAGGCCAGGGACAGCTGACCCTATGCGAAGCCATCCAGACTGGGATGCTGCTTTGCTCTGGGAAAAGGTGAGTGTGTTGTTCTGAAAGCACCATATGCTGCCTGGCCAAAGTACGTGACTGAAAGAGGAAACTGAAGAGGATGCATCCTACGATGATTAGCTACAACACCTCACCCTTTGACCCGTTCTACAGGGCTTGCTGATGAGAGACTTGATGTACTGTTTCCAGAAAGTCGGGAAGCAAAAAGTGCTCAGAGATTGAAGGAAGAGTCTCAGAAGACTATTCCTTTGAGGCTCAGGGACAAAGGGTACATGAGGCTTGATCGAATCTGTACACTGGCAGAGCTTTGTGGAGAGTCCTTTGTATTCCAGAAAACTGTGCTGATGACACCAGGGCAACAGGTCTTTCACCAGTTCCTAGCTGATTCTCTTCTCTATCTTATGGTCCTCAGGGATCAATCCTTCTAATTATAACCATTTGTTGCATTTCCATTGGTCCCCTGTCCCCTCCAGCTAACTAATGACTGCTTTCCATTCAGTATAAGAACTCAAATCTTTATCATCTTGCAGATTACAGAGATAGCACACACCCCTCATTTCACAGGTGAAGAACTGAGGATCGAAAGCTGGGTGAATGCTGAAAGATACTCCACTACTTGGCTATAGAAGAACTGGGCGGGGGGTGGTACCTGGGTGGTTCAGTCAGTTAAGGATCCAACTCTGGATTTCAACTCAGGTCATGATCTCATGGTTTTGTGAACTCGAGCCCTTAGGATTCTCTCTTTCTCCATCAGCCACTCCCCCATTCATGTTCTCTCTCTCTCTCCCTCTCTTTCAAAACAAATACACTTAAAAAAAAAGTCTAACTGAGATGCAGGACTTCTGTCCTGCAGCCCACTCTGCACAGCACTTCTATACCACTTAGTTCAGTACTCAAACTATGTATCCATGGCACCATTCCCTCTGGCTATTTTTTATGTAATTAACCTAGCCTCATGATCTCATTTGGAAGCTACACCAAGACATTTGAAGACAAATGTTGAAGACATTTGATGCTGTCTCCCACTTTTTCTGAACATTAAGAACACAGAGCTCAGACCTGTGAATACTCTCATCTGATTTAATGAAGAAAGGAGTGAGAGCAAAAGTGTCATGGAAGGCTTCCTGGGGCTGTACCTGGACTCAAAGCAGGAGGAGGATTTAGATTGGTCAATCAATGGAAGAACAAAATCTAAGGAGAAAGAAAGGGGTGGGAATAATGAGACCACAAATAGTTGCTGTTGGCAGTAGTTAGGACAGCAAGACAAGAAGCAGCAGGTCATGGACGACCCTGAATGGTGGCCTAAGTGTTTATTTAGATCTGCTCACTCCCTATCCCCTCCCTCTGCCAAACCATGAGCTTTCTCATACTGGAAAACACTGCTTGGCCTTTATAAGGCTTGCCTTAAGCACACCACTCTACTTCACTCTGGAATTGCCCCAGCACTTAGGCACACCCCACACAGCATATACATTTAACACTTTTGAGTGTGTACTCTGCACAAGAGGAATAAGAATGTAAAACAGTCCTCAGGGGCCTTGGTATCTGCAGGAAGGCTAGGCTAAGTCATGAGTAGGAACACCTACAATAGAAAAGAGAACATTAAGTGCTGCACTTGAGTTTTTTATGTGTGCTTATTTACAGACCATCTTTATCTATCTATCTATCTAGATAGATAGATAGATAAAGATACATATATGTAAAGATATATATATTCTGTCTCTTTCATATATTGGTCCTACGTTCCCATTAGGGTTAAATGTTTCTCAAGAACAGAACTGCAACTTTTATTTCTCTGTTCACTCTGCTAATGCCTAGAATATTATTCTTCAAACAAGAGATTCTCAATAATGTTGCTGTCTCATAGGAGATTATAACACCCCTAGCATTCTTCTGTGTCACAGGCCTGGAAGAGTTTCATTCTCTGGAAATAAATACATCACCTGTAAAATGGCATCTCTGTTGACGTATAGCAAGTACACTTAGCTAACAAATATTTAGCACAGCACATAAGAGCAGACACTCAAGAAAAAAAGCTTCAAATAATTTTTCTTGGCTTTCATTTTTCCCTCCACATTGGCTTCTGAGCAGGTGAATTAATGTATCATTGAACATCCCTATCTTAATTAATGACTGTGTGTCAAACACTACACAAGGCTGGTAAGCCCAGTTGGTTCCCTGAAGAAGCTACAGGCAAGTTTGGTGGCCAGAGGAAACTGTCTTACTTCCTAGTGAGAACACTGTGAAAGCAAGAAACCATGGCTTTTAAGAAACCATGGATTCTCCAACTTCAGAATCCAAGACATATCTCTGGAAAACATGCTCAGTAAATTTGCATTTGTATGAATGATTATAATGAAATACCCAGTCCAATGTGTCTATTTAGCACCTGAGGTGCTGTCCTGAGAGTGCATGGGTGAGGTTCTCCACTCTGGTCCTGCTGGGTTAGAGTTTCTCAAAGCACACTGGGTTACAGGTGTACTCAAGGTATTGCTCTACTCACCTGTCAGAGTCCCCAGGTTGGTCACCTCCACTTGTAAGCAGCCTCATCCATTTACCTCAGTGTTATACAAATATTATTTTCTATGTGTGCCATGATGTGAAAAAAAATGGGAATAACTGTGCAAGATTACCATCTGTTAGGGACACTGAGGAGGGAGTTCCTCACTTGAGTAGGTGCCTACATCAGACAACAGATGTGAGATCCCTTCCCACTCAGACCATATTCCTCACTTTGCTTCTCCTCTCCCTCATGGACTTTCATTCCTAGGTTCCAAGTCTACCACTCTCCCAAACCCTTCTCTTTTCTCATCTCTTGATTTTGTACTGTCTTCTTCACTCCGCTGCTAGAAATTCTTCTTGTTCTTCCTCACTCCCGTAAGACACACAAAGTTCATTGCAATTGAGCATTCCCCTTGGTTTTGGGGTATAACAAGGTTGAAACAATACAGATAACAGAACAATGATGTTCATTGTTTGTCCAATCTAGGAGTCACTGGAAAGAATCAGTTTTTGCCTTTACCATTCTCTGCAGAACTATCTTTGTTGCTCAGTAAGGTGGAATGCACCACGATTAATGATGATAGGTGATTAATACAAGAATCTATATAAGCTATTGAATGACAGCTCCAACATGGGCCCAGTCAAACCTATTTCTAGAAGTATGAAGAGGACCTGATTAAAACATCTTTACCTAAATATTTTCCTGTGACTTATAGCCTAAGACTCCAGTGTAGCTTAGGAGGAAAAATAATCATGGCTTCCACTTGTTACGTATCTACTCTATGCTAGACACTGAACCAGGTGCATAATATACATTAAATCTAATCTTCACAACTATGTACAAGAGAGGTGCAATTTTAAGTTTACATGTTAAAAACAAACAACAGCAACAAAATCCAAGCTCAGAAAGGCTATACAGTCAGTATATTATAGAACCAATATCCAAACTCTTATTTGGCCTCTTCTCAAGATATTATATTGTGTTGCTTCTTGTATTAGGGGTGGGAGACAAAAATAACAATGTTGTTTTAATTTGGAACATTCTTGAGAACAGAGTTATGAATGCAAGTATTTACAACAGCAATGCTAGCAGGGTAAATACTTTCCGACCAACTGCATATGGTAATCCCATCCAATGGTATATTGCTTCAAGTAATTTGGTGTGCACATCTTAACTCATGGGATTATTTTGAGCCATGGACATTTCATAAGGTAGGAAGACTGTCACAGCTAGTTCCTTGGCTAGTAGGCCAAATGCCACTCTGTTGCCAGGGTAACCCTGTAAAGTGGGACAAGTGATTCCCAGTCACAGTCGGCTTCAGTCTTCAGAGCAGGGGAAAGGTGTTCTTTGTAACCAACATATCTCACTCTGTCTCTTCTGTGCTTAACACCCTCGAATGGTCGCCCTTGCCAAATCCCCTCCCAGGACTGACCCCAGCCTAAACTCTCCAGTTGACTTCACAGCTGCTGCCTCTCCCTAGACCAAGTCACATGACCACACCCTGCTTCTTGCAATGCCCTCATATTTCACGTTCTTTCATACCTCTGTGCTTTTGGTCATGTTGTCCTCACCGCCTGGAAAACCTCCACTTTTCCCACCTGGAAAGCCTCTACACATACCCTGCATAAATGTTACCTATGCTGGGAAACCTTCCCAGAGTCATTCACCCTCATTACTCCCTGCACTTGGTGCTGTCATACCACTTAACTTTGTACTGTAATTACTGCTTGAATGTCATCTTCCTCTCCAAGACTTGATACCCCTTAAGAACAAGTAATAGGTGTTATTTGTCCATGCATCTGCCCCAGAACCCAAATTAGCTCTCAGTAGGTGCTCAGCAAGTGCTTGCTGAATGAATGAATGAATGAATGAATAAATAAGTTAATAAGCCGAATGCATGGCTCTGATTAAATTCAAGGGAAGCAGAAAGGAGAAAAGAAAGAAAAGGTGATGAGAAAGAAAATTTCTCAAAGAGCTAATTAGATACCTAGAAGTCTATTTCATTACTAAGAGGGCAGAGTTAGTAGATGATGTGAGGGGGTTGATCAGGGATTATCACTTAATAAGCCCTTCCCAGGTGTATCTTCCAGGAAGGACTTTAGCTTCTAATCCTCTCTGGAAGAAGAAAGGCTGTGTCACCCTTATTTCTGAGGAGGTCAGGAAAGGATTAAAACAAAACTGCTATGATTCTGCCTTCCCATCCAGCTACAGTTTCAGCTGGAAAGTTAGGTCTGAGGGAGGCAGAAAATTCAGACTTGACACACAGCATCAATGTGGACTGCAGTCCATAGAGGGCCCCAAAGATTAAGGGAACACTCCCTGATCTTAGGATAAAAACACAACGGAGAATCACATCCCTTGGAGCTGGGGAGGGTATCTAGGAGGGGAGAGGACTATGCTTCAGGGGAAGCAATAGAAAACATTGCCTCTCTGGAGGGCATTGCTAGGAAATACCCAGTTAATGCTGACAGCACCAACCATATGGCATTTGGGCATGAAGGTGATGGGGGATGGGGGAGAAAGCATCTCTCAAGGAAGGTGAACCTGGCTGTCTCAATGGCAAAGCTGAGTTTGAAATTCTACATCCCAGCCTGAGGATTCTTCCCTCTTAAGATTTGTTGGGTAGGGATGTTCTCTCTGCTAAAAATGCTTTTAAGAATCAATCCTGATAATTAACCCTGAGAAGGAGAAAAAGAAAAAAGAAAAAAAGCATAGTCAAAATCCTGGCCATCCTTCCAGGCCTTTTGTTTGTTTGTTTATTTTTGAGAAAGACAGAGAGGCATCACAAGCGGGGGAGGGGGAGAGAGAGAGAGAGAGAGGGGGGAACACAGAATCTGAAGCGGGCTCCAGCCTCTGAGCTGTCAGCACAGAGCTCTACACAGGGCTCGAACTCATGAATGGGGAGATAATGACCTAAGCCTAAATGGGAGGCTTAACCTACTGAGTCACCCAGGTGCCCCTTTTCAAGGCCTTTCTTATGCCTCATCTGGATAAAGTGAGTCCCTGGTTGCCCCAGCTAAGGCTGCTTCCCGGTAGGGGTAGAGCCCCAGGCACTTTTCAGGCTTGCTCTGAGTTCCTCCAATCCCCACATTCAGACCTAGCCCCAAACCATTCTCTTGGCTAAATCCTGGTGATTTATTTAGTCTGGAGGGTATACATTTCTTTAAGCAAACTGTTTGATATTCAGCATGAGGTTACAAAATATTGATAGTAAGAGGCAACTTTTTATTAGAGCAATTACTATGTTCATCTTGCCCCTTTTTGCACCTATAATCTTCTCAAGATCTTTTGAAGCAGATCCTAGTTCCATAGCATTTTTCTCTGACGAGGAAACTGAGACACAGAGTGGTTGAGTAACCTGTCTCAAACCGCACAGAGAGTAAGTGACCAGGTTACAGCTAGAAGTCTGACCCCAGCAGTTTTAATCAATATATTCTGTACGTGGTTCAGTAATTGAAACATAGTAAATGCTCCACACATACTAGATGTTAATGTTATTTAAGTAGGTTAAGCTCTGATTCCCCTAACCCTGGAAAAGGAGGGAAAGAAAAAAAAGAATGAATCACTTTATATGAATGAATTTATGTTCATCTGATTTAAATATTTTACATTCCTTGTACAAGATCAGTGCCTACTTATAAACCTTTTTCATTATTTGCAGGTTATTATAATATTTATCACACCATATAATAATTATTTACTTGTCTGTCCGCTGTACAAATCTGTGAACTCTTGGAGGACAAGGTTTTTTGTTTCTTTGTATAGAGAGTAGCTGCCACAGTACTCTGAAAAGGTGCTCAATAAACATGTTGTATGAATGGATGAATGAGCTAATCAAACCATGTAGAATCAAAGCACAAAGGAATATTCCAGCCATAACTAGTTCAACATGGGCAAACCTAGTCCAGAATAGTGATTCTTAAAGGATGGTCCTTGGCCCTACAGCATCAGCATCTTTTGGAACCTTATTGGAAATGCACATTCTTGGGCCCCAACGAAGCCCTTCAGATCAGAACTCTAGGGATAAAACTCAACACTCAGAAACTGTGTTCTAACACGCTCTTCAGGGGATGCCTGCTAAAGTTTGAGAAACACTGGTCTAGGAAAATAAACAAAATAAGTCTGCCATGCACAGCCTCAGTTGCTCCGCAGATGTATCTTGGAGCAAAAGGAAGAGAAATCTGAGGAAGGAGAAAGCCTGAGGTTGAGTGAAGGGGAGGGAAGATAACTGAGGGATGTGGTGAGAGGTGGAGAGGGAAGAGAAAGAGTGGGTGAGGAGAGACTGATTCACCTTGAAATCTCCTGGGAATGAAATGGGTTCATGATCTCAGCTGGGCGCTGCCATAGCAACAGGTACAGCTCCTCTCACCACCCCTGCTCTGCCCCCCAAGATAGGCAGGCACTAGACACACCTACGCTGAGGCCTGAGCTCTGCAGAAGGATCTAAGCTTGAGTAGGAAGGACATAGTGAGGGGAAAACTTAAGGGAAAAGCTCCCCACATGGGGTCTGGCCCCCAGCTGGGCCACCTGCAAAGACCATTTCTTTGTAAGGGCAGAATAGTTATAGGTCCTGACAGGGAGTGAAGACCCAGCAATGTAGAGGCACTTGGGTTTGCTCTAGGCTCATACCCTAACACAGCCTGGCTTGGGCAGATGGCTCAGGTACCCTGTGGGACACACTGTGAGAAAAGAGGAGTAACTTAAGAGGAAAGGAATGGAGCCCACCTTCCTGCAGGGCCGGAAGCAGAAGAGGTCAATGAGGCAGGGCTCAGAGACTGGGGAAGGATTAGTCTAGAAGCCAGGGGAGGAGGCCCAGTGGGGAAGGGGCACAGGAGCAGAACTCACATGAAGATTCAAGGCCAGAGATTCTGGTGGAGAGCAGAGGGATAATGAGAAACAGAAGACTCACAAGATCATCCCAGCCCTTTGCTGGGAATGGCTGGAGCTTCGAGGGCACCCACAAGGCAAACACATATCAAATCAGCTTCCACAATAAAGGCTAGATGAGGCCTTAGATGAGGCTAGATGGGGCTGCAAGAGGAGGACACAGAGATAAGCCAAATGCACAATGCTCCATACATTTGATGGAAATAACTTAGTAAAAGGAAATTTCAGCTAATCAGACATTAAAAGTAAAATATAATTGCTGTTGCTATGTTTGTTTCCAAGAACTCTGTTATGATTAGACTAACAGGCTAGTGTTAGAATTCTGAGCAAACTGCATGGAAGACTTAGTCTTGCTATCCCTTGGTGTGAGAGAAGAAAGCAAATTTGGAAAAGATAAATTAATAAACCACCATTATGTTCAAAGTATCTGCCCTCAGAAAATCCTTGCGGAGCTTTGATCCCTCTTTGGGGGGCAAGGAGGATGGGAAAGGATGTGCTGAGAGAGTTCTCGTATTTGATTTCTTTTAATCCTCATAATGACCCAATAAAGTGGTCATTATTACTCCCATTTTATGGATGATGAAACTGAACTCAGAGAAGTAGTAAAACAAAGAGCCAGGATTCAAACCCATGTCTGCCTGACTTCAAAGACCATGCTCATTTGTCCACAACAGAGGACATGATTCTGTCTACAGTAAATGGAGAGGGGAGACAACTGGTGGTCCATATATTACCCAAGGGCTGTGATGTTTATTCCAGCCCAAACTGATGTCTTTCACTGGACAGGCTACCTCTGTGAGACACTATAGGACAATGAGAAAACAATGGCTTCATCTCTTATTAGTTATGTGACATTGGGCAAATCATTTAAACTCTCCATGCCTCAATTTCTCAATCTGTATAATGGGATGATAATCTCTATCATGGAACAGTGCTGTGAAGACCAAATGAGGAGTACAGTCTGATAGTTAACAGCCCATCATGTATTAGCTGTGCATTCTTAGGTAAGTTACTTGGCTTTTCTGCGCAACAATTGCCTCACCTTTAAAAAAAATATGAACTAAAAATAATGTAGCTAAAACACCCAACTCAAGGTATGGCAGGCAGAAAGCATTCTGCAGGTGGACACTATGTGTTCTAGCCAATTCTTTTCCTCAGAGAGGACACACTCCCATCTTCCTGCTGCTGGGAACATCTGCTTCTGACAGCTCACAGCTGCACCCCTCAGTGGAATTGCCTTTGTACCTCACATCTAGCTAGCTCTGTTGGTGTGGGTCAGTTCTCCCTCTGTCCAACTTTGGCCTCCAGGCTTCCTCAGGTACATTTCCCAAGGTACACCCAATACACATTATGCACGCAATTCTCCAGTGCAGAACTGACTTCCATGGACCTCAATCTAAGGGAATATCTGTATCTTAGAGAGTATTCAATAAAGAATAATTGATAACAGTAATCATAATAGTCTTCAAACTCAAAAGACTATCATATTGCATATGCAACCCCTAGAAGCTTTATAAAATTATTGGCTGGGCTGCATATTCTTTGAGGAGAAGGACTGTGTCTTGAATGTCTTTATCTTTCCTCCAAGCACCTTCAAGACAACAGATCCTCTAGAAGCATATTTGATTTGTACAGGCTATATTTCTATTCAGCTCAGAATCAAATCACCCGGCATGGGTTCAGAAGGTACAAATTTCATTTCCACAGTATCCACATACATGGCTCACAGTCGGGACACACAGCCTCAGCAGTAAGGAACTTTATAAATGAAGTTCCTCTGACAGATTAGCTTTGTAAAAATGGGCTACACAAATCAAGCAGGGGAGTAGGTTATACAGGCTATTATTATCATTGGTTCTTTAAGAGTTAAATATTAAACAAAACTCACTTATGTAAAGACAGGTGTTGCTGACCTGATCCTCCAGCATCCCGGTGAGAATGGCATAAGCTCCTTGGAGGATAGCTGATCCCAGAATTCTCCCTCTGCCCCACCTCCTACCAAGGTGACACAGAAAGCTGCTGACAGTGCTTGGAATAGAAGTGAGCTCTCTTATTTTGAAACCTGCATTCTTGGGTTACACTATGCCTTTATAACTAGCTCCTCTGGAATGTCGGTATAAAGGGGAAAATGCACACCCATCGTTCCTTCTGAGCCAGGGATCAACAAATCCCTGTTGATCTCCCTCAGTGGCATCCCTGCATTGGCTACAAGGTGGAGAGAGAGTGAGAAAAGATGTTCCATAGAGAATGTGTAGCTGTCAATACTGCATCAGCTCATTCAGTCCAAGGTGACTCTGGTTCAGTCTAAAATCCTTGGGGCCACACTAGGGTGAACTCTACCTCAGGACTCCAAGACCAACTTGCTGTTACTTATACCCGTCTCTTGCTTCGTGTACTCTGAGATTCCCCAAAATAGAGTTTTTGGGGCCTTCAGATCCACTGAGCAGTATTCCTATTGCTACGTGAAATCTGAGCTCTCTGTGTATGTGTATGTAGTGTCTGTATATATATATGCATATATGCACGCGCACACACACACACACACACACACACACACACCACACCTCATCTCTCTGGGCTTGTGGTCAGTCAAGGGCCCTGGGAAAGGCCGTGTGGGTCAGACGTCTCTCCTGGGGGCCCAGCCACCATGAATCAGGACAAGTGGGCACATGGAAGGTTCCTCAACTCTCTCCTTTCAGCTTCAGTGAGTGGGAATAAAGTGGGCATTTTAATAGGTGAGCTTTCAGCATTCTCCCTGGAAATCGAGGACTCAGCTTCTCCCTCTCCTCACCTTCTCCAGGGTTCACTTCCCTCTGAGGGGCTAACAGGAGTTCCTGGGCTGAAAGGCCCATCCTCACTATCTCCACTAAGCCTACTAGGACAAGCCCCCGCCTCTGGGATACAGCCCCAGGCCTGCCCCAGGATCCTCAAACACTTCAGGCATCTGTCATCTGACTGAGCACCAACTATGCCCAAAGCACAGTGCTGGGGGGAGCAAATGCCTAGAGAAAATTCCTGACCTCAGACTGCCCAAGATCCAGCCAAGGAGACTGGAAAGTGTAATAATTGATGGCATTACACAGGATATACCCCCCAAAAAAGGCATTCAGAGAGGGTAGGATAGGGTCTAAGGGTGTGAGTGGTCCTATGAAACTATCCCGAAAGAAAAGTCACCCTGGGACCTGAAATATTCAAGCTCTTTGCAGAGAAGTCCATTCATAGCCTGAGGCTTCCCAGACTCATTAGCACACAGCCGGACTGCAGGACCACCATAATCGCCTAATTAACCAAGGACCCTGCACCTGGCTGGCACCCCACCACCACCACCACCGTGGGCACCAAGCTTGTGAAAATGCCCCTATTATGCAGTGTAGGCCTGGTTGGTTTGTTCTTGGAGAGCTGGCCTCCAAGGAGCAACACCCAGCTGAGGGTGACAAAAACCAAGCTCCTTCCAGTAGGGCCTTTCAGCTACCTGAGGGCAATTCCAGCAGGTGCTAGCCTGTCTGGCCTAGGAAGAATTAGGTCAGAGTTAGAAAAACACAACACTACCGCTTGGGAAGTGTGCAGGACTCAAAGCAAGTACGTGTGGAAAGCCTAGCACATAGTAGGCAATCTACCTACCTACCTATCTACCTACCTATCTACATATAGATAAACATATATGTGTGTGTGTGTACATACATACATATATATTTGTTTACATATTTATTAAAATTATAACTAAAGTAAGAAATTGAAGAATGGATTAATGAATAAATGTTAGGTCCTAAAAGCAGAGAGGCTAAAACAGGTGCAGTGGGTACTGTCAATTATACTCTGTTCCATGGGATGGTGAGCCAAGGAGTTCACCTCACCCGGCATCATGTAACTTTTTTAGCTGGTTTGAACAACAGTAGTAACAAAGGTGTCCTAATCAGTTCTTAATTTTTAAGCAATTACTTCAGTTTTACTTGTGATATTTTAAATTGCAAAAGCAATGTATATTAGGAATAACTGATAGTCAAACACTACAAAGATGTGTAGAGAAAAAGTTTAGGGGCGCCTGGGTGGCTCAGTGGGTTGAGCGTCTGACTTCGGCTCAGGTCATGATCTCGCAGTTTGTGAGTTCAGGCCCCCACATCAGGCTGGGTGCTGACAGCTTGCTCAGAGCCTGGAGGCTGCTCCGGATTCTGTCTCCCTTTCTCTCTGCCCCTGTCCCGCTCACACTCTCTTTCAAAAATAAATAAACATTAAAAAAAAAAGAAAAGAAAAACTTTAGCTTCCCCTCATCTCCCTTCCCATCCTGCTGTGTTTACGCATGTGTTTATGGCCTGATGTGCACACTTTTCCCACCCACCTCCATGCACATTCAAACTTATGTATAGTGTTTTGCTATTTTTTAATGGAATCCTACTATACACATTACTCTAACTTGCTTTTCTTATTTAAAACACATTAGGAATATCCCTCCAGGAAAAACATATAGATTGAATTCGTTAAAATACACACACCACAGGGGCATTTGCTTTTGTTTTTGGTGCTATAAAATAAGGCTGAAATATTCTCTCTTACCTATTATGTCCTTATCAACCAGCTTTTTATTTCAGTAGGTGGATGTCTCAACAATGGGCTTACGCAATCAAAGAGAATACTTGTTTTTAGTATTAATTCCCTCAAAGGTTGTAGCAATCCATCAAATACTCCCCACCATAAATTCATAAATGACTTTTCCTCCACATGCTCACAGGTACTGGATGTTATGACCCTTAAATGTCGGCCAATCAGATGGACAAAAATGCACCCTATGAAATTTGCATTTTCTGAGTATTAGTATCATTTCAGGTGTTTATTAGCCATATAGATTTCCTTTTCTTTGAATTTCTTGTTCACATCCTTTGTCCTTTTTTCTAGGTGACTTTTTCTTATGAATTTGTAGAAACTTTGTGTATCAGTTATGTTAGAAGCTTATTTTGTGTCATTTTTCTCAGTCTATCAATTGTCTTTTGACATTACTTACGGTGGGTGTCCTCTGCCACTGAAAAAATTGTAATTTCTATATAACCATTTCTTAAAGTTGCAGAATCAAATTCCTACTGGAAATGAAAAGATTGATATTCTTTTCCCTTTCATCTTATTTGGGGTGGCTCTGTTTCATGAATATTAAGATTTGGTCTTACAGGTTGAATTACAGCTTGAAGCAAGACAATCCATATTATAGAAACTCCACAAGTGTATTTGACGGAAAAGTTAGGAGGAAATAACAGTAAAACAACTCCTCCCAACCATTAGAGAAACAAAGACTGGGAACAAATTTCCACCGATATTCACTCCATGTAGAAGGCTAAGCAAAAACCATCCACTGCTAAGTGCCTGTCCCAATGCCGAAACTACTCAACATCAAAGTCCTTCCAGCCAATTGATCTCAGCCAGGCCTCTGATCCTGGTCATTTTGGGGTGGGCATCACCCAAGCAAGCTCCTCCTCTTAATCTTCATCTCCTTCAGCACTCAGCTCAGACACCTACACTTCCCTCACCTCCTTAGACAGAGGACCACTGTGCTATCATGGGCTCCCTGCATTTCCCAGTATTGCACTTACCTATCGTTTGGTAATTATTTACCTGTCATGCATATTTATATCCCCAACACCTATGACTACACCTGACAGAGTATTTGTTCCTCAAGCAGTCATTAAAAGAAAGAGAGCAAAGCAAAAGAGCAAGAAATTGAGAACGAAGCACTAAACTCCAAAGCTGAATGTTCACAGTTAACTGCCAACTCAACATCAATCAGGAAAGAATGTTAAACATTGCTGAAATTACAGGGTAAGTTAATGAAAAAAAAAAAAGATTCCATTTACAAAAAGCTGATTGACACACAAAATGTCAAGAACATGCCTAGTTCATAAAGAAAGGCCCGCCTACACTTCAGGTTGTTGAACTGCCATTCTCCAGCTACCATGTTTCACTCTGGGACAAATGGTTTTTGGTCAAGGATAAAGTCTAAATATTCATTTTTCAGACTCTTAATGAGTTTTGGAATGATCACTATCATTTAGCCCTAACTGCAGCCAATTTTCTCTGAGTTAATCTTGACATCAACACCCCACCTAAAAGACTTTTCTATGATAAAAAAAAAAAATGATTCATGTGATAGCATTCACTTCAAGCTCACATCTTTCAGAAGCGATATATTTTTAAATTGACTATAAGACTACAAAGAAGTCTGCCAATGAACTCCTAGGAGAAAGGATTTCCAATTTTTAATAGAAGAAAGATAATCTTGTTGCACAGAGTTCTTCTTTAGGAATACAGCCCCTGCTTCTTCTCTGTAATTGCTGTGGACATTTACTTCCTGAATTAGTCTCATGTTTTCCCTGAAAGTGTTTCCATTCCTGGGGGTTGCTGAAGAATCTAAGAAAAGGAAAGCTTCTTGAAATACCCTCAAAGATCATAACTGGACACATGCTTTTGCAGTAGAACAGCTGAGCTCTTCACCTAGAGCAGGGTTCACCTGGGGCAGGTTATTGACCTTGGCCAGTCATCTAAGGGACACAGATCTCAGCACTTCATCACTCCATCTAGCTTCTTAGTGTGATTTTTTTTTTTTTTAAAGAATATGATTTAACTAGTCTTATGATTCTGGCTTCCAGAATTACAGAATATGTCTAAATGATCTCAAATGTGAATTTCATAATACAGAAATAATTTAGTTCACTTTAGTACTAAAATGAATATGAACTAAATGTCAATAACGGGGTGGAAAAAGGCTAGACAGAGAAAGCAGAGGTGGGTTGACAAGACACGACACTAAAACAATGAAATTATTGTATCACGATTCCAAAAATTTAGCAACCTTTAGCCTCACCCACTGGATAAGCATGTTAGTGACACAGCTTAAACCTCATTTTCCTTAATTTGTAATAACTATGAACACAGTGGAAGAAGTCTGATGTCCCCAGATGTATTTACCACCTTGAAAGATATTTTTCTAAACTCTGGAATGCCTAGACAACATTCCCCCATACCTGAGCAACTGTGCTGGACTGATGAGTCCCCTCTAACCTACTCTGTGACCACAGTCAATTCTTCCAATCTACAGCTCTGTTATGGCCTTCTTCTGCTCACAGCTCTGCAGTAGCTATGCCCTGCTCACCAACTGGAGACCATGAGCACAACCATCTGGGCTTGACGTGCATGTCAAACCTTACCTCTCCCTACTCTCTGATAGGATCCCTGCCATACACCTAAACCTGACCTTTTACAGTCCCTTGATAACATACATTTTTTAGATACAGGTGCTATTTCCTTCAACTGAGATTTCCACCTTACACATTCCATCCATTGCTCACTCTTCCCATAAGACCTAGTTCAATAGCTTTCTCTTCTGTAAAACATCTTATCCTGTGCTATCCATCTTGAATGATAATTACTTATAACCCTCACAGTACTATTGTAACACTGTAAATGCTAAATAAATGTTTATTGAATGAGACAGATAATGTTTGTTGGAAAGAACTGAATTTTGAAATTTTTCATTGTTCTTTCACCATAGAGCTAGAATGTCAATTATTTTTATAAGATTTTGTTCTGCTAGTCATAAAAGTAATATATGAACATATGAAAAGAAAAGCATAAACAGAAAAACAAAAATTACCCACAATCATCACCTAGAGATAACCACTCTCATTACCCTCTTAATTGCACATTTTACATCAATGCAATTAAATAAATTTACATATGGAAGTCCCACGCCCTGTGCATGTTTTCCTGAATTTAGATCAAGTCACATACTCTGTACTCACCCAGCATTTGGTTGACCAGAAATCGCTGCCAATGAGCACTCCTACATATCAACAGTACAATGCAAGCAGATGTTCTTGGTGATGACTTTGGGCCCAGCAAGTTTCTGAAGTGCCTTCTCTGAATCATAAATTCATAGAACTTTATTTCTCAGAGTGACCTCAGAGAACATCTCCATCAATGCCACCTCTTTTCTCTCCTGTGCATTTGGTAGATAAGGCTAATCATTCAAGCTACTCTTCAAAGATGAGTTTACACATGACCTCAGAATCTTTTTCCAGACAACTGTGTCCATTGACTAAAAATTGCATACAATGTGAAGCCTAGTTGTCATCTGAGATTCCATCCCTGGTTTTGCTGATGATAAAAGGTCCTGAGAGAGACTAATCCCCCAAGATCCAAAAGCCCATGAGGAGTAGAGCAGGAAGCAAAACTTTCTAGCTTTGCATTATTTGCTTTATACCACACATCTAAGAAAGATGAGATTTGTTTTGTATTATTTGAATTTAAAAGGTATTTTATTGCATTTTGATATGTTTTAATTTATAATCTACAAAATCTATACAAATCTTAAGCACTGTATTTGATTAAACAGAAATTTATAAATTTATACTCCTGCTTCAGACAAATCCCCTAATCATTTAATCATTCAGCAAACATTTGGGAACCTACTCTGTGTCTACTCTTTGCTAAACGCTGGCAGAAAAAATCATTTAAGGTGTAGTCCTTGTCCTTAAGGAACTTACTGTGTAGTTTTTAAGCAACCACTTCAGATTTCACCCTTTATCCTCTGGATCCAGCCCAAATGAACTTCCAGAAAAGGTGTTGGGGGAAGTGGAGACAAGAGAAAGATGAAGTGTGGAGAGTTTCCCCACTCTTACGGTCTGAATTGTGTCCCTCCAAAATTCATACTCCCAGTATGACCACATGTGACTATATTTGGAGATAGGATGTATTTAGACAGGTGATTATATTAAAATAAGGCCATTAGGATGGGCCCTAATTCAACCTTCCTATGGACACATGAAGGGACACCAGGTATGCATATACACACTGAGGATGCAACAAGAAGGTGGCCGTCTGCAAGCCAAGGATGGAAATCTCAGGAGAAACCAAATCTGCCAACACCTTCATCTTGGACTTCTAGCTTCTAGAAGGGCAAGAAAATAAATTTTCTGTTGTTTAAGCCACACAGCCTGTGGTAATTTTTGGCTTCTCTAGCAAACGAACACAGCTATCAGTTACTCTAACATTGCCCTCATAATCAAGGATGGCTCAATAATGAAGGAGCCTTGACTCCTTGAAAGAGAATAGCCCTCTACTGAGCCAAGAGCTGGCTTTCCAAGACACTGTGGAAGAAGACTCTTGGGGGGAAGGAAACAGAGGGTCTTACCTTGGATATGCCAAGCATAACTTGAGAATGGAAACAGACATGAGACAGTTCTGATGGATCTGTGCCAAGGAGAGTTGGTGGAGTCCTTGTCAACCAAACATACCCAGGAGAAAGGAGTAGGGGCTCTGTGACTCAAGGATACTATATAATTAGTCTAAGGGAATTCTGAGCAGTGAGAGGTCCCATACTGACTGTCTTAGATCAGCAGGGTCCTGTATGCATCTTGAGAAAAGCATATACTCATGGTGGGCCTGAGCATGATCCTCACCACAGCTGACAAAGCTGTCTCTGTGAGTAGATGAGACCACTTGGCACAGGCAAAGGCTCTGGCAAGGGTCAGGGACCACACCACCCCATAGAGCTAGTAGTGGAAAATGTCCCCTTCCCCTCCTCACACTACCAACACTTCCTCCAGGGTCTCCCATGGCTATAGAAGAGATACACAAAATGCAGCACAAGACAACATAAGAGTAGAAAAGCATAATTTCTGGAACTATCAGTTAAGAGCTTGAGATATGCCCTGCCACTCACAAGCTGGGTGACAAAATTGGTTCTTCAGCCTCTCAGCATTCTGCTTTCCTTACTGTAAGATGGGGATGATGATGCCAATCTCATAAGGTTGTAGTGAGAATCAAGTGTAATAATATATGGTCATGTTTTAAGCCATTAAGGACTCCATAAATACTAGTTACCCTGGCAATTATTAAATTTACTTACTACAACTTCTGCTTATCTAAGTTCTGTCCTCTCTTACTGACAGATTGACTTGCAACGTGGACATGCATTTTATATTCAATTAGACTTTGAGCAACTGAGAGAGAGACCCATATGTTCAATTTTTTCCAGTCTCCCCTTTATATGTATTAGAGAACTGTGGACTCAAGCAGTGTAAACACTTAACAAGCACCTCTTTGGCTAATACACAATCAACCCCATGGTTCCATGTCTTTCCATTAACCGTAACTAGCATACTAGGACTCTCAACTCTTCTCCTAGCCTATGGCCTTCCTTCACTTCTCTACCGTGAGTTACCTCATAACCGAAGCCAGAGAGCACGGTGCTACCAAGACAGCTTTCTAGCACATTATTTTTAAAACATTCAATCTCTTGTGCAAAAAGATTTTGTCAGCTACTAACTGCCCATAGCATAAAGTACTTAACTCCTTAGTTTGACATTCAAAGCCTCACATAATATAGCACACCAAGCACACATTATTTGTCACTACCTTCCTACACAGATCTTCTGCTATGGTCAATGTGGCCTGCTCGTTGATGCCAGACAATAAGTACTTGCTGAATAAGTAGATGGGTGTTTGATAACCATAAAAAAAATCACCAGATCATACCCAATTCTACCTTTTTGTTTTTGTTCATGCTGCTTCTTACCTCCTGGAGTGTCTCTCTGTCTTGGGGTCACTGACTATGCACATGATTAGTATATATATGGTGCTATTTAGAGTTGTTATGTACTGCCTGAACAACCACATATGGGAGGCTTTCTCCTCCTTCTCTTACTTAAGAGCCTCCACTCCTCAAAGACCAGCTCAAGCCTCATATCCTGTGGAAATAAGACTTTTCCGACTCCATGGCACTCAGGAGCCTCTCTCTTATCTGTGTTCCTCATGGCACACACTGCCTTTGCTGTGCCCTTGCCTTCTAGCACCCTCCATCTTGCATTATTTATTATTTGAACTTTCATATAAGTCCATTAGATAATAAGTCCCCTAAGAGGGCCCTCTAAGCCTTTTACCTCTTTGCACCCCCAATGCCCACCACATTGCTGACGGCAGTGCAACCCATGTGGGACTCCTTTGAAGGAAATGCCTTCTGACAATAAATTGGGAGAAGCTGTCTTCCCAGTTTAATAGGCAGTGTTCACCAGTCCTAGTATGCTTTGATCTGTGTTTACTCTGGCCCATTTGTCAGCTCTATTTCAAAGTCTCACCTTGAGATGAATGAACCCTAAGAAAAATAAGAAATGAATTCAATTGCACATGTCAGCCCATGTCTCAACATGTGGATGAGGGGGTGTCAGCATGGTGAAATGACATTATCCAGGTGAGTTGTATCTGCATATCTGTCACAGCAATCAGGATGTGCTCCCCTTCACAGAAAGGACGTCGATGACGGCTGACTCACCACATGAGGCTGCTTTCCCAGTAGCGAGGCTGGCTTATGCCGATCTATTCCCCTACTCTCATGAGGCTAACCTGTAAGGTTAACACATACTTGTACTATACTATACAGCTAGCCTGGCTAGTGGCCCTGAAACAATTCAGTGCCCTCTCCTTCAAACAAGAAAACCTACCTAGGGGCGCCTGGGTGGCTCAGTCGGTTAGGCGTCTGACTTCGGCTCAGGTCATGATCTCACGTTTCGTGAGTTCGGGCCCCTCATTGGGCTCTGTGCTGACAGCTCGGAGCCTGGAGCCTTTGGATTCTGTATCTCCCTCTTTCTCTGCCCCTCCCCTGCTCACATTCTGTCTCTCGCTCCCTCAAAATAAATAAACATTAAAAAAATTTATAAAAAAGAAAAAAAAATAAAACCTATCTGGGCCATATCCAAATGGAATGCATAACAGCTTTGCTCCCATCTAACTTTAATGGCCATGTATATGCTAAAATGATGATATAATCATAACATAATATAAATAAAATACAAAATAATAAAGTCATTTATATGTTATAATAGCCCAGAAATATTATGTTTATCACAAATCTTTTCTCTGAAGTTCAGAGTCAGATATCCAGCTACCTAGTCAAGTTCCTCTGTGGATGACCAATATCTATCTCAAACTTAACATATCTAAATCTGAGTTCCTGATATTCCCCTTACAATACAATCCTACTAGTTGTTCAAGCCAAAAACCTTCAAATCATTCTTGACTTCTCTTTATCTCTCATATCCAATTTCCGCCCGTCAATAAATCTATCAAACTTTCCTTCAGAACCTTCAGGATTTTGCTCCTCATCACCCATACTGCTTCAATCCTGGTCCAAGTCACCATCATCTCTTACTTGGACTATCAAAATAGCCTCCTACCTGGGTCTTCCTGCTTTCACCACTGTCCTCTTCCAGTCTACTCTCAACACGGCAGCGAGACTGACTCTGTTAAAGTAGAAGGTGAATCACACCACTGCCTTCTCCAAAGGCTTCCTGTCTCACCCCTCAAAGCCTCATCATGACCTATAGGATCCCACATGATCTGACGCCCATAGCTGACCTCATCTTCTATTACTGCCTCCTGTTGATAAGTTCCACCCACACTTTCCCCTTAGCTCTTCCTTGACCTCTCTAGATCTACTTCTACCTCACGGCTTTCACATGTGCTGTTCCTTCTCAAAATGCTTGTTTACCTAGGTATGCATAGGTCTCAATCTCTACTTTCTTCAGGCCTTATCCAAAAGTCAACTTCTCTCTGGGGCCTTTTAGAAAATCACATTACCAGACACTTCTACCAAACCTGCCCATATCCCCAAGGATTATATCCCTTTCTATAATACTATGTATATCATTTATTTATTTAGCTTTTACATTATTTAGAATATAAGTTCCATGAATGCAGGTATTCGGGTTGTTTTGCTCCCTGCTATACCCCCATTACCTAGATCAGTGCGTAGTACATAACAGATGCTTGCTAAAAATTTGTTATACGAATAAACTTAATTGAATAAACTGAAATCCACTTATTTTACCTGTTATAACTGTTTATCTATTGAATCAAAAAATTTCATAATCTTGCAGTAAGGACTTCAGAACCAGATTAGGCAAGTACTCTGAAGAACATGTTAAAGAGTAACCTTGAAGCAATTTTTACTAGCAGTAGCTATGTATTTGGTGTTCATTCAACAAACATTTGTTGAGCACTTATGTGCTAGTTACTGAAATAGGTGTGGGGATACAACATTGATCATGGCAAATAGTCTTTGACCCCTGAAATTTGCAATCTAGCAGAATCCAATTTTCATTTTTTTATCAAGTAATGGAATGTCTCTGGATATCAGTTGTGTTATCTATAAAATATGAACAAGGATGCTTTACCTACCCAAAGACAGAGGACTCAACCAGATGATCTTCTGATGTCCCTTCTACCACCGTGAATCTCACCTGGCATGCCCACTGTCATCCCCTCTCTGGCATCTTCCTACCTTTCCTAATAATGTTTCTGGTTCACAGAGTTCCCCTGTCTCACATAACCACATAAACATAGACATATAGCCAATTCATACTTAGTTTATCTTTAACATTCAAAACAACATTGTAGGCAAATTAAATGTCATACGGGGACTCATTGTCTGCAGCTTTAGGCCTCAGAGACAAGGCAGGGAGGAAAAGCCATGCTGAGTTTAGAGTCTTAAAAAAAAAAAAAAAAAAAAAAAAAAAAAAAAAAAAAAAAGGAGCTGCCATGCAGATCCAAGAAGCTTTTCTTCCCACACTGAAAATAAACTCCCTCAGCTCTGGGGCTCACCCAGCTAAATGTGGACAAAGCAGCAGTCACCCAGATGACATGAAAAGTCCTAATGGTACTTCCAATGGAGTCACTGTGCTAATACCACATCACTCTGTCACTGTCACAACGTTGTGCCCCTTAAAATACCCAGAGTCATTTGGGCTCTTTTGTAATGGAGAGAGGTGTGGGAGGCAATCTTTCCTTGGAAGAACACTGACAAGGAGGGGCTGATGAGAATGTTGGCAAAGAATATGTTATATACTTAAGCCGGCAGCACCTCTAACTGTTATAATTGTGGGTGATGGGGTGGGGAGGAAGGGAAACACAAGTCCTTGATGGGGGCACTGGTATAAAGCAGATAAGCATGAAAGCTGGCTAAATCACAGTCAGAGAGTCAGAGAAGCAACTAAACACAGAACAAAGGTGCCCAAAGGAATTCCACCAATTCATTTGTGGTTGGACAAACTCAGATCCCTGACTATCTCTGTCCCAACGCATGCTCTTCACAAAGACCTAGGTGCTCATTCGCTCAGTATTTTCTGGCGAAACACTTAGGATATGCTAAGTACTATTCCAGGTACAACTTACCACCATGAACAAAACAGACACTAAAAGTGCCAATTAAAAGACAAAAATCGCTTTAAAAAACACCCCTTAGACATAGAGATACATAGAAAGGTTGGGAATACAATAGCATATTAAAACCTCCAAAATAAGAACAAAATAATAAACTTAAAAATAAATCTGCAATGCATAAAATCAACAAAATCAAGAATTGGTTCTCTGAGAAGGATAAGTTTCACAAAACTCTATCAAGACTGATAAAAAATAAAAGAGAATAAAAGGCAGAGATTACTAATATCAGGAATGAAAACAAGAGGACATTACTGCAGATCCTATGAACATCAAATAAGATAATAATTAACAATTTTATGCAACTAAATTTTAAAATTAAGATGCAATGCATAAATAATTTTTTAACTACAACTTAAAATAACCAACACAAGAAGGAGGAAAACTCAAAAGCTTGATGTCTAGAAAAGAATTAAATCTGTACTTAAAAAAACCACAAAAACAAAACTTGAACCTTATTAAATTTTTTCTATATTGATGTTTGCATTGATCACAATTTTTCTCCTTCATTCTTTCAATACAGTGAATTCCATTAATTAATTTTCCACTGTTAAATAAACTTTTAAGTTGGATAAAAACAAAATAAAGCTTAAAAAAAACCCACCAAGCCCAGATGACTTCATGGGTGAATACTAAGGGGAGAAATAACCCTAATCCTTCAATCTTACAAATTCTTTCAAAGAATAAAGAAGGAACATATCTTGTTTCAGGAGAGAAACCAAAACTTGATATCAAAATCTAACTAGGACATTTCAAGAAAAGGAAAATTACAGGCCAATTCTATTATAAACATAAAGAATACAATTCGAAACCAGAATATAACAAATCAAACCTAGTGATCTGGAAAAAGCATAGCACAATAAAGTTGGTATTAATCAAGCATTGAAAGTTTAACACTAGCAAAATCAGTGTAATTCATTATATTAAAATATGGGCAAAAAATAATAGGATCAATGCAATAAATATGAGAAAATGAATTTAAGAAAGTTTAATCTCTATTCATGATTAAAAAAATTATCAATTTAGGAACAGAAGAAAACTTTCTTAGCGTAAAAAACAATATATGTGAAAAACCTACAACAAACTAATGAGAAAATATTGAAAGCTTTTTCAATGAGACTGTAAATAGGAACATTCATTTTTACCACTGATTTAATTTGTAGTAGAGGTCCTAGCCACTGCAATAAGACAAGAAAAATAATGGTATAAGGATTGGAAAGGAAGAAATAAAACTATCATTATTTGCACCTGGCATGATTACATATGTAGAAAATCCAAAAGGGTTTCAGATATACTATTATAATACATAAGTGATAGAAAGTTTTTATTGTTATTATTAAAAATAATGCCAATTATAACATTAAAAACATTGATTAAGAAAAGATACATCAGACTTCTACATAGCATACTATAAAACATTACTGAGAAAAAGTAGATATAATATATAGAGGGATATACTAGTGCATGAATGGGACGGCCCTGTATTATAAAGATGTTGATTCTCCTCCAAAATCTACAGATTCAAAGCAGTTCTAGCAGGAATTTTTGTGATGGAAATTGACAAGTTAATTCTCAAATATATACATGGAAATATTGGGAGAAAAATTAATAGCCAAGACAAATCTGAAAAAGGAGAACAAATTTAGAGGAATTACATTATCCCACATCAAAATACATTATAAAGCTATAATTATTAAGAAATGGTGGTGTTTGGTGCAAAGAGACACAATACGACAGGACAGATTATCCAGAAACAGACTCATACACATATAGTCACTCCATTTATGATAAAAGTGGTATGATAAATAGCCTTTTCAATAGTGTTGGCTCAATTGGCTGTTCATATAAAAAATGATTTTTTTTAAGTTTATTTATTTATTTTGAGAGACAGAGCACATGAGCAGGGAAGGGGAAGAGAGAGAGAGAGGGAGAGAGGGAGGGAGGGGGGTTGAGAGAGAGAGAGAATCCCAAGCAGGCTCTATAATGTCAGTAGCATGGAGTCTGATGCAGGGCTCAAACTCACAAGCTATGAGATCATGACCTGAGCTAAAAGAGAGAGTTAGACACTTAACTGACTGAGCCACCCAGGCACCCCTGGAAAATAATGAATCTTAACTCCCATGTGTAACATACATAAAAATCAATTCTGAGTGCATTGAAAACTAAATGTGAAAAATAAACCTTAAGTAAAACTTCTAGGAAATAAGGCCTTCTTGACCTCGAGGTGGGAAAAGTTCCTCAATCAACCTGACACTTGTGTGTATACTCAACAAGTGAATGGAGGGGTGTATCTTGCTTGGCATTGTAGATCATACTAGCTAAGAAGGAAAGACCATTTTAAATGTAATTTGCGTGTGTGCGTGCATGTGTGTGCACATGTCTACACTCCATGGGAGTGTCCCAAATAATTGCTACTAAAGAAGGTCTAGAAGCTGGTGGCATCAAACCAGAAAGGGACAGTGCCAAGGGATATTGCTTGGGAGTCAGACAGACTTTTAGGAGGCCCCCAGTGGTAAACTTCCCCGAGGAAACTCCATATACTCCAGAGTCTGGACCTGAGCATGGGTTGCTTACAAACATGATTCATTCACCTCAAGAATTGATTTCTCAGGTCAGACTCAGCATCAGCAAACTTTACAATGACAGAACTATAAAAGAACCATGGCCCACATGAGCTCAGGTTAACCCATCACTCTCCTACAGAGAAGCTACCTGTGAAGCTAATTTCTAATTGAAATTTTTCTAATTTCAATTTCTAATCGAAATATTTCTCAAAACAAGTTGAGTTACATGATTAGAAAGGTTCATGGCATTAACCACTTCCCTCCAGGAGAGTAGAAGCCCCAGATAGATCTGGAAATCTATTCCTTAGGCAGAGCACCTCCTGCATTACAGATGCTGGGATGGGTCCTACTTATGCTTCTCTCCAGGCTTCTTCTTTCCCTTGCTTCTGCAGGTGGCCAGCACACCTCTGAGGGCCATATTTTGTTCAGGTATGTTAATCGACCAACAGTATTGTGATTTGTCCTGGGAGGGAGATTGGAACATGATTTAGCAATTTCTACTCTTAGCTTTGAACACTGATGTTCAGAAGGAGATCGTCTCTTATTTTTGTGATTTTAGAGGATACCTTATTTTACCTCCTGTATGCAATAAAGAACAGTTTTTCCATAGCTAAAATTTTACCAAGGGTAACAGAGAGAGTTGGTTGCATTCCAGAATGACTAGATATGGTGGTCCTCACTTAAGAATTGTAACATGAGCCAACTGGCAATGAAAAATCTACTAATGACACAGTTGCACAACCACAATGTTGTGGCTTTTAATACATTAGAATAATTATGGCAGTAAACATGACACCACTGGTTCTCCCCAGCTGCCAATACTGGGATGGGGCCGGGGGGGATGATTGCTGATTGAATCTACAAATCACCAAGTGAGATAGAGCCTCTGCAGGTAGATCCAAATCATGCTTGAAATCTCTGTGTACCTCAAACCTATCTTTTTTAATATGAAATTTATTGTCAAATTGGTTTCCATACAAGACCCAGTGCTCCTCCCAACAGGTGCCCTCCTCATCTTATCCTTGAGGAATGAAGGCTGCTGTCTGGCTTGACAGCAGAGGTGCACCTGCCCAGAACACCTCACCATGTGCCTGCTGGTAACTGACCAGATCTTCCATTCTCTGATTAGAAGTAAGTGCTTAGTATGAACTTTTTTCCAAAAGAGAAGATGGACTTAAAATCAAGCAAAAGTGTAAGCAACTAAAATGAGTACGTTTCCTTAGAGCAATGCCCACAATGGTACCCAGTACAGTGAGCATTTAACAAGTATCACTTGATGGAATGAATGAATGAATGAACGAATGAATGAATGAATAAAATTTGATAGGAGAGGCACTGACTGACAAAACTGTGCTGACCATGGTGAGGGGAGTGGGGAGTTTTACAAAAGGTCTATATGGGAAAGGAAAGGAAGGTTCGCAGCTAGAAGACACACTTTACCATTCTTTCAAGGTCTGGCTCTGATGCTCATGACCGTGGAAATGGATTTAGCATGTGAACTATTCCCCAGGAACTACTATGCAGCAGGAGGCAGCTCTTTCATACTGGGGTGGAGGTTAAGGGCATGGACCAAAGAATCCTCAGATAGACTTACTACTATGTGACCTTGGTAAGTTATTAATTTTTCTAAATTTCAGCTCCCTCATCTAAAAAATGGTAATGATGTTACATTGTAGTTGTTTTAAGAGTTGGAAATAATAGATTTAAAGACGTCAACACAGTGCCTAGTGTATCGTAAAAGTTCAATAGCCATTTTCCATAGCTCACCACAAAACAGGGCTTTCTTGAGCCTCAGAACACCAGTGTTGACAGAGTTACCTAAGGATGTGTCTTTGCAAATAAGACCTTTAGATGATCAAGTTCACAAGGATTGCTTTCAACTCTTTCAGTGATTTGAGTGTGAGAAACAATGTTTGCACGAGAATGTTTTGCTCTATTCCAAAAATGATTAAGGATATTTGGCACATCAAGCTTAAAATCCAAAGGTACACAATACTCTACTCTGAGGCTGGTTGTCTTTTTTAAAATAGGCAAAGTAGAAAGTGCTATAGAAAAAGAAATGTTCTTGGTATTTCCCGAAAAAACCTCATATACATTCGGTAGAACCCTAATTACCTAAAGACACGTTTGGAAGGAGACCTCTCAACTTTATTTGCTTAGGTCACTTATCTATGATTTGGGATAGGAGTGAGAGGAATGGCTGGAAAAATTATGTGTAGGTACTGTGAAAGGGATGGTCTTTTTTTTTAATATTTATTTTATTTCTGAGAGAGAAAGAGCACTAGTGGGGGAGGGGCAGAGAGCACGAAGGAGACACAGAATCTGAAGGAGGCTCCAGGTTTCGAGCTGTCTGCACAAAGCCTGACATGGCGCTCGAACTCAGAAACCGTGAGATCATGACCTGAGCCAAAGTCAGATGCTTAACCGACTGAGCCACCCAGGCCCCCCTGTGAATGGGCTGGTCTTCAGGAAGTCTGCTCAAGCCACAGACCCTCTATGTAGCCCTGGCGCTAAAGGCTTGCTCCCCTTTTCTTGTACAATATGGGGAGTAGACTATCAGGGATTTTAGAGTAAGAAGATCTGTTACAGGTCAGGAAGATGCTTTCTACCCACCAAACTGATGGGGCTTTTCCCAACTTTTCCTGACCATCCATCTAATGAACACTTGTGCTGGAATCTCTGGGCCAGCTCCAAGCACATGGGAGGTGGTTGTGATAAGGGCGGAGACGTGCTCTGTCCTACTAACTCTTCTTTAACTCCATCTAAGACCAATTAGGAGTTCTCGCTAAGGAACCACATCCAGGTGGAACAATCCCTCGACAATGCTGGGTTCGCCCACTTGAGTTTGAGATCCATTTATGCCACTTACCAGCTGTGTGACCTTAGGCAAGATACTCACTTTCAGACTCAGTTTTGTTATCTACAAACTAAAGCTAATAGTAGTTCTATCTCACAAAACTGCTGTGAGAATTAAAGGAGATAATACACAAAGGAACTAAACCATAGTGCTTAATGACATAATGAATACATGATTATGATTTCTTTTGGATCATTTAGCAATTTTCTTATAACTTGCACACAAGTTCTTAGGCAAAGGCCTCACTGACTCCCCATCCTGTCCCAGAGCCCCTCTACCACACTGTGTCTGGTGTGCCCTGTTCATTTGCCCACTCTGTTTCTCTCTTTTCTGTCCCATGTGGGGCTATCATTCCTAATGCTTCCCCATCACACCTGCCTGTTTTCTGTTTGGCAACCCCTCTCAAAATTCATCACTTCCAAACATCTTGTCTCCAGTTACCATTGACAAAAACAAAAGAAACAAATAAAATACAAACATTTCTCAAATAAGAGGTTTTAAGGAAAGGAGAATAGAAGGACACTGCCAGCCTGAAAACAAGCAAGCAAGCCCCACTGCCCTTCTTTCTCTGGGGCCCTCATCTCCTGGGGTTATGTTTTACTTTCTTGTTTGTCTTATTTCAGGCCTAAACCCAAGGAGCACCTCCAGTATTTCACTTTGTTTCCATGTGGCCCTGATGTGCCTTTTGTGCTTAGTGGATGTTAAATAAGAACTAGCATCAAAATAAAGGAATGACACCAGATAGATGGGCAGGAAGTGGCCCTGCTTGGTAAAGCAGCCTTTCAGGTGCTAAGGAAAAAGCCAGGGGAAAATATTCCCTCTTCATTTCTTCTTCCTGAGCTTCCCACACCCTGGGGGCCCACCTCTGGGTGTGGCTGTCTCCTTGGAATCCCAAATTGCAGGCCTGGTCCAGGCTGCTGCAGAAGTTTTGGAATACAGTCAGGAGACACGACTGCCTCAGCCCCGCAGGCTCAGAAGCCTCGGACCATGAGTCCTGAGTCTTATGGTAATAAAGTGTGATCAGGGATGTGGAAGGAGCCCCCAGAAACAAGATGGCAGGCAGCTGCAGCAGCGATGCCCCAAGGAAAAGAAGAGAAAAGCTCTGGTCACAAAGACCCCTGGTATGGGAGTGGAAGAGATGGGAAGGACATAAAGGGGCAAGCAAAGGGATCCTACCCAGAAATGCCAGGATTGGGGGCCTCTCTGTGCCCCGGGGTGTCCTATGGACACACCCACTGGTTGACAGCCTCCACATCCAAATCTCACCCGTTCCCAATGGTTCCTCATGTCCATGTAGCACTTTCCATCCTCACACGGCCACCATTCAGTCTGGGTCCCCTGTCTCCTTACAACAGCACCTAATACAACAGCCTTCCAGACATTCCTTGCTTCCCTCAACCTGACCCACATACCTCTGCCTGAAACATTTCTCCACACACAGTTTTCATAATGGATCTTCTCTGTTGAAACATCTTCCATAACTTCTGTTGTCAGTAGGATAAAACCCAAACTTCCAAGTCTGACAACAGCTTTTCATGGCTTGGCGGAGGTTACCTACTTCTTAGACCCTATTTTCCATTGGTTTCTTTAGCTGCCCCCTAAATAACTTCCAGCTTTTGGCTTTTCTTACATCATTATCCTCACCTGGACATCCTCACTGTTCTTTGTTCCTATCTTCGCCAACTATACCCATCTGTGCTGCCCCTCCCCCATCTATGTTCAGCCCTTCCCTGTGCCCTGAGAGGGTAGCGCCTTCAAACTTCCTCACCTGGCTCCTTGGCCCTGTTGCTTCTCACAGGAGGCACCTGCAGCAGGAGAAGGTTGGATGTAGGTCTTTCCCAGCTCCCCCCAGCTTCAGGGCAACAATTCTGTTGCCTGAAGCAAGGTCCCTCTGTGATCACAGTCTGGCAGTCCATCTTCCTGCTCCCAGATCTCACTGGGGCTCTGACAACCCCCTGTCCTCCCTGGCTCCTTCAGACCCAGGAAGGAATGGAAATTATGTCCCACGGTAGCTGGTCCCTGGGATCTAAACACTCCTTGTTGGCCCTGTCCACATATCTTAAATACTCCCTCTGTTAAATACTCTTCAAATCCCAGCCGAAGCTGTTTTCTGTTCCCCATCAGGATCTGCCTGAAACACCATCTTTCCAGCCTCATTCCAAATCCCACCTCCTCCAAGAAACTTTCTTTTGCGCTGCAGTTAAGAGTGATTGCTCATCTCTCGTCACTCCCCAACATTCTTACTTAATTCCAACACTCTTATGGAGCTTTACGGTTTTCAAAGTATTTGACATAAATGAACTCATCTTTTCCTCACAACAACCCTGAAAGATAGACAAGGTATTATTACCATTAATAATCTCATTCGCATTTTGCAGAGAGCTGAAGCTTCTAGAGAATAAGAGCCATGGCAGAGAACACGCAGCTATTAGGTTGTCATAATGCAGGCAGTTTGGGCTACAGGATGAACTGAAATCCCACAGATACAGGCCAGTGTTGAAGGGGAGGAAGATGCATCCAGCAAGACAGGGGCTTGGAGGTATCTATGTATACTCGAGATTCAAGAAAATAAAACCCACTGTATGTGTGACCACAAAGTGGAAGACAGAGTACTCAAGAAATATATAAGGTTTATTTGGGAGAAAACATGCATGTGAACACAAGCTGATAATATAACACAAAACAGAATAGGACTAGGTAGGAAGGGGCCTTAAGGCCAAGGGCTCTTTGTTACACCTTTCTGAATGTCCTGCTCCTCCCCAACCCTGTGGGAGGCACTTGAATCAAGGAAAGTGCCCCCAAGGCACTTGAATCAAAGCACCTTGAACAGAGGTATTCAAGACAAATTCATTCACGTGTTCAGTTTCTACAATGGAGTGGCATATCCCAGACACCACAGTGAACAGGACAGACACAGCCAGCTGTCATGGGGCTTACGATTAGTAGCAGGGATGGTATTACGTAAAACATTACACAGGGGTGCCTGAGTGGCTCAGTCAGTTAAGCCTCCAACCTAGGCTTAGGTCATGATCTCATGGTTCATGAGTTTAAGCCCGGCATCCGGCTTTCTGCTGTCAGCACACAGCCAGATTGGGATCCTCTGTCTCCCTCTTTCTCTCTGCCCCTTCCCCGCACTCTTTCTGTCTCTCCTTCTCTCTCTCAAAAACAAACAAATGCTAAAAAAAAAAAATTACACAAATAACTGGAATAATATAATGATGGTATAAGTGCTCCAAAGGAAAATAGAGCCATGAGTATGATTTCCTGGGAGAGCTGACTTTGTTTAGGGCTAGTGTTCAGAAAAGATTTTCCTCACGGTATGCCCTTTAAACTGGGGCCTAGGGGCACCTGGGTGGCTCAGTTGGTTAAGCATCTGACTCTTGACTTCGGCTCAGGTCGTGATGTCGCGGTTTATGAGTTTGAGCTCTGTTTTGCACTGACAGTGCAGAGCCAGCTTGAGGTTCTCTGTCTCCGTCTCCCTCTCTGCCCCTCCTCCACTCTCTCTCTCTCAAAATAAACAAACTTAAAAAAAATAAATAAAGTAAACTAGGATCTAAAAGATAAGTAGAAGTTTAACCAAAAAGCAAGGAGGCTACTGAAGGAAGAAATTCCATATCAAACTTTCTGAGGATGGTGATGTGGGAAGTCTGTGATTCTAACAAAGACCAGCATGGCCACAGCACACAAAGCAAGTGCCAGCAAGGCTAGAAATGCTAGCAGAGGCCATATGCCTTGCAGATCATGTGCCATTACAGAATTTTGTCTATATTTCAAGTGCAAAGGAACCCAATACAGCATTTGAAAAGGGAAGTGACACGGGAGATGTGCATTGTTAAATATCATTCTGGCTGCAGAGTAGACAGTGGACTGAAGAGGCACAAGAGAGAAAACTGGACTGGCAGTCAGGAGGTCCCTGCTGTAAGCTGGGAAAGGAGACAGTTACTGGACCAAAGTCACTGTAGCATAGACAGAGACCTGGGGACTGGGACCCATTTTGCAGGGAGCATCCATGGGACTTGGCATACATGGTGATAGCCATACATGGTGAAGGAGTAGGAGGAAACAAGGATGAAAAGGAGGTTTTTGGCTCCCGCCCCGCAACCAAATAGTTGGTGGGGCTCTTGTACTAGGATGGGGGGCTAGAAAACAGGACAGCAGGAAGATCAATACTTCTGTTTAAGGCTTGTTAATCTGAGGTATTTAGCAACCGCGCTGGTGGTAGGTAATTAGCTATACACGCCTGGAGCTCAGAAGAGAGTTCTGGGCTAGAAATATAAAATAGAATCATCAGCATATAGTCAAGGGACTTTCAACAGCATTCCCAAGGGAAAGAGTGTATGAGAAGAAATGAGGGCTCGAAGGAGAAGAAGCAACCAGAAAAATGGAAAGAAACAGGATGATGTGATGGCCCTGAAGCCAGGAGCTTCAAGAGGGAGGGAAGGAGCTATGTTGAATGTCACTGAGAGGTAGACTGATCCATATCCACATACTGAAGGGAACATGGTTGAGTTTAAATGCTCAAATCACAAGTTTATTTATTATTATATCCAGCACCTCAGGATATCAGTCTATGAAGCATAAAAACCTACTGTGTAAAGCCTGAAACCTCCCTGTGCTGAAACTTCCCAAGGTCACCCTGTCTTCCCCTACCCACTGCAGGGCCAGGCCAGTGGATCCCATGTGCTGGCTGTGTCCCAGAGCCTGGGCAGTGGTGGACACAGCTCTGAGGCCCCCTCAAGGTGACCGAAATAGCCACATAGATAATAAGATCTGTGCTTGCTCCTGAACTGCTAGGAATGCTGGATGTTGACTGAATTTTCATACCTCCATGACAGACTTTTTTGCCTGTCTCTCTTTTCTTTTTTCTGTGTTTCTTTCTCGGTTGTTATTCCTGTTTCAAAAACATAAGGAAAGCGCAACAAAAGGAATTCTTTTCTTGCACATGTATTGGCTCGAGGTTTAAGTGCTGGCTCACAGGATGAGTGGTGTCCCAGCATCTGGGACACAGCAGGCAGACACTTCCTCCCAGTCCCCAGCCCAATGCCCCCCCCCATCCCCCGCTGCCCCTGTTCCTCCCTCCATCCCCTGCTTCTCTCTTTCTTTTCTCTTACAGCAGTTTTTCACTACCTCTTCAGGCAGCCTTTTGTCCACATTCTGCCTCCCTCGCCACCCCCCCTTGGGACATCTTCCCACTTGCTCTAATTCCTCTCCATTTCCTCCTCAATTGCATCCTAAGTTAAACACTTGAGTGTATGGGCATGCACTCACTCAAGATAACTTTCTTTTCTCTCCCTCTCCTCCCTTGCTCACTCAGTCTCTGGACAGCTCTCCTTATTTCCCTTCTCAGAGAAGAGCCATCAACCAGAGATCATGACTCTCTAAGAGAAGACAAACAATCATCCATTCCTTCCTCCACGTTCAGAATGACAAATGGGGCCTCTCTCATCTCTCCCACACTAGGAGGGTTTCAGGGTCACTGTCTCCCCCTCGTTCTACAAATTGGACTACAAAAATGGTAAAAGACTCACTTTGACCTCCATTAAGAAACTCTGTGCTAGGTTAAGGGAGGCATCCTTGGGCAGATCCCCACCCCAAGGAGATGAGAGTGGCCCAGAGAGGCTTCCTCTCCTCCCTCCAGCTGGGATGTGGGATCAGATCCAGTTGGAGGTTAAAGTAGGGTAAGGTGTATAGTAAGAACCTTTCTACCTCAGTCCCACAGGAATTATGACAGGTGACCTAATTTCATCTCAAGTGACTCGGCAGCAGCCTCACCCTTGTCAGTAGAAAGTGGCGTTAGGAGCCTAATTACATGAGCGTGAGGCCTGGCACTGTGCAGAGAGAACCCACCAGCCCTGATGTAAACACTGCCTCCAAGCATAACCACTCCATCTCTTCCCACTTTCCAGCTTTATCCAAGGGAAGTATAGCCAACCTCAGCTCCTATTCCTAAACAACTCTATGCCAGCCTCTTTCCATGAAAAGAATGTGTTGTGAAGATAGCAGTAGGGTCTAAGGGTCCTGATTACTTCTCCGAAAGGAAGGCTGACCAAGGTGAGGCAAGTTCCCTAATGCTCCCACTCTGGAATTAGATGGGACCTCCGTCTGAGACAGGGTGAGGGTGGAAATACTCACCTACTACCGGCCTCAAAGTGCAATGACACTTGGAAGTTTAGATACGTGTGCACCATTCATGGGAGTCAAGACCCTTCCTCTCAATCAGGATGAGTCCAGCAAATACAACCTTGACTATTCTCTGAAAATCAGTGCTTCCAGAATGAGAATAGTTGCCCAGCTCTGTCTTCCATGGGGGAGAGCAAAGTGCAGAGGGGAATGGATCAGAGGGCCATTTTCAAGCTTCAATTCAGTTAAGTGTTGCACATCTTTGACCATCACTCTCCACCTGAGCTGCCTTCAGAGGTCTAGAAGGTGGGCTGCTGCAAACCTGACTGTCCTCTTGCCCCAGACACCTGATGGTGAGCCAGAACACATCACCAGAGATGGAAAGGCAGGCAGGCGGAGGCAAAAACAGGAGAGGATAAAAAATAGCCCCCTCTAAAAACTATGGAATCCTTCCTGGTAATCAAGAATTCCTTAGTACCAAGGATCAAAAGTGAAAAATGCTTACTAGCATCTGACCAGTCTTTAAGTGTCCCAGACCTTCCAGGACTTTCATCAAAAGGACAGCCCTACTTTAACATTCTCTCTTATGAAAATACTAAAAATATAAAAGAAAGCAGGAAAAGAAAAAAGATGTGTCATGAGCAAAGTCTCCAGCTAGGCACAGTGGGGGGGGAAAAAAAACCTGTTCTCTCTTAGAAATACTAATTACAGTGTTCACACATGCATACCTCATTAAAAAGTCAGTTTTTACACACAGCTACTCCCTACAACTATATCACAAATAAAAATATAAGAAGTAAGCATATTAAACAAGTTGTCTGTTCTCCTAAATGGCCCTTCGGCAACACTTATTTTAAAACAGTTGTAGCATAATGGTTAAGAGCATAGACTCTGGGCACAGACTGCCTTGATTTTCTCAACTGTAAAGTGGGGACCTAAAAGTCCTACCTGAAAGGGTTGCTGAGAAAATTAAGTGAATGTATATTTCTAATATGCTTAGAACATTGCCTGGCACACAATACGTGACGTACGAGGGTGATTCCTCACCCTGGACCTTTCCCAACACTAAATATCCCCAAGGATATAAACAAGAGGTTTTCCAATTCTTAAGGCCAGTAGGTTTCCCTTCCTGGTTTTAAGGTTCAAATATCTCCAGTTCGTTCACAGATTCAAACTCTAGCCAGTGGTGTTGAAAGCTCACTATGGCATCAGCTGTGAGTCTAGATGAAGGCTTCATGACAAATCCCTTGGGAATTCTGATCTCTTCCCCATCCCCCATCCAGAGACCCCACAGTTATCTTCATGCATAAATACGACTCTTGTGGACCCTCAAATAAATCACTATTTCTTTGGTTAATATGACCTCAATAAGCCCCTCTGTGGATTCATCTAAGCTCAGAAATGGGATGGGCAGTTTGCTAATAATACTAAGTACATCTAGGTGAACAGCTCAACTCTGTGGAGGCCAGCTGACTTCTAACATGGGAATGCTGTTCTGAGAGCACAGATCACATCCCTTATAGCAGCCAGCCAATTCAAAAAGGCACTCTAAAGGTCACCAGAGGGTAACAGACAATGCACTGACCAACCCACCTGCCACGAACTCACAGTCTGTCATTTAATTATTCAGCAAATATTTATTAAGAACTTACCTTGTGCCAATGTGCTATGAATAGTGAGACAAAATTCCAACCCTCATGGGGCTTATATTCTAGTGAGACGAATGAACCTACAGACAAAATAAATGGGTAAAATACACACTGTGGTAAATTCTCTGGAAAGAGAAAATGGGAAGGGGGATATTGAATTTTAAATGGAGTGGTTGTGAAAGGGCTCACTGAGTAAAGACCTGAGGAGGTGAAAGAGTGAGCCCACTGTGGTAACTGGGGAAGAACACTTCAGTAAGACAGCATAACACCAAGATTTCAAGGCAGAAGCATGTCTGATGTGTCTGCACAAGAAAACCACTGTGGGTGGAGCACATACATGAAGGGGGTGGGGGGAGTAGGAGATGAACAGGTGGGTGAGGGGAACAGATCACATAGAGTCCTGTGGAACTTGGTGAGAGCTTTGGTTATTTCTCAGCAAGGGAGAAGGAGCCACCAGAGGGTTCCCTGAAGGAGTGACAAGCTCTGACTTAAACTTAACAGGGTTATAGGGACAGACTGACATGGGACAATCATGCAATCAGGGAGGCACTGCAGCAACTCAGGCTTGGAGCAGGGTGTAATGCTGGAGGTAAGAACTGGGGGTGGTCAGATTCTGGACAAGTACAAAATGTGGGGCCAACAGGAATTATTGATTAATTAACTGTGGGGTATGAGAAGAAAAGAGGTCAAGAGTGGTTTCCAGTTTGGGTAGCTACAGTGTCTACTAATGAATGATATAACAGGTATGTGAATGATGCAACAAATGTAAAGAAATCAAGAGGAGCTTGGAGACAGCAGAGGACCCTGAGGGCAATACAGGAATCAGGAGAAGAACCATGTGTTTTAAAAGGGAGCACAGTGTCCAGCATGCCGTGAGCCTCCAATGCAAGTTTGTGGAATGAAAAGAAGTACAGTTACAGACTAAAAACCAAGCTGTACAAACAACATCATCTCGAGGGAAAATATAACTTCTATAGGAGAAGAGGCGCAAACAAAAGGAAGATGAACCAAACCAGAACAAACTCAAATTGAAGAACATTCTCCACACCTGAGATTCTATCTGCCCTACACCTGCAGCTGGCTCATTGGCTGGTAATGGAAACTCCTCTATTTTCATTTGCTAGGGCCAAGCAGTCCTTCATAATGAAGACACTGGACCTAGAGCATGTTAGTATCCTAATAACTTCCTAACAGGAGTAATAATGTTAAATTTGGGTTAAATTCCAGAAGAAATACCTCCAAGAGAAAACCCCCAAGCTCTCAGAGGCTTAGTAACAGGCCTACTGCCATCCTAACACACAGTAAGTTGTAGCTTCTCAGAGCTCAGTCCTCGGCCCTCTTCTTTATGTACACCTTCCCGCTATGGGACATCAGCCTGTCAATCTCACAACTCTAAAATGATTAATAAATTGATGCTTCTTAAATGTGTATGTTCTGCCTTGACCTCTCCTCTGAACTCCAGACTCATCTATTCAACCACTCACTCATCATGACATCTCTAACTTGTATATCCAATAGGCATCTCCAATTTAACATGCCCCTGACTGAACTCCTGACCCTGCCCAACCAGGGTCCTTCTCTAGGTTTCCCTGTCTTGGTAAATGGCACTGCTGTTGATTCATTAATGTTGCTGAGGAGCCATCATTGGTCCCTGCCTTTCTCTCACAGCCTACCATGAGCCCATCAGCAAGTCCTACCAGCTCTACCTTCAGAATACATCCTAGTCTGACTACTGCTCATCACCCACCAGCACAACCACCCCAAACTTCACCACCATTGCCTTCTAACCACCTCTACTCTTGCCTCCACCATGACCAGTCCTCCACACAGTAATCAGGGTGAACTTTTGACATCTATCAGATCATAACAGTCATCTGCTCAAAATACTTCAAAGACTTCCCATTACATGAGAAACAAAATCCAACCAGGCACAATGTGATCTGTCCCCAACTCTCTTTCTCTGCTGCCCTTGGAGTGTTCTGACATTCCTGCTGTTCTTTGAACCTATCAAGCAACCACTTTGCCAAGCAAGGCACTGTAAGGTTTCTCTACAAAGCCTTTCTTCACCACTTCAGATAGAATATGGCCATCATTTTTATGTGCCCATAGCACTCCATCCCTAATGCTAAAAGTGATTAAACACTTTATCATGGCATTCATTGAACATAGTCTGTCTTCCCTCCCTGAGGCCAGGAACAAAATCCCTTTTCCTGGAAATCAGTAGGTCCTCTAACGTTTGGTGTATAAATTAAGTTGAATTAAATTGCCTGATCATCCACAATTCTCTCTCCCCTTCTGCACTAACAAATGGCAGCAAGGAGTAGTGGAAAGAATCCAGGCTTCTCTAGTTAGGCAAAACTAGGTTCCAACCCAAGCTTTCCACCTTAATAGCTGTACAACCTTGGGCAGATCACTTACCCTCTCTGGGCTTCAACTGCCTCATTTGTAAAACAAGGCATGATGAGAGTCAACTTCAAGGCTACTGTAAGAATTAGAGGTCATACACATAAAGTGCCCAGCACAGTGCCTGGAACACAGTAGGTATAAGATAAATGGTGATTAGTATGATCATCTACGTTTCTTGTCTTTCATCTCTCTTTCCAGAACTCCCTAATGTTCAAAGAGATCCCAACAGAATGCGTTTTGTCCTGAGACAAAAGAGGTAACACAATGAGAAAGATGCAAAGGCATATGGATGGGAGGAGAGGCTTCACTCCAGGTGACGGAAGAAGAATTGGCAGAGTGAAGTCATGGGAAGCAAGATGACTGACAAGAGCAAGATATTCCCTTTCTCCCCTTGAGCCATCCCCTGCTTACTGAAGTGACCGTGACTGCAAAAGCCACGGAGGATCCACATCCCCATGGTGGTCATAGCTCTTCTGAGTGCCAGGGTGGGCCTCATAAAAGAGACTGGTTGCCACAGCAGAAAGGGATATTCAGGCTCTTCTAAATTAGAACAGGAATTTAATTAAACCAAGAGAGAAATGAGAGATGAGGAGATGATGAAGGCCCCAGGATATTTCCTTCCTTGGAGGGGAAGGGAGAAGGCAGGTCAGAGCTAGAGTTCACCCCCCTCTCCTCCCTCTGCCCCTCAACCCATCTCCTCCCACCCTCTCCTTCTGACTCCTCCTTGGCATCCCTCTTCCTCCTTTTTTGGACACCTAGGCCCCTACCCCAAAACCAGCCTTGTGCAAAGCTCTCCCTCAAGACATATGTGCTGCTGACTCATTCTCCCAGCTTGTAACAAAGCTTAAACTTTTAATTCCCCAGTTATTATCTTTTCTTGCTCTTTCTACTTCATCTTGCTTCATGTTATGAATTATGTACGGTACTTCTGGTACTCAAGAAAGACCCTTTATCAAATCTGTACAAGAGAGAATTCATGAGTGATTTTGATCCACCAAGAGCCTCTTGAAAAGACAAAGGGCTACCCAGGCCTGCAGAGAGTTCCAGCTTGAATATGTACATATACAGCCACCTGCAGGGTGGGAGGGGTGGGAGGGAGATGTGGTACCCTGGATGAGACCCCCAAATCCTTGTTTGGATACTTGTTTGAGTATAAGATACTCAAAGGACATTCTTTCTCCCGTACACATCTGCCTGTGGCAGGCTACTTAAAGCCGTGGCACATAGGGGATCGCGTCAGGTGGAACCTACCTTTCCGGGTGGGGAAGCTCACTGCAGATTTCGTGCAATCTGCAGCCCTAGGCAGTGCCTTAGCTTTATTTATAAATTGTAATCAAGATAAGTCCACAGGAGACTGCTTCCCAAATGCCTGAGACAGATAGTCTTGAAGACCCTCCAGCACAGGGGCTCTGTGTGTAGCAAGCTGCAGCACACATGGCTTGCCCTACTGAAAGGAGGGGAAAAGCCACATTATGTTTCTTCGGCCCCTCTGAATCTCCTCTGCCCAATCTCCTGTCTTTCTCCCTCCTCACCGCCCACTTACCCACTTCCTAAAGGCACCCAAGATCCAGTTTAAATAACCTACTTCACAGTTTATTTAGCTCTAAATGGAAGTCGTAAGACAAATGCAATAAATAACTTGGGCACAAAAGAGAGGCACGTACCCTCCCTCTCACTCTGTCACACACATGCACATACAGACTAAACACGGGCAATTACTCTCCGTGGTAACCCTTCCTGGGCACGGCCTGCTGAGAGTCTCAGCTGCTTCCAGTAGCATAGGATGGCAGGCCAGATTTCATGTTCCCAGGTAGACTAAGGTCCTAGATGGTAGACCAAAATGACTGGCTCAATGAGGCAATGGAGTTTGTAATCCCAGGAGGACTGGAGCCATGGATGCCTACCTCTTTCGGGAGCATGATCCCGGTGACTCGGCCAGCCATGGGTGCCTCTCTGCTATTCCTTCCCAACTCACTCAGGTGGCATGCCCCATGAGGGCATGTTATGCCACTCCAGTGCAACCTGCTAACAGGAACCCTTCACAGAGAGAAGAAGTGGGAGATCTGGGAAAGGGGAGGAAGGTGAAGAGAGAGAGCCCTGGATGAAAACCCAGGGAGAATGGGAAGCTTGTGACAGAGATGTGCCAGCCTGATTGACTACCCCAGCCCCATCTGTGTTTGGGGGGGGGGGCAGGGGGGCATGTACTACCAAGAACTTGAATGTGACTGTGACTGGTGGTGCAGGAAGCATGATCACCTGGATGGGTATGCATGTGCCTGCTGCCCTTTGACTCCTGCCTCTCCTGCCAAATCATTATGGGCAGGCTCTCTGATCCAATAGGACAGTTACAACCAGCAGCGCCCATGAAGGCAGGTGGGGGACATACCACAACCATTCAGATACAGGTGGAGGCTCCTGGGGAAGGACTCCAGTTCCCACACTCCCTTTCTTTTCTGCTTCATCTAGAAATCTGCTGCTTTTATACAAATTACTTGGGGGGTGGCAGCTTTGTTTTACATCATCAAGGAAACGGTTGAAAAAGGTCACGGTAGTACGATGTGTTGTGCACCAAGGAAAGAGAAAGATGCTAACGATATTTTGAATATATATTCTACCTTTATTCCAAGGGATCCCATTGACCATATCTGTCAAAACACATTTAAAGATGCTACATGAAAAATCTGCATGGTTAAGCTCAATAGAAGTCCTCCTAACATAACTCTTCATAACCTTAAAGTATTTTAATAATACCTTACATTTATAAAGCGTATCTCGGTGCACAAAGTACTTTCACACATACATTCTTCCTTAATTCTTACATCCATATATGAACTAAGGACTGAATTGGTATTACAATTTAACAGAAGAGTAAAATGAGTCTCATTGAGGTCAAGTGACTTGTCTAACTCATGACCGGTGGGAACCAGGGAGTTGATAAGAAACAAAACCTTGAATTGAACCCAAGCCTCCTGAGCACAATCCCATGTCTAATACTACTTTATTCCTTATGGCAGTCACTATACCAGCATCATTGGTTTTCTAAGACATTCATTCTTCAATGACATCACATAAGCAACTACTAAGTTCTGTTAAAATTAATGTAAAAAACTCAGTGTCACTAGAATGGAAAAGAAAACCTAAGTACCAAGCTGCTAATAGTAATATTGTGCATTCACAGTAAATGATTTCCATCAACGTGATTATATTAACAGATCGATCTATGATGCAGACAAAATCTATATTACCTATGTTTTTTACCTTTCACAGATCAGAGAATTTTCACAGAACAAAAACAAAAGAATATGGCCTTGCAATAGGGTCAACATTTTATTTTGCCAAGAAAAGCCATTAATATTTAAAATTTTAATTCAAGATCAAGTTGAATAAGTTCAGTTTCATGAAAAACTATACTGCCATTATTGTCTAATTGTACCAGACCAGTAAGAAGTTTACCAAGAGCTCAGCCCCAGACCATTCAGAAATATGGCTGTAGATAAAGTTCAAGTGCAAAAAGTCCTGCAGCATGTTAGAATTTGGTACCGGTGCAGTATCAGCATTTTGCCAGTTACTCAGAGGTTATACAAGTTGGCAAGAACACAACTGTCTTCAAATGCATTCAGAAACCATTTTTCACCAAATACAGGTATGGTTTTCAATATGCACATAATATAAACACTATATTTCTAAACCAAAACACAAGACACTAGAGAATCCAGTACACAGAGCAGAGACTTAAACAGCAAACAGATGCAAAGGAACAGAAAACGTGATGGGAGAATTCACCTTGCATGCCCTTGAAACCACCATACACTTTCTTTGAATAAGCAAAAAAATAAAATAAAATAAAATAAAATAAAATAAAATAAAATAAAATAAAATAAAATTTGCTCACTTAGCAAAACTGAGTTTAGAAGTGCACAGCTCATTCAAGCAAAAAGTCATGAAAAGAAAATTCAGAGGGTAAGTGATAAGTGTGTTTTTCAAAGTACTTTTGCATGTTTTATCTCACGTTATTACTCCAAGACTCTTCTAAGGTAGGAACATTAGGTGGTATTACCCCCATATTACTAATGAGCAGACTAATGCACATTTATTTATTCATCCACTCAACACTTAAAAAGAGAGGTAAGTGTTTTGCCAGCAATCACAGGGCTCCTGGCAGGAGCAGATCCAATGGCCATGCCCCTACCCTCAGTTGAGTATCAAATCCCAAGCCAAAAATAAAAAATGAAGCTTGTAAAAGGTTCAAGTCAAAGGTGGATTCAGTTACAGAAACTGATTCAAGAAACAAAACTGGTGTGTGTGTGTGTGTGTGTGTGTGTGTGTGTGTGTGTGTGTGTGTAGTCTTCAATTTGGGGGCTGTTCTTGGTCACCTTTCATCACAAAAGGCAGAGCATGCTTTTTCTTTGTTATGTTCCAAAACCTTAACTACCTCTCAGATTGCTTAGGTGTGGGTCTCTTTAAGAGCATTTCAGAGCCAGGTTCCAAGCCTGGCCGCCAACTGTGTCATGGAAATAAACTGCTAATTACATGCAAATGCTCTGTAAACACAATAATTACCGTCCCCCTACTTTTCACTATTTTTTTCCCTCTACCTGCCACTGGAAAAAGGGAGCAGGGAGCTGAGCTGGAGTGAAGCAGGAAAAGCAGACTGTAAGAGAGGTGCCAGCCCACTGTGGTGCCTCAGCATTGTGTCTCCTGACAGTGGCTCACTCACCCAAACACAGAACCTGTACCACGTACCCTGTGCAGTCCGGAAGCCATGGCACCTTCAGTGGGTTCACACAGACACTCTGTGAAATCAGTCCATCAGTGGATATTTGCTGAATATTTAATCATGTGTGGGGAACTGTAACTGATGCCAGAAGACAGAAGGATATTCCCATATGGAAAAGGGACAGAGACACCTAAAAGACAAGTCAAAGTAGGAGGATCTGGGGAGAAAAGCACCAAATAAATGCCACTCGCATTTAGGTCTGGGGGAGACAGCTCAGCAGAAAGATCCCCTCTCCTTTGAATTTCTCAGGGATAGTCAGAGAAGGTTCACTAGAAGAGATAGCACCAAAATCTTGGGGGGAAAACATGGGTGCAAGATCGGCAAAGATGCAAATGGAAGGTAGCAGAGGGACGGGAAGGAGCAGATCCATATGGTGGGTCGGGAGCAGAGATGTTCTGCCTGTGTACTCTGGGTGAATGGTTGGCACAAGATGTTACAAGTAAGAATCATATCACCATAGTGCTTCCTATGTGCCAGGCAGGTGCCAAGGGCTTTATCCATGTGATCTCACTTAAAAACCCACCATGCCATGAGGTGGGTCCCATAATTACCCTCACTTCACAGATAAGGAAACTAAAACACAGAGGTTAAGTAAGTTGTCCAAATCCCACAGACAGTATAAAGGTGGGACCAGGCTTCCTAACCACTGTTAAACCACCGCTAGCACCATAAAACAGTTTTTCAAAAAAGACCTTATTAGAACATTAGTGCAGAAAACTTGCTGGAAAAGGACACCTTCCAACATGAAAGCATTTTATCTACTGTAAACCTGTAAACAGGTTTATAATACAAAGCATTTATTCAATAAGGAATTGTTCACTCAAAAAATGAGATGATTTTTAGAAAGATGCAAATGTGAAGTCAGGGCTACAGATGACAGTTGCAGTCTTGAATCAGCATTGGCATCCAGTTTATTTCTGTATTTTGTTTTAGTTTCACAGTATTGAGAAAATCCTGAATCACACAGCAAAGTAATGGCGCACTTGCTGGTATCACTTTACATGAGCAAACAAGCTCAAGCCTGAATTTTTTAAAAGGCTAACACAGAATACACGCTTTCTAATCAACAGCACATTTACACAAAGTTCAAATGAATGCAGAAGATGGAATAGCGAGCTTTACTCTGAGGTCTGCAGAAAATGGAATTATTCCGGTATGACCACAGGTGGTCTCCAAGTATGAAAATGTGGTCTATAACTCATTGACGATATGTGACTTTTTAATTGTTTTTTTTCTTTTCATAATTTCCAACGTCCTCAACTCCAATATACCTTTCTTCATAGTTGAAAGTTTTAGAACTCAAATATATGAATATATAACATATAGAGTGTAGTAAGGCCTCCCTCACTTCCACCATGAAATGGTGTTATTATGTTTTTAGTAAATCTGATAATCAATGGTGTCTTGGATTTAAGGAAATGTCGCAGTTAAAAGATGTATTTTAAAAACAAAATTTGAATCCATTTTTGTAGAAGCCTCCAAAGCCTGTCTATGGATGTCAGTTGACAAGTCCCCAGTCTAGGGCAAAATGTCCAGAGGGCAGGGGAAAGAGGCACCTGACAAAGCACCCTCAAGGGGATGGAAATGCCAACAGTTCTCTGACCATCGCTGGCTGCTGTGATTGGTCTGCTCCTAAGGGTGAAGGGCTTAGCCTTAGGCTGCTGCTCCTCAAGAGGAAGGAAACTAAGAGGGGCACCTGGGTGGCTCAGTTGGTTAAGTGTCCGACTCCTGGTTTCCACTCAGGTCATGATTTCACGGTTCATGAGTTTGAGCCCTGCATCAGGCTCTGCGCTGACAGTTCAGAGACTGCTTGGGATTCTCTCTCTCCCCTCTATCTGCCCCTACCCTGCTTGCACTGTCTCCCAAAATAAATAATAAAAACTTAAAAAAAAAAAAGGAGGAAATGAAGAGACGCTGGTAGGGATAAAAATCAAAAGGTCATCCCAGGTGCCCTAGGGAATGGTCTCAACACTGTGGCTTCTTTGTTTTATTGCAAGTGTTGTGATTTCCCACAAGATCAGAGATAGTCATATGCAGATGATAAACCAAAACTAACTTATTAGTCAAATATAAAATCTATTCCTTGTGACTAATTCCACTACTCTGTCTCTCCATGAGTACAGGGGATACTTCGTTTTCTCTTGTAGACAGATAATGGGAGCTGGTAGCAGGGGGAGGAAGGCGGTGGAAAGTGGGCTTTCTCAGGAGTCCCTTTAAAAAGTGTTCCCAAAACGTAAAAGGGGGCCTCATGATGCCTAGCACCTTGGAGGAAAGAGACTCCTGTTCAGGCCTTCCCTTTCTTTGGGAGGGAACCGAGGTATAATTGAGGGTAGGAGTGTAGGTCAAGAGGAAAAGCATAAAAGCATTGGCTGGAACTTCAACACAGAAAAAGTTGACATCTGCAAAATGTAAAACTCGAAGAAGGCAAAGATATGTAAATCTAGATGTACTGTTTTGAACAGACATGAAGCAAGGAAGGGAAAAGGAGAGGGTCCTTAAGAGAGTTAGTTCTCTCCCAATACCCTGCAACTTTAAAGTCAGTTTCTGAGTGTTAGCTCTGAAAGAAAGCAAAAATGTAAAATAGCTTCTAAGTGCACAGTAGGCAAATGATGTCCCTGATCTACTTTCAGTTGCTCTGACTTCTTTGTCCAGCAGCCTGTCCAATGGCTGCAATTCAATATCACTAACCCTCCTTGAGTTCACAGGCCCTCACTGAAAACAGGCTCAGTCTACACAGGCTCCTCGAAGCTCCCTATAAATGAGCCATTCCCTCCTCAATCCTCCCAAAAGACCTTTGCTTATGTATGTCCCAATTGTTTTGCCTTGTTACAAGAATGTGTTTCCATGCAGGTCACTGATCACCACTTTCAGACTCAAATGAATAAATTAACTCTTTTCCTGAGAGTCCACTGTGTGTCAACCACGTTATATTAGACAAATATTGAATAAAGCATGACCTCACAGAAATCCATCTAGTGGGAGAGACAGGCTGAAGGCTTTTTGTTCACTATCTCCTACTTTGCACCCCACACTACCCTCCTCATGCCTAGCAGTTACAGTCATGTACAACACTGGCTGGTTCTCCAACTTTAGTGTGGCCTCACAAACATGAGGGAACTGTTAGAAATACAGATTCCTTCCTCCTACCTCTGGAGCTTCTGGTTCATTAGATTGGGGCAGGGCTCCAGAAACTGCAGTTCTAATAATTACCCCCAGGTGATTCTAAGGTGGACCAAACTCTGAGGGGCACTGAAAGTAAGTACTCAATAAATACTTTTCCAGTGAATGATAAATTAAGGGAAAAAATAATAGAGACCTCTTGGCTTGTCCAGTGTACCAGAGAATGGCCCTGTACCATCCTTGTTTGGCTGAGATTTCATAAGGATTTTGGGCTCCAGAATGATCCAGTGGAAAGCACCTGAAACAGCCGCTGAGCCACCAATGCGCCACCCCCAGTTAATTTCTGCCCCTTAGTCCTAAGGCTTAGTGTTGCCTCAAACTAGAGAGATCATAGCCTAAGGCTGCATGACACATCAGGCACCTGAGGCCTCTGGCCTTGGATCAGAAATTAAGCTGTATATTAGAGCAGGCTAAAAGAAAGGAAAGAAACCATGAGCCAGCCTAATTGCGCTGTGCAAACAAAAGATCTGGAGATTGGCCTGGTGCATGGTGTGAAATTCAGGCACCCGATCAGGAGGCAAACTTAGCATATTTGGAATAAACCCCAAACACTATGGCATCTCTAGTTTGCTAAATTATTAAGAAAGCAAGATGGATATGAAAGAGTAGGGATAATTTCAGGATGGAGGAAACTATGGATGGGAATATGTGAGCATGAGGGAGAAAGAAAGAAAATTACAGCATCTTCCCGTGGAGGGAGCCAGGGCAGGGAGCACTGTAGACCCCAGGCTCCAGCCCAGCCGGCAGGGTGCAGGAGGAAGGCATTTCAGGGTTTAGTGAGAGGACAAGCAATTAATGTAGAGAACAGGCTGCCAAAGGCATCAGCAGAAGCAGCAAACATAATGCATTTTAAAAAACAGTTAGACACACACTCTGAGGAAGAAAACAAGATTACAGAGTACAGTGCTAGTGAGGAAGGTGGGAGGGCCTGTGGTTTGGGGCGCCCAAATGTTCCCCAAATCAGTGTTCTGAATCAGGCAGAAGCAAGGCCAGGAGTTAAGTCAGAGGGCACAGGAGGTGTGGCGAAACTTCTAGTCACAGCTTGCCCTGCACATGGGCACACACATACCTCACTCACACAGGCACACACACACTCATTCTCTCTCTACTGGGGGCAGTTAGAGCACCAAATTAGAAATCAGAACATTTGGTTTCAAAACTCACTTCCTACTTCCTATATGCAATGAGACAGGTTTCGCAACTTATTCCACAGACTGAATATGTCCAGCAGATTTAAGAGTAACATTCCAAATCATGTTTGAATATAATATGTATTCTATATATATTCCATTATTCCAGAATCCATTATTCTACTCCCCTTTCAGTCTCTCCCCCACCTCTTTTCCTCCCTACCTTGCTCAAATTCCACTACCATGCTAAGACCCCTCTCTTGACCCTCTCATTTTATTTTACTCACCTGGCAAAACTGCCCAGGTAAAAAAAAAAAAAAAAAAAAAAAAAGCCAGCTCTCTAGCTACTCCCTGCCTGAAGCTCAGTAATGGAATGTGACCAGAGGAAAATACACACGTTCACTGGTCTCACCTCACCCTCATCGACGCTAACCCCAAGTGGGTCCTGGATGCTGCCCCTGATCAGATCCCCACTCCATTCACCCCCCACTCTCCTCGAAAACTATGTTACACTCTCTCTTCCAACCTCAACCTCTTCCTCCTCCCAGCCTCTGCTGATGACCTTACTACTTATTTCATTGAGAAAACAGAAGCAATAGGAGGAGAATTTCCACAAGTTTCCATTACCTCATCTACCCACATGGCAGCCTCTGCAGTCTTTCCCTCTAGGACTGTGGATGAACCATCGGAGCATGAGCCAAGCAGAACCCTCCCCACCTGTGCTCCAACCCCATTCTCTCAGCTGCAGTACGAGGCTCCACTCACGGTCCTCCCTCTCCTACAACAGCAATGATTTTTTTTATCTCAACTAGATCATTCTGATCAGTCAAGAAATGGGATTTCTTCCACTTGCCCCATCATCTCTGCTTCCCTTTCAAACAAAATGGTCTGTACAATTTTGCTGAGCTCCTCAACACAACGGTCGGTCTGTACTTACTGTTTCCAATCTTCACCCTTCTCCAATCAAGCTTTCCCTGTTCCTACTCCACTCAAACTGCCCCAGCTCTCAGATTGATCCAGGAGCAGTATTTGACTCAACTGGTCACTTTCCCTTTCTTGCATTCTCTCAACTTGGCCTCCAAGACACCACACCCCCTGATTTCCATCTTTCCTCCCTACTGCTCCTGATTAGTCTTTTTACTGCTACCTTCTCAATTCATCAGAATTGGAACTCAGTTCTGGAATCTCTTCTCTATAGTTAGAGATTCACATCCTTGATGGTTTATCCAGTCTTGTGACTTTAAATACCATCTATACACGGAAAACTCCCAACTTGACATCTCTACCCTAGGCTCTACCCTGAACTTATTTAACCAACTTCCTCTTACACCACCATGTCAAATAAGCATCACAAAGTCTGAGTTCATTTGCAAATTCAAGTTCTTAACTTTCCCCCAACCTACTTCACCTACAGTCTTCCCCCAAGTTAGTTAATATCAACTCCACCTTTCTTTCTGGTTGTCTTTCCCCATGCATCCAATTCACTAGAGAATATCACAGGCTTAACCTTAAAAAAATACCAGAATCTAGCCACTTTCACCTCCCCCACTGCTACCTCCCTGGCCCAAGTCTCATCATCCCTGTCTTAAATCACTGTAATACCGCTTAACTTGTCTCCATGCTTCTGGCCTTGCTCCTTTATGGTCTATACTCAGCAAAGCAGCTAGAAGGATCCTTTTGAAACATAACTCAGGTCATGTCACTCTTCTTCCCCAAACCCTCCCATTGCTTCCATTGGATGCAGAGTACCAACCAGAGCATTTACAGTGGCCTAGAAGGCTCCACACCATCTGGCTGGCTGTTCTGTCTCCTCCTGACCTGATGGTCTCCTACTTTACCTCTCACTCTACACTCCAACCCACTGGCCTCTTTGTTGTTCTTCAAATAGACCCAGAATGTGTCCATCTCAGCATCTCTGCAGTGGCTGTTCCATCTACCTGGGACACTTCTCCCCAGTTCAATACTTCATCGGCTCCAGGTCTTTGCTCAAATGCCATCTTCTCAGCACAGTCCTCCCTGACATCTCAGTTTAAAATTGCAACCAACTTCCTCCTTCTCCACTTTATTTTTCTCCACAACACCTACCACAACAGATATACTGCATGCTTTAGTTATTTATCCTGCATGTATTTCCCAATAGAATGTAAGCTCCATGAGGGCAGGGACTTTTTTCTATTTTATTCTCTACTGCATCCCCAACATCGAGACAGCTCCTAGCATGTAACAATCGATATTTATTAAATAAATGAGTTAATGAATGAATCTATGTAAATAGAGAAAATGTAAATAGAGAAAAGGTGGAGATTCAGAAGAATTTGCTTTGAGTTTAGAAAATAGCTTTCTCCTGCCTCTGCTCTTTCCCCTCCTTGAAGAGTCTGGCAAGCAATGTGTCTTGCCCATCACTTGGGAGGAATTAAGGGAAAGTATCATAGTTCTTTATAAGCACACACACCTTGCCTCTCAACCTTAACAGAAAAGGAGACAGACTAACGTCTAACATCCATTTATCAATCCCTCTGTGGGTAAGACAAGTCACAGGTGAACAAACACTAGTATCAGATTCCAAGTGTCATCTGTATTATGGGTCCCAGACACCTGCAAGAACACAGGAAGAGGATAGTGCAGATGGGGTGGGGGGACAAATAAACAAACAATATATTCCAGAGCATGACTGATCCTGGATACAGGAGTCTACAAATTTTATCAACTATATCTGTAATCCTAGGTCAGCTAGTGAACCTTACCATTCTAGCACCACCCAATGATGGCAGGCTCCTTCCTGTCTGCTCTTTGTCAAATGAGTTTTGAGTATGTTCTGCTCCCAGGACACATAGAGGAGGTAGTGAGAGAAGACTAAAGCAAAGATGAGTAGACACATTCCCTAGTCTCATGGATTATAGAACCAAAAACATTCTCTATAGATCCCATAAAATCAGAGAAACTTTAGGAAGCTAGAGAATGGCAGTTTTTCATCAACCTTGGATATGGTGTTATTCTTTCAATGTTATTGCTTGGGGAAGAAAGGATGGAAGGAAAGGAGAGGAGAGGAGAGGAGAGGGGAGGGGAGGGGAGGGGAGGGGAGGGGAGGGGAGGGGGACAACAGACCCCAAATGGAGTCACTTGTGCTAAGCCCCACATCAGCAAACAAGGCTTAACATCTAATCTAATTGTAGTTTCAACCTCTCCCAGCAATGTAACCTTTAACCAGTATTATCTGGAATTACCTGATCAGTATTAGTGAGGTAATCTGACTGATAGAGCCCTCCTTTTCCCCCAAAAGAAGGTGACTTTGCCTGAAACAGTCCATTATTTGTTAGAAACTTTTTTTTTTCTACTCCCTTCTGCCTATAAAAGCCTTCTCTTTTGCATAGCAATTTGGGGCTTCTTTCTGTTTATTAGATGGGATGCTGCCTGATTCATGAATCATTAAATAAAGCCAATTTGATCTTCAAATTTACTCAGCTGAATTTTGTTCTTTAACAGATTTGGTGGCAGTTATAGGTACTTCTGAGGGCTTTGGGGACAAGAAGAGACACAGGTATGATGCCTGCAAACCTATTTGAGCTCTTTGTCTTTCTCACCATTTCTGAGTGCTGTTGCTAAATGCCACTTGGTTCTGAGCTCTGACAGCTTTGCATCAAGCTCCAGACCTAATTGGCTTTGAGTCATTTCCATGTTGGGAACTACTGGTAGTTCAGACTGCAGTACTCATTTAACTGGTGGAAACTCGCAGCCCTTGATTTTGTCCCAAGATCTACATGGGAATTGTTAGTGGCAGGTCACAACTCCCCACTTATGTGGAGCCCCAGCCCACAGACCCCATTTGTTGAAGTCTGCTGGTTCTGTCCCTTCCCCAGTCCTTTCATGGTAGCAATTGCTGGTGGTGTGCACAAGGCCTTCTCCTAGCCAAGACGCAGTAACATCTCTTGGTTACCGCCACTATGTTAAGGTGCACATGTTCGTTTGTCTTATTTTGTGTAGGCCAACGCTATTGCTAATGGGAAGCTTAGAAGCAGCTGCAAAATTGGTGCGCATACATAGAGCATTTAAAAGCTGTTGGAGTACTTACCACATAACCCCAAACTCCTGTTAGGATAAGCTGGTCACAGGACAGGTTAGATAGGCACAGGCCAACCTGCCAACCTCAAGAAAATTTCTGTGCAATGAGGTACACTGTGAAACATGGCACAATCCCCAATCCAGCAGTATATCTCATTTAGGGATTAATTTGTCTCCAAGACAACCAAAGGCTTAGCTAAAAAATAAACAAATAATACAAATAGTATCCTTAAATTCCAAAGAGTTGAGTTGTCACTTTCCAGCACACTAGCTTATTTTATGTCTACAAACTATGGTTCCAGAATATAAATATCTACAAAAATGGCAAAATCTTACTAAAGACCACCTAGAATTACAATGGCCATTATGGGGAATATTCCAATCAGAAAAGATCATTCATTTCAGAAGTACACTTGAAAGTAAGGGTTCCTGAATTAAACAGACTGTAGACCTATTTTAATTGCTATGCAAAAGATTCCAAAGGCTTCTAGATTCTAAAATGGCTTCATTAAAAAAAAAAATTGTTGTATGACCTCCTGGGTGACTCAGTTGGTTAAGCATTGGACTTCAGCTCGGGTCATGATCTTACCACTTGTGAGTTCAAGCCCCATGTGGGGCTCTGTGCTGACAGCTCAGAGCCTGGAGCCTGCTTCAGATTCTGTGTCTCCAGCTCTCTCTGCCCCTCCCCTGCTCATGCTCTGTCTCTTTCTCTCTCTCTCAAAAATAAATAAACATTAAAAAAATTTGTTGCAAAGGCTAATGAAAAATTAGAGACAGGAGGTACCTAAAATGAGACATGCTCCCCTCTATCCTTCTTTACCTGAGTACTCACAGTCTAATCCCCCAACCAAATTACCTTTCCACTCTGAAGAGGCTACAAAACTGTAAACAAAGTCTGTCAAGTTAGTAGGCTTATAGATATCCTCATCTACTCTTGAAGGAGAGCCCCCATATGGCTCCCTCCCGGGATTGATGGGACTCTGAGGAATTTTCTGGTAAACTGCTGTTATTCTCTTAAATAGCAAGAGAATCTAAATTGAAGTTAATGAAAAATCTTGCCAAATTCTGCTAGATATGGAGGCTACAGAGGACATCCTAGGGAAACTGGCAGAAGCCAGCTAAGTGTAAAAATTCTTGCCAGAGTCAGCTCTCTCAGATCTCTGTTTGTAGGGCCCAGTTGAAAAAGGAGGATAAAATTTCACTTTGTCTCTTTCTTTCCAAATCTAGACTTATTGGTTATTGATCTTTTCTCTCCCAAGGATGACTGCCTCCTTGTCTTGTTCTGTGCCCTAAGAATTTGGCTTGGCTATCTGCCTACCTGAAACATGCAAGCTGTCAGTTCCTTCTTTTGGCTATCTTTGGAGTAACTCTACATCTTGCGAAGATATTATCTTTTGTACTGTCTTTGAGGACACCTCTTGGGTCTATGAGGTTGTTTAATACTGCCAGAAGTTTTACTGTCCGCTGAAATCTGTAAGATATTTGAAATAAATTAGTAACTATGATCAGAAATCTGGCCCAGTTGGAAGCTAATACTCAGAGCCTAATAGCAATATTTTTAGACCTTGTCCCCTAAATTATATGTACCCAGACGAAAGGAAAAAACATTCCAACACAAGTGAATGGGTATGTCAGTCCTCTGATAAGCAACCAACCTCACCTATTCATTTCAAAAGGCTTGTAGACATTGTAAAATTCTGGCCTCGGGAAACAAAAATCTTTGGAGGAACTTAATTTTTTCCCTGTACCTTTGAGGTATAAGTGTCCTACCTGGTCTTCTTCAAGAACTCTTAGCTAGGCCATCTCTTTGAAATGCAAACATCAGGAAGGTAATTCTTACCAAAAGAAGAACAGAAAGGGGAAATGTTACTTTAAAATTTAGGCAAATAGGGGCGCCTGGGTGGCGCAGTCGGTTAAGCGTCCGACTTCAGCCAGGTCACGATCTCGCGGTCTGTGAGTTCGAGCCCCGCGTCAGGCTCTGGGCTGATGGCTCGGAGCCTGGAGCCTGTTTCCGATTCTGTGTCTCCCTCTCTCTCTGCCCCTCCCCCATTCATGCTCTGTCTCTCTGTCCCAAAAATAAAAAAAAAAATTAAAAAAAATAAATAAATAAATAAAAATAAATAAATAAATTGTTAAAAAAAATAAAATAAAAAAAAATAAAATTTAGGCAAATAAAAATCTTAAGTGTCTTCTCCATAAATACTAATAAAACGCATAGCCATCTGAGCAGGTAATCTTAAATTATTCCATCTGCTAGAAAGGTATTTTGGATCCAACCTCTTCTATAACTACTTGACTCATGTCTAAAATTTTAAATGGAAGATATAAGGTCTTTTTGCATCCCTCCATTTATGTGTATCTACATATATGTGTTACACATGTATGATAACTTTCTATCTTGGGATGGTATTACCAAAAACAATTTGTAAAAGAGCTCTATTTGATTGGCCTAAAGAAAATTAAGTGCTTATATGAATCCCGTATTCATAAAATTCTCAGAATTATAATGAAAACTAACCAAATGTTTTTCAGGTTCCCATGATCTCAAATAATCTTTAGTAATTAAACGCTAGTTTGTTTGTTTAATTAAATAGACATGTCTTTAAAGTTACCAACATTAAAAATAATGCAGATATACAACTTTTATTCTACCTGGGTTTACTAGTCAAGCAAACTCATATTATTTCTGTTACAAAACTTGTCAGCAAGAAAAATAACTTGGTATGATGAAATTTTCATAAGTGGTCTAAACATATTCATTAAGAAGAAGTGAATTAAATAGATGTAAGTGGGATAAAAGTCTTAAGATGTTTTTAATAGTTTCCACAAATCCTTTTTGGTAACCTGAAACCTTAAGATTTAGCTAAGTTAAATTAAATTATGGATAGTCATTAAATATCTGGATCATTTCCAAATAAGATAAAATACTGAAATACTAATTACTGAATATAAGTTTATCCACTTTTGACTTCCTTTTACAGATGAACTAAAGATATTTGGTTCTATTAGTTTTGTGCCGTGCTGAAAAATTTACTATGAGAATGCCTATGTTTCTAGAAATTATAAAAAAAGTATGTCTGCTAATCCACAGAATGCTAGGGTAAGAAACACCTCATAATTGTTTACTTCTTTATTCTTACTAAAAGGTAAGATTTTTTTTAATGTTTATTTATTTTTGAGAGAGAGAGAGAGAGAGCAAGAGAGCACAAACTGGGGAGGGGCAGAGAGAGAAGGAGACACAGAATCTGAAGCAGGCTCCAGGTTCTCAGCTGTCAGCACACAGACCCATGTGGGGCTTGAACCCATGAACCATGAGATCATGACGTGAGCTGAAGTCAAACGTCCAACTTACTGAGCCACCCAGGCGCCTCTACAAGGTAAGATTTTTGAGGGTTAAAAATTCTAATATATGTAATTAAAGCCACTAAGGTTGGTAGAATAGGAATCTTTGGAAAGGAATTTTATGCATGGTCAGGACTGGCTAAGATTGGAATGAATTTAATTAAGTGAATGTGTTTTAATATCAAAAGTAAGCTGGTGCGAAATTAGAATTTGGTTTTCTCTCTCTTAAAAGAACAAAGTTTTATTGGACTATGGGCCTGCTCTTGATAACATACTGTAAAAAGTTTCTCTTTTTAAGTAATCTGCCTGAACAGCAAAGATTTTGTGTCTTACCAAAATAATTTGCCATGCTTCATGTTATCTTTACAATATGTCAGGTCATTGATTACCTAAGAAAACTGAGTCTTCTCTATTTAAAAGCTAAGTTTTTTCCCCCCAACTACTTAATTTTCTGTAATTGCCTATAAAGTCTTTAAGTGTCACTATGATTAAATGTGTAACTAAGTATTGTTTCACAATGATTTATAATCCAATTTGACTGTTTTAAAACCTTTGATATTTTTGACAAACTTCACAAAATTAAATCCTAAATGAAATTTGTTTGTTTTTTTTGTTTTGTTTTGTTTTTTACTTAGAACTATCTTTGGGATTTTTTAGAAGGTCCCTAGAACATATGAAAAGATTGTTTTCTTATAAAAATGAGATGTTAAACTAATTAGGCTTATTTGATATGCTAAATTACATAGGAAGCACTGTCAAAAAGAAGTAATACTAAGTCCTTATGCTGTATTTGTATAGGGAAATCTTATAAGTGTTCTAGAAATTGTATGAAATTCCTAGAAATCTCATATGTCCTGGTATATAATGTTATAAGTCATAATGATAAATGTTAAAATGCTATGTGTGATAGAAATAACCAAATTTCCTTCTTAATTTCATCATGACAAACTCTTATCAGACCTTTAACAATGGACACTTTTGTCATTTATAATAGGCATTTATTGTTTTACTTAGATGCTTTTGCAAAAATGTTCCACAAAGGTGTTTCATCTTCAAAGAGATCCATTGGAAGGACTTTGATTTGGCAAGCACAGGTTCTGATAACTTTAAGATAATAGAACTTAACTAGGTAAGAATTTCTATAACTAATGGAAAAACTGTATTCAAGCAGAACAAGTATTAAGTACATGGGACTGAATAAACCAAGGATAGTGTTTATTCTTTAGTTATAATAGTTTAATTATAATAGTTACAATTCTTTATGACTTTTTGTTTGAAACATTGCTGGTTCTTTAATGTTTTGTTTTTCTAGATATAAGAAAACCTTTTCTTAAGCTATCTATGGCTTACACAATTTGGTAAAGTATATCTTTGTAAACAAAGATGAAACATTTACTTTTTCTCCCTACCCAATATGTCCAGAAATTGGAAACTCTTCATTATTTTTTCCATGGCAATATAATTAGTTATGTGCACAAGTTCAACAAGAATCCATTCTCTTTGTAAAAGGACACAATGGAAACACTGGTAGTATTCCCAAGGTTTTGATTAGAATGTCATATTTGAGAGATATGTACAGACTCAGATATGACCACAGACCTTAAGTAACTACTTGGAAAAATCATCCTGATACTTTGCTTATAAGGTTCCTGGCAGCTTTACCAGGTTAATTAAGGAATGTCACTGCCTGGTAGACCCAGGAACATCAAGATCCTTTGAGGGACCTTGAGAAGAGAAGAATTTACCCAAACTATAGGTATTACAGGCAAAATCTATGGCAAGCCCTTGGCTTAGCTTCCCGGCCTCAGAGAATTTTAAGAATTCAGTCTGAGATTTCCTATGAAAAGTTCCAGCATAGCAGTCTTTTAAAAAGCTTATATATAGTCAATAACTATTCTTGCTGCACTTATGTAAATAATCAGGCCATGTTTAATGCAAACAAAGTAGTATTACTACGATTATCTTTGGTTAGAAAACTAGGGGTAATTATAGAGAGAAAAATTAGTCTGCACCTTTGTAGGTATGAGATTCTAGTCTTGTTAATTGTCTTTGAGGTTTTATTATATACCTATAAACTGGACTGGATCCTGAATTGTTCTAGTTTCCTCAAATATCTGGTTACAACTCTCCAAACTAATGTTTCCAATTAGTTCCCTTCTGATTTGGAATCACTATAAACAGAGACTGTCCTTGAATGTCCTTGAAAGGCATTATACTAGATCGTCCTTACTACCCAGCCAACCTTCAGGAATTTTTTTTTTTTAATATAATTTATTGTCAAATTGGCTAACATACAGCGGGTAAAGTGTGCTCTTGGTTTTTGGGGTAGATTCCTGTGGTTCATCGCTTACATCAAACTTCAGGGATTTAAACCTTGAATATACACCTCACAGCTGAAGAAGGTCCACCTAACATCTGGTCCTGTACACCAGTTACAGACCTCAAAATCAAATTGATGAGGAAGAGACCACCCAAGACGCTGGATCAAGACTTCATACTTTAACTAAACATAAAACTCTTCTTTTCTTTCTTTCCTTAGTTCTGGCGTTGGTCTTGAAAGATAATGCCATCATCTGTATCTCCTAGGCCATTGCTAAGAGAAGTGATCTTTCAGACAGCTAGAATTGTCATCGAAAACTCTAATTTGTCCATTAACAGTGCCTCCTTAGTGGGAATGGTTTGTGCCCCAGAGAATTTATCTTTGTCTGTAGTGGTTATCATTCACAGTCTAAGAATGCCTAGATAGCTGGTATATAACTCGGCAATACCTTTTAGGTTATCTAACTGTGCCCCTACTTTTTCACTAATAGACTGTGCTACTTCATTGGTCAACTCCCCTGAATATACAAGATTGAGTTAGAAAAGACCTACCAGGAGGTGTTTTATGACTCAGGATTTGCTTCTTTTGTCAGCTTTCTACTTCCCTGGTTAGGAGCAAGTACAATGAGGCTCTGGTCAAGAAACTCTCCTTAACTCTTGAAAGTTAAGATTCTGCTGGTAAAGCAACAGCTGCCCAACAAAGGTCCTTAGACTCTCTAGCCAAAGTTTTTCTTGATAATAGGGCAGCCCTAGATTGTCTTAGCTGAGCAAGAAGGTGTCTGTGCTGTGGACAATACCACTTGCTGAACTAGACTAACACTTCTAGGAAAGTTGGAACTTAGCTATATAAGATCACTGAACTTGGCTTAAGGAGCCAAGTCAAGAAGCCTTGACTCCTTCAACAGGGTATTTCTTTGATTTATTGGATTTTGATTGGTTTGAATCTTGGGGACCATCGCTCTAAAGTACACTCTAGACATTGGTAACTATCCTGCTTATATTAGTAGCAGTAGTAGTCTCCCTGGCACACTATATTCTCTCAAAAGCTTTAAATGCAAATTTACAGCCATGAACCACCAAGCAAATAATCTCCCTAAGACCAGAAATGCCAGAAAAGGAACAAAGAAAATGACTGAAGTCAAAACTGAAGTTTTGGCCTATAAATACCATTGAGATTCAGGGGGAAAAAAAATCAGGACCTGTGAATATCATATAGAGGACCAGTAAAAGCTATAAGAACTTCAGGGCAGTAGCTGCAAGTGGCACTAATGCTTTAAATTTTCATCACACCTTTCAGTTAATTCTGAATCACAATTCTGATCAAAAAGGGGGAATTGTTAAAGAAAAAGAGAAAGGAGGAGGAGGAGGAAGAGAAGGAAGGAAGGAAGGAAGGAAGGAAGGAAGGAAGGAAGGAAGGAAGGAAAGAAAGAAGGAAGGAAAGAAGGAAGGGAGGAAGGGAGGAAGGGAGGAAGGGAGGAAGGGAGGAAGGGAGGGAGGGAGGGAGGGAGGGAGGAAGGGAGGAAGGAAGGAAGGAAGGGAGGAAGGAAGGAAGGAAGGAAGGACCTCAAGTGGAGTCACTTGTGCTGAGCCCCACATCAGGAAATCAGGTTCATTATATAGTTTCAGCCTCTCCCAGGAATGTAATTTTTAACCAGTGTATCTAGAATTACCTGATCAGCACTAGTGAGGTAATCTGCCTGACAGAGTCCCACCCTGCCCCCAAAGGAAGGTGACCTTGTCTGAAACGTTCCACTCTTTTTAGAAACTTCTGTTTTCAGCTCTCGTCTGCTTATAAAAGCCTTCCGTTTTGTATAGCTCCTGGGAGTTCCTTTCTATTTGCTAGATGGGATACTGCCTGATTCATGAATCATTGAATAAAGCCAACTTGATCTTCAAATTTACTCAGCTGAATTTTATTTTTTAGCATTGGGCATAACACACTTGAACAAAATCTACAGGCAAAAAGTGAATAACTGTTAACTATTTAACAAATATTGACTATGTGCATCTGGAAGCAGGCAACTTAAAACAGAGCCATAGGCTGTTATAGACCAAAGAACTGAGACACGAGGAAGACTCAGAAAGCATCCAGACTACAAGTTCCCTCTTCTTACAAAAAACCAGTAAAGTCTGTAAAAATCTCTTCTCCCACAGCAGCACAGAGCATCCTATTCAGTCATAACAGATACAGGTGGCATACCAGGAGAAAGGGCATGTCTCCAAGAAATTTGCACACCTGCATGAGTTTATCAATACCCAGTGAGAAGAGAAATAGCTCAAGCTATGGAAATATAGATGAAAAATAATGGACTTTAAGAACAGAGGTTTCAGTAACTGCAGACAGAGACTGGGAACCCCTGCAATCTGTATATTAGTCCTGGCAACACAAACAGCAGACAAAACGAAACCAGATATACAACACAGAAATAAGACTCAGACCAGATCAGTAGACAACCAGTTCTCAGGGCCACATCCAATCCAGGTGACCAATGTTGGAAGTTAATACGAGAGCCACAGTAGCATTTATAGAATGAACTCCACTGATCAGAGAGAAAATATACTGTACTGAAGAATACCTATCAAGGTTAGGAGAAATAAAATGAATTAAACTAGTAAGAATAAGGGAGGATTTGCAAGTTGAGGAGACCTTCACAGAGACAGTCAAAACAGGAAGAAGCAGCCAGCAGGATTGTAGACTGCTTTGCATTCTTTCTACCACAAGAGGGAGGGAAGCCAAGAATACAGTTGGAGTTGGACCAAGCAGAGTTGAAATTTGGGTAGACTAAGTTGAGCAAGCATGACACCAAGTTGCCCTGACAGTAAGAACCCTCCCAGCCCCTTACAAAAATGTATTATCATGAGAAAAGCTATATGCAAATGAAGTTAAAAGTAACCAGCAGCAGAGTATACAAGGTCATAGGAGGCATTGGGAAAGAGTCTGTGTAGCAGAAAAGGGATGCAAACAGGATGAAACATTTAAATTGTATCTAAAGCGGCTAACCTAGGTCCATATGCTTGAGAGAACTTCTGTGTACCGTGTAAATCTGAAGGTTCTAATAACTGGTTTGAGCATAACTGGCGCCAGTATGTCTTACATATTTGTTGCCATCATGGAATAGAAGAGGTGCTGGACAGGGAAATAGGAGCTCCCCTGTTCCTTGTGGCCTATGTGAGAAAATCCACCAACGGGGCGAATTGAACCTTCCCAGAATGAGTGGCAGGAAGGGCAACCAACAGTTACATTTGCATCTTATTGGTGGTGGCGGTGATAATGGCAGAGAGAGATTTTCTACACGAAGAAACCTATGCATATGTATTACCTATATTTATAATACTGAGTTTATTAGTTGTGCATGGTTAATTCCATTGTGTGCAACCACTGCTAATAGCTATGTGAAATTTTGTCATTACCAAGTCTTGAGTTAAAATAAAAAGAGGACAAATACTCAGGAAATGCTGAGTTGGCTATTTCTTGCAATTTTTTTCAGCCAACATCTTTCTTGGGCATCTCTCATCTCACACTTACAATGTATAGGAACACTGAAATGAATGGTAAATGAATTAGGCTGTACTATTTATCTTCCTCTCTCCCTGAGCCCCTGATCTCCTCTCCAAGCGGAATGGCTGGATTGGGATAAATTAAAAGCATGTGTGATGTAACTCCACTGTGTATGATGTAAGTCTACCTCTCCCCAGCACCATGCAGAATGGACTACTCTGAACCTGCTCTTCCTGTAGCAGACAGTGCTAACGCCAGGATGAGCATCCAGCTTCTGTAACAGAGTTCTGCCTGGGTCATTCTTCACGCCCCAGTTCCCTGCTCAGCTGACGCCCAGCCTTTGCCGGCTCTTTCTTCCTAAGGAGCCAGACCTTGTCCTTGTTCCACTGGCTGAAAAATGGGTGTCTTTTTTATCCAGTTTCTCCTGAATCAAGGTATAGTTACCCACCTCTGACTATCACTTCTTCCTATGGATTCCTGGCTCCCTGCCCCTAGAGCTAATGTTTTGGAAAGTAACTTCATTTCAAAGTGGACATACGTTCATTCTGCCCCGTGAGCAGCAAGCTACTTTTGGAAACCAGCCCCACAACTCAACTAATTCCCTCAACCCTTGTTTTTCAGCCACAGGGGGTAGCAGGAGGTCAGTAAACTGAAATTCGGCGGCGACAAACTAGAAGTCAGAGGGAGTGTGAGCCTGTGGTCCTGGGAGCCCGTGTAATGAAAAGTTTCAGAGAATTAGCATCTTGACCTCTTCTCCTCCCTGCTTCCTCACTGGACCAAAACTAGAGAAGAGGGCAAGATCATTGTCTCTGTGTGACCTCCATACCTGTGTTATACAGGTAACTGGAGACAAATGGGAATTTAAAGAGAGCACCATGAAAGCAAGCATCATAGCACCCTTTTTCCCTCCACATTTCCCTAGTACCTAGTACAGTGCTTGGCATATAGTAGACGCTCACTTAATTATTTGTTGAATGAATGAATGAACAAAGGATCTAATGCAAATGACTGGTCATTCTTCAACTGTGTTCATACTTGTCTCAGCACTATTTGAGCCCTGGCTCAGGAGGACCAACGGATCACACCTGTATGTTCAAATGCAACACTTCTCCTTCTAGGCTTTCAATGCATTTATCACATCACTTAGGTGAGTCTACACATATAATTGAAATACATCACTTCCAGAGCCCCAAAATGACACCAGCCACTGTGGGGCCAGTGCAGAGATGCCTGGCTAATCTGAGTGACATGGCCTAAAGACATCCTTCATATCTCAAATAGGGAACAACTATACTCATCAGTCTCTTCTCCCTTCCCTCCCTCCTGCTACCCCCCACAACTGGTGAGAATCTCAGAATGTCCTCAAGGTGTTTCTAGGTCACAAATAACCCTTAGGGTTGCTGGGCATAAGCTTGTCTTTGGGACTTCTTCACTGCCCTTTAGAGCTTTAGCATAACAGCTTGTGGCTCTATTCTGTAAACCTCAGGCCTGAATTGCTCACCTGCATGGAAATGGATCTAGGTTGGTAAACATTTACTAAACACCCACTACAGGCCTTACACAAATCCTGGCTCTTCGGGCATTACAATCTGGTTGAGTCTCTCCTGGGACATAGCACTTCCTTTCCCTCCAGTGTGGATTATATCTAGAGATCCACAAAAGTGAAACCAAAGACAAAGCACAAAAACAAAAGCCAAGGGTGTTTTGTGTAAACTATACTGTGCCCCACCCAGTAAGTTTTATACAGATGGAATCAGGTTAAAAGGAAACAGAGGGCACCTTAGGGTAAAGGCAGCCTGTGAAAGTAGAGATAAGAGGCATGATCATTCCAAAGTACCTGCTTCAGCGTGGGCTGGCTGGATTCATATGAGAGTACAGACCTTGTAAGCACCTGTACAAAGGCAACCTACCCAAACTGTTTTGCCCACTTAGGTTCCCTTTGCATCAAAGCACACACCTCCCCGACCCCTGTCATTTTAGAACTTGAACTTTGCCCATGCCTTTCATAACTTGTTAAAATAGGACTCTGAGAGGCAGAAGACACTTCAGTGGTCACCCTGTCTAACTTGTGTCCCATGCAGGAGTCCCTTGCCATCCCTGACAGGCAGTTAGGCAGCTTTGTCTTATGCACTAACTCAGAACCTTCCAAACATACCTGATCATATGAATCACCAGAAGCACTTGTAAAAAGTATAGCCCACTAACGATTCAAAACTACACAAGATCAACACCTGCATAAAAGGGCCTGTGAACCTGAATTTTTAACAAGCATCCCCAGTGAGTCTTACAATTAAGCATGTTTCTTATGTGCATATAATGCAGTGGTTCTTGACAGTAGCTGCATATTACAATCAGCTAGGAAGTTTAAAAAAAATCAATGATGGGCCTTTACCCCTAGCCATTCCTACTTAATTTGTCTGGAGTGAAGCCCAGAAGGTATAAATTTTTAAAGCTCCTAGCTGATTCTAATCTGCAGCCAGGGTTGAGAACTACCGTAATATCTTTCCAACCTGATGGCAAACTCTTTGAAGCAACCAAGAAATCTATACCTTTTGGTACTCCTCACTGAACCCCACCACCATGCTGAACCTGTAGTGAAACATACTCTATCACTACTAAGTTGATCTGATATAACTAGCTTTGTTCACCCATCCAATGGGATGTAGCTTCCTAACTCTGTTGAGAAACTGTATACTTCCACTCAGCAAGAGGCCAGACACAGGATACGAAGTGCTATGACTTCTCACAGTGGAGTCCAGCCCCACTGTCCCCACCGCCCCCACGCACACAAACTGACATATACACAGACATATCCCCAGCCTTCCCTTTCCCCAGACTAACCAGTCCAAACAATGCCAGAAGCCCCATTCTAGGGCTCTTCCCTCTGGATCCAGCCCCCTGCCAGCTCTACTCACATTGTACAGCACGGTGGTCCATCCTTCCATGGTGATGCATTGGAAGACAGTCAGCACAGCAAAAAGGATGTTATCAAACTGGGTGATCCCATCGTTGGGGCCAATCCAGTCCTTGCATTCATAACCAGCTGGGCAGCCCTGCACACCACATGGGTGAGGAGGGTCAAATCCTTCCAGAATACCTGCAGACACATTCAGAGGGTAGGGGATAAACCACATGATATTTTAGCATGACCTAGAAATGACCCCCAGGAAGCCACAAACACTCAATTCTATTTCTTTGTCTCGGGCTCCCACCTCTGGCTTCTTTATACCTCACAGCTTACATACTGTGTGTTCATCCCAGTGCTTCCCAGCTTCCTCTGAGGCCACATGGCCTTCACTTTCTTCAGGCTACATCTTCTACCCTTGCCTGAGTACCACAGGCATGGACAGACTGGATCACATAGAACAATCTGAGGTGAAGGCAGAATCTTCCTGATTTTCCAACTTCAGACTCAGTACAGACCCTGAGTTCTTCTCGGGTTTCTTGGGGACAATTATAAACTAAGTCCCTTCAGTGGGTCTCAACTCCTTGTTTTTCTGGCCTAAGTTCCTGGTCTTGAATAAGAAAAAAACAAAACAAAACAAAACTCCCAAGGTAGAAGGTGTCCTTTGAAGATTTAAAAACAAAACAAAACAAAACAAAAACCAAAAACCAAAACCAACCAAACAAACAAACAAAAAAACCCACATGATACTAAATTGGGCTTCTTCAACCTCTCCCTGACCCCCTTTCCTGCTAGGGTATTCTACTGGACTTGAAAGGAACAAATAAGATACAAAGAGGTACGGATTTGAGGTCTGTGAACCCCGCAAATTTCACAAGCACCCCTGGCAAGTCACGCTCAGAGCTCTCTCAGCTTTTCCACACTGTGTGTGGGTCACAGCAGGGAAGGAGGAAGGTCATGAGGTGGATCATGGAGGGAAAATGTCTCCACAGACCTAGAGAGACCCAAGTCTGACTCTGGGCTCCAAGGCCCACCTGGCCTGTGGGCCAAAGAGGCTATTGTACAAAGGGTATTTCTTCAGACAGGTGGTGTTTGACAGTCAGTCTGATAGCCTTCTACCATGGGATGGGGGAACTGAAACCTCCTGTTTGAAATCCTCTGACTGCAAACTTAAGAGGCCATTTGCTGTGCAATATCAGTGTCCCCTGGGGATCCTTAGTCTAGGCTGCTTGTGCCTCAAAAAGCTGCTAAGAAGTTTGTGATTCTAATCCCAGGGCTGGGATAGAATATACTTTTCCACTCAGTCCCCCAATGACCTGAAATTACTCCAATGACCAGAGGGGAGAGGAAGGAAAGAAGGAGAAGGCCAGGAACAACGATCCTACCTGAACTGTTCGTGAAACATGCCCGGTGCAACTTCCCACTGTAGAACTCCAAGCCAATGATGGCGAACATCAAGATGGCAAAGAAGAGCAGAAGGCCAATTTGCAGAAGAGGCACCATGGCCTTCATGATGGACTTCAACACAATCTGTAGGCCTAGAAGGAAAGGAAGTGAATGACAAATGGAGCCTCCTAGAGCACCATGTGATATAGGAGGCTCCCTTTACTCTCTTCTAGGAGGAGAGGGGCAAGTCTTTGAGGGAAAAGAACCACTGGTCCTAAGACAATGAAGACAATTTGCAAAGGGACAACCAGAGCAAGTTGAGCCGAAGACTGCCATCACTACTTCCCCTGGAATCAATTCCATGTTCCTTCTCACCATTCCCTGATCCTTTACACACCTGTTACTCCTCCCTTATTTGTTTCGCCCATGTTGCTTTCTGCTTATCTCTTATAAACTTATTAGAACGTGCTTCTTTCCTAAAGGAAATTAAGACTGGCCTTGCTAGGCTCTAAATCTTATGAGAGTAAAGACAAAGTTTACCTCCCCCACTACTCTACCTGAAACCTGGCTTTCCATCCACTGTTTTAGGATAACAATTAGTACAATCACTATTCACAAAATACCATATACTTTGACCCAGAAGTTGTACTTCTAAGATCCTAGCCTAAGAAAATAATACTTCAAATAATAATTTGAATAAGATTTAAGAAAAGAGATGTATGTCGCTGTGCTATTTCTAGTGGGGGGAAAATGAAAATAATCTAATGTCCAGTAGAAATGACTAAATAAGTCATCTTGTATAAGATGGGCTATAGTACAGACTTTTTAAAATATATTTTTGAGGAATTTTTAGTGTCAGGAAAATCAAATGCTTATATGATAGGATCCAAAAGTATACACACAGTATGATCACAATCATGTTAAAATGCACAGGAAAAAATGAATTAAAAAATAGGATAACGAGGGTGTTTCCTTTTCATTTTACATATATTTTTTTACTTTGAAAATTTTCTCCAAAGATCTTCCACTATCTTTAAATTCTGGAAAAAAAGTTGCTAAGTTTTAGAGTGAAATGTTTTGCCAGATTGCTGCATCCCCATTCTTTTTTACCACTGGAGAAATAGCTTCCTGTTTATCATTTCAGGAAAGCCATTAACAGAGGAGAAGGAAGAAAGGCAAGTGCTCACTAGGTATCCCTGACACGAGCTTCAGGGGCCTCAGGACACGCACAGCCCGAAGGGTCCTCAGGTCCACATGTGTGTTGAAGTGGGTTCCTGCCGTAGCCAGGATGCTGCAGATGGAAACAAAGAAGGTCAAGGTTATCACCGTCTGGCTTTCTCCTCCTGTTCCATGGGGGAAGCTGGGTTGAAGAAGGATCAGCCTGGAAAGTACACAGAGCTGATGCCAGCTGCGTGTGGGTGCACCTGAACTGGGGTGAATCATCAGTGGTTCCGACTGAAATTATATTTAGCCACATCTGGGTTTTACTTTGCAAAGAGGGAAAACTCGTCATTACATCAGAATCCTGGTTCCCAATCATGAGTAAAATACAAGCTCTCTAGCATCTATCCCATTCCTGCCTCCAATCTTTGCCCCCTCCTCTCCTCTCTATCCCTCACCAACCTCCTTTCTCCCTTTCCAACCTACTGAGGCCCCTGGATTTTTTATATCAGAATTCGTAGGTTCCCCTGTCTCCTGGCTACTTCAGGGAATTTCCCTGGATCAGCTGCAGTAAAGGAGTAACTCACTCTTGTTCACCTTGGCAATCAAGAGTTTTTACCAAACAAATCAATCACACTGATGCTATAACTATGAGTGTTCTATAGCTATAATGTGCAAACTGGATATTACGTCCAACACAAATATTAATAATACTATTTTTGCAACTTTGTCTAATTTTAGTCTTCTTTCTGTGGAATAGTACCTGTCTTCCCTCCCAACCTCTCCACAACAATTTCAGCTGTCTGGAGCCATGGGCAAATAAGTCACTCAGAAAACTGAGTTTTCTACATAGTCAAAGGGTGGTGGGAAGAGTTTATGTCATTTAATTATTTTTGGATGAAATATTTCCTTCAATACTTGAAATCTAACTTGAATGAAAGGTTTATGCTGTACACCTCTAGAAAGCAGCTAGAGTATCGATGGGTACAAATGACACAGATCCAAGACTCTACAATTGTGAGCAATAACTTTGAAACAAGCCATGCTGCCCAAGAACAGGGGGACTGTTCATGTGGTAGTACACTTCCCAACATTAAACGTACTCAAACACAGACTGTAGAACTTTCTATTAGGAAGTTAAAAATGTTCCAACATTGATTGAAGGTTATCTAAAAAACCAGTAGAGATTTCTCTCAACTTTAAGACTATAATCCTACATTAACCCAACCTCAAGATAAGAACCAGAAAGAAACTCTACTCGCATAAAAGATCTCAGGAGCTAGGCAAGCTTCTCAGGTCTTCTCTACCTCTCCTGACCCAAACTTCCATACTGCCCTCTGAAAAAAAGGGATTTAGAGGAGCCACATCTCTGATGCTGCTTTTGACTCTATCTGCCAATGCCAAAGAGAGAAATTAGGGAGGGAAGTGATATTATTTCCAATAAGTAGGGAAAACCTGAAGAGAAAAGAGAGCAGAAGAAATGTAGAAAACGGGACTAAAAAATAAAACAGGCAAAGAAGCAAATAAAGGGAAGAGGAGACAGACAAACCTCAAGGCTAAGCATAGTGATAGAGAACCAGAACCCCAGGAAAACGGGGTCATTGTTCCGCTGAATCCACTAACAGAGGAAGAAGCACCATACTCTGAGTCTTCTGAGGTGCACTGCACATGGGAGACAGCTCTCCCTATGGTTTGCTCTGTCTTACAAACGCGGTGGGGAGAATCCGCCCTGTTCAGAAACCAGAGTTTTGTTTCCAAGGATACCCAGATACACACGAGATGCTCTTTCATATCATAAGAAAGAGCTACTGAAAAGGAAAATTTCCTCCCCAACCCTGAGCTGAAGGAGGTGTATTTCAGAACATGGAGGTAGAGTTCAAAAGACAAAATTAAAAAGCAAGAAGGCACAAGTGTAGAGAGAAATAAAACTGGTAGAGGGGAGGGAGGATAAGAGGACAGGGAAGTGAATGGTGAAAGGAAACAGGGACATGAAAACAGGAAGGAAATAAGAAGAAATAAGAGCTTGTGGAGAAGCAAATGTCAGAGAAATAAGAATTCTCATGTGGGAAAGAAAATAACAGTGAAGCTAATTTGAAAGAGAGAGAGGCAAAAATATGGCATTTGTTGCCAGAAGCTTGAGTAGTGACCCACAAGACACATCCATGCTCTTTTCACCAAGTGTGGCCTTCAGCTGAACCAACCTGCCCCCCAAGTCATCTAAGCTGCCCCAAACTTTAGCCAGGACTGTGCTGCCTGGGGCCCATGCTCCCCCCAGCCCTTGGAATTTTCTTTTCCTTCATCCAACCCTTTGACCTTGGGTTCTGTCTTAGCCTCCTCATAAACCAGGTCTTTAGCTCATGCCCATTGGCCAATGGCTGCTTCCTAGTGTTCACATCATGTGTGAGGGTAGGAGTTCCTGTCCACCTGCTAGAAGTAGGGGCAATGGAATTCTTAGGGGGTAAAGATAATTGAGGAAAAAGTCCCCATAGAATTCTGTGTCCACTGCCATCACTGCCCTTACCACATCTTAGAGAAATTCTCTGTTTTCTCTGGTTTCTCATCTGTCTCTCCCACAAGATCCAAAACACCTCAAGTGGAGGCACTGTCCTCCCCATCTCTATCCCCACACCTAGCCCAGGGTCTGGAAAGTTAAAAGGTGCTCAATGAATACTTGATGGATTGAACTGCACTGATGAAGGTAGTAAATGTGTTGAAGCAGAAACCAAAAGGAAAGAAGTACCAGAGAAACCCTAGAGTTTACCAATGATAACGGCAGGTGGCAAGCCAGGATGCTGTTCCAACACATGCCTGTTGGAGCACGTGTACCAGAAATCTGTCCCTGAGCATTTTAGAGTCTAATAAGGATCTTCCAATATAGTTTAGGACTCCTGCTCTCAAGGAGATTCCACAGGACAGGATCTTCTCAGGAAGAGAGTTAGAGAGGGAAGGAAGAAGACTCAAAATGTAAAGACCTGCCCTTCAGCAAAGCCTCAGTGCTAAAGTCTATATTCTCGGCAAAACTCTGGGCCTCAGATGTATGCAGGAGGTTCAGGGTAAGTCCACAGTAGGAAACGGCCCAGGTCCTCAGTCTGGTGGAAGTAGACAGACACAGAAATGAAATAATTATAATTCACCATGAAGAGTGTCATAACAGAGATGTTTACAAAATGTTTCAAGAATGGGAACACTGCAGGAACACACATAGGGCTCACTATCTACTAACATCTTTCACATATGTTATCTCATTAAATTCTCAAACATATCCTGATATTACTACTGTTTCCACTTCATAGAAGAGGAAATCGGGACTTTGAAAAAATTATGCTAATAAATGGCAAGACTAGGCATTAAGGTCCTTTCTCTTCTGATATCAAAGCCAAGCCTTTCCCCACTCTGCCATTATGCCATGCAATGTCTTCTCAGTACTGCATAGCTCCACTGTTCTTTAGTCCAGTACATTGCTAAAAATACCAAGGTCACAATACTTAGCCTCCCAACAAGCCAGTGAGCTCGGTTCCCTTTATCCCCAAACCACAAATTACTAACTCCCACAGACTTGTCACTGACACCTCTCCGGACGAGCAGGTCAGACAGAGGCTCCTTGCACCTAAGGTGACAACGGCTATAATATCCACATATACACACATGAAGAGACAGTTGTGCCACAGAATCAGAGTGAGGCCGCTGCGCAAAACTCTAATTCTCAGTTAATAAAAGCCTAAGCTCTGCAATCCCATGCAGCATATGCGAGTACTCTTCAGAAACAGCAGCTGTGTTTTCCATTTCTTTTGTCACTATGAGCACAGGGTCTGGGTGGAGAGCTCTGTACATAGAGGGGTGCTTAGTGACTACCCCCAAAGCAGAGGACAGACACAAACCTCTGACTACGACCAGGACAGATGCAGGATTCTGCACACTATAAATGTTCAAAAACTGTTTCCTAGCGGATGTCATGGTTCAGACCTACCTCTAATGCTTTCGCTCTTAGCTGTCAGCAAGTAAGAAGAGTCTAGAGCCTGATATGATCCTGAGGGTCTTGTGTGCCCATTACAGCAGTGGCAGAAGATGGAAGGAATGCTCTGAGCAATCACAACCAAATGACCTCTCCCCGAGTCAATTACGCAAAGAATTCTCCCACCCTGGAGTCCCTTTGACCTTGGGTTCTGCCTTAGCCTCCTCATCAACCCAGGTCTAACAGTCTCTTTTCACACTTCCATGGCTAAAAATTCCCTGAAGCATTATGCAAATATTACACTAAAAAATTATCCGTTGCTTATCTGCAATTCAAATTTAACTGGGCATCCTGTATTTTTATTTGCTAAATCTGGCAACTCTATTCAAGGGATGACCAGGTAAATAGCTTCCCTCCCAGTTGTTGCACTAGCCTTAAACAAGTGTGTAAGTTCTCTTTTGAAGAGGAGATACAAACCAGGGGTCTCCTACCCTTAGGCCCAAAAGTTCCTCCTGAGCTCCCAAAATTACTTCTTTGCTTCCGCCCATATAAATCCCAAGGGAGAAGTTCATGAGCCTTCGAAAGGCAAATTGTTCATCAGCATCTGTGCAAAAAGGCTGATTAATACTAGCAAAAGGTATTAGGTGCTTAACCAGCCCACATTATAAGAAACCAAGAGGAGACAGGGAGGGACCTAATTCAAATTGGATTCCTAACACAGTTTGAGCCAGGATATCATTTCCATGGGTAATCCACCAAAATGAGTTGTTGTGTCCACTTAGAAGTGTTTCAGAGGTGATTGGCTCCTTCTTCTCTTCTATAATTTTACCTCCACCGAGGCACCAAAGTCTAACATATCCTTCCTTTAACACATCTCTTGGATTCACCTCTTATTCTCCCACCTCTTTCTTGCCTGGAATGCCCACCCCCTTGCCTTGTCTCCCTGCCTAAATAATATGATCCAGACTTCAGAGCCAGATGGCATCCTAACTCCTCCTTGGAAAAGATCTACAGGCAAAAGAGAGTTGAACTAGGATGATGAGGAAGTGGTAAAGCACATGCTCTCCAGTCATACTGGCTGGTTTCAAATGCCTGTTCCCTCACACAGCTGTCTTGCCTTATGCAACTGCCTCTCTGAGCTATAGTGTTATTATCTGTAAAATGGGGACAATATTTTCCTAAGAGGGTTGATGTAAGGATTAAAAAAGATAAGATGCGAATGTGAGACAGGAAACCATCAAAACCCTAGAGGAGAAAGCAGGAAAAGACCTCTCTGACCTCAGCCGTAGCAATCTCTTACTCGACACATCCCCAAAAGCAAGGGAATTAAAAGCAAAAATGAATTACTGGGACCTTATGAAGATAAAAAGCTTCTGCACAGCAAAGGAAACAACCAACAAAACTAAAAGGCAACCAACGGAATGGGAAAAGATATTTGCAAATGACATATTGGACAAAGGGCTAGTATCCATAAAGAGCTCACCAAACTCCACACCCGAAAAACAAATAACCCAGTGAAGAAATGGGCAGAAAACATGAATAGACACTTCTCTAAAGAAGACATTCGGATGGCCAACAGGCACATGAAAAGATGTTCAATGTTGCTCCTTATCAGGGAAATACAAATCAAAACCACACTCAGATATCACCTCATGCCAGTCAGAGTGGCCAAAATGAACAAATCAGGAGACTATAGATGCTGGAGAGGATGTGGAGAAACAGGAACCCTCTTGCACTGTTGGTGGGAATGCAAATTGGTGCAGCCGCTCTGGAAAGCAGTGTGGAGGTTCCTCAGAAAATTAAAAATAGACCTACCCTATGACCCAGCAATAGCACTGCTAGGAATTTATCCAAGGGATACAGGAGTACTGATGCATAGGGGCACTTGTACCCCAATGTTTATAGCAGCACTCTCAACAATAGCCAAATTATGGAAAGAGCCTAAATGTCCATCAACTGATGAATGGATAAAGAAATTGTGCTTTATATACACAATGGAATACTACGTGGCAATGAGAAAGAATGAAATATGGCCTTTTGTAGCAACATGGATGGAACTGGAGAGTGTGATGCTAAGTGAAATAAGCCATACAGAGAAAGACAGATACCATATATTTTCACTCTTATGTGGATCCTGAGAAACTTAACAGAAACCCATGGGGGAGGGGAAGGAAAAAAAAAAAAAAGAGGTTAGGGTGGGAGAGAGCCAAAGCATAAGAGACTGTTAAAAACTGAGAACAAACTGAGGGTTGATGGGGGGTGGGAGGGAGGGGAGGGTGGGTGATGGGTATTGAGGAGGGCACCTTTTGGGATGAGCACTGGGTGTTGTATGGAAACCAATTTGACAATAAATTTCATATATTGAAAAAAATAATAAAATAAAAAAGGTAAGATGCTTATAAACTTCTTCACATAGCACTGACTTAAAAAGATATCAGGAGCCCACAGAATTGAAGGGATACTGGAAGACCAGGCAGGAAAAATAGGAAAGCAGAAATCTTGGTGTGGTAGGCTGAAAAACAGATTCAAAGATATCCATATCCTAAACCCTGGAAGCTGTGAATGTTACCTAATATGGCAAAAGTGATGTTGCAGAGGTGATTAAGAATCTTGAGATGGGAAGATTTTTCTGGATTATCTGCGTAGGCCCTAAATGCAATCACAAGTGCCCTTATAAGAGGCAGGCACAGGAAGATCTGGCTAGAAAGAAGGTTGCAATGTAGTGACTGAAGCATGGTGCTATGCTGCTGGCTTTGGAGATGGAGGAAACATGAAAGAAACCCAGCCCTAGAAGCCAGGGAAGGTAAAGAAATGTCTTCCTTCCTAAAGGCTCAGGTGAGAGTACAGTCCTACTGATACCTGATGCAGCCCAGGTAAACTGATTTTAGAGTTCTGACCTCTAGAACTGTAAGAGAATACATCTGCTTTAAGCCACCAAGTTTCTGGCAATTTGTTACAGCAGGAATAAAAAACTTACACACTTGGCAAAGGTCAGAGACTCCAGGAAGTCTGATTCTTAGGCCACTGTGGATATTGCTAGACACATCACCACCAACCGTATCAATATCATAACATCAACAGCTTAAAAGTCATAGGGGGAAAACCATGTGGTCGAGCTTAAGTCACATGTCCCCTTATATCCCATCTGGCTGCACTGGGACAGTCTTCTACTACTTCCAAAGTGTGCAAGACACCCACCAAGAGCACACACAATGAAAGATACCCCCAAAAGGAAGACTGGAGGCCACTGGGGAAGTTGGACATGGGAAAGCTAAAACAACAGTGTTTACTAAGTCTGACTCATAGAAAGTACTTAATAAATAGGTGTCATGAAGGAAGAGGAGAAAGAACATATCTGGGGTTTTGTTTGCTTTTTAATCTCTAAAATGAAGGAATCAACTAGAGGGACCTCTCAGATCCCTCCTGGCTCTAAGACTCTGACCCAAAACCTGTCCAGACGCTGCTACACTTCTCCAGCCCATGCAATCTCCCCTTTCTCTGAACATCTTGAAAGCTGTACAACATTTAATACCTGACTGCATACTGTTCTTAGGTCTTAGAACGAAAGTCTGATTATTAATGATAATTAGCTAGATCCTCATAACTCAGTTCAAAGCCATCTCCTTGATGGCAGAAAGTACCTTTCACATTTCCATCTACTATGGTCCCTTCTCTAACAATATTCAACAGCGGTGCCCAAGAAGTACCCTTGACTCAGGGATAAATGAGTGTTAATACCTCCTCACTGGGGCAGATTGGATGGACTTCTCTGGAGCTGTGAATGAGCCCACAGGCAACTATATAATTAGATATCCAAACTGAAGGAGATTTAACTATGTGTGCAAATAATGATGATCTATCAAAAATCTAAATTACCCCCAATGTTTGGCTCTCCATTTCTTTTAAATAAATTACCGAAAGTGTAATTTGATTTTGGAATCAATTTCTAAAGATTTTACTTCATTTTATCAAAAACAAAAAAGCCCCTGTGTGTTAAACTGTTCAATGGAGACAAGCTCCCCCCAAAATTCAACTTGACTAAAATACATTTGAGGGAAAAGGATGAGGCTGCGAAGGGGAAAATAGGTGACAGGTCTTGCACAGTACATAGTCTCTGCAAGCTGCCCCCTGTTCCTCCCCAGACCCTATGCTAGGGCTCTTGGATCCCATTCAGGCTTAGCTCAATCCCAGAACCCAGAGCCCATCTACAATCAACTGATATTTACTGAACGTATGCCATGCAGTAGGCATTGGCATTATAACAGAGAACAAAATGGAGATGGTGGCAATCCTCATGAAACTTAATGAAAAAGACATTAAATAGATCACAAGTTTAGTAAGTGGAAGGTCAGGAAAGGAAGGATTCACTATGGAAATGACATATGAACTCAAAGGTGAAGTATGAGTAGGCCAGAGGAAACAATGCGGGAAGAGCATCCCAGGTATATGAAAAGGCATGCGTAGAAGGGACAGAGGCACAAAGGAGATTGGCATACTTGAGAAATTCAAACAAGGGCTGGTGTGGCTGGAACTTAGTGATCCAGGAAAGAATGGAGACCAGAGAGGCAGGTGAGTATGAAAAATGTAAAATAAAGGAAACTTCATAGCCTATATTAGAAATTGGACCAAGCCTGGCAGTGCTTAAAAGCTCCAGGTTACATTTGGTAATGGAACATCAGGTCACCCACCCTGCTACTCTGAGCTCCACAGAAGTCCCCTGATTGAACAAATGGTCTCTTACCCTATCCCCAAGCCCAAGCTCCAGTTGCTATGAATGACTGTCTACCTTGGTCACTGTGCCAGAATTAATGCCAACTTCTATTCCTTTAGGCCCCTCCTGGAACAGCTGCTGCTGCCTACCTCCTCTACAGTAATCTTTCCTAATAACAGAAATATCCTATAGTCACACCTGCTAGAAAGACTAGGTCCCTCTCTAGCCCAGAGACTGAATCTAGATTATCGTAAGCAAATCATCCATTGTTCTGAATAGTGACTGATTTAGGAATGAAAGGCCTTTAAGGGAAAATATGCTGTGTTGCTTCAATTCACCCATGTTCTTAGAACAAAAATAAAAGCGTATAGAGCAATGATTTTCAAACTTCTTTTGAACACAGCCTGCAGTACAAAATACATTTTACATCACAAGCCAGGGTGAATATATGTATGTATGTTTGTATGTATGTATGCAATATGTATGATTATGTGTATATATAATATGTAATATATATATATACGTTATGTGTATGTAAAATTACATAATGCTTCATAAAATAATACTCTTTCTGTGTATGATATATTCATATTTCCTCTTCAATTCTTCCTAGCTATCTTTTGTTTCACTCTGGTTGCAACCAATTAAATTGATGCCATGACTCTCTAATGGGGTTGACCTACATTTTGAAAAACCCAAATGTAGAGACTAGCTAATACACATGCTCATTCTTTTTTTTAAGGATCTAAATATTAAAATTTACTGAATTACTGTTGAGAGTACATGTTGAATTCAATAATTTTTTTCTTTTAATTTTTTTAATAATTTACATCCAAATTAGCATATAGTGCAACAATGATTTCAGGAGTAGATTCCTTAGTGCCCTTTACTCATTTAGCCCATCCTTCCGCCCACAACCCCTCCAGTAACCCTCAGTTGGTTCTCCATATTTGTGAGTCTCTTATGTTTTGTCCCCCTCCCTGTTTTTATATTATTTTTGTTTCCCTTCCCTTATGTTCATCTGTTTTGTCTCCTAAAGTCCTCATATGAGTGAAGTCATATGATATTTGTCTTTCTCTGACTAATTTCACTTAGCATAATACCCTCCAGTTCCATCCACATAGTTGTAAATGGGAAGATTTCATTCTTTTTGGTTGCTGAGTAATACTCCATTGTATATATTTCCCACATCTTCTTTATCCATTCATCCATCAATGGACATTTGGGCTCTTTCCATACTTTGGCTATTGTTGATAGTGCTGCTATAAACATTGGGGTGCATTACACATGCTCATTCTAAGGAGACTGTTCTAAAGAGGACAAGATGGACCAACATGAACTGCTGTTTTAATAGCACCATGTAGCATCTTGGTGTTTTCCTAGAAATGATGAAACAGTTTGCCTTGAAAAGTTTTCCTGTACTTTTCTAATAACTGCACACACAGTGGTCTAGGAAAGACCCTGTTCCCTCCTCTGTTACCAGAAATAGCAACAGCATCTTGCTACCCTTCAGAATGGATAATCTCAAAGAAAGACTACTAACTCCAAAACTGTCACGAGGCAGCTATTTCTGGGGTTTGGTTGGTTGGTTGGCTGTTATTTATTTATTAAGGCTTGGGCCCAAGTTGATTTATGACCAAAGTGGAACATGAACTTCCTTCTAAGATTCTAAGCAAGAAGTCACAGTATTTCTTGGGAGAATGAGAAGGACAATAGGGTCAATTTTCCCCTTTCCAAAAGAGAAAAGTCTATGCCATTTCCAGAAGAGATAAGTGGTTCTGTATTTAATAAAGGTAAGCCCCCCCCCTTTCTGGAATTTAAAATGGGGCTCCTAATTAAATTTCCTAAGAATCTTAGTGGATATGAAGTGGTCCACAAATATGTCTTTTGATGAACAGAAAAGTCATGGCCTAAAAATTCTCCCATTCCTTTCCCACCAAAAGAAAGTTCAACAATCAAAGCATGTCACACCAAGAAGAGTTTGTATTGACATTTGAGATCAGATAATTCTTTGTTGTAGGAAGCTGTTCTGTGCATTGTAGGATGTTTAATAGCATCCTCCACCTCTAGCCACTAGATGCCAATAGCAACCCATCCTCCAATCCCCCCCCCCCAGGTTGTAACAACCAAAAATGTCTCTAGACATTGTTACATGTCCTTTGGGGGGACATCCCTGGTTGGAAACTACTGCTAAAGGAGAACCTCTCAGATAGTGATAGCTTTAGACTGAGCAATAGCCTGGGGCTCTTGGGTGGCTCAGTCTGTTGAGCATCTGGTCAGGTCATGATCTCATGGTCTGTGGGTTCGAGCCCCGCGTCGGGCTCTGTGCCTACAGCTCAGAGCCTGGAGCCTGCTTCAGATTCTGTGTCTCCCTTTCTCTCTGCCCCTCCCCCACTCATGCTCTGTCTCTCTGTCTCAGAAATAAGTAAACACTAAAAATTTTTTTTAACTGAGCAATAGCCTGATTAAATGCAATGTGTGTGTTTCACAACCAGTCCTCATCCACTCTGGGAGACGCACACATAGCTCCTCAGGCAGAGAGGAAGATGTTGCCAGGGTGACCCCAAGCCACAAAGTCATAATTTTGATGAAAATGCAATGATGCCAACATTGATAAAAATACCCTCTGCCTTCTTCTTTAAACATCTCCTAGTAGTTACATGAAGCTTAACCCCAGTATATCTACCAAGGAAGCTGTAATCCAAAAATTTCCCCAAATCATGCAAGGTAAAGAACACAATAACGTACAAAGGAGAGTTTTGTCTACTTAGCTTCAGTGTAATGGAAACAAAGGTCTAGTTCCTACCAATAGCCCTAGGTTTCTTCCCTTTTTTATGAGAAAGTCCCTGGTTATTCACTCAGATACCACAAGGAGAAATGCCAAGCAATGGGTAGAAACTCTATGAGTGTCATTCAGGTCCAGGTGATGATCATGATAAAAACATAAATACCTTGTTGTTTCATAGTTTACATAACCCTGTCTCATAAAGGTACCATTATCCTCCATTTTGTAAGTTTGAGAATTAAGGCTCAGAGAGAGAAACTGGCTGGCCCAAGATCACTGAGAGAGTAAATGGTCAAACTGAGACTCAAGCCCAGAAATTTAGATTCCAAATTTGGAGTGCTTTCAGTAGCTACAAAAGATAATGGCTAATAGCTAGAAATACATCCCAAAGGCACATGTATTTGACAAATGTCTTCTCTAGGACAACCACAGAGCTACCTCTCTGCAGAGCCTTATGGTGTCCTGTGATTGCAGGATCATATGAATGTTACCAAAACTATACTTCAGAGAGCTGGCAAAGACGGAGAATTGCTGGAGAGGGAAATCCCATATTATAAGAACTCGCTAACATAAATACATGTTCTTTCAGTTGTTTTTCTAGTAGCGGTGAGGGATTTCTATTGATCCACCACCCACACACTTTCTCTCACCAGGTCTCCCTTAGGTCCAGGGACAAGCATTTGTGAGATGGCTAGCCTGGGATAGAGCAGAAGCCAGGGAAGACACAGAACCCAGATAATTATCCATGTAGGGGCCAAGCTCTTAATGCAGGCCACATTAGAAGGATGCACTAGTGACCTCCAGTATCACATGACAGAGACCAGCTGTATAATCCAACACTGCCCACACACAGCGGCCACCGATTGTTTGAACAGCCAGTACCGCCTTTTCCTCCAGCAATAATACTCTACCCCTACAGTTCTTATTTTTTTCTGCGTTTATTTTATTTTTTTGTTTCTTATAAAGATAAGACTTTTTATTTATTTTTATTTTATCTTATTTTATTTTTAAATAGCATTTTCTGTCAAGTTGGCTAACATACAGTGTGTACAGCGTGCTCTTGGTTTTGGGGGTAGATTCCTGTGATTTATCACTTACATACAACGAACAGTGCTAATCCCAGCAAGTGCCCTCTTCAATGCCCATCATCCATTTCGCCCCCTACAGTTCTTTTTAAAAACTGTAATGCTCTTACATGCCACTGCTGGCCAGTGAACAGTTCCTCCCCTGGGATGTTTGGACTTGGGACTATAGTTTGGCTGAGCTCTCCTGAAGCAAGTAAAGCCCTAAAATAAAAGGCTTCAGGAGATGTCACTGTTCATGTTTTCTCTCAGAGAATAAAGCTGGCTGTAGTGTGAGAGAAGAATAAAGCTGACTCCGGAGATAGGAGCTAGCACCTTGATCCTGAAATTCCTGAGACCCAACTACTTCCTGGTATTTCTGCAACTTGATGGTTTGGTGAGACACATCTTCCTTGAAAAGTCCTCCTCACTTAAATGACTCCACCTTTGGTTTCTGGCACTCACAATGACCCACTCACCTATTATATCCAGATAATACTATCTGGATAAGAAACCAAAGTGAAAGTTGATATAACTGGCCTGGCCAGACAAGAGCTAAGTAAGATACATGAAAAACAAGGAAAAACTCAGAACCATGCCCCTGGCATGGAGCCAATACACCAATTAGAGAATGTGCAAACTTTTTCTTGAAACATTTTTTTTTCAACATTTTTTATTTATTTTTGGGACAGAGAGAGACAGAGCATGAACAGGGGAGGGGCAGAGACAGAATCGGAAACAGGCTCCAGGCTCCGAGCCATCAGCCCAGAGCCTGACGCGGGGCTCGAACTCACGGACCGCGAGATCGTGACCTGGCTGAAGTCAGACGCTTAACTGACTGCGCCACCCAGGCGCCCCTGTGCAACCTTTTTCTTGATGTCATCTTAGCAAGTGACTTACCTCCTAAGATACTGAAACACTGCTCTGCTCCCTCTTCAGCTTTGGAAAGACTGAAAAATTATATATGTTCATGATTCTGGGGAGAGCCAGAGTCCTGCTGCCAAGAAGTCAAATGTGGATGAGTGGAGGTTAACATTTGATGGTGGACTGACTGAAGGGATACTTCAAAATAGGAGGAAAAGAAAAATCTAAGTAATAAAATTCTACCTTCTCATAATGTATTGGGGTAGGGAGCTTTTTTTTTTTTTTTTTTTTTTTGGATGTATGAGGAATATCTAGCTGAAAGAATCTGAGTTTATAAAACCTTTTCAAATCAGTGACTCTTTCAGAAAAATCATGGATCCATAAATTTTAGATAAAACATCTTTGTCCATTGTTCCACTCTCCTCGTTCTGCCTATAATGCCGAAGAGATTGATTTGCATGACAGGCATATGCCATCTGTATTCTAGGATGACAAGTATTAAAAAAAAATACCAGATAATTTCCCACACTTGCACAGCAGACAAACCCACAATTATAGTGCATGATGAAGAGACAGCTTTAAGTTGTTATAAAATATCAACTGTCTGTAGAGCCCCCAAATGAACTAGAGTTGTTTGTTAGAGAAAACAAAGTGCTTTTTACATTTCAGATTCATTAAACCAAAATTCATTCTAGTACTTCTGAGTCATATCACATCCCATACTACCTATTTGGAATACAATAACATACAAGCAATTTTAATAATTAAAAAGAATTGTACCTATATACAGGAACTCTTTAATTGTTACCCAAATCTACTTGATACAGATATGTAAGCACAAAGTCAGTGGTTTTAATTGTACTTTCGTTGTGAATAAATAAAATGCTGAATTGTTGGAAGAATCAAGAGGTTACTCTCCCAGCAGAAGAGCTAAGAGGCATGGCTATTTTCTCAGACACAAATTTTAAAAAGGACCTTTTTCTTTTTCTAAGGAACAATGGAGTGTGTTTATTAATAATGGAGTCTAGACCAAGGGACTGCTGCCCCCTGTAGAAGAGCTGGCACCCAGGGTCCAAGTTTAACTCAATGGCAATGAACTTTCTTTTCAGCTCTGAAGTTATTTTTACCTTGCCAGCTATGCAAATTAGCTCATGGCCTCAGAGCATGAAAGAAACCAGGCTGAGACCAGGTTAATATTTTATGAAAAAATGAAAATACTGCAAGCCACTGATCCTGGCTCTGATCTTCACATACTCTATAACTATCCTGTATAGATAGAACCATGGCAAATTTCTGTACCAATCTAGCATCAAAAAAAAGCAAGCTATATACAATTCACAAAAGAAGAAAGATAGAATATTTAAGGATTATATAAAAGAATTCCATAGCATTATAGTCAAAGAAATTCAAATTAAAGCAACACAATAGGCTGTTCTGCTGTCAAATTGCCATGACTAGAAAGAAAGCATATTGGTACAACTATTTTGCAAAGGTATCGGACAATGTGTATGCAGGCATTGAAGATGTTCACTTTCTCTGATCCAGTAGGTGTAGGAAATTATTTTAAGTCCATGCTCCAAAATTAGGACAAAGTTTTCTGCCTCTTCAAAGGTAGCACCCAATTCAAAAACCAGGACTGAGTTGAAAAGTGTGACCAGTCTGAATCTTGTTTGGGGCCCTAAACTCCGTTTACAGCAGGTCCACATAGCATTATCCCTTCTAGCAGCCATTCTGTTTTAATGTACTGTGAATCCTTTCCTCACAAAATGCTGCTAAGACGGTTCTGTTTCCTCCCCTTTTCAGTATGGGGAGGCATGGATGGTTCTGGACTAGGAGAACAATGTGAGCAAAGCTATGCTTTTATAAGGTCATCCAGCAGTGGTTGACGGAGTGGCCAGAGAGAGGACAGCTGCAGGGGCACAGTTGCTGGGAGAAGTTCTGCCACAGTCTTGCTGGGAGGCTCTGAACTTGGGGCAGTAACTGGGATGAAAAGGAAGTCCATTATCCCCGACTTCTCCGAATACTCAGCTTGCCGACAGGACGTGCCTGCTCCACATGGTTGTCAGCAGGACTATTAAAATGTCTGAAGCTGTCAAAAAGAATCAAGGCAGCCACTATATGGCAAAGGGTGACTACAGTAAGGTGAGAGTTGCTGGTGTAATTTTCCAGAGGGGAAAACGAAGGCTAGACAGAAAAATTAGGCGGTGCTCAGGAGAGCCTCCCAAGCCATCCCCTCCATGGATCCCACTGCATTGGCCATTTGTTCCTCTCAGAACCTCATGCTTAGGGTACCCTGGATGGCACTGTCAGAAAAGCCCTGCTGAAGGCCCACAGGCTGGGCTTTCCATGAGGCAGCAACCAGGGCCACAGGGGGGAGAGCAGAGGGAATGGTGACCCCACCTGAGCAGATTCTCTAACACTCCACGGGCCCCCGCCAACGCGTCTTCTCCCAGAGCCAAGGAGGGGCTCACTCAGCACCCTGTTCTTGCACCTTGTAAGGCTGCGTGCCTGCTCATCACACTGCTTCTGACATATTTGAAAGAAATGGGTGGGGGACTAAAAATTCTGTGCAAACCATGAGAAAAGTCACGAACTAGCAGATTCTCTAGTTCTCCCTCCAAACTGGTTTTACACGTCTCGGTGGCAGTGGTACTACACACATTCTGGTCACTGTTCAGGTAATTAGGAACCTGAGCCCCTCAGAACTGGAAGCTTTAGCATTTCGTTACCTCAATATGACCACAGCGCCTCCTCATACCTCCTCAAATTCTTCCCACCAGCCCCAAAATGTGGCCTGAGGCCGAACGCCTGGTACTATTGTGGGAAGGGGTGTGCTCAAAAGACCAGTGCCCACAGACGTTTTCTGGGACTGAGCTATCCAGAGACAATGAGACAGGCTGCTCCAACCCTTCCCATACCTCCCCACCCACACATACCCCCCATCTCTGTCCCTTCCAGCAGTTCAGATCTGCTGTGATCGTGAAGGGAGCCTGAACTTTTGCATCTTATTTCTATTCTTGCTTCAGAGGTGGCTATTATGGGGACACAAAGAGCTAAGAGTACCTCTCAAGGGTTTTGTGGAATGAGAATTCATGAGAATTCACTATTCTGGGATCAGCAGTATTTAGTGTAAACCTGCATGAAGGTATCCTGCACCCCTCCCATCCCAGAGGAAGAAGTCGTGTCAGTGTCATGCTGCGAGACCAGTAAGAAGATGCCTGAGCTACTGTGGTACAGAACCATATCTGAAGCAGAAAGCCCATCCTACATCCTTACTTCTGCAGTGTCCTTCACTGGTGACAGCAGCTGGACAACCAAGCATACCTACATCACTCGAAAATCATTTGCTAGTCTAGGGCCGTGTTTCCAATAATCTCAGAACATTTCCATTCTTTCTGACAGGGTTTAAGGAATAAAGTTTGGTGGAGACTTTCTGGTGAATTTCTTTCTGGGCTCCCTCTTCACAGAGCTTAAAGGCTGCATGGTGCTCAGGCCCACAGGAGCCACAGTCCCCATGGAAATGAATTCTCCCCTCATTTATTCATTCCTTCATTCCTGCAAGCCTGTACGTTTTCATTTCATGTGTATGAGGTACCAGACAATGTGAGGAGCTAAGCAAGACGGTCATGGTCCTGCCCTCATAGAGCTGACAATCCAGCAGACCAAGACCAAGGAGCGACCAGGGCAGCTCCTAGCTCTGCTGGTAGCAGGACACCATGGAAGTTCCTGCCTGGTTTTTTGTGCCTTAGTTTTCCCAGTGAGAAAATGGGGCTGCTAATGCTTCAGGGTTAAAAAGCTGCTTGCTTCTGTATGCAGCCATCCCTCCCACAGTAACACCAGAAGAAATTTCAGGGGGCACCAGATTATCCTGTGGACACGGTTGGGGGGGTGGGTAAAAGGAAAAATAAGAACATGAAAATCAATGCCTATGGCACTCTTCTTCCAGGATCAATGTGGCTTGCTTCTTTGAGGACTTCTGCTATTTAGTGGAATACAGAGAAGCTTTTTTGTGGACAAAAGAATTCTAAAACTACACCCTCTCCCTCCTTGAGTCTGCAACTCCATTTCTTCCACTTCAAGCACTAATCAGTGGGGAGATGGCTGGTGAGTATATCTTCCTGTGCCTGATGACCAACATTTGGCCATATACCACTGTGTGTCTTATAAATATATAAAGTAACTTTAAAAAAGTAAAACAAATTCTACTATGAGAAAAGTAAAAACCAAATAGGATATAATATAAGAAAGACTACCTAATCATTTTCAATAATAACAATGGCCCAAATATGTCTGAAACTTTAAAACCTGAGAAGCACTTTTACATAAACATTCTCTTACAAGAACATCTCGACATCCTTAGAAATATTCTTTGCAGGGATTAGTGTCCCCATTTAAAAAAATGAAAGGACCAAAACCCAAGATGGTTGAGTGATTTGCTGTTAGTCTCACAGATAAAAAGCCATAGTAAAACTAGACTTGAATCCAGTCTTTAACTCCCAAGTCGAATGCTCATTTAGACTCAGCACTGAAAACACAACAAAAATATAGAAAATTGAAAGAGAATTTGTAAGAAAGTGAAGATAAAAGCAAAGATTGTAGAAACCCAAAACAACCCAAACCCAAACAAATATCTTGATTTAAAAAAATCTAGAATAATAAAATAATAATAAATAATATATAAATATAATAAGTAAATAATAAAAATAACCAGTGAGCCCACTGTCAATCCCAGAAGAATTCCACAATAGATGGCTAAACTGTTTATGAGCAATGAGAAAGCAAGCTGGTCAAACACTGACTGGGAAAGCTTCACTCAGTGCCTTGTACAGGTGAGGAGGGCTCAGTAAACGTTAAGGGCTATTACTGTCACTATTATCACTGTTTCTTATTATCTGGAATTAGCAAGACATTGCTTGGAACAAACCCATCCAAGCTAACCTTGCTTCTTTTTTAATAGGGTTATTGGAAGAATAGATCAAATAAATGCTAAAGATCTGGTATTCCTATGTTTCACCAGCCCTTGACGAAATCTCTTACACTTTTAGAACGGTAGAGAGTACCATTGGATCAGAGTTGCTGACATTTGAAAAGTCTTGCTCAAATTATACTGATCACTGAATAAAAGATGGAGTTAAAGTATCGAGTTTGCTATTTAGAGCTTGTGAGAGCTTGGGCAACTTATCTAACCTCTCTGTAGTTCCATTTCCTCATCAGAAATAATAATAATAATAATAATAATAATAATAATAATAACGACAACAACAACAACAACAACAACAACAACCATCTCAAAAGACCAGTGATTAGATAGACAAACAGACACACAGCAAATGTTAGCTGTTGATGTAATTATATCCTTTAGGAGGTTCCTAGAGGTACGCTACTGAGTTTTATCACCACTTCTATCCATTTCAACATAGTTATCAACAGCTTAGATGAAAACAGCAAAAATGTAGAAAAATGTAGAAAACTAGAGGGGAGTGACAACTGTTCGTATATGAAAGATTTGAGAATGACAATCACAAGCTTCATATCAGCCAACGGTGTGATGAAAGGGATAGACAGTAAGCTCAGACTGTGTTTGTAGATGTATGGTATCATCCAAAAGCACTCTATGTGACTCAGACCATTAGAATACTAGGTTCAGTTCTGGATGGCATATTTTAAGAACCAAATGGAGAAATGTGGGGGAAAAGGTTAGCACAGGGGGTCTTGAGGTGATGTCAGGTGAGAAATAGTTGAGAAAGGTATGAATATTCTGTTTGGCACCAAGTGGTTGTCATTTGGATGAAGACTTACACTGCTTTTCTTCTTGGCATAATGTAAGCCAGTAGATCAAATTAGAAAGGGCCAGATTTTGCAAAAAAAGACAAAGACAGACAGGGAGGGAGGAAAGAAATCTAGGAGCTATCTAACAACAATGGAATAGTGTGGCTTGCCCAGTAGTGAGCTCTCCATTATAAGAAAAGTCCAAGCAGGGGCTTGGTGACCAGCTGTCAGGAATATTGTTGAGGAGACTGATGAACGAAATGATCTTAAAAGCCATTTTCAATTCTCAGAGGCTATGATCCCCACCCTCTGCCCTCCTCATAACTTTCTTCCACATACCCCTTCTCCCATCAAGGTCACTGTGGAGCTCCCAATCCCATGAACACCTGCCAAAATTTGGCCTGTGAAATGTCTATTCAACAGTGAAGGATTCAGCTGGCTGAACTGGTTGGCCTGTCTGAAGATTTCAACACCGCAGCAAGTGACCCTCTGGAATCCCAATGAATTGTCGAGAGAGCATCAGCAGCCTTGGCTCCAAGCAGCCTGCATTGGGGACCTCAGCCACACAGGCCAAATGCTGCATCACCAGCTCCCCACCCCCAACCGCCCACCATCACCATAGCAACCACTGGGGCTGACTACCTCGCAAGGCATTTCAATTCAGGCAGAGGGAGGCCCAGTTTTTCCTGTCATTTCCCAAAGTAGTGAGCCCTAAGGGGATGCAGGTAGGAGGACTGAAGAGGGGAAGTTTCTCCTGTCCTTCCCCAACAGGCTGCCCTGAGGCTACCTCAAGACACAGACTGTCATCCATAAATCCATAAATCCATAGCTTGACCTTCTCATTCTCTTACTCTAACCAAAAGAGAGAGGGAGAGAGAGAGGGAGAGAGAAAGAGAGAGGGAGAGAGAGAGCGCCACTGGGGAATTTCATTATTTTTAGAAGCAAAATCACTTAGCAACCTAAATGTCCCATTCTTCGCCACCCCTCCAAAAGCCTAGAGAAATAAATGCAGTATTAAGGACTCCAGTGTTTGGCTCTGATACAGTGTAAGGATATAATAATAATAATGCTTTCTATTTACACAGAAATAAAGCTTGCCTTCCAAGGAGCTCAGACTGTCTTGCTAAAATTGAGGTGCTCATCCTTCACACCCAGCCCCCTTGCCTCTCACTGCAAACTGCAAAAGTTCTCTGCTCTTTGACAAAAGCCTAGAACCAGGATGGACTTTATGTATGGAATTGAACACCCCAAGCAATAATAATTCCATCCCACAGAGACAGGGCCCCTGTATATCACTGTCTGCCATTAAGAGAAAGCTCTTATTTCTAGCAAGGAAGAATAAAAAGGGCAGCGTTTCTCAGACAAATGCCAACAGTGGATTCTTTCCTTACATTTGACCCTGTTAACAATTCTTTTCTTGTAGAAACGCCTCTTTCATTTCCCTGCTAATGGTCTCCACTAATCTGCCTCCCCTTCCTTTTCCTGCTGCACCTGGGGCTCCCTCTTAGGTCCCCCATATTTTCCCCTGGAGTCTATCCTTGGCCTCTTCTCTCTCTGTCTCTCCCCTCCTCTGGGGCAATCTGACCAATGTCTATGGTCTCACCTGCCAGCCACACACTGATGAACCACAGATGTCCACACAGATGCCTGTGCTGAGCTCCACACCCAGTAGTCCAGAAGGCATATCCAAACCAACAAAGACAGAAATACCTCACACCTCCAGACTACTCCTCATCCAGTGTATTATCTCTCAGGGAAGGGATTCCATCCACCAAACCTGGATTCATCTTTGCTTCTTCCCTCTCCCTCATCACATAAATTTAAAGATCCCAACATTGTATCTGTCCCCTTCAGTCTGGTCTCACTGACACAATCCAGGTTCATATCTTCATTTTGTCTCTAGACAATAAAGAATATAAAGGATAGCCCCTAACTGGTCCTCAGGGTTCCAGTCTGAGGACCTTTCTTCCTAATCACACACATGCACCAGCCTCTGAAGGTTGGAAGGTCTACCCACCCAGGGATTCTACTACTCTCCTGCTTTAAACCCTTTAATGACCCTCTATTGCCTTCACAATAAAATCCAAACATGTTATCATGGTACACAAGACCCCACTCTTCCTACCTGGCTGCTCAGCTATATCTGGAACCACCCTCCCTCATGCTCCCAACACTCCAGCCCTGCACACTACATATGCAGGCCATTCTCCAATGCGGCATGTCTGCTCTCGCTTCTGTGCCTTTGCCTGTGTTCCCTCTCTGTGGCTTTATTTCCCAGTCACACTGTGGAGGAAGCCCCTCTGAATAAGTCTCCATTCAAGCAACACCTCCTCTGCATGGTTTCTTTCCCTGTCTCCTCCCAGAAGAGCTAGATAGTTCATCCTTCACACTCCCTGAGCACCTTGGACTTTCCTTTCTCATAGCCCTATCACCCTTATTGTAATGGTTGGATTCAAGGTCTAATTTTCTAAGATATTCTGAATCCTGCAGGAAGGGCTATCTACCACCTTTGTGTCTCCTGAACTTATCAGAAGTTTTACCACTTTATAAGTACTTACACCTGTCAAAAAGGTGCTCCAGTTTCCAGAGCCCCACACTGTCCCACTGCCCTCCTCTGAGGGCATTCCAGATGGTTAGCATCTCTTATACAGCATGACCCTTGAATTAGCACATCACTTATATGGGGAGTGAAGTTAATAGAACACATGTATTGCTACTATCTTTTATCTGGACCCTACATTTCTACCAATACAAACTAAGACAATATTAAACCATAAAAACACAAATCTTATGTGAATTGCTGGAAAGTCATAGCTCTGCTATCTGGTTCTTAAGTTATTCAATTATAAAATCCTAATTCAGCTCTTTACAATTTCCCCCTTTCATTTTATTACTTATTTAGGACTATGGATCTACTTAACTAGGGATCTGGGGACATCTAGTCATTGTTATTCACTCCCTTCCCCTACCAGAAGACACATATCTAAGCCCCATGGGGTTCCACTTATTTATAGCTCCTCCAGCAAGTATTTTGGGGCCCCAAGGGCAACACCCCTCTTCCATCCTTCTGTTTTGGACAGATTCACGCCCCATAAGTTTTCAAAAAGTTCTAAAATTGAGGCAGTATCATTGTAAAGGAGAGATAAGTGAATCTGGAAGCAGCCTGAAGGTGAGCTGTTATATCTACACCTCCCTACCTCTGAAGATAAGTGACATGAATGTGGCCTTCTCTTAGTCCCTTAGTTATTCCTCTTTCCAGAGAGAGGAAGTAGGCTGAATTAAAAGCAAACACAGCTGGCCCCTTTCTCTTCAGCCTTTCTTCCTCCCTTCTCTCTCTAGCCCTTCAGTCATTCCCTGTACTCCTATCCTAATCCATTCACTTCTGTCCTTTTCTTTAAAAAAATGTTTTTAATGTTTACTTATTTGGGAGAGAGAGATAGAGAACAATCAGGGGAGGGGCAGAGAGAGGGAGAAAGAGAATCCCAAGCAGGCGCTGCATGGCTAGTGCAGAGCCCAATGTGGGGCTCAAACTCACAAACCATGAGATCATGACCTGAGCCAAAATCAAAAATTGGATGTTTAACTGACCGAGCCACCCAGGCACCCCGCTTCTGTTCTTTTCTTAATACCCTCAAAGCATGGCTTGACCATCCAGTCATGTGACATTTCTCCTAACCACCTAATGGAGCTTTGGGGTTAAGGAAACTAAAACCATGCTACCAGGCTGATAACTCAGAAGTCCTTGCTCCTTCTGCTAGTCATAACCCACACCTTTACCACCAGTGACTTTAGGCTGGCTTTCCTTATTTGGACCTCCATTTCCTTATTCACAAAATGAGGTCACACTTTCCACCTTTGAATTGGAATCAAAGAAGAACAACTCCTCTTTCTGTCTAGCATTTCCTTTCCTTTTCCTCTAGACATACCTTTCCTTCCCAGACCATATTGGTTGAGGTGCTTGGAAAATGCTGCCTGTCTCCTGTTACCTGGGAACTTGCTCTATTCTCTGTACCACAAAGTAAACAATAAAATGTCATCTCTTCATTATCTGGGCTGATAAAAGTAGGAAGAAACCTAGCCAACTAACCATAATGGATAAAACCAAAGTCATTTATTGTGCATTTGACTTTGAGAGGCAGTTAGAGACACACTCAGAGACATACAACTATCTCTGCCCATCTGGAAACCATCCCAAACCCTTCCAACCTGGCCTTCATCCCAGCCTGGGGTTTGGCCACAGTGTGGAAAGAGGTCCTGGGCTGTGTAGATAGACCACATGTGGATAAGATGGTGTTGACTGTGTCATCATTCATAATATTCAATTCAACAACAATGTATGGAGCACAACCATGTGCAAGAAATTGTGTGGCCAAAGAAACCTCCAGGCCATACAGAGAAAGACTTCTTATTGTCCCTGGAAACTCAGAATCCAGAAAGAAGCAGGGGTTTGTTCATAAATTATCCACACGATCTGAGCAACAATCAAGGTGCTAATGAAGTGCTATGAGAACAGAGAGGGGGGTACCTAATTCTAACCAGGTGGTTCTGAGAAGTTGCAGAGGCAACACTGGTGTGGGTGGACAGATCCCCATCACAGCTAATAGCTTAAATGTGAGCTTTGCCTGGAACTGTCCTTGAAACCCAGTGAAACAACAAATAGACAGTGAGTTCTATTCCATGCCTGGAACCATGGGAGATGCTTTGGGCTACAAAAGATATTTAAGACAGTTTTGACTTCTGTGCATAAAGTAATTAGTGAACAAGGTAATGTTATATTCTGATATAAAAGGACTCAATGTGTGGAACTGACAATAAGAATGAGATCAGGCTAGAATAAGGTGCTAATTGCATGGCAAAGGCAATGAATAAGAAATCCTCCACAAATATGGTTATCTACTTCTGCCACATCTCCGTTGCTGTTAACGGCAACATCCTCACTAGCTATGGATGACAACACTTCCTCTTTGGCTTCAGGCCACATGTGATGAAAGGAGTGCTGGCCTGGGACTGGGGGGCTTGGTCCAGGAATCAATCACCTGGTATATACTCATGAGCAGGTTACTTCCTCTGTTGGGGCCTCTAGAGAGAAGCAGGACTCAAGGATCTCTGAGGTCCCTTCCAATTCAAATGTGGTTCTGAATGCAGAAGAACCAGCTGACATCGTGGTGCAAAGCTTTGAGAAGGACAAAGGATGCAAAGGAGGAGGAAGGAGGGATGACAGAAGGGGTTCCAGGTGAGGGTGGATCCTGAGCAGGGATGTGAAGGTCAGAAAGGAAGCATGTTTAAGAGAACTGAGCTGAGCTCGTGGCTACAGTGTTCGAGGCAGTGTGAAGACAACATCACCAACTGAGAAAGGCTTCAGACCTTCAGAAGAGGTCAGACCCAAGGCAACAGGAAATAGCCAGCCATTCTAGGTTCCCACTCAGGGTCATGTCTTGCCACAGAAGGGGCATTAAGGAGATATGACAGTCAACAGACTGAAATCATGGAGGAAACGAAGGCAAGAAGCCAACCAATGAGCCATTAAATCACCTGTATTACTGAGGTGATAAGGGTGCAGGCTGGTGGCTGGGAGGAGGACACTGAAGGAAAGAACAAAGGGCTTATTCTAAAAGACAAGACTTGGGACTTGGAACATATAGGTATGAAGAATGCAGAAAAGTGAGGAGTCCAATACCTATCTTATCACTCCTGACCCCAGGCTGACACCAGACTCTAAATCCCCCGAGTTTGAAATAGCCCAACACCAATGTCTGTGCTCTGTGCGATGGGCAGCTGACATAGAGAGGCAGGATAGCAACCGACGAGTGTGCACTGACCCCACAGACACTTTTGTATGGAGAAGAGGGACTACTTAACATCGTGTCTCCGACAGCAGCTAGCACGGTGCTTGGCACAGAATGGATGATCAGCAGTTGCTTAATTGAGAGCTTCCTACTCTGAATCTTAAGTAATCCCTCATTTAACTTTAGAAACCTTAAGAGGCGTCAAACATAGAAGAGAGCAAGTCTGAGAAGGGAAAGGGGACAATCTGAGGTAGAAAACAGAGGGCACAGCCTCAGCAGGGGCTCATGTGAAGACACCAAGGGCAACAGGAAGAGGGAAGAAAAGGTGATAGAGGTAAGGCCTTGCAGCAACTATAGGATTATAAATCAGCAGGCTTCCAAATGCCCTACCTTAGTGTCATCACCTCCACAAGGCAGGAGGAGGGTACTGCCTGCTTTCAGACAGGAGGGCAGAGGTTCAGGGAAAGAAGAAGCTGGCAAGAGCCTGAGTCTCAATACTCAGGCCAGAGAGCTCTCTGCCAGGCCTCCGGGCTCCTCAGGGATGGCACACACTGGCAGGCTTCCCAACTGGCCTGGGACCGCTTCAGAACTTGATGACTTGGCATACATCTGCCTTCAAGCCAAGCTTTGTGTCTGCTGGATGCAAACTCTCCAGCTACCAAACTGTCAAAGGCCAGCCTGCCGCCTTCCCACCACTGGCACGGGCTTTCCTCTCATAGTGGCTGACTAGCCCAGAGCTCCACAGCCTCTGCCCACCCTCTCCCTACACCCCAAGATGACTGTTTGAGGTTCGGAGCCCCACCCCCACAAAGTGGCCACCCTGGAGTAGCATTTGGTCACCTCATCTGCACATCAGTATACTGCCATGTAAAAGGGGACCAAGGAAAGAATATACTTTAGGAAAACAGCAAAGAAAGAGGTTAGACTGGGGGATGGGGGGTTGAGGGGGTCCCAGTGATAGCTTTTGAGCAAAAAATAAAAACTCCTCTCTCCTAGAAACAGGGGTAAAAGGCAAAGGCCTTGAAACCCATGAGGGAAAAGGAAGGAAATCCATAACCATAGAGATCTACATGAGGAATTGTCCAGAACTCCAGCAACAGAGAGCTCCTAGGACCAAGCAGGCAGGCTGTGGTTTCCTGGCTTCTCTTCTCTTTCCTGTTGTATCAGGAGAAATTCTCTCCTCAGGCTCCTAGAGTTCCTGTGTCCTACCCTGGGAGCCTGTGTGGAGCCAGGAGTAGTTGTAAGGGTGCCCTCAATGCAGAAGGCAGAGTGGGGAGAAGAGGGGCAGGGCCAGGCCCACCAGTGGGCTTTCCAGCTGAGAACTACCATCACCTGCAGCCCTACCGGAAACACGGAGCCCAATGTGAGAGTCCCTGAAAGGGCCCTAAAACCTAAAATTCCGAAGACTATAAAATACTATATTCCCGATGAGATATTTCAGAAATTCAGAAAATAAAACATACACCACAACGTACACAGTCCTACAGTCTCCTATTTAACAAGGGTTTACCATTTTGGTATTTGCTTCGAATCATTTTTTAAAAGATATGAAGGTGTTAGATCCAGAGTAATCACTGTTGTGGAATTGGTTGTACCAGTTGTATACAGATCTATGCACCTTCCCAGTAGAGCTAGGTGTTTTCTAGCTCAGTTGTTTTCAACACAGTCGAAGAACCACCTGCATCAGAGTTATCTGGGTACTTGCTTAACATGCAGATTCCCGACCTTCTTGGAGTAAGGCCAAAATTGTGCTCTTTAAATAAGCACTCCAGATGTTTTTAATGCACACTAAAGCTTTAAGGGCCACTGTTCTAGCTTAGGTCTTTAAGCCTTCTTAAAATGCCAAAAAACCAAAACCAAAACAAAACAAAACAAAAAAAACATTGACCAAAACAAACCAACTAACCCTGGGAAGGGTGACCCTTTAAACTGCTGTCACTTACTACTCCATGTAAATGACAGATCAGAAGCAGGCCTTCTACTCTGTCCAATGGGTCAGCTTGCTGCTTCCCTGTCACTTCCATGGCTCACTTAGAGCCACAATAAAACAAGAATGATAGTTATTATCTTCAGAAAGGGAGACAGGGAGAGAATAGAGCTAAAAGGTCCCCCATATCTATCATGTGTCCCGTTCCCATCATCCCACCGCTGCCACCACGTGTAGCACATCTCTGGCACCTTATAGATTGTAACAGAGTAACAGTATATGCTGTAATTGGATATTTGTATTTTTGTTGCTCTCTTAATTTATCAGGTTTATATACCAGCTTTATTAAGTTTGTTTACAATCATAAAATTCTCCCATTTAAAGTGGTTTTCTCCCATCCAGTGGTTTTTAATATATTCAAAGAGTTGTCCAACCATCACCGCTATATAATTCCAGGACATTTTAATCACTCCAAAAACAAATCCCATACCCATTAGCAGTCACTCCCCATCCAGCCTCCCCCCACCCTTTGGTAACCACTATTCTATTTTCTGTTTCTATGAATTTGTCCATCCTGAACTTCTCATATAAATGGAATCATATAGTATGTCGCCTTTTTGAAGGACTTCCACTTTGCAGTTTTCAGGTTCATTCATGTTGTAGCATGAAATCAGTACTTCCTTCCTTTTCATCATCAAATAGTATTCCATTATATAATAAATCATATTTTGTTTGTCCATTCATCAGCTAATGGACACCTGGGTGCTTAGCAGTTTTTTGCTACTATGAATAATGCTGTTAAGGGCATTCAGGTACAAGTTTTTGATAGGCACATGTTTTCATTTTTCTTAAGGATATGCCTAAAAGTGAAATCGCTGCGGCATATGGTAACTCTATGGTTAATATTTTGAGAAGCTGACAAACTGTTCTGCAAAGTGGCTGTACAATTTTACATTCCCACCAGCAATGTCTAAGGGTGCTAATTTCTCCACAGTCCTGCCCAACACTTACTATTGTCCGTCTTTTTTTATCATAATCATTCTAGTGGATGTGAAGAGGTATCCCCTTGAGGTTTAGCTTTGCATTTCTTTAATGGCTAATAATGTTGAGCACCCTTTCCAGTGCTTATTGTCCATTTGCATACTTATTCTTTAAAGCTTTTACCTAAGAACCTGGAACCATATTAAATAGTGGGTTTCAAAGTGCAGTCCACACACACACACACACACACCGGCAGCATCATCACAACCATAAATCTTATTAGAAATGCAAATTCCTGGGGTGCCTGGGTGGCTCAGTCGGTTAAGTATCTGACTTTGGCTCAGGTCATGATCTCACGGGTCATGGGTCTGAGCCCCACGTCAGGCTCTGTGCTGACAGCTCAGAGCCTGGAGCCTGCTTTGGATTCTGTGTCTACCTCTCTCTCTGCCCCTCCCCTGCTCATGCTCTGTCTCTCTCTGTCTCTGTCTCTTAATAATGAATAAATGTTAAAAAAAAAAAAAAAAGAAAGAAAGAAATGCAAATTCCCAGGCCCTACCTCAAATCTCCTGAACCAGAAATTCTGGGGTGGGGCCCAGCGATGTGTGTTTAAAAGCTCTCCAAGTGATTCTGATATAGGTTTCAGTCCGAAAATCAGTGCTGTAGAATAGCATCTCTTATAGGGTGCTCCACAGTATTTTACCAGGTGATATTTGATAAAGAAATGTTTTAGTGACAAAAATTTGGGAAACATTAGGCTAATCAAAAAACCCTTTACTCAGGACTTCTCAGCTTCTTTAATGTGTATGCACAGGTGGATCTCCAAGATAGAGATCTAATGTGCAGCATTTCCCAATACTATATAAGCATGAAACCTCTTTTACATGGAACATCTCATAGGCCTAGAGGTTCCCTAGAGGTTCCTTTGAGAAATACTCCTTCAAAGGTCTTCTGTTAAAGAAATTAAAAGGGTATGCTACTATTTATCAAATCAAGTCTATTGTTAACAATATCCTTTAAACTAGTGCTTTACAAAGGCTTTTGCTTAAGTTGTCTATTGCAGCAGAGCAATAGTGTCTTAACAGAGCAATAAGCATTTATTATCTCACATAGGGGGACAGGAATCTGAAAGAGGCTTAGCTACATGGTTCTTGCTCAGGATGTTTCATGATCTCGCTGTCAAGATGTAACCACGGGCTGTGGTTATCTGAACGTTTGACTCTGTCCCAGATTTCTAAGATGGCTCACTCACATGGCATTGGCTGGAGTGCCCAGTTCCTCACAGCGTGACCTTCTGTAGAGCTCACTGAGTGCCCTTACGAGATGGCAGCTGGCTTCCCCCAGAGCAAGGGATCCAAGGCAGAAGTGACAATGTCTTTTGTGACTGAGTCTCAAAAGTCACACCCTTATGCCCGCCATGTTCTCTTGGTCACATGGACCAGCCCTGACACAATGTGGGAAGAACTACACAAGGCCACAAGGATCAGGAGGTGAGCATTGCTCTGCTAGTAACTGACGAGGCTGCAACTTGACCTGAGGCAGTCTGGCTCCAGAGTCCAGGCCACTGTGCCTGTGACTGTTATTCTTACTAACCACACTCTCTGATACTCCTTTAAGAATGGGCACTTCAAAAAGACCAGCCTTTATAGGTCAGAATTCAGAATGTGTTCTTCTGCTTGGTGTTAGCATGTTTATATACTTACAGCTGCTGCTGAGCATTACAGCTTGCCCAGAAACCAAACTTTTTAGAACATAGGGCTGGAACTGTTCATTAGCTAATTGGGCTGTTCTTAACTAATCTGGGAGATAAGTATCAATTCACTTCTGTTTGTGCTCTCAAGAATCCGGCTACTAGTAAACTATAAATCATACCCCCCCTCTTTTTTCTTTCATTGTCCACCTATCTAATTGGGAAACTCATAACTCCTAATACATCTAGCTCCTAAAAATCCCATTCCTTAGAAATTGCCTCTGTTCTTTTTTGGGTGAAGCTTTAACCACTATTATTATGGCGGTAGACTGTTGATATAAAGCCTCAGCTTCTTTCCAGATGTAAATTACAACATTTTTGCCTAAAACCATGTTAAATCCTAAAATTATTAGGACTTTAAAAACATTCTTGAGGGGCACCTGGGTGGCTCAGTTGATTGAGTGTCTGACTCTTGGTTTCAGCTCAGGTCATGATCTCGTGGTTTTGTGAGTTTGAGCCCCACGTTGGATGCTGTGCTGGCAGCATGGAGCCTGCCTGAGATTCTGTCTCCCTCTCTCTCTCTGTGCTTCCCCCATTCGTGCTGTCTCTGTCTCTGTCTCTCTCAGGATACATAAATAAACTTTAAACAAACAAACAAACAAGGATTCTTGAAATACTTGCCTGCCTGCTTTGTTAAATTCTCCTCTTTTTCATATCTGCCACTCATTCATTAGCTCGTTTAGTATTCATTAGATATTGCTGAATGACTACTAAATACAGGCACACAGGGAATAAAAATTACCAATATAAATTCACATAATACACCATTTACCTTAGGGTATGAAGACTACAGCAGTGAACATAAGGGATGAGGATACAGGAAACCCCTGATGATGAGACATCTAATCAAAGACCTCTGATGTTTGTTGTGTCTACGCATGTAATTAAGACGGACTCCACAAAGCATGTTGGAAACGTGGTTACATTAAAGTGGATTTTGTGAAGATCTTCCATTTCCCTCATTATAAACAGATTCTAAGTACAACATGGCATCACCAGGATACAACAGGACATCATACCCAAATAGTAGGTGTTTGTTTGGTGTCTACTGACGGTGGAAATGAGGATGGAAACCAAAGAAGGACAAATAAGAAACATTTTTTTGTAGGAAGCATTTGTTATAAGACTGAGGACCTTAAATCGGACATCCTGGTTTCTGATTTCACCCATGTCCTATTTTAACTTAAGACCTCCCGGTCAAACAGCACAGCTTCACGGCACACCATTTTGTATACATTGAGATTGACAGCAAAACCTAGACTCTCCCTGTCTTCTATGGAGAAAAAGTGAATTTTAACAGGAGTTTCACCCATTAAATACTGTAATGGTCTTATTGTATCTCATATTCAGAGATCATTGCTCTGAGGAAGGATTTCTATTAACTAAGAAAAAAGCTTATCAGTTTTTTTCAGGTTGCTTTTACTCAGCCAAGAAAGGCTTTAGTGGGACTCAGACAATGTAGAACATGTGGGACTGAAGGGCTCACATGCAGCATTAGTAATATTAAAAAGGACCTTTAGAGAAGGGGGAAGGCATAGATGACTAGAAATGATAACATTCTTCCTCCCATGCAGGTATTCCTTGGACATAGATTGGATCAATCTGGCATTTCTTTGTTTGGCCTTAAGAATGTCCTTGAAACATTTTGCCTGCTTTCTTGAATTTTTCTTCCTTTCATATCTGCCGTTCCTTAATTTATGCATTAGCTTGTTCATTCATCTGTTTTTCAGTAGTATTTGCTGAATCAATGCCAGGCACACAAGGAATTCAAATAAGAGTAAGATATAACCCTGCCCTCAAGCCTCCAGCAAGCAACCCATCTAGTGGATGAGACACCAAAGTCAGCTGTGGGAGTAAAGTTCAGAGAGAACCTGGCCAGGAAGGAAGGGGAGGTGGAGGGAAATGAGGAATTGGCTAAGGGAATGGCAAGGACGGTGTAACAGCAGGCAAAAGAGCATATTCAAAAGGAAAGAGGCATAAAATAGCACAAAACTCAAGGAACTACAAGTAATCCAGTATAACTAAAGAGCAGGTCGCATGTGGTCAGGTCAGGAAGGATCCTGAACAGCTCCTGTACTTTGCCACACACAACAACAAATCACTGAAGGCCTTTAGGCAAAGGATTACATGATCATATCTCATTTTGGTTATCATCTTCTGCAAGATTTTTTTTTTCAAAATTCAACAGAAGCCTTTTAAATTAACAGGATATCATTGAATAGATTCACTTTGTAGATTCTCAGGATTTGACAATTCACTTTGCTTGTATATCACATGATATCCTCCACTTGCCCTGATTGAGTGCCCATCACCACATTCTCCATGGCAACCCCTCGCCCATCTTCAAAGTGCAGTTAAAACAAACACCACCTCCCCTGTGACTTCTTCTTCCCCTCAAACATAGTCACCTTCTTCTTCCTCCAACCTCCCAGGATACATGCTACAGAACGTAACTGCGGTGATACGTTCTAATTACTTTTTACAAGTCTCTCCCTTCTATTATACTATGGATCCCATGAAGGCAGAGACTTGCCTTCTAATTTACATATACATGCTCATTTACTCCGCAGTAGTTTATCGAACACCTGCTCTCTACCAGACATTGTGCTAGACGCTGATTTTCAATACGACAGTACCAGATGAAAGAGAAAGACACTGTTCTCGTGCAGTATATGTAAATGTGTATATAATACATATGTATATAGAAACTGAAGTGTAAATTCCCTTAAAGCAAAAGTCAGTTTTTTTCCCAGTATTCTGAACATGAGAAATGAAAAGCTAGTGATTTTTAAAAACTTATTAACTAAGTTATAAGTTAGGTCATATCACATGACAAAAGCAGAAAAAGTTAAAACGGTTTCAAGAACCAAGAACTCAATACGTAAAAATCTAAAATTTTTTGAGCTGGTAGGGCTGGAACCAAGCAGCCAAAGTCCAAAAACCCAGTTTATTTTTATTATGTAAGAAAACACTCAGAGTTTGGGGTCTGCAGACCAAGAAGACTGTGTAGCTTTTTGGTGTCTTTTCACTCACCATATTATTTTATTAGTGCCTATTTTCAGCCAGCTCTGTTTCAACCAGCTCAGGTTGGCTCTGAGAAAAATAACAACTGCCACTTTTGTGATTTTAATATGTTTCAAGCACCCTGTTAAGTGCTTCATATGTATTAATTCAATAATCCTCAAACTAGCCGTATTAAGTAGGTAGCTGCTTCATCTTATAAAATGCCAATAATATATAACAGAATGTTGTTGAGGAATCAGATGAGTTCGCACATGTGCAGTGTGAATAATGCCTGACATATACTCTACTTTTAAATATTAGCTAAGTATCACCGCACTACCACCACCCTCACTTGGGACACAAGAAAACTGAGGCACAGTGAGGTTAGGAGAAGTTTCCCCAAGTTCTCTCAGACAGGCAGCATGAGCACACACTGTGACCTCTTCTTCCCTGAAATTCCTAGAAATCGTTTTACAAATACAAACCACACTGAAAAGCACGAAGGGAAACAAACCCTTGGTAGACTAGAGACTGTGATGAATACCCTTAGGACAGAAAGTAGATGCAGTCTGATGTTTAAAAGGACACCACAGCCTCCAGCTCCCAGAGGAGGATGAGACTGCCATAAATACAGTCTGGCTTCATGAGTAACCCTGCTTGCAGATGGTGAACAGTGGGGTCTGGGTTGATCCAGGGATGACCAATGTGGTGACAGTCTAGGTATAGTAGCAGAAAGATCAAGCAAGCACTTTACTCTCTCCTCCTTCCCCTCCTCAGATCAAAGCAGCAATAGGGGGATATCTACCCATAAGCCAGAGCAATGGGTGTGGAAGTTGGGTAAGAAGTAGCCCAGCATCTTTGTGTCTTTCTATTCCCGAAAGCAACAGGTGACTGGCCACCAAAGTGACCCACCCAACAGCAGGTCTCACCCCACCCAAATTCTCACTAGACTGCTAGGCTCAAAGCCTAAAGTCCCTTTAAGCAGCTAGTACAAACAGATATGACAGATGACATTACAATCAAGAGTCACCCAATGCTTGAGGAAATTCAATAACACAAAGAGAAGAAACTGAACCACCAAAGAACTTATAATCAACAAGAATGAATACATATAATTACTAACTTAGGAAAAGTGTGAGAACATTGAAAACATTTTTAAAAATTAGCTATAGATGGTGCAAATGAAAATTTCGGTAACTGAAAATTTAAAAAATGATAAAACAGATTACATGGCTAAAGAGATGACTGGACTTAGAGACCTGGAAAGTGAAACTGAGCAATGTTCCCAGAAATCAACATAGAGCAATAAAAAGCTGAAAAAAAGCAGAGTTAAAAGACAGAGGATATATAGAAACGTCTCAGCATCACATATAATAAATGCTAGAAATAACAGAAAAAAGGGAAAGAGACCAATATTTAATGAAAGACAGGAGGGAGCAATTTGAAGGGAGGGAAAAACAATTCAAAAAGCACATCCCATAAATGAACTGAATAAAATATGAATCTTCAGTTTGAAAGGGGCCCCCAAAGAGGCATAAAAAAATTAAAAAAATAAAATAAAAACCATCAGATAAGACATATTAGTGAAATTTTACACCAAAGATAAGAGGAAAATGTCAGTTTTCTGTAAAGAAATAACCAGGTGGATATTAGAATGGCTGTCAATCACAGAAGATAAAAGACAGTAAGTAGTAAAGATAATCGTGTGCGTGCGCGCACGCGTGTGTGTGTGTGTGTATTGAAATGGTATGGAAGTTTTTTATGAAGAAGAAATTTTGCTTGCATTTTGTTCAAAACCAGTTGGAAGCCTCTTTAGTAGTTACCCTTCAATATTTATCAGACATTTATGCTGATGGCACATAAGGACTCATAACTTTTACATCTTCTTGAATGATTTTCTTTTTATAGAAAATAGTCACCACTGTCCCCTTTAATGCTTTCATCTTAATGTTTTTACCACCTGTCATATCTGCTTTCTTTTGGTTGGTATTTGTCTAGCATATCTTTTACCATCTCTATTTTCCATTTTCTAGTATCATTTATATTTAGCTAAATCTTTCCAATATGAGGTTAAAATTAAATAAAATCACAGGGTCTCTAGTTTTTAAGTTTAATTGGTTTACGTTTGTTCTGATTGCTATTAAGTTAGGACTTACTTGTACATTCATATTCTTTATTTGTCTTACCAACTGTTTCTTTTCTCTTGTTTCTCACTTTTCAGTGGACTTTCTGAATTTTGTTATCTTTTTTCTTTATAGGTTGTATTTGTCTACAGCTTCTATCTCAACTCATAGAATACCAAACCTTGTTGGCTATGACTGAGAATTATGCGCCTGTCACTACCCCATAGATTTGCATTCCATAGGTTTCTTAATTTAGAAAAAAATTTGTTTATACACTAACACCACATAGCATCAAAATTGTATGCATATTATAACTCCAAAAATAAGTAAGCTTATTTTTAAACCTTTAAACAGAATTTTCAATGGCATTCACAATAATTTCAATGTCTTATCTTCTAGAGAATGAACTTCTATAAACTTTGAATTTAGAAGTTAAATGAAAACATTAAGATATTCATAAAACTAATTTAACTGTCACCCTTTAGTTACTTTAGAAAAGGTACCCACCATAACATCTGTCTTAATGCAGATGCTTTAAAAACATTTCTTTTAATATCAAAAACAAAGATATGAAAGCCTCTATGCTGCTGTTACTCAACATTGTACTAGAAGTTCTAGTTAATGCAATAAGAAAAGAATATATATAGTGAGTAAATTGGAAAGAAAGAAATACAATGACAGTTATTTGCAGTTGATGCAATTTTCTACATAGATAACCCAAGACAATCCACAAATAAATGATTTCAATTAATGAAAGGCTTTGACATGATTACTGGATATAACATCGATAAACAAAAACAGTAACATTTTTACACATTAGCAATGTTTAATTAGAAATGCAAAAAAAATACCAATTCCTTTGCAAGAGCAATAAAATTATAAAGACACTTAGAAATAACCTTAATAAGAGGCAAATGGGTGGCTCAGTCACTTAAGCATCCGACTCTTGATTTCAGCTCAGGTCATGATCTCACAGTAATGAGATTGAGCCCCATGTTGGGTTCTATGCTGGGCATGAAGCCTACTTAAGATTCTTTCTCCCCTTCTCCCTTTCCCCAGATTGCATACATGCACTCCAATCAATCAATCAATCAATAACCCTTATAAAAGATGTACAAATCCTAAATGGAGAAATCTCCCAGACTCTTATAAGACGTCAAACATATCCCAAATAAATGAAGAGATACTGGCAAGACTTAACATTGTGAAAATGTCAGTTCTCCCCATATTAGTCAGTAAACACACTGCATTTCCATTTTGGGTTTATTTTTGTGTATGGTGTAGAAGGTAATATAATTTCATTCTTTTGTGTAGCTGTCCAGTTTTCCCAACACCATTTGTTGAAGACATGGTCTTTTTCCCATTATATATTCTTGCCTCTTTTGTTGAAGATTAATTGACCATAAAAGCGTGGGTTTATTTCTGAATTCTTTATTTCATTCCATTGATCTATGTGTCTATTTTTGTGCCAGTACCATGCTGTTTTGATTATTACAATTTTGTGGTATACCTTGAAATCTGGAATTGTAATACCTCTAGCTTTGTTCTTTCTTAAGATTGTTTTTGCTATGGGGATATTTTGTGGTTTCATACAAACTTTAGGATTATTCTCTCTAGTTCTGTGAAAAATGTTGTTGGTATTTTGATAGGGATTGCATTAAATCTGTAGATAACTTTGGGTAGTATGAGCATTTTAACAACATTGATTCTTTCTATCCATGAGCATGGAATATCTTTACATTTGTGTGTCATCTTGAATTTATTTCATCAGTGTTTTATAGTTTTTAGAGTACAGATCTCTCATTACTTTTGTTAAGTTTACTCCTAAGTATTTTATTATTTTTGGCGCAATTGCAAATGGGGTTGTTTTCTTAATTTTTCTATGACTTCATTATTGCTGTATTTCCTAAGAAAATCTCAAGATTTGAACAAATTAATTCTAAATTCATATGAGACTATAAGGCTCAAGGTTAGCTAATTTTAATTTTTTTTTAATGTTTCTATTTATTTCTGAGACAGAGACAGAGCATGAGTGGGAGAGGGGCAGAGAGAGAGGGAGACACAGAATCAGAAGCAGGCTCCAGGCTCTGAGCTGTCAGCACAGAGCCTGACACGGGGCTCGAACTCACAAACCATGAGATCATGACCTGAGCCAAAGTCGGTTGCTCAACGGACTGAGCCACCCAGGTGCCCCTAGATTAGCCAATCTTAAAGACAAATGGAAAGGGGATGATTAGCATTCCTGGTTATCAAAAACCATTATAAAAATACATTCATTAATAGGATAGGCAAATAATGATCAGTGGGATAGAACTGAGAGCCTAAAGCCAAACCATTCACCTGTGGGAACTTTGTATATGAACAGAAGTGGCATTACAAGTCAGTGGACAAAAGATGTACTATTCTCTAAATGGAGTTGGGAACCTATGGGGAAATACACAGGCATATTCAGACTTCACACAACACACAAAAATAAATTTGACAAGGATGAGGACCTACATAGGAAAAGCATAGTTTTTTAAATTATACTAGAAAATATACAGAAATAATCTTTATAGCCTCCCTGAAAAAAAAAAACTGAATGACCAATAAACATGCCATATCTTCATCATAATCTTGCATCTTACTCATATACTGTACCTGTACCAACTTCCTATTATAAAATGTGGATGGAGTCTGACTGCCTAGGAGGCAATGAACTCTGTTCAGGTAACAAAATTATATTTTCTTAGCAGACTTCCGAACACCAGGACATACTCAGGACTCCCAATTTTTCCTACAAAATGACTAAAACTGAAAGGGTTTGTAAGTAGGGAATGTCACTCTTTTATAATATAAGCTAGGCATCCGTCTCATTTTTCCCATGCACACAAGTATTTCTTAACAGTTTTTAAAGATAAGGAAAAGCTACAAAATGAATGGTAACCAGATGTTCTCCATCTCTAGTGAAGGAGACACACAAGGAAACCAAATTAATGTAGTAGCAGGGAGTGTCTAGGTTAAGACTCTAGGTTAAGAAAAAATGTCCCCTAACCAGGAAGGTTTGAAATATTGTAATGCAAAGGAATAAAGGTAATGTATCCCCTTTCCTCAACTGCTTTGAAAATCAAATTAGCCATTCATCTTGGGGAAGGTGACAAGCTGGTTTAAAGAGGATAAACTCCAATTCATTGACTAATCAAACAAACAAAAAAAGAACCACTGATGAAGAACTGAAATGCATACACTCATGGAGAATCTTGCTTTCCTAGAAGAAGCTCCAATAGTCTTACCTTTCATAGAATACAGAGAGAAAGACCATGTGCAACCTTCTCTGCCCCTGGGGAGTGGTCTGCACCGGCCCTCTACTGAGCAAGGGAGAAACCTCCGACCTTTTGTATGAAGTGCTGGGCACACACACACACACACACACACACACACACACATCCTGTTGTCCCACCATATGGGCCATGAATCATTCAGAAAGCTTCTGAATCAATTATTCATCCAAACCAAAGACCAAACGTTTTGCTAATTGTCCAGGAAGGAGGGGTGAAGGGGGAAAAGAGACTGATCGAAGGAAATGGAATCTGTGCCAATTTGACAATTGGCAGTATTAATACATCATTTATTTTAAACAAAAACAACAATTAAAAAAAAAGCACAACGAGAAAGAAAATAGCCTCTTCTACATTAATTGGATAACTAATATGGGATACAGGCTGCCTCTGAAACAGGAGGGGAGAAACATACTGCCTTCCCCCAGAGCCCTAATCAAAGCATTCAACCCCATGGCACCTCATTCTCTACTTTTAGCCTCACCACCCTTAGCTTGACTGGGAGGTCAATATCCATAGACACATGGCTACTGGGCCTAACGTAGGTTCATGGCCCACATTTTTATTCCTGCTACATGGGCTTAGGGCTGGGAAACACACCTGGAAAGACTACAAGTGAAACTAGAGTACAAGGCTTATGCTGTGTGATTCCCACACCCACCTTACTCCTCAGCTCCGTGGGCAGGCACACACTGACCCTTGCTTTTCACCTCCTCATTCATCCCACATTTGTTGAGCATCTATTACAAGTCTGAGAAAACCCAAGTCACCCTAGAAGAGGGAAAGAAGAATATGACACGCAATCCCAATGGAGTAACAAGAGGGTGACCCGAATAACCAGAGAAGGGGCACAGTGTTTGCTAATAAAGGGCAAACACAGATAAGTGTTGAGTGAGTCCAGGAAAGGAAGGCTACCTTCCTGAGGAGTTGGGTCTTGAGCTGGTTCCCACAGACAAAACATCATGGCATGGATTGGCAAAAGGCAGACAGTATATAAACAAGGTAGGGTGACAGCAAGTAAAAGAGCATGGGGAGAAGCTTTGAGATGAGAAAGGCATCGAGTCTGGCCCGTGGCAGTAATGACACAAGTCAGGCAACAGACATGAGGACAGGGAGCAGGACATTCAGCTGACGCACATCCGGGATGTCACACTAAAGTGTTCCTTTTCCACATAAAAGAAGAAAAGTTTTTCCAAAGGTCCTGATCATGACAGAGATATGAATAAAGAAATGATTCAGTTGCACCTCCCATGACAGACCAGGGCAGTGGCAAACCTGAGGCTGGAAGTCAAGTTGTGATGCTCTTGCAGGGAATAGATCCACTGATGATAATCCTGACAAGGACAGAGATGGAAATAGCCAGAGAGAAAAACAAAGTCTTGGATTGATGAAGACATCAAACATAACAGAAAAGTCTACATGACAGGAAGGGTAATAAAACCCAAATAAATTCTCAAGCTTGTAGGTTCCTTCGAGATCATTTAACAGAATAGTCCTGAAATGTGGCTCACAGGCTCCTTTGATAAAATCTATGAACCCTTACCCTGGGGGGAAATGCTCACATATACTAGCCTTTAATAGCATTTCAAGTGACTCAAGGTTCCCTAAAGTCCATCCATCCAAAGCTTCCAGGCTGCAGGTGAGTAAATTGTAGACGGGGTTTTCCTTAGAAGGGACAGACAGTGCCTGGAACAGATCCCAGTATTTCTGACACACCTAAAGGTCTTTTCCTCATAACCATGCAGACTAGTGACATTACTGATAGAAACAGTGATGGTGGAAAGCGTGTCATTTTGTAGGAAAGGATTTCCTGTTCAATGAGAAAAATCAAGGAGGTAAAAAAGACGAAATAAAAAATTGTAGTGAGAGAAGTCATTACTCTTTCTGGAATCTCTGTTTGCACTTACTCAAAAAAAGTCACCTTTTTTTATAAACTCTTGACTTTCTGTTTTTGCTTTTGTTTTTAATATACAATTAATTTTGGAAGGGGTTTGTCTTTCAAAAATCATCAGGCAGGTTTTCCATTCTCCCTCCCTTCACATAAGTAGAGAGAAGACAATCTCAGTGTGCTCTGTTGGGAAACGGGTCTGCCTTCAAACAGCAGGCCAGGGTCATGAATAAAATTAGGGCTGAATTGCTGTCCTTGCTGTGGCAAATTCATTTCCAAATGTCCACCCAGGCCTACGATTTGCATTCCAGAACTGGTGACCTGGGAGAGTTTATTCCCAGTAAATTCTTAGCATTGGGTCCTGGCAAAAGACCAAAGTGGTCACGGTCAGGGACTAGGGATGCTAAGGCGGGGAGAAGAAGGGAGCAGATCACAGAAAGGCAGGGGAATCCAGCCCTAGAATAGTTCATAGAAATAAGCTATGGTCTCTCCAAAGGAAGGAAAAGGCTTTTAAATCCTTTTAACAAAATAACCACTGATAAAGGAAGCAAGTTGCTAAGGGAACACACTGCCATGCTGTTTGCATTTAGGCTTCTCCTTACTGTAATGCATGGTGAGGAGGATACAGATGCGAGTGAGTATAGATGTGGCTGTACTTTGCTGCAACTTCAGGCAGGAATCTATGTGACATATCAGCAAACACACATATGGACAGATCTTAAACTATAAGCCTGTGCCGATCTTCTTCAAGAGCTGCAAGAGTTCTTATTCTTACTTCTTATTCTTTTTATTCTACCTCACCTCTCCAGCCTGGCAGCTGCTGGGAGCACCATCAAACTTTAATGGACTCCCTTCTCTGCAGCACCATGGCCTGAATACAGAGAACTGCATAAGGTGTCTCCATGACTCCTTCTACCGACGGGTGATTGGCATGCAAAAAGGCAGACAAAAGTACTAGCGGCAGGGCAGGTACCAGACACTCTCAGATATGCCATTCCATTTCATCTCAACTCTTCTAGAAGACTAGTATTTCTGTTTCTTTTTGTAGAGCAGAAAATTAAGACTCAGAAAGGTGCAGCAATTAGCCTACAGTCATATCACCAATAAGGCCCAGTAGCAGTATTTGATCAGTTTTGACCTGGATGGGCATTCTACCCCAAAACATGGTCTCTCACTGCAATTGACTAAGTCTGACTGCCAAACTGTCAGTTATACAGTTAGTATTTTTTTTTAATATTCATTCATTTTTGAGAGACAGAGAGACAAAGAAAGACAGAGTATGCATGGGGGAGGGGCAGAGAGAGCAGGAGACACAGAATCTGAAGCGGGCTCCAGGCTCTGAGTTGTCAGCACAGAGCCCAATGCGGGGCCCGAACCCACAAACCGTGAGATCATGACCTGAGCTGAAGTCTGACACTCAACCGACTCAGCCACCCAGGTGCCCCAAGTTATATAGTTAGTATTAAAACTCTACGAATGCAGGATCAAGCTTAGTTCTGTATATGTATGTATGCTTACAGCTCACAAAGGAGTGGGGAAGGGGATGGGAGCTAAAACAAAAAAGATAAAACGTAGATTCTCCATCATAAGAACTTAATAATTTGGCTGATAATTAATAAGAAACTGATTTACAACATTCTGATCAATATAGAATAAGAAAAGAAAAATGAAAAAAATCTAAGAATAGCAAGAATATAGATGAAAGAAATGAAAACAACCTATTACAAAAAATACTGATGTGTATATTCTCTCAAAAGAGGAAGATTCAAGCATGTCACTGGAAAGCAACACAAAAAAACTGAGCTATCACAGGATTTTGATTATTTAAGTTTGAAGGGTTGGGAAGCAAACAAGGAAGTAGAGAAGAAATAAAATGGATCGGTTTCTTGGAGTAAATAAATTTAAAACCAGAACCGAAAAGGGAATTAAAAAAAAAGGGGGGGGGGGTAAGGAGAGAAAAAGAAAACCACACACATCACCCTAGCATTGCTATTGCTCATAGCCAACTGATAGTGTCCCTTATTTGATACAGACCTGCTTTATTATTGTTAGGTGAATATAGTTATTCTACTAGGTAAACTAAGAGTTGTGAATACAGATCAAATTGAAGTGATTCTGGGACCGTGAAGCCCAAGATTCAGGACATTGTAGAAGCTAGTATGACCCAGGGCAAGTAACAACAGACTAGAAATACAGGGACATCAACTCCATCTCAACTATACCAAGCATTTCTGTGGGGCTTAGAGTAACTCAGGGAATATATTTGCTCATTTTGTGCTTCCCTTTCAGCATCAATAAACTAGAGAATAGTAACAGAAGCCATTTATTAAAAACCTACTATGCGCAAGGTGCTGTGCCAAGTGCTCTACATACACTGTATTATGATGCTCATAAAACACCCAGAAATACCCTGAATCCTTAATTTCCTAATGAGGAAACTGAGGCTAAGAGGTTAAATAACGTGGTCAGTCACAGAGCCAGATGCAGACTTCAAATGCAGAACTACGTAATTCCATAGCCTTTGTTCTTCCCATCCTGCATTGTAACACTAACCTATTTTTAAGAACTAAATGGAAAACCTGTCTAAAATGATTTCAAGGTCAAAGTGTTCTAGAAAATCCAATAATATATTGTTTTTTTAATCCCTTTCAATAAAAGATGTTTTCCCAGTAACTGAAACCAAATAGTGAGTTTCACATTCTCCTGGATGGATTCTGGCATACCAATAGATACATCCCTTTACTTTTGTTAGTTACGATGCATCAAGATCAAACACTACAGAGCAGGCAACCACCACGATATATGCATTAGGAAGACAGGATAGCATCATGGCTAATGATAAGGGCTTTGGAATCAGACTACCTCATTTGAATCCTAATTCCACCAACTACTAGCAGTGTGATAAGGGGGAAATTGCCCAACCCACTGAGGTCCCTGGTTTCCTAATCCAACAGTGGTAATAATACTACCTTATACGGCTGTTGTGAGAATTAAATGAGAAAACACTTTAAAACGTTTAATGCAGTGCTTAGCACTGACAATCAGCTTTTAACTAAGTCAGCAGTCTTGAATAACTAGGTAATCCCAGCTCTCTATCCATTCGTCTCATCCCTGCCTCCTGACCTGACATCACTGACAAGGGCCAACTGGTGAATGAAAAAGCCCTCTTCCAGAGTTAGACATAGGAAGTATCAAGGCAACTCCTTTCCTTAAGTTCATGAACTTGGGACCAAACTGGCCTCTTCTCTTGGAAAAAGACAGCTCTCCTAGATCAGTTACATAATCCCCTTACAAAAGGCATGTTATACACTGGAGCAAGGAGCGATATAATTAACATCCTCAAGGACTCTTCCAATACTCTGGCCACAATAATAAATCTTTCTCCAAAGACCTGCCACAACCATTTACTTGTTACTGACTCCCCAATTTATTTGTTGTAGATGTACATGAAGTAAACTTCTGACTTCTTAATCTTGTACAGAAAAAAATGTTAGTGAAATGAAATGCTGGTTTTCCCTCTGAAACTTGCTTCTGATACCCTGTCCTAGTGGCCACAGAGTTTCAAGCTTGACAAATGTTAACTAGCAGCGATATCCAGGCCAACATGCATATTTTAGAAACAGCTCACCGGGCTGACTACCTCTGGGCTTTGTCATCTTAAAGAGGAAAAAAAATACAAAAATTAAATGAAATAAAATAAACTACTTGCTTCTCAATCTTATCTTCAAAGTGTGATCAGAAGAGGTAGCAAAAAGAGTTCAGGGACTGCTTATACTGGCATCTAGTTAATGTGTCAACAGAGCAAAATGAAACCAAATTCCCAGTGGCTTCCCATCTCCTTCTCATTTAACTCTGCTGTTGTGCCTCCTACTACTCACAAGTAGGCCTTTTACATGTTAAGCACTTAATAAAGGTGGATAGATGGGACAAAGAGAAAGCTAAATGGACAGAACAAATTTATGTGCACAGTCTTTCCTCCTGATCAAATGGTGTTGAGTCCAAATCAACATTATCTATCTATCTATCTATCTATCTATCTATCTATCTATCTATCTAATCTATCTATCCACTATCTCTATATCAGACTGAAAGCTCTTTGAGGGTAGATATCTTATTATATATCATTTTAGACCCAATACTTGGTAAAATGTTCTGTACATGCATGGCAAATATTCCTTGAATCAATAAGTATTACTAGTAATTAGAAGAAGACATTTATTGTAAATCTGCTATACATCAGACAATTTACGTGCATTTTCTTATTTAACTCTCATATAGACGATGAAAAGGTCACTACCTTCCTCTAAAATTGATGGTCTCTTTCCCATCGTGTAGGGTTGTTGTTGGGAAGCAGCCACACAATTAGAGATGAGATCTCTCAGTCTCCTTTGCAACTAGGTTGAGTCATGAAGCTGGTCCTTGCCAATGGGATGTTAGTAGAAGTTATGTATGTCACTTCTATGCCAAAAAATGTAAAAGATGAGTATATCTTCTTCATACTCTCTCTTTCTACTCCCATCAAGGGATGTAAACCATGGGAACCTAAAAGATGGCAGGGCCACCAGATAGAAGGGAACAGAAAGTAAAGGAAAGCCAAGAATGCACTGGCCTATTTAAGGGGAAAGACATAAACCTAAGCCACTGCAGTCTTGCGGGGGGAGGGGTTGTTTCTGAGAGCATCAAGTGCTCCTCAATATAGTACATAAAATCTTGCAAATGGGATATTTTAGATTAAAAAAAAAAAAAGGTTCAGATAGGTTAAATAACTTGCCCAAAGTAACATTGCAATGGCAAAGCTGAAGTTCAAGCTCAACTTCACTAAAGTTCAAGCTCTGCCTAACACTAAAGTCCTCAGTCTTTCCACCACAGAGTACTATTAAGATGATTTGATGTTGGTAATGGATGGATACACACTTATGAAACCACTACTTACCCCACTACCAGGTACAATCCAGGCAACATCAGACTAAACTTTCTCATTCTTCCTTAACCCTGAATTGACAGTAAGCTCCAGGTGGGCAGGGAATACAGCAGTTACATTACTGATATATTCAGTATCCTATATAGTGCTTGGAATTCTGTATACACTTAAATAACATATGATCTTTTTTTAGATGGATGGATTGATGGTTAGGTGGAGAGATGGATAGGTGGATGGGTAGGCATGTGGGAAAGGAGTATCACTTGGATAAATATTATACTAGGATACATATGATGAAAGGGGGCCAACCACCTCTTCCCCTATCCCACATCCTCCTAAAGCAAGGGCCAAGGATGCTGAGAGTCTTTGCAGACTCTCTATTATACCTTCTTGCCCTGCATTCCAGGGAAAAAAGCTGTACCTTTAAAGATCTAATATTGCTCTCCACTATCAAGCAGTAATCAAATCAAGATCTATATTCAAACTGAAAAATCTTGAGAAAAATATGCTTTTCTCTTTTAGGACAGTAAAACAAGATATATACACACACAGGGTGAAGGAAAGATGGGCATGTAACCACTGAAAGAGAGTTACTCATCCAAGAAGCCATTTCTCATCAATGATAAAAGACAAAGATCCCAAAGGCTGACCATGGAATACCTAACTCTGGAGAGGGATCTGGGTGTCTCTGGCCCAAACTACATCCTTCCCTTCTAGCCACTCCTAGATACTGGACCACCCAAGCCAGAACGAGGCTATGTCTTGACCACATTGTACTTAGCTGCCTTATATCCATATATATATTCTACTCCAACCAGACAGTTCCATTCATGAGTGAGAGCACTGTGTCTAACTTCTACTTCTACTTCCCCCATCACACCTACTCCAGACTAAATACCAGAAATCTATAAGCTTGACTGAAAGCAGGCTTTAGCTTCAGGCAAGTAACTTACAACCAGAGACAAGAGTACCAGGCATACACTGGCCCTCTCAGGGCCTCAACCCCTTCATCTGTAACAATGGATCAGACTGGATCAGCTCATATCTTTCAAGTGTGAGACTCTCTTTTTTAATGTCAAAAATCCAAGACCTACTTTGCCCCCTGGAGGAGTTATTTCATTAATACAGCCCCCTAACAATTTTGTTAAATAGATGTCATTATCCACCTCCTTTTTTATAGAGATCCTCTATATAATGTCCTGTAGACATTGAGGCTTACAAAAGCTGGGTCACTTGCCTACAACCACTGAGCTACTAAACAACAGAGCAGAAATTTGAATTCAGCTTTGGTTGTCCACAAAGCTCAAATTGATAACCACTATGCTATACTGACTAAATGGGAGGGAAAAAAACCACTACTTATTAACAATGCCTTTAAATATATTTATATTTTATAAATCACAATGGCACTTACACACTTTAGAAAAATGATACCGTGGCACATATCTGTGGGAGACATTGTTCAGAAAAAAGCCAATGTTGAGTGTGGCCATGGATCTGCACGCCCACTGCAATAATCCCAGAGGTCTCCAGAGTCCCATAGCCCACAGACAGAAAACCACTGGAATAGCTAGCTGACACATTACATACATTGCTTCTTTAACTTTCTGTGGTTCTAAAATCTGAATTTCTGGGTGACTTCTTAGTGTGTAGCTTCAGCCTGGCTTCCAGTCAGGCACAGCTCAGGGGAGTTAAAGTCAAGGAAGTTCCTTCTTTATTTGTAGTAGTATCTTATCAAACCTTTGAGTCATCCTATTAGAAATAGGGGGGGATCCACCCCAAACTTGAAGTTGTTTGTTGGAGAAGAGGAGCTGGATGTCAAATTCACTTTAATAGAACTTTAAGAAGGAGCCAGTTTCTGGGGTGGATGGGTAGCTCAGTCCATTGAGTATCCAACTTCAGCTCAGCTCATGATCTCATGGTTCGTGAGTTCGAGCTCCACCTTGGGCTCACTGCTATCAGCAGAGAGCCTGCTTTGGATCCTCTGTCCCCCCCCCCCCCCCGCCTCTAACTCTCTCTCTCAAAATTGAATAAACATTTAAAAACATGAGTCAGTGAGAACTGTCATCATACATACACACACATCTCACACACACACACACACACACACACACACACACACACACACACACACAACCACCCTCCATGGCACCTGCCTCCACCTTACCCAGTCTTTTATTTTGAATGAGGGTGAAAAATGAAAACAGAGAAGAGGTAGGGAGAGTCAGGAGAGGACAAGGGAAGAGCAGGGAGGAGGAAGCCAGAACATTAAGGAGCTGGCTGCACTCATCTGAAGAGGGGATGTGGAATTCAAGTAGTCATTGGGAAAGACTGGAGTAGGCAGTAAGCACCTCCCCATCTCCAGCACCAGAGCCTAGATGTGAAGCATCCATCTGGGTGACCTGTCTCTCTATAACAAAGGATATAACACTTACCCAGAAAGGGAACCAGGAGGAGGCCTGTATTTCCCTTTTCCAAATGAGGAGTGAGTAGAGAATAAACAAGAGAGCACTGTGAACTCTCACCAGATGGGGCCCCTAAACCACAAAGGGTTATGTTTATGGTGGTTATCAACCAGAGTTCAATTAGGATCCAGATCCAGCATCATGTGTCACAGGCTATGAAAGCAGGAAAAAGAGAAACATCCCATAAACAAGCATGTGGGTTGGCTTGATCTTTTGACTATTGTTCTATCAGAAAAATAAAAGTCGTAATAATCATATAGCAATGTTCTCAGCAAAGCGTTTTTAAAATAATCTCTCTGCTGAATATCAAAAATAAAAGCCCACACACTCATCAATTCTTACCCATTATTTGAATCAGTAGGAGATGCTCAGACTGTGAACCCGGGAGGCAAGACTATGTCTCTGCTCTGGGCAGGGTTAACAGATCTTTAGCATATAATGGGCTACATTATAAGGTCTACAGACTGGGTTTTGGTACAACTCCAATAGGTTAAACAAAATTATAGTTGAGGGCCAGTGTTGGAAGGAGGAGGCAAGATAGAAGAGGGGGACTCTTTGAGGACACTAATTCTATGTACCTAATTTTGAGCAGACACAAAACCAATCAGGGAAGTTGTTCTGTCTTCTCGGCAAGCATTACTCCATCTCCATTCATTTACTGTAAACCTGTCCACTTCCCTGCTTCAAACCATGCAGTGGCCCCCCATGGAACAACCCTGGTGATGCCAACAAGGCACTGGATGAATGATGTGGCCCCTCTCCCACTCCCCAGCCACCCTTGCTTACCATCACCCCAGTCACTATACAACAAGACCGTTGGCCTTCTGTCTGTTTCCCAGACCTGCCATGCCCTCTCCCACCCACGCTACCCTCTGCCTATATTCTCCTCATCCTGGCCCCTTCCCTCTTTTCTTCTTTTTCCAGCCAAATGCTACTCAGTCTCCAGGTGGCCACATCAACAGCAACTTCTTGAGCATTCTCTCTCAGATGAGGTTAGGTTCTCAATTTAACCACCCTCCCAGGCCCCTAAAATTTCTCCTTTGCAGCACTTTAGACACCATTAAAGTTAAGCATATTTAGTGTCTGTCTTCTCTGCTAGGCAGCAAGCTCTAAGATAATAGAAATGACATCTCCATCTGTGGTCATATCCCTCATAGCCAGCACAATGTCTGGAACATGGAAGGTGCTCAACTAATACTGGCTGCCTTCACCCTTCCTTCTTCCCTGTCTTCTACTGACCCCTCCGGTGTCTTCCCCACCCCGTAATTCAGAGTTTCAGATGTGGGTACTAGGCATGCTCAGCCCTGAGTGGCCCAGGCTGGGAGAGACATCATCCTAGTCATCCCCTCCACCCACCAGATTTTTTACTCAGACTCAACAACAAAGACTCACTAGACCAGTCCATTTTAGTTTCAGCCTCCCCATGGCCAGTCATGTGGCCTTGGGCTAAGGAACAACTCCCTAAGACCAGCTTTACCCCCTAAGGTAAGACCAGCTTGGCTCCATAGGGGTGGGAGAAGGAGGTAAGATGCAGGGGACTCCCATAGTGACATAAGTCATGAGACTTCAATGCAAATGCCATCTCAAGCGTGAAGCAGCCACACCTGTCATTCAACCTCCCAGTCCTAGTCCCAGAGTGAGAGGCCAGGGAGAAGAGCCATGGCCTTGAGCTCCTCTCCTAACCACTGTGTCACCAAGGGCCAGGCTCCTGACAGAAGAGTGGCAGCCGAGACAGAAGGAAATGAAAGACAAGGGTGGGAGGATGTAGGAGCTCAGACTTTCCTGTCAGCTCTCCTCGGCGATAACTAGAGTTCTCCAATGGGACATTCCTCCTGAAGGAAGAGGGGTAATTTCTTCAGCCTTTCTTTGTAACAATCAGACCCCTCTGATGTGTGTGTGTCTGTGCAAAGTAGGAAGGAGTATGGAGGACCTGAAGTCAAAGCCAAGAAAAATAAATAAAAAAGGGGGAGGGGATCTGGGTAATATAATATTTTCACTATTGATAAGATTAAAAATAAAGGGCTTTGTTTCAGCTTTTACTCTGGGAATTTCTTTGTTGCTGTTGATAATAACTGTAGAAGGATTTGACTACTGTTGTTTTGGTTTTTTTTAGGTTTATTTATTTTTGAGAGACAGAGACAGAATGCAAGCCGGGGAGGGGCAGAGAGAGAGGGTGACACAGAATCTGAAGCAGGCTCCAGGCTCCAAGCTGTCAGCACAGAGCCCAATGGAGGGCTCAAATTCACGAACCATTCGATCATGACCTGAGCTGAAGTCAGAGGCTTAGCCAGCTGAGTCACCCAGGCACCCCAGGATTTGACTAGTTCTGATGCAATTAGATATACTACTAACAGGAAGTAAGAGATACAGTGTGTTCAAGTTGTGGTAAACTTCTGTCTTGAAACAAAATGACAACTAATGGAAATTTGTTAATTAGCCACAGTTTTGGAAACTGCAATAGATTGTAGTGAAACTGGTCTCTGTGGCTGCAAGTTATATGGAGATAAATGACTATTCTGAATGAGCTCAACAGAACCATAGTATTTTGAATGCTTTCCTTGTTTACACACCTTTTTTTTTTTAAAGGTCCAAAAGGTACTTCATGTGTATTTAAACATTTATCTTCATAATATCACTGTCCTGGGGGGAGGTATTACCACTCACTGATTTGGTATTTCACTTCTTTACCTTCCAAAACATTATGCTGAGGCAGCTGTGCATACAGTGGATACAGCACGGGCTTTGGAATTGTTGCTAATAGAATTAAAATAGCATTCCTCCCCTTAGTAAATATCTGGCATGAGCATGTGACTTAGCCTCTTTGAGTTTTGGTTTCCTCACCTGCAAAATGGAGATGGAATCTGCCTTGCTTTGTTTCTATATTTAAAATGATCTGTGCAAGGGCTGAGCTGGTATGTGAAGCCTTTCCCATTTAAAATAGGACAACGTTGGGGCGCCTGGGTGGCTCAGTCAGTTGAGCGACCGACTTCAGCTCAGGTCATGATCTCACGGTCCGTGAGTTCGAGCCCCGCGTCAGGCTCTGTGCTGCCAGCTCAGAGCCTGAAGCCTGCTTCTGATTCTGTGTCTCCCTCTCTCTCTGACCCTCCCCCACTCATGCTCTGTCTCTCTCTGCCTCAGAAATAAATAAACATTAAAAAATTTAAAATAAAATAAAATAAGACAACGTAAGCTCCTGGTAAAATGGGAGCCATCACCATCAGCATCAGCATCATCATTACATTATTGTGCTTGTCACCAGAGGTGGTGAAGAAGCTAGGCCAGGTGTTGTCTTCACTCCGTAAAGGAAACGGAAGCTAAGATCATCTACGTTATCACCCGGCATCACGGAGAGAACACATATTACAGTCAGGACCAGAACGCAGGATACCCGAATAATTTAATCCACTAGATTAAACTGTTTTCATATAAATTCACATATATATTCCAGCTACCTAATAAAAAATCATATTTGTTTCCTAACCCCCAGCTTGATGGCCTGAGTGCGATCAAGCAACAGCAGCTTCTCACTGTCAGCGACAGCGAAGCTTAACCAGAACCACACCCCAGATCTGGAGTTAGCAAACCAGCAGCCGGGCCCCCGCTCACCACATTCCAGCTACAAGACCCTCCACAAGTTGCTTAGCCACCACCGGGTCTCAGTTTTTTTCTTCTGTGACAAACAGTAAATAAGGGAAAGCTGGATGAATTGAGCATCCTCGTAAACCTAAAGTTCAGTGATTAAGTCTTAGTGACCGTAGACTTGACTTTCCTTTATATGTTCTCTTTAAGACCAGTACACCCCCTTTTTCCTTTCAACATCTGCACTGCTCCACCTCACCCCTTCCTGTTGGCAACCACTCTGCACTCATCACATCTGCTATTTCCTGACTTCAGTGAAACATACATTAAACCGTGCTGTTGAATTTCACATTTCACACTGACGCATTTGTACTTAACTGTGGACTATATTTACAACATAGACACCAGTGCACAGATCTCTGCCCAAGTGAGGAGACATGTATCATCCACAAGATGGAAATGTAAACAGTCCCTTTAATTCTCAACTCTACCTTGTAAATCTATAGAATGAACATTTATGCCATATCCATCTCTGCTTTGCAAACATGCCTCGGAATTTTCACCCCTGCCACCCTCTTCCACACACACTCATGCACATAACTAAGAGCGTTCGCATTTCAGTGCCTTGGTCTGACTTAGAAAGCAACTTGCCATAATTGTTTTCCTTACGCAACTCTAAGTGGATGTAAATCCAGAAAAGTAGCCCGAAACCAATCTCCCTGTGGATTCTGAAGGCTCTTCTAGTCCCTTTCCCACCTCCTCCTTATTGACACGGAGGCCAATACAGGCCTCAGTTCTTTCCAGTTTGAGCTTCTGTCACTCAGTGGGGGAGGCAAGAGGCAGTCTTTCAGGAAAGAGAAACCGTGCCAATATCAGTGGTTTACTTGCAGAACAAAGTAGCTACTCAATAAATATCTGCTGAGTGAATCAATGATGGCTCTCAAGATAGAAAAAAGACAGAGTTCATACATGAGAACAAAATTACCCACCACCCCAGGAGGAATCCCAACTCAACTGCTTGTCAACTACCAACTGGGATTCTCATTCGGGGCCTCCCTGGAGGAACTGGGCTTGTCATCAGCGCAGAGCTGAGAAGAGCCCTCTAAGCTCCACTTTTTGCCTTCTGGCCCCCTCTGCCCCCAACCAAAACTCCTAATTCTAACTCCGGGGTTCCCACCATTCACCCATCTGGAGGAGAATGCATTAGAAAAACACACTAAGGTCCTGATGAAAGGAGGTGCGGCAAGCAGAGCTGTGTCCCCCCTGGTGCGGAGCTAGACGTGAAAACGGAGCCCGTGAGGAGGTGGAGGTCTTCGTGTGAGCAGCCACCAACTGCGCTGGGAGTAAGACGTGAGAAGCAGTTCAGCAGAGCACCCCGCCACCAGCATTAAAGCACCGGAGACCTCGGCCCCTTCTCCTGACTCGGCTCCTCCGAAGCCGAGCCCCGCACCTCACTCAGCCTGCTGCCCCATCTCCAGAATGATAAGCTCCAATGCCCCCTCCCTCCAGCCAGCCCTTGCTTGCTCCCCACCTCCCTGCTTCGCCCACTCAGAGCGAGAGGATGAGTACAAGACAGGTCTGTAAAATCCTGCCAGGCTCACTGGCAGGAAGATGCTATATAAATACCAAGTGTTATCGTCCTATTACCACAGAGATTTAAATTGGGCTGGGGGCCCCGGGACTGCGTTCACAATACCTCCTCCACATTCGCAGCACCGGAGAGACAGTGCTCCAATGGGAAAACTGTGCTTTCCTCGATCTTTAGCTGCTCGGGAAACTCGTGTATTAGGGCGGCCTTCTCACAGAAACCCTCTAAAAATACTTATCAATGTATATTTAGCTCCAGATACCATCCTCCTGCCAACAGGCTTCAGGCTGAACCGCTGTGCGTGTGCCACTGGAAAGAAACTGGGGACATGCACGGACAGCCCCCAGCATTTCTTCTGCTGCATTTCCTCAGGCTTTTCTCTCCCCTGTTCCCTCTTCTTTTGTCTTTCCTCTCTCTGCTTGGTTATGCAAGTCCTCCCCAAACTACAGCTAAAGACTCGGCAAAGGCTCCCTTCCCCTCTTCATGCCCCTTCCTGGGAGTGGACTGAGTCCAGGAGAAAAAAGACCTGTGCAGCATCCAGAACAGAGCTAGAATGAGTCATCCCAGCCCTGCTCAAAGCCTTCAGCGGTTCCCCACTGCCCTCCGGCTAACGAACAAGCTCCAGAGCACGGCCGGCCCTGGCCCCTGCTGACCTTTGCGGGCTCAGCTCTCAGACTCTGCCAGCCAACTCCCCAGAGCTGTCATGCCTGCTCTCACTCTCTCACCTTCAAGGATTTGGACATGGTATTCTTTCCCCAGAAAAGAAAGCTCTTCTCTTTCCTCGTCTAAGCCCCACCTGCCCATCTTCAATCCCAATTTAAATGTGTCTTTCCCAAACCACCCCCCTGCAAGAGCTAGGGTGGGTGCCCTTCTTCTGGGTTTTCATGACATGTGGTTCCCAGTAGGGGACGCTCAACCCCATCCCACCCACACTCCTTACAGGGCCTGGCACATTGTGGGTACTCAGCCATGTCTCTTGAAGGAAGACAGTAGGGTAGGGACAGGTGATCACTCAGGCCCTGGAATGAGGGCCTTGGTAGAAAAAAGGAGAAAAGCCCCAGGCTCCGATACACCTGCCCATAATCCAGAGTCTGCACACATGTACTCACAGTTAAGGGAATAGTCATAACAGGTCATCTCCCACAGCAAGGCTGGCCATGCTGACGGCATGGCATATTCTGAGCAGTAACATACATACATACAAACGTGTGTGTGTGTGTGTGTGTGTGTGTGTGTGTGTGTGTGTGTGTGTGTATTACAGTCTTTGGCATATAGCTTAACAAATGCCAGCTTTCTCTCTATAGCAAATATCAGGTGATCCGATACTGCTGCTTCCTCCTTACCACCCTCCTATAGTCAGTTCTGGAAGGCTGTGTCTTCAATATTCAGCCCTGGCCCTGCCCCCACCCCCATCACCCAGGGAGCAATCCCCAGAAGGTAACCCTGAGAACCCTGTAAATAGGCCCAAATGACTAAAATCCCCATACTTGTTAATAACCTACAGATTGAGTTCCCAGTTTTCTTTTCTCTAACAGAGTGATCAGAATGTGAGCAAGCTCGCAGGAGTCGAGAGAGAGAAAAAGAGAGAGAGAGAGAGAGAGAGAGAGAGAGATGCTGTAGACCTAGGGGAAGAACTGAGAATAGACAATCATTCCCTACTTTTAGTCCCAGGCTTCCCTCAGCACTCTCTTTTGTATCCCATAGGTGACAAGAGAATCTGAGATGAAGCCAGTGATTTGACTCAATTAGCATTTACTAAGTACCTACTACAATCCAGGCACTGGGGCGACAGACATGAACAGGGTTGAAAGGCAGTCCTCGCCTTCACTTCCCTGTTCTTAGCCAGGGTTTAGGAGCATCTTTGAGTGTTCCGTCCCCTCTGTAATTTGCCCATATTGCTGGTATTCTGATTTATTACAAAAACCAATATACAATAATGACTTCAAATAATTTAAAATCCTCCGGGTGGCCTAACAAATGTTTAGAAACAGCATGTCCCGAATTGTTACCAATACAAGAGATCCCAAGTTATGTAAGGTAATAGTTTGTTAAAGGAATGGCAAATTCCACTGTCTTTTAGAAGAAATGAGAATACATTAACTTTGGTGTTCCTTAGTTACAACATTTGCTTGCGTATTCAACAATACGAGTCTGTTTAATAAATGGATAAATGAATGAATGAATGAATGAACAAGGCAATTAATGAACTGATGATTCAGTTTTTGTACACTAAACCCACAGGAGTTAAGTAACATGCCTTCTTAACCACAGAGCTGGGGGTTTTATTACAAGCCCACAGAGAGAAGTCCTAGGATGGACAGATGGGACTCTGGTCCTCCTCAAGTCACACGTGAAGCCCTACCTCTGGGTCGGGGACATCTGCCAAATTATGCCCCTCTCTGCCCAGCCCACACTACTTCAGTGGAACTGAAGGAACATGCAATCATGCAGCTGTAGAACCACGGAGGCTGTGAGGTTGGGTGGTGGCTGATGGTGTGAGAAAACGAGTGCTGAAGAAGGAACGTGGTGTGAGAAGATGTGGGCTCAAGTCTTGGATCAAATACCTCCCAGTACATCACCTACCCTCTCTGAACCTCAGTTTCTCCATCTAAAATGAGGAGAACAAGATCTCATTTGGCGGACTGTGAGGATTAGACGAAGAATGCACATATATATACTTTCTAAACCATGAACTCTCTCAATTTACAGACCTAAGAATACAGAAGGTTAGAAGGTCAGAGGACAGGCAAAATGTAGTGGCTCAGGTCATCAGCTACCCATTCCTTGGCAAAGGTCAGTGACAGAAGGTGTTTCACTGACCCAGCTGTCTGACACCTCAGCACCCCCTTCCTTGCTCCCTCCCCTCTAGTCACACACTGAGAGCTGAGAAGTTGTGCAGCCTCAGCCTGAGGTGCTGTGTCATGCTCCAGCACTTGTCATCCCCCCTGTATACAGGAGGAGAATGAGAGGTGACACCTGGAGCTGAGGTGGGAAGCAGGAGCTGCCTTCAGGGACTACTACAGAAGCGGATGTCAAGAAGTGTGGAGAGGGAGCTGTGCCAGGCAAAGCACCGGCCTGGGTCAAAAGGCACAGTTCCAACTCCTGGATCTGCCATCGAGAAGCAGCTGATCTTACACTGAGCACTCACCCTGCATGCTAGACAATTCACATCTAAAGCCTGATCTGCCTGCCTCCCTGGGTTGGCATTATAACAACTGGTATTTATTGGTATTTCACTGCTTCTAAGACCCTAACAGTTGTAAGATGCCCCATGATTTCCTTCTTAGTGAAGAAAGAAAGAAAAATGCTGTCGATGAAACTATATGATGTCATTATCGTAAGAGATAGGCTGATGTTGAAGATGCTCCAGCTTGAGAAATGTGCATTGCAGAAGCCATGCAATGTGGTACATGAGGGCGCTGTATGAGCGTAAGACTAAATCTGATGATCCATCCCTGTGGGATAGAACCACAACCCTCAGCACCCTCAGCACAAATCTCAAGAGTGTCAAGCCCCTCCCATGGAGCACATTCACATGCCAATTAAAGGGAGAAGGAAATCAGTAGGTGTAGAAAGAAGATGGACAGTCTTATTGGTTCAGATGGACAGCAGTGGCCTTTTGGCAAAGTCTGAAGAGCCGCTAAGAATGGGATATTGGAGGGCTGAGTAGGGAAAGAACAAAGAGGACAAGTAACTTGGCTTAGAGTTCACCACCTGTGCCCACTCATGTGCACCCCCACACATGCAGGAGAGGACACAGAGGTCCTTCCTGGCCATGTTACAACAGAAGGACCCCGCTGACTCCTACAGATCTGTTCCTCAGGCCACATGGCAACCCTAACGGGAAGGCAGTGCTTACAGCTTCCATCAATCTCAGTCTTCTCTCCTCCTGTCAGAGTCCACTCCTCCTCCTTCCCACACATTCTCGCTCCCAGACCCCACACCAGAATGGTGGATTCTCCTTTAGAAGCACTTCAACCTGTCACAATGCCTCTTAAAATGTGACAGCCGAAAGATGTACATTGGAGCACTTCTAATAATTAATCACAATAGCCCAAACCAGAAAGCAATCTAGGTGTCAAATAATTGTAAAAATGGAGAAATGCATGTCTTCTATGTATATCCATTTAATAAATTGCTTTTTTACCAAAATATGGAGTAACATGTACTATGCCCATACTATGTTCAGAAAAGGCAGCAAAATTACAAACACTGAAAAGCTTCCTTAGCATTAAAAGGGTTGGAAGGAAACACCACAAAACAATAAGAACTTTTCTTAATCCGTGAACTGCTTTTTTCTTTTGACTTTCCAGTATTTTACCTATTTTCTTTAATGGACACTTAATAGCTTAAAATAAAAATAAACGGACTAGATGAGAAATTTCAAATGACCTCTGAATATAAAATTCAGCAGGACCAAGAATTCACACAATCCTAACATATAATACACATGCGTAATAGTATTTTTCTTCCAGACAGAATCACATTTCTAAATGACTCAGATTCTCTTTTATACCTTTCACTATATAGTATGTATTACTTATTTTAGGGACATTAAAAATATCGCCAAGCTATTATCAAAAAGTCAAAAGATAACAAGCATTGCTGAAGATGTGGAAAAAAGGCAGCCCCTGTGCACTGCGAGTGGGAATACAAATTGGTACAGCCACGATAGAAAACAGTACAGAGGTTCCTCAAAAAATTAAAAATAGAAATACCATGAATGCAGCAATCCCACTTCTGAGTATATATCCAAAGGAAATAAAATCACTATCTTGAAGAGATACTTACACCCCCACATTCATTGCAGCATTATTCACAATAGCCAAGATATGACAACATCCTAAATGTCCACTGATGGATGAATGGATAAAGAAATACACACATATGTGCGTGCGCGTGCGTGCACAGACACACACACACACGCGCGCGCACACACACACACACGCACAATGGAATGTTATGTAGCCTCAAAAAAAAAAAAAGGAAGTAAGGAAACCCTGCCATTTGTAATGACATAGATAAACCTGGAGGGCATTATGCTAAGTGAAATAATTTAAGTACTAAAAAGAAAGATACATAGTGCATGATTTCACTTACATGTAGAGTCTTAAAGAAAAAATCAGACTCACAGTAACAGAGAAATGAATGGTGGTTACTAGGTATTGGGGGTGAGGGAGACATTGGTCAAAGAGTACAAACTGTCATCTATTGATGAGTAAGTCCTGGAGACCCAATGTGCATCATGGTGACTATAGTTGATAATAATGTATTATACACCTGAATCTGCTGAGAGAGTAGAACTCAAGTACTCTCAACACACACACAAATCAGGTAACTATGAGAGATGATGGAGATGTTAATTAGCCTGATTGTGGTAATTATTGTGCAATGTATATCAAAACATCACATTGCACACCTTAAATACACACAATTTTTGTCAATCATACCTCAATAAAGCTGAAAAAAATAAACCATAAAACACATTGCCCAGGTGTGCTGCATCGTCTATGACCATGCACTTCTGAAACACTATGTACAAATTATCTTTATACACTAAATCATACTTAAAATTCAGTAGAAGTTTCTTTTAGAAGAGTAACCTTCAGAAAATCCTTTTGTAAGGCAACAGATGTTTTTAAACATCGTTGTCATTGTCTCTACCTATTTATCTGTTCCCTATATTGAGGGGTTGGCTGCTTATGAGCTCCATTCGAACATTCCAGTCCTTTACACCTTTGACTTTTTTCTCTTTCTCGTGCTCACAATTGGTGTGAAGGTTAAAAGTATAAGTGTTATGTCTATTCCACAAGACAATGAGTAGACGTGAACATTCTCAAGCTCTTGTTCTCCTCAGACTTTATTGACTTCCACTCCTCTGTTCTGTGGAAAATAATTTCCTCTTTGCTCCCCCTCCTTTTGGTCAATCATAATGGTGGCTCCTAGTGCCCCCCTCCTCACTTTTCTACTACATTCTCTTCTTTCCCACACAGATTTGAGCTACTGTCTGACAAGCATCTGGGTGTGGTGATTTCCACACCCCTTGCTGTCATACCCACACAGGACATGGGCACCCCCATCAGGCCTGGACCACTTCCCTTTCATACAGGAACCGAAAACCACCTGACACAAAGCCCAGTGAGACATACCTATTATCACCAGTCCTAAGGTCCATCACGTATGCTGCTGACGGTGCTGGACAGGCCCCAATAGAGGTATACTATACTCATTTTCAAAAAAACGATGTATCAAGTATTCAAATAAATCTGCCAATAAATACATGCTGCCTATGACAGTGCATGTGCAACAATTTAGTACTGCATATCAAACATTTTAATGTGATTCAATTTTATACCTCCTCACGTTAATAAATCTGCAAATCATAAAAAATTCTGTTTTCAGGACACAAGTCTCAATTCTCAGTTAAGTAAATATCCTTGGGGTTCTTCTCCAATATTCAAAGAAAAACTGCACTTTGGGCCCAGCTTTTGGGGGTGCCCCTCAGGCTATGGCAAGCTGCTTGCTTTAGTAAAAGACTCACTGGGATATATGTGTCCAGCACTAGCCAAGCACAGAATGGAAAACCGGAAGCAGTAGCAGCCATACCTTGGTTCTATAACCTCTGTAGAATACCACATGCATCTCCGCAGAGTACCCATACTCCCCTGCAGGTGGGTTACCTATGGTCTAGCCCCATGGGGAATCTTGTCCTTGAACTTTTTTCCTCTGTCCCTATTCCATGGGCTGCTGCCTTCCCACACTTGAGTTCCTTGCACCAGCCACTTCATGACAACATAGGTGCATCTTCACACCCAAAAAAAAAAAAGACAGGAAGAAGACTCACCCACTGAGGACCACGATGAAATCCATGACATTCCAGCCATTGCGGAGGTACGAGCCCTTATGGAAGATGAACCCCAGGGCCACAATTTTGATACCAGCTTCAAAGCAAAAGATCCCAATGAAATATGGTTCTGTCTTCTCCTGTGGGATGAGGAGCAGAGGTGCCGGTAAGGCAGGGAATATACTTCATCAGATTCAGACAAAGGCACATCCTGGCCACCCCCTCCACTCTGGCCAGTCCTGTCTCCTACAGGACGGCTGGACATCTGCCCTGGGCCAGCCCCATGTACAGGTGGGAAGGACTTAGGGAGTGCACAGGAGCAAGGGAAGGCTCAGGAAAGCCAGCTGCAGAAATGGATGGATGTAGGGGTAACACCAAGGCCAGGCTTCTTCCCAGGGGCATAACTGATGCTTCTAGCTTTGCCTTGAAGGGGGTGGCTTTTCCATCGCTGATCTTCACTTACATTGGAAGCTCAAGGGTTCTCATCTGCTAGTAATCAGGCTGGAGCCACTTATCCACACATTTGGAGTTTAAGCAATTAATTTGCCCTCTCTAGGGGGAATACATCAGACATATGAATCGTTGCTTTAAGGTGAATATGGACATAAGATCTAGGAAGTTCACCACCGTGAACGCACATAGGCTTTGAGATCCCTCAGCTTCTCTTCTCTACCCTCCCTTCTCCCTCTCACTTCAAAAGTCCCTTAGAAAGGGGAGCGAACTGAATGGCCCTTGTGCCCCCCCTTCCATCTTGTCTGGCTTCCATGCAGTGTATACACAAGTGTTTGTGGTGCCCTGAGAATTTCCTGGGAGCAGGAGTTACAAAGGTCAGTCCTCTCGTCCTTATACAGCCCAGTGGGATCTGTCACGAGCTTGTCCCTCGGCAAAGAACAAACTCCTCACAGAACTGTAGGTTCACAGAACTGTAGGTGGGAGGGGGCCAGGAGATGAAGCAAAGGAGAAGAAACCAGGGAAGGGAAGGACAGGGGGAAAGACGAGAAGGAAGGAGGCACATACCAGTCTGCGGGACATCGGGGTCTTGTCATCCTCAGGAAGATGCTGTTCCAGGGCCAAGACAATGCAGTTGGCAATGATGGTGGCCAAAATCATGTACTCAAACGGCGTAGGAAAGGTGAAGTTAAGGAACAGATTCACCAAAGAGACAGGGATGCAGCCTCCAAGATGGCTGTGCACATAAATACACAAAATTCATCAAAATCCATGTTATGTCTGCACAGTCTGCAAGATCTAGATCAGCAAACAGGCAGGCAAGGCAGTGGATGGTCCTTAGCATGGGAACCCATAACCATTTCTGACTGGGCTCTAAACACAAAGCATCTTGTCCAAGAAAAGGAAGAATGTAGCCAATAAATAATACAGTTAGACATACGGTTGATACTTCAGATACTTCGTGAATTCAATGACATATCCGGGAATTAAGCAGGGCTGAAAATGGAAACAGAAAGAAGGGAAGAAGAAACACTGATGTTGTGGCAGGCTGTTCTTCCCAGGCTTCAAACCACCGCACTGTACGATGATGCTTCAGCAAGGATCCAGCTGTGGCTGTCCGTTGCTGCCTCTGGGCATCACGTCTGGGGTCTCCTCCTCTAGAACCTCTGCTCAACTGAGTGGAAGAGCCCTTGGAAGAAGAACAATTCTCTCCATGTGAGCTCTCTTCTATTTCAATATCCAATCCAGAAAAATATTTAATGGGGTCAGGAGAAGCTTGCCTTGTCCCACCTTATTTTCTCCTAAGTTTCTACATGGATAGCAAACAGAGACACACATCATGAGTCTGAATCCAGGACAGTGAAGTCAAGGCATCTAAAAACCAAAGTACAAATGAATGGCTAACGGATTCAGGCTTTTTTGTGTTCCATTTTTCTGAAGACCAATGAGGGGGCTCCCTGGGCCTCTCTGAAAGACAGGACTATGATTCAAGAGCCTGCATCCTGCCTATCCTGAAGAAAGGTTGTGTCACAAGCCCTGGGAGAGTTAGAAGGAGGACTGTTACCAGAGAGAGAGGGAATCACCAGTTTCCGGAGTCAAGTGATTCTAAACATTGGATTTCATTCCATAACTGTTGTTGTAACAAACACAAGTGAGCTGTTGCCACTGGTCTTACCAAGCAACCTATGCTCTGGCAGATTCTAGCATCCAGGCAGGAAAAAAGAGTAGATCTGGCCAAGTGGGGACAAGGCAAGGGACCATGCTCCTTATCTCCCCACATATCCAGGCCTCCGGTGTAGCATGTAGGGCCTTGACCTTCCCTAGGGAGTACAAGTCATAAACATGCCCCAGATGCGTCCTCATCCCTTCCATGATATGTTAGTGCCCATCAGTGGTAGGTAGACATTCAGGGTGTCTGTGAGGAAGGGCAGGGCACAGGGCACCTACAGGCAGAGGTGCGTGTGCTGTGCGAGGAGCTGTGAGCTGCCCTGGTGCAGGAATGGGAGGCTGCAGTTGGTGAGGCAGCCAGCTGCATCTGAGTCTCCAGACATTTTCATCATACTCAGCAGTGTCCAGGGCCTTCTCCTCCCCAAGACTATGCACCCCTGAGTCACCGCCCACTCTTCTGCAGCTGGCCATCCTTCCTTCCCACACACCCCCAGTTCATCCAAGACCCGTACTCTAGGGACAGCTCTGCTGGCTTTGGCTGCTCTGTGGCTCTGCCCCCAGATCTGAAAACTGGATGGGCTCAGAGGACCTCAGAGCCAGCACCCTGCCTCCCACATGCCACTGTGTCTGTTTAACCCTCCCAGGCAGAGGGAAATCTAACCTCAGGGATCGTCCCTCAGCACACCCAGCCATTCCTCCTCACGCAGTCTCTCTGGAAACCAAAGTAGGCCCCTGAGAGCTAAACATGCCAGCAGACACACTCCACAGATGCCCGGCTAGCGTGCATGCCCACTTTCTTGGGACAAGCCCCACCCACAACCTACCTAGGGCCCCCAGTACCCACTGATCACAAAGGGGGTTCTCTTCACTCCCATCACGGGCTCTGGCCCAGAGCTCCAACCAAGTGTAGAGCGACCAGGGATCACACTGTCCAGAGACAGTGTGGGACCTGCTGTCCCATAAGCCCTCTGAAGAGGCTAGCTGGTCCTGGGCCACCCAAGATCCCCCAGAACCAAGTGGCAGAATGAAGATGGGAGTGCCAGGAAGTGGTTGCTGAGGCACCCAGGCCTTTTCCTGAGAACATGCCTACCAGTCACGGACACACGTCATGCCTACCAGTCACGACACACGTCAACAGAAGTTGAGGGCATTTAGGGCAGTGTTCCTAAAATGCAGCCCACGGGATACGAGCACTACAGGAACTTGCAATCACATCAATGAGGGAAAGCCGGAATTCAGGAAAGCGAGCAGGTGTCCTCCCAGCAGGACTTCCTGGAGCCTTTCGCACGACTGTACTATTGTAAACAGTGTGCACCGCCTCCCCCAAAGGGGGTGAGAATGGTACACAGCATTCCCCGACTCGCTCCACTGTATCATCCTTCTATCAGAACATCTCTCTTGGGAATGGTGTTGGCGGAACGTATTTGGGGAGCTCAGACACAAAGGGCATATCTCACTGCCGGTCCCCAGGTGTGAGGAGGAGGGCCGGTGCTCCGGCAGGAGTGACACTAGTGCCTCTGCCACCTCTCACCTCATCCTTGTTCCCAGCAAAACTGTTCACAAAGTGTGAGGCTCAGCTGCCCTTCACCATGGCCGGAAGTGCCCTGAGCAAGTTCACAAAAGCTGCCCAAAAGGTCCAAGGAGCCCAGCAAGTGACCTGGGAAGCAGGGCTGGGGACCACGATGCTCTCACTCAAGCAGCCCACATCAGGAGCTCTCCTCGGTCTGCTTGGGTTCGAGGATTGCTTTCTGGGATTCGGGCTTCTTCCCCTGAAAACCTTAAAGTGATAACCACAGACTTAAAAGTTCATGATCTCATAGTTGCTGACTTGCAGGCACAACAGGTCATGGCAGCTATGTGCCCCCAGGCCTCTCTACCCCACAATACTCGCTTGGACTGTCGCAGCCCCTCTGTGGCCCCCACTCCTTGTTCCCTGCTTCCACACCTGTGTTTCTCTAGCCAGATCACCTGAGCATACAACTCCCTGCAAGGACCTTTAAGCTCACCTAGTCCAGAATGCCCAGTGGCAGATATAGGAGGCTTCTGAGAAACACAGGAAGGTGTGGCCATCACACCCCAGAACGCCCCAGGGTGTTTAGGGCAGGAGAAAGGCTCTTGGCTCCAGGTGCTAAGGAACCAAACTTCCTGCGACTGGCCAGATATCTGGATGGCTGGGAATTCATGAGGTCTCAACTAATAGCACTGCCTAAAGCCCTGGAGGCTACAATCAAAGCAGGAAGGTTTGGTAATGCATTGCTTCTGAGAACACCCCACTGCCACGCCCTCCCCCATCCAAATCCTCTGCCTAGAGTCTGATGTCTAAGGACCATGCAGAGCAGCAATCCTTTGGCTTGAAATTTTGAAGGCCATCTGGGTGGCTCAGTCAGTTGAGCGTCTGACTTCGGCTCAGATCATGATCTCACAGTTCTAGGGTTTAAGCCCCACACTGGGCTCTGTGCTGACAGTGCAGAGCCTGCTTTGGATTCTCTGTCTCCCTGTCTCTCTGCCCCTCCCTGACGTGTAGCTTACACACACGTTCTCTCTCTCTCAACAATAAACATTAAAAAAAATTTTTAAAGAAAGAAATTTTGAAAACTATTTAAATGCATATATCCTCAGAAGTGATATCCCTTTGGGCGTTACAGATCATCTCAACCTCAGGATGAATTCATGTTTGGGGCAATTAAGAATCTGAGGTGAGATTTTGCTGCAGAAGAGGGGAGACTATGGGAATCCTGTGTATCTGTGGACTACATGACAGAAAGGACGGTGACTGGGAAATTTGGGGAGAGAAGAACAGGAGAGAACATCCAGTTCCATCTGAGGCCCAGTCACTCTCCCTTCCAGCTCTTTCCTTTCCCCCCTTCTGTCCCCCTCTTTCTGAAGAAAGCATGAAGAATGGGCACCTATATCTTGGTGCTTTTGCCTCCACCTGCAATGGTCTTTCTCCTCTTTTCTGGTCATATGTCAAGAGCAAGCTAAAATATCACCTTGTTTGTGAAGGTTTCTCTCTGTGCCCCACTACTCCTTTACACTGTATGACTTTATCATCTCTCCTCATAGTTTCCTTCCCCCAGAAACTGCACCTTGAAAGCAAGGACGTGCTCTTGTTTACCTCTCCACAGGGCAGTGCTTACCAGAGCCCCTGGTACACAGGAGCAGACTCCGTGTTAAACGCAGGCATGAATGAACGGGAGCCAGCCCCTAGAGCGGCAGCTCCATGGAGGAGCCATCACAGAGACTGCAGGGTAGTCACTCACTCTGGCTCAGGCCCGGGCTCCAGCTTACCCCCACCCTTGGGAGCCGACTCAGAGCTGCCGCTCCCATGGCTTCTCCTTTACCATCATAACTTCAAGCCAAATAAGCGTGGCTCTAAGGCTTGAGGCTCTGCTACATCTCCAAAGGGAAGAGCCTGGATGGCAAATAACAGCCCATAGGCCAAGGGAATGCACCTCAGGCTAGACAAAGACGTGACCGGGAAAGGTCAAAGGAAGCTCCATGTTGCCAAGGCCTCAAAGAACAAGGCCCTTCATGAGACAGTAATGGAAGTCGGTCCAGGACTCTTGATTCCTTCTGCCCAGGAACTCAGTGGCTCCCATTACATTCTGTGCTTGACACCAAACACATTTTGCAGAACAGTATCTCTCCCTGGTGTCAGCTATAGACAGAGATCCTGAATAAATGGAACTACCAGGGCAGTGAGGTGTGGGAGCCTTAGGGCAGGAGCTTTGCCTGTATTATTCACCTCTGGAACCCTGGTGTCCACCACATGGTAAGCACCCAATAACTGCTTTCTAATTAATTAATAAATTAATCAGTTGATTAGTGAATTGCACAGAGAAACCAGAGCCAGAGGTATCCTTGCAAAAGGTATCTCACACTTTCTCCACACCGTGTACCCACTTGAACTTTCTGTACTATATATTATGTATACACATTAACTATTCAAAAATAGAAAGCAGCATGCATAGAAGATCCCTTGAATGTAACAAGAGTTTTGAAAAAGAAGCAAAGAAAAAAATCTGTCATACTAGAATGATAATGAGCTTTCTTGGGGTACAAGGGGTATTTCCACTTTCTTCTTTACTCCTTTATGTACTGTCTTGAGGGCTATGAGTATGTATTGATTTAGAATTATAAAATCAATCAAAGCTATAGGTATTTTGAAAACAAAACAAAACAACACAAAAACACCATTCCAACCTGAGGGTCATGGAAATCAATGCAAGATTTCCGAGAGGATCTAATGAAGGAGGACAAAGGGACCGGATCCAATGAGGAAATGGCCATGGCAGTACCTTGAGCCCTGCCAAGATACCTCCTATCCCTTACCTGTCTCACTATCTGCTCACTATGGGCCTCATTTCATCATCTTCTCTGGCAATCTCCCCAAACACCCCTTCACTCTGAGCCCCTTAATGAGGACCTGTGCCATTCCATCTCTCCCTTTCCCGTCTAGCAGCTTCAAGACAATCATTAGGGAAATGATAAAAATAGGTTTGCTTATTGATTTATCTCCTTTACCCAACGCTCCTTCCTTCCAACGGTTGACTTGTTTCCTTAGCAACACAGCTAATTTGAGCAGCGCTACTTGGCCTGCACACCTACCATTTGTTCATTTCCTTCCTGAAGGCACAGAAAGCCAGGACAAGGAAGAGGGCTGCCCTATAGGCCACAGTTGTGGTGCTGGCCCTGCTCATCAACAGAGCCCTGGGGACCTGGCCTGGGAGATGAGCCACCTTCTGCCCAGAGCAGCAGAGCTTCCCCTGTCAGCCCCTCTCAGGGGTAGGTCTATAGACTGGGAGGGCCTTGTAGACAAGACTGGGAGAGACTTAGGCTCAAGGAGCACACCTGGGGAATCCCAGGGGAAACATGCATCTCCACTACCATCAGGATGCTGACCCTAGATCTCCTCCACTCTCAGCTGTGTCCTCTCAGAGCTATGGCATCAAAGCACACTAAGGAGACTGAATATACTCAGAGAGGCTGAGAGGCCACCAGGGACAGACTGCTGTGCTCTCTCCCCGACTTCAGGCCTAATGAAGATTGCACTTTTGTGGGGAGCAGTCTGTGGCCACTCATGCACTTCCTGTAAACTCCTGGGAGAGTCTAGAATAGCCCACAGACTCAGAGAAGGCTTGTCTCAGCCTCCTTTACCCATTTCCACCTCTCACCCCAGGCCCAGAACACTCTCCCTGAAAGATCTATTTCTTTTCCCTCCCTCCCATCCCCGCTGCCTATTTTTTTGAGGTATAATTCTAAGAAATGAAAGAGTCTCATAAGATGACCTGGGCCATTCTAAACAAGTTGGATGTTGACTCAAAGACAGTCATAGGGAAGGGTTACTGCCTAGTCTGTGAGTCCCTCAAGAACTACACCAAAGAGACATTTTAAACATGAACAATAATGAAATGCAGCTATCCAAGGCTTTCCCACTACTTTCTTTCTATGACCAAAATCAGAATCTTCCTTGAGACCTACAATGCAATGGAGAAACGTAGCTTGGTAATAGGAAACAAGAGCCAGGGTTCCCACTGTAAAATCTGCCCCAACATGGTACTCACAGCAGGGAAAATCACCACCATCCATTCCCAAGGAACCAAACATGAAATACAAAAGGATCAAAGTCTAAAACCATCCATGAATATAAAATCCTTTGAAAACCATAAGGTGCTACACAAATGCACAGTCATTTTTATTATCCTACTAAATCACTCTTTAAGCATCTGCTGTGGTTCTAAAGCTTTGGGATAAGCAACTGTTAGTGGTCACAGCCTCCGGGAGTGGGCTGGCTGGCTGCAGCCAGGAGCTGACACTGAAGAGACCAACTGCAATAAAGGATTTAAAAAAAAAAAAAATATATGGTAATGGGCCTCCGGGAAGAGAGCAAAGACATTTGGCCCAGAACCTCCTGGGAATATGGAAAGCACATCCAAACACCAGTCCCCAGAGCAGGATTTATGAAGCTGATGGCTCTGATGCAATCTCTCCCAGTGATTAGAAGGGGCATTAATCACACCCAAGGCCAGCGCTAAGAACAGGAGGGATTGAACCATCACAGAAGTTCGGCTCCAGCTCCTACAGACCCTGATGGAAATACAGTGAGATCATGCTGGTGAGATCACATCCCCCTTGCCTGGGCTGCTAAGAACGATACATCTGTCCTGGAGGGACCAGTAATACTGAAGAGACAGATTTCATGTCTCAAACCCAGACATGGCTAGAGCCACCATAATTATTTCCACAGAGGGTGTCTGCACCCCTCATATTCTTCAGCCCTTCTAGAGGCTGATATTCTCATAGGAATATGCCATGCATACAGGTCTTCAACCTTTCAGATTGAAAAGAAAATTAAATCCCACCCTGTTAAAACAGGCCTGAGGCCATCTCCCTTTGTGGAAGGATGCCTCGCTTTTTGTCCAGATCATGGTAGGAAGTAGGAGCAAGTATGAGACAAAAAGATGGAGATCCAAGAGGGCCTCCTGAGGCCTCTCAGCAAGCTTTCTCCACCATACCTCTTCCCACGCAGGGGAAAGGCCAGGTTAAGAGGTAAGCTGAAGTCCAAGGAACCTGGCTCGGAGGCTAATGTGCTCCTGGCTCGGCTCCTTCCAGACTTACTTGTACTTGCTCCTGTGGCTGACCTAGCAGGACAGTGTAGCCCAAAAACCAATCCAGAAAAGGAAATAGGCAGAGGGATTGTATTCCTTGGGGTTCTGACGGCTATAGATGAATTTTTCAATTTTTAATCATCTAAACTTATCAATGTATAAACCACCCTCATCTATGGAGGAAGTCACACCTTCAATTCCATTTCCATCTCTTTTCTCAGTTCTTAATTTTAGGTTTCCCTTCCTGGGCTGATCAACAGAGGGCAGACCACGCACTGCCACCAAAGGGCAGGAGAGCTAACCCCCCTGGGCTTCTTCATGTGACAGTTAGCAGTGCACAGGGTGCAAATTTGGAAAATCACACTGTATTCCCTCCTCCTTTCCTACCCCCATGTCAGGAGAAATGCACTGTTAACAAACAGAAAAATGAGGTGGAAGACTCTGTGTACTTCATGTCATCCCATTTCATTATCTCATTGCTTTCCTTATTGCAGTTTTTCTCACCACCCAACTTTGTCTTAAAAAAAAAAAAAAAGATCAGATTGAAAAACCAAACCCCTTTTCTTTTTTTAAAACAAAACAAAACAAAAATGTATCATGTGACTTCCAGCCTTAACATCAGTTTTTTAACTTTGGTTTCCATGGTGGTGGGATGCAACCTGCCATCACCATGACAACAGCTGCTTCTGTTCAAATTCACCATCTGACAGGCAGTCCTGAACATACATACACACCTCTCCCATTCTCGATCTCTCTCTCTCTCTCTCTCTCTCTCTCTCTCTCTGTCAAGAACATGGAGATGCCATTACACCTACTCTGAAAGACTTAAATCCTAATGAATGAAAGACAAAGAAAGCAATGTTGACAACATAGCAAAGAGGCAGAGACCCCCTCTCCCAAAAGGCTCTCTCTTGCTGGCACAGTCCCACTGCTCTCTTATGGAGAGGGTCAGAGGACTCAGTTACTCAACAAAAAAGATCCCTAGCACTAACCTTTCAATGTTGGCTGTGAAGGAAGCCACATTCAACCTTCCATTGCTTTTAGACCAAAGAATTCTCATCTGACTCCTGTATCCCTGCCTCTATACATAATGAGTGAAAAGAAGTTCACATTATTGCTAATTTGGTTAACCAATACTGAGCTCTGTTCCAGACTCATCTGGGCCCCAATTCCAAGAGAATGGGGAGTGGAATTTCTGAGGAATTAAGACAGCACCCGCTTTCCTCCTCCTTTTGCCTCAGTTTCAGTCAGGTGGATATATCTTAACAATTCACTTTTTATGTATCTGACTGAATCCTGGACTCAAAATGCTGTCATTCAACACACAGTTTTGGTGATTAGGGGACAGATGATTGAACGCTACAGAAAAGGGAAGAAAGAAAAGGGGAGTATCAAAAGCCTCTGGAAGAAAACAAAACAGCAGTGGGAAGATTACCTGTTTCAGAAACCAAAATCTGTGTTTTGATGACACTCTGACACATTCGAGCCCATCAAGAGTTCTGGCAGCAGTGTGCATCAAGGGGAGAAGAATGTGGGCTGCAGCCAGGAACCACACCCAAGATTGTACCCTCCTTCACATCTACACTTGCTTCATGGGGTGATAGGCAGTACTTGAATGTATAAAGAAAATGAAAAGTCTTTTATGAAAGGGTCCAAAGATCATCTGTGAGAGAACACTTGTTTTTCTTTGAAAACCCAGCAACTATACCCCGGAGTTCAAAGACACACACTGAGCCTCCAAATCACATGAGAAAATGTTAAAGGTACTAAGGGTATACAGCTTGGGAGAGGAAGACTTGAGAGAGACGTCATAGCTGTTTTCAAATATCCGAAGGACTGACTTATAATGGGGACTTAAACATTGTGTAAGTTATTCCAGAAGGTAAGACTAAGGCCAAAGGGTAGAATACCCATCCAAAGGCAGATCTCAGGGAATACAGAGAAGCAACATCACTTTTCCACATATGAATAGACTGTTTCGTTAAGTAGTAAACTGAATGTTATACTAATAAATGTTTAACAACTAGTCTCTCTAAGTATAGCATTTGCCAATTTCTAGTATAAATATTCTCTCCATAACTAATTTCAAGCTACCAATTTGACATCAATGCACACGGAGGTACAAAGATACAATAAACACCCAAGAGTTGGGGTTGGGGCCGGCCAGTTTGAATACATCATTCACTGTTAAGTTCTATGACTCTGGGAGACCATCAAGGCTATTGAGAAGGAGGTTCCTGTATTTGATAGTAGTCAAGCTGGATCAACCCTTGTTGCTAACAAGGGGTTAACAAATGGGTAGGAAGCAAGGTCAATGGTCTTCAGTTACTTGCTCAAGGGCCTCCTGGGTCAGATGACTCACTCTGTCCATGAGCTTCAACTTGCCCAATTAGCTAGTCCTGCATTCATGAAGTTTGGAAAATCACCCTTATCACAGAAGGCTGGTACCTATGCAGCTGGATGTGTGCCAGAAGCAGCACAGGTGAATTGTTTGCCAGTGCCATAGACATAACAATTAATTAATCACCCCATTCTCTCATGCTGAATTCTGGGATACCCAGGGGCTCCTGCTATTTCACCACAGCCTACAAAAGAATAGAGAGGAATCTGACAACACACCTGAAGAAAGTACAATCCCAAGAGATAGAAATACATCAGGTAAAAGGCTCATCTCTCCTCCTAGAAGACTGGTAGATCTCAGCCTTGGCTGCATACAGAATCACCTGGGAAGCTTTTAATTTTTTTTTTAATGTTTATTTATTTCCGAAGGGGAGAGAGACAGAGCGTGAGTGAAGGAGCGGCAGAGAGAGAGAGAGAGACACACACACACACAGAATCTAAAGCAGGCTCCAGGCTCTGAGCTGTCAGCACAGAGCCCGACGAGGGGCTCAGACTCACAAACTGCGAGCTCATGACCTGAGCAGAAGTCAGACGCTCAACTGACTGAGCCACCCAGGCGCCTCAGACTTGGGAAGCTTTTAAAAATCAAGGATACCAGGGGTGCCTGGGTGGTTCAGTTAGTTGAGTGTCAGACTTCAGCTCAGGTTATGATCTCACAGTTCATGAGTTCGAGCCCCACATCAGGCTAGCTGCTGTCAGTGCAGAGCCCGCTTCAGACCCTCTGTCTTCCTCTCCCTGCCCCTTCCCTGCTCATGCTCTCTTTCTCAAAAATAAACATTTACAAAACAAAAAATCAAGGATACAGGTATCCTATCTCTAGAAATTCTGATTTGCCTCAGCTGCCATATGGGCATCAGCATTTCTAGAAGTTTCCAAGCTGATTCTAATGTACAGCCAGGGTAAAGAACACTTCTGTAGATTCTGGAGGCCATGAAAGGTAATGGTGTCCTCAACTCAGGTGGCATAACAACTAAAGAAACTAAGAAACTAGATTTTCAGGGGCACAAAGGTAAGAACTGAAAGGTGCCTTAGAGTTCTACTTACTACTCCATTATATTCATTTTAAGATGTAGATATTGAGACCCAAGGTGGAAGGAGACTTTTCCAGAGCCAGAACTAGAAACCTCTCTGGATTCATAGCCCCATACCCTGAAAAGCTTAGGAACTTATTATCAAAACAATCAAATAAAACTCCCTGGTTTCTTGGCTTGAATTGAGGATTCTAAAAGAAAAAGGATCTTTTGATTTGCATTTACTGACTCCATCCCCAGAATACTCAATTGTTCTCAAGAGTGTATTTCTTAAGGCAGGGTCTGGATGGTTTACCTTTCCTAAGGCCACTTAAGAGTACAGAAAACATTTCTGAGATGTGTGTTTGCCTGAGCATCCATTCTCCCATATGCTGAAACACAGTCTTGGTTTTACACTTGGGAGAAGCCCAGTGCCTACTGAGTACAGTACTATCAATTCATAAAGTTCTCCAGCAACTCACAAGGGATACTCTCTAGCAACATTTCTGGGAAAGGAGAACATTAACCATTGTTCTGAATCATTGCTTCCTATTCTTGTTGGATCAGTGCTGATTGGCCTCTCTTCAACTTTCTCTTATCCATTCCTGCTCCTTAATTAAACCCTTTCTTATCAATCACAATCCCTACATCCAGCCTTCTATGCCCCAAACCAAGATGAACAACAAAACACATACTTGCTAGCTAATAAAAGGATGAGAAGCCCCAGAAAAGGATGAAAGGGCTAAAAGGAAGATGACTGAGCAGAGAGAGGGTACTGAGGGAAGAAAAGAGGAAATGTGATCAAAGAATCCCTGGATGTAGAGTCAGGAGCCCTGGGTTCATTGTCATTCACTAAAAGTTTCTCTTAGGTCACTGTTACTCTAATACATTATTATTCTATAGTGCTAATAGGCAATATGATGGGAGGAGAGTAGAGGATAAAGGAGGAGTATCTATTGTTACAACTGAGAGAAGCCATTTTTGATGAAGCTAGTAATGAGGACATCCAACAATAACATCCAAAATGGAAATCCTGGCACACCTAGGAATACTTTGAAAGTGTCCAAAGTCAATGGAAATGTTTCTAAATTTTCAAGAACAGGAGCTTCATTGGCCTGAGAAGAACAGCTGAATTGGCCAAAAACTTGACTAAAAGATAGTTAATAAAAAGGTAGAATGTTCGCAATGGTGGCCTGGGGGTGAACACAGAGCTGCTTCTCCAAAAATTTATTGTAAGCCTTTTCTACACTCTCTATTAGAGTCTAAGAGTCTTTTCTGTCCCCCGAACTCCCATTTCTTTAAAAATATGCAAAGGCAAAAGCATTCAGTAAGATGAAAATTCAAGAAAAAGTCATTAAAGTTGACTCCTCCACACCGTAACTTACAACTACGGGCATCCCAGAAAAGAGTAGACTTCTTTGAGGGCTGGAAAAAAGAAGCGGGACTTCACATGTTAATGTTAAAAAGAGAGTGAGAAATGGCATTTCCAAAACAAAGGTCCTTTGCAATGAAGGAAGTGTGGCAATGGAACTTTTGGTAAAGGGAAAACAAAACGGCAAAATGCCCCAATTCCAACCCAAGCTCACATTCCAATGACACAGAGCCAGATGTCTCAGATCCGTTTAATGATGGTCATGATGATGGATAAAAGATCTTTGTTCTTCTACCATCTAGTGATCCTTTACTCTTCCATAACCAGCGGGTGCTACAGATACAGGTAAGCAGTTCACAGTCATCCTGAAAAAATGCTCTGTTAGGGAAGAGTGCCAGTGTCTACTCTGACCAGAGGCAGTGTGCTACAATGGAAAGAGAGCAGCCAATGGAATTGGTCAGATCACATTTACCTGTGACCTTGTGCTAATCATCAGTAATAGGAGAACAACAATGTCCACTTCACATGAGGTTAGGTTAAATGATACATGTCTCTAAAACACACTTAGAGTGTCACACAATAGGCATTTATTAAAAGCATACTGAGGAGTGGATGACTCTCTAGGCCTGGATCATGGTTCATATGGAATGTCAGTAAAATTATATGACAAAAATATATGAAAGTAAGAGAAAAGGAGAGATGATAACCCTTATGACTGTCCAAGATTGTTGTGAACCCAGCCTCTTTCACAGTAGAAGTGTGGATAGCTATTGGGACAGTTCTCATTTCCTACAATCTATTCCTTTGTTTTGCTCTTTTGAGCCTGTCTATTGATATTTGCAGCAGAAATGAGCTCAGTATTTATGAGCCTGTATATTCAGGGGTGGGCATCTGGTACTCTCTAATCATCACCAGGGAAAGAGGTTACCCAGAGATTATGTAACATCCTTATCCATAGAACTTGGGTGGGGGGGCAGATGGTGATCTCAAAAATAAATAAATATATACATACATAACTCTCTTTGAGAAGGGAATGCTATTTTGCCAAAAGGCTCAGATCTCTGAATTTACATGGGCCCATATTCCCCAGCCCTGCCTCCTCGTGTTACCACTTCTACCCACCCACCCCACCTCCAGACAAGCCCACACCCTTCAACTGCTCCTCATATCAACAGATCAGGAGAACACATGCATCCTTGTACCTCCATATGGCTCAGTTATTTCATAAATACAAATTCCCATGCAAATACAATCCAAAGTTAACAGAAAGAAGAGACAATTCTTTAATATTCCTCAATTTCTTTTAAATCTTCCACCTGGTTTCCAGAAGCCAAGTGGTACATCCTACTTCTCCATTCACATCCACACCAGTATCCAGTGCCCTCAGGTAAAATGTCCTCTGGTATCCCAGTTGGATGCCTTCACCAAGCTCATTAGGCAAATTTCCAAGGGCTCTAACCCATGGAGGTTCCCCCTCCCCACATCCCTCTAATCCTCTCAGAAGCTTCCTTCACAGTTCAGGGAGTCCAATCCTGACTCCCTCTTCTGACAGAACAGAGGTGGAGACCCAGAATACACTGAAACCCAAACAGGTAAGGAGTAGTTCACCAGAAGGCCAACAACCCCTTAGAAGGAAATCTGCTCAGAGGCCAAGCTTGGATTCTAGGATGGATCCTTCCACTTGCCATCAATCAAGCTATCTGAAAACTGTGGCTACCATCTTGGTACAAACAAAAACAAAATCTGTGTTTGTTTAAAGCTGAGGGTTCTGAGTATCTGATCTGCTTTTATAAAAAACTTGCTGGGAAAATTCCACATCGTATTGCTCCTGAAGATATCTTTTCTTGGCTGTAAATCCTAATGTGCCCTTAGGGGCAATATCAATATAAAATCTGTATGAGACACATGCAAAGAAATATAGGCTTTGATGTAGGTTTTTAAAAAACTCATCTGAAAAAAAAAAGTAAACTCAGTAACTTTGAAAAGAAAAAAAGGCTCATGCAAAAACCTTCTATCTGCAGTTGTTGAGGGCCCGGACCCCAGGCTTCCAGCTCTCGCTTGCTGTGTAAGTGGGCAAGTGAGTTAACCTCTCCACACCTCAATCCCCCAACTGTGGGATGTGGAAAACAAGAATGGGTATCTCTACAGAATTGCCACGAGGAATCAATGTAATAGTCTGCGGGACAAACTTAGCACAGTAATCTGGCACCTCATAAATACTCAATAAATGTTAGATATTTGTTAACTCTATCAACATTAGCGCTGGCACTAATACAGATCATGTTTACAAAAGGCTTTCATACATATCAGCCTTGAAAGGTAGACAAAGTAGAGATAGCTATTTCCCCCTCACACCTGAAATCACTGAGGCTCAAAGAGGTTGCAAAACCACCGTGAGGTCACAAAAATGTTGGGTAATGGCAGTGCTCAGGTTGAAACCTGACAAAAGTCAGAAGAAAGGAGATGGTATTGTTAGAAGAACACTTAAGTTTAATGTCGATTTACCCAGAGTTAACCAGAGACTATCGATTAAGCTGTAGTCACAGCTATGTGCCAAACATTGTTCTAACATTTTATATGTATTATCCCACCTGATCTTCTGAAAAACTCTATACAATACACCTTATAGGTTAAAAGTCCTATTTCCATTTTGCGTTTGAGGCATCTGAAGCACAGCAAGGTTGAGTAGCTTCCCCAAGGCACACAGCTAGGAAGCTGTGGAGATGGTACCAAGATTTGAATCCAGAGGCCATGTTCTTAATGTTGACACTCTAATGCTTCCAAGCAGCGACTGCCATATCCTAATAGTAAGGTGATGCTTTCACCAGCTGGGCACTGGATTAGATGATGTCTAATCCCTTCAAATGCCGAGGTTCTAGGCTTTGACACTTCTATTTGCTAGTAAAGAGATAAAATAGTGTCTAAGCGAGTCTCTGGAAATGATATTTAGCGTGGACTTTGGAGAAAGTAGAATGCTATACCCTAGCCTAAAATAGACATGAAATAGTCATAAAAGTACGTATTGATTCAGCAAGGCATGTGACAAGAATATCTTGCACAAAATTCTTACTAAATAAAGAAATATAAGCTGGCTAAAGAAGAGTACGGGAAATTTGAGAAAAGCTGAACAGTTGATGGGCACTGACCAATGCACTAATCATAAGCAGAAGGGAGGTCCCCCAATTCTAATGATATTCTTATCAGTTACTCGAATGAAAGCATAAAGCATATGTTTATCCAGTCTGCAGATGATGTGGAGCTCCGGGTAGAGAGCTCACTCATTAAACAGCAGAGTCTGAAGACCATGTGTAGTGGAAATCACTTAAATCTTAGACTACTGAGGTTCAAGATCACTGGTGGTGACCTTGGGCAAGTGACTTAATCTTCTATAGTTAAAATATAAATAATATTTCTCTCACTGGATTGCTGTTTTGTATAAATGCAGAGAGTCTCAAATTTGGTGGATACTCAATGAATGTTAATTCCCTGTCCCCACTTACAAAGAATCTCTACAGGAAGAGCTGTTGCACCAAAAGGAGATAAAATGTACTTGAAATAAACATGGAGTCCTGAATTTAGACTCAAAAATTAAATTGAGAAGAGAGTGAGAGAAAACTAACTCTGTCATCAATTCATATAAAAGATCTAGGGTTTATAGCTGATTGGAACATCAAATCAAGTCAGAAGCACAATGCCATTTCTAAAACAAAACAAAACAACTAAAAATTTTAATTTAAACAAATGTATTACGTGTCAATGTTAATAAGCAATGCTCTGTGTTCTAGTAATTTAAATACTAATAAACAATGTCCTTTCCAGGGATTTTAATAAACCAGTACTAAAGCTTTGTGGTAACTGTTACAATAAAGCAATAAACCGGGTGCCATATGGGAGCCCAGAGGAGGGGGTTGGTCTTACTCTGCCAAGAGAAATCAAGGAAGGCTTCATGTAGGAAGTGACTGAGTATAGTCTTAAAGCCAGGAAGTCAAGGGGGGAGAAAGACGTTTCAGGCACTGCAAGCAGTAAGTGCACAGGCATGGAGGCCTGGGGGAGGCTGGTGCCATGAGACATTAGCAGCCCACTGGAACAGTTGAAAAGAAGGTGATTATGGTGGTTCAGGCACATTGCCACCATGTGTAGAGTAGAGCCCTGCACACCAAGGTAGGGAAATCTTGCCCGATACAAAGCAAACAAATGACAGAACCCAGATAGGAACTTAGGCTTTCTGACTCATTATCTATCTATTCTCTCTACCTCTGCTGTCATATACTGTAACACTAGCCATAGGTAGCTATTTAATTTAAATTAATTAAAGTTAAATGCAATTGAAAATTTAGTACTCAAACATAATAGCCACACGTCAAGTGCTCAAGAGCCACATGTGGCTACTGCTACTGTAGAAGCACAGATAAAAACATACCCATCATCACAGAAAGTCGTAGTCTACAGCACCATAGGACCATTAAGTGAATGAGAAGTAGACTGGGTTTGTATTGCTTTACAGAATAGAAACAGGAAACAAAATAAGTAGGTGGAAGCTACAAGGAAGAATATTTCAATGTCCTACACCTCAGTGACAGAAGAGCATCTCATCACTAGAAGCTTGGTGGCCAACTATTACAGTGATTCCTGTATTGACTTAACACTCTTTGGTGAGAATGCTTGCGTTTGACCGTGGCAGTACAGCTGATTCACTAGTGCAAACATATCTCTGTAGATCCTTCACATGGAGTTCCTGTCACACTTGAATCTAAAGAATATGATGCTAGTTTGGGAGTCACTATTCCTGATGGTCCAGCATCCCAACATCCCAGAATGTGGGAATTTTTTAACATAGTCAGCATTTTTAAGTTGTGATCCATGAACCCCCTGAAACTGAATGCAAATTGTATGTGTTATTTCTTTCAGGAAAGAGGGGTGCATAGCACCAATCAGATTTCAATCAAAGTTGTGACCCCAGTACAGAAAGCAAATAAACGCTGTACTTGAGGGACTTGGCAGTTGGCAGAATAGCAACTGAGAATTGCAACTTGGCAGAATCATCCAACTGAGTCCAAAAAGACTCAGGTCATTCCTGACTCTAAGGTTCTATAACCTGAGCATCTAAAGACCATCACCCTGCAACTGAGCAATTTCGAGTCAAACATCCCCTGACCTTGTTCAAGGAGAAAAGAGATGAGATGAGTATAAAAGGACATGGAAACAACCCAAGGCACTAAAGTTGGATAATTCAGTCAAGTCGGGGTAGGAAGAAAGAAGAGAATTTGTCAACCTCTTCTGGAGATGCCCATTGGAAGCTCTCTCAGAAATCTTGATGGCTCATTTTCAGTGACAGCCCACAGAAACAAGCACACCCAGTCGGATAGAATACAAGTTTACCAGCTGGAGAACTTGCCCAGTGAATCCAAATCTTGCTGAACTATCAATCCATTTCAAAAATTAGGACTTTTGTTCTAATCACCACCTGACAATATGACAATTGTACCAGGATTCATCTCCAGGTCCTAGAGTATTTATAGAGCTGAAAGGACTGATTTCTAGAACAATGCAGGGATTCCTCTGTTATCTGGCGTAGCTAGAGAAGGACACTTTGGTCAATTTAACAAAAAAAGTGATAAAGAGCTACTTTAAATAATCAAAATGGATTATAATTTGCAAAATCTCTGAACACAACAAAGTGCACACACCATTCAAACCAAGCTGATCACAATGTAACGAATGCTTCATTGGTAAAATCCAGAAAGCACTATGGCATTTTGTGGTGCCTGGGGGCCACTGGAACAAATCTCAATTGTTATTATACTACAGACCTCTGTACCAATTAATAAAGAGCTCTATATAATAAAATGCCAGATAACAAATATCGTGTAGTTTTTTCACAGTCATTATTGGGTAACATAGAAACTGAAGTGGTTGATACCAAGATTGTGAAGTAGATGAAGTTCGTCTTTCCAACCTCCAAATTCCCATTGTAATGACCCCACCAGCCATCCTGTGCCCTCACTACCTCCTAGCAACCTCCTCTCCCCACACTAGGGCCACACCTGTTCCTACAGGTCCAGGTCACTGCAACACTAGGCACATAATGTTTGCAACACTGGGCACATTGATGTTTGTTGTTAACCAAGAGTAACCAATTAATTAATTCATCCAACATAATTTTACCAAATGCTCAACATGAGCCAGTCTTGCATTAGATGCTGAAATTAAAGGGGGAATGTCCAGTGTCAGTTCTCAGAAGAGCCTGCCTTCACTTATAAGGTGTTAATGCCATGTATGAGCTACTATATCACTGCTCCCAAGATCATCTGTATTATGACAGAGAAGTCCTGAAGCCTCACTATCTGAACCTAAAGGTAGCAGCAAGGCTTCAGGCTGGAATATGAGAGAGAAATCTGGGATGAAGACTCTCCTCAGTGATTTATAAAACTGGCCTTCTCTAAAGGCAATGCAGGGCAGATAATGAAACCGTGTCAAACAGCGGTTCTCAAAGTACGGTCAGCAGCATCAGTGTGAACTGGGGACTTGTGACAAATGCATATTCCCAGGACCTACTTCAGACCTACTGAATCTGAAACTCTGGCCACAGGGCCCAGAAATCTGTATTTTATGATGCCTTCAGTAGATCCTGAGTGCCACTAAGCTAGAGAACCAGTGATGTAGATAAAATGGGCAGTGCATATGTATGACTTCGACACAAAGAAACAAGATGAGGAATTAGCCTTGATGCTGATGGAAGTCACCTGCTGGAAGGAACAGTCTCTGAAAGAATAGTAGCTAAACAGTTCCCAACAACACACAGCTGGAAATTGCCAGGATGCTGGTGAGTGACTGTTGAAAATCCATTTCATGCTTTTTGACTCTGACCAGCCCCATGAGACAATGGTGTGGAAATTGAGAAAGAGGCACAGAAAGTTTGAAACACTTCAAACCTACACTAAGTTGAAGGTTGAGAAAGGCTTATGAGAACTAATCTCCCCCCTGCATTGGTTTTCAGAGCCTCTTCTCTGGGTCCACAAGGCACACACAGTGTCTGGCATCTCAGCCACAGAAATTACAGCAGAATCTAATTACTACAAGCCTCAGTTCTTGACATTGACTAGAGAATTTCTTCCTTTCCCCTCTAATCTGTTACCCACCAATCAGCCACATCCTCTTCATCCCTTCTTTAAAGGGGGGAGGTATATAGACACCCCACTCCCGGCTCTACTGACAGAAGCCTTTAGAAAGCTAAGGCATACATCTGACACAGGCTTTCCAAATTCTCCAGGGATGGGGAGAACAGAGGCACCACAAATGCAGCATGAACAAATGCAGCAAAAAAAAAAAAAAAAATGTAGCCTCAAAATTATGCAGAGTTGCAACAGCAGTTCAAATCAACCACCCACAGGCAAAAAGACCACACTTGGCACAGGTGCCATGCACAGCCTCTCCCTGAAGCCCTGCACTGGCTAGACGGTAGGAGCCTGTAGCTGGAGCCTAGCCTGGAGTCACATTCCCAAGCCCTGCCCACCTGCGTCAGGGATGAACTACCACTTTAAAAATGCACCTTTTTTTTTTTTTTTTTAATATTCCAAAGGACTAAGAGTGGAACTGCCTAGTCCTACAAATTTGGAACTCAACATGCAATTAAAAAAAAAAGGCACTCCTAAGAAGTACCCACTGCTCTGCCAGGGGCAGGGTGGGAAGTATCGTGGATAACTGACAAGTTTTAGTCATTCAGTGCCATTCTCCTTAATCTGGCCCATTTTTCCTTAAGTACACACCTCCTGGCTGCTCCTTGCTTTCCAGAAACAGTGATATGGGGGGCTCATTAGGGTTTATAGCCAAAGACTGGCCAAAGATACAGGGAATGGAAGATTAAGTAAACATACCTGGGCTATTCAGTGAGCAAAAGTAACCACAGCCATCCCCCGAAAGTAGGACTGACACATAAGAGACCATCAGGTTGGAGGAGCCTAAAAACTCAGTGCTGTACTTTCTGCCCTTAAGTAAGAGTGATGCTGGAAACGAGCTAGTGAGCCCATACACAAGTCCTCTCTGTGCTGGTCCAGAATGCTTGGGAGGGGAAGTGTTGCCACACGTCACTGGCATGTCTATCCTTCCTCGACAGGAATTGCTTAAAATTTTTTTTTTATGTTTATTTATTTTTTGAGGGGGGGAGAGAGAGAGAGTGAGAGAGAGAGAGTGGGGGAGAGGCAGAGAGAGAGAGGGAGACACAGAATCTGAAGCAGGCACCAGGCTCTGAGCTATTAGCACAGAGCCTGACATGGGGCTCGAACTCATGAACTGTGAGATCGTGACATGAGCCAAAGTCAGACGCTTAACTGACTGAGCCACCCAGGCACCCCTTTTTCAGATTTTTTTAATGTTTATTTATTTTTGAGAGAGAGACAGAGTAGAAGCAGGGGAGGGGCAGAGAGGGAGACACAGAATCTGAAGCAGGTTCCAGGTTCTGATCTGTCAGCACAGAGCCCAATGTGGGGCTTGAACTCATGAACTGTGACATCATGACCTGAGCTGAATCAGATGCTCAATGGACTGAGCCACCCAGGCACCCCCAAAAGGGACTGCTTTAAAAGCCACGTAGCGTTGCAGATGACAGAGCGGATGGGGAGTGGTACACATTAATTTCAGTACCTGCTCACCCTTCCAAATTCCTGTGTGAAGTCCCACTCAAATTTGAAAAGAAACAATTACAGAAGCCTCCTGAGCTCTATGGTTCAGCATTTATTAGCGTAAGACCTGGGATGACAAGAGGGTTCAGAGTGACAAGTACTTGGGGGACATAAATATCTCCTAGTTAACCATTTCTCTGAATAGAAGAGGGGAGGTAGCTGCATATTTATGGGGCACCCAAATGTAACAGGACTGGGTAGGAGGCAGTCATTATAAAAGCAGCAAGAAAAAGCATGTTAAAAGAGAGCTCTACCCCCCTCCCCAGCCAGCTCCCCCACTACCTTTCTTTGTGTCCTAGTCCCACTGCAAAAAAACAGAGGATGTAGACGAAAAAGTCCATCTGTGAAGCCAGTCCTCGGCAAGAGACCTTGCTTGTATCCAAAGTAGACAAATAACCTTCCTTTTCTGAAAATCCTAGAGAAAACCCACACATATAATGAATTATTCACAAAGGCTGAACCTAAAAATGAGTGAGGGAGAAATACAGAAAGATGGAAAAGGGACAGAGGACAGCAGAAAGAGAAAGTCTCTCTCTTTGAATAAAAGGGTATTCATTACAGTCACGTCCAGGTTCCCTCTTTCCTGTCTGTGTGGTCAGTGAGAAACAGAGTGGCCTCTGATAGCTGGCTTGCATGGCTGGGCTTTTGGAGACCCGCAGCTTCCTGTGCAGCCTTGCGAACGACAAAAGGGAGGCTGCTGGGCTGCTGGTGGAAACCAAGGAGTCAAGGGTTTGCAGGAGTTCTGACAGCTTAGCAAATCTTGACTCCGTTTTATTTTAACTAAGAACATGAAGATAGGAGGAAACCAGATGTTCCTATGAAGAGGGGGGAAGCTGCAGAGATTGGGGGGGGGAACCCTACATTTTATACAGCAGCAGCTAAAAAGAGATCAGCAATTCTGGATGGAGCTAATAAACTCCAAAGTCTGAATCTTTCAGAAGATAAAAAAGACCTGTGCTCATTATTTCCCTCCTCCTCCTTTAATTCATAGTGTGCATCCCGCCTGTTACAGGGAAAGCAAGTGGAGGGAAGAGGAGACATGGTGACACGCAAGCCAATAGACAAAACTATCGCGTCCAAGATATTTTCATCTCCAGCCTCCCGTCATTTCATTTCTGTCAAACTCCTTCGCTCCAGCTCGCTTTCCAGGCTGCATCCCAATGGCAACTGGTCCCCACGACAAGGCATAGCCTGGTTTCCAGAGGAAATGAAGACCTTTCTCTAGCAGCCGCAGGGCCAGTGACAGTCACTGTCTGCTTCATTGTCTGCATCTGTGCCCAGGTACACAGAAGATGCGAAACCCTTCTGCATTATGTGATCATAGGATATAATTACAGACTCTGTCCTTGTTAGCTGCCACCCTCTGCCCTAATCAAGGCACTCTGACTCATGATCCATTAGCGTTACATCAAACCTGAAATTCTTGCCAAGATTACAGTCTACTATCCTGCAAGGTGCTGTATATTTATAGACAACCAGAACAGCAGAAAAGTTTATGTCAAAATGGGAGATGTGGACACTAAAGCTTTTAGTAATCCTCACCAAAATCCTCCAAAATAAATGCACATTTTTCAATGGGAAATTTACCATAATAAAGCACATAACCTCTGACCCAGAGCCAGAGTCTTTTGAGACTACAATGAAATTCTCTGCAACAAGAAATCATGGATGAATATCTACAAGTTCATTATAATGAGCTTCAACATCTCAGCGGCTGCAAACACATTTGATCTTCCTACTTTAGGCCCTGTACATTTCTGCATGAAACATGTGTTCCCCTGCTGAGATGACCCACATCATCAGTGGGGAGGAAATCTCCCACTGCCCATCAATGGCACAGAGTCCCCAAGTCAGATATATTTCCTCCTCTCATCCTCTGACCTAAAAAAGTACGAACAAGTGTGGGGAATCTCACAAACCATGAGGGAAACATTGTATGTGTCCATAGAATAACTGGGTCTGGGAATGGAAGGGTTAGAGCTGGTTAGCATATGGCAGTGAATGTGGGATGACACTCAGAGCAGCCAATTCCGCGAGGAAAAGAAAATCCTTTTGTTACATCTATTAGATGAACAAGAAGTAAATGGAAGAATCATATAGAATGTAATATCACATTTTAAATCAGATTAGCATTTTCAAAAAGGTTACGGTATCCACTGCAGAAAAGAGTGCCATAAGAAAATAAAATTATCTCCCTATGCAGATGTAGCTTCCAAGAAAACTGAAACACATTCAGAGTGAGCTGTAACTTACCACCATCTTTCATGCCAAATCAGGGTTATTGTGGGCATTTCTTTCCATAAGAACTAGACTTCCCCTATTAAATAACTGGAAAAGATTACCCCACCCACCCACGAAAGCCAGAGAATGCTACAAGTATAAATTAAATAATTCCTTTCACTTAACTGATCTTTTCAGGCCAATTTGTTAAAGACGAGTAATAGGCAGCATGAAGAGAGGCTAACACAGCACACAGAAGTGTTCCTTTCCTCCTAGACCCACAGTGACTTTCTGCAGCCCATAAAAGATGTGTAAGTCTCAGAGACATAGTGCACAAATAATCAAAGTCCTCAAGCATGTTACATGTTCCTATGTCAGTTCAAAGCAGGAGGTCTTAACACATTTTCTGAACAATCTTTCTTTTTTCCAAAAATCTGGCCCTTACAAACAGTAAAGAAGTACTTTCCAGACTTTAATGTGCGTACTAACCACCTGGGGATTTTATTAAAATGCAGATTCTGATACAGTAAATCTGAGGTGGGGCTCAAGGTCCGGAATTTTTAACAGGAACAGGCCCCCAGATGATTTGGTTGTTGGCTCTTTGCTTTTTTTGAGAAGCAAAATCTAGAAGGCACCCTTCATTTAGAACTGAGACCCCTCTCTTCAGGTATGCTGAAATTTCTGAAGGACCCCATTAAAATAACAGCTGGCGTTTACTGGGTAATTAGGCAATGTTCTACAAACTGGACTTTTACTACCTCATTTAGTTCTCCCAGTAACTCATTATTATCACCTTCACTTTACAGATAAGGAAACTGAGTCACAAAGTAATGAAGTAACTTTTCAAGGTCACAGAGCTGGTGAAGGAACGGGGAATTTGAATGCAGACAGCCTGGCTCCAAAGTTTTACTGGTTAACCAAGGCTCACAGTGCCACCCAGTAAGAAAAAGGGAGCGATTTCAGGAAGCTGGGTGTCCAGGTAGGAAGGAAAGCGAGACCAGCATCTCAGATGCAGTACTGGAGAAAACGCAGAACCCAAAGAAGCGCAATGTTTCCACATGGTCACCACCAGAGGGAATATATATTAGACAGTCTCGCTGTACAGCCAGGAGGGGGAAAAGAAGCAAACATGGTGTATTTTAAATTTTCCAACCAGGCTCCTCTACACACCTTAGCAGATGTTCTCTGAACACTGTTACAACAGCCTACACGCTGAAGAACCACTGAGAAACTTCCAGCTATGGGGATAGAAGAGGCCACTGGGACCAGGCTCTGGGCCATCGCAGAGTACGATGCTGAAATCAACTCCCCATTCTCTCCTTTGACTCTCTTTGGTCCATCCTGGCCAAAGACAAGGAAAGGGCGGAGTAAAAACCACTGTCGCACCTTGCGCTCGCAACGCCTGGCAGAAAGGCGGTGTCTTTGCAGCGGAAGAGAAAACGTGTAAAGCGCCAACCGCGTAGTATGGACCCCTTGCTTCATTTCCCAACCCCCGCCCCCCCCCCCCCCCCCCCCGCCCCAGTCTGGGCCCAGCCGGAAGTGCCCGAGGTGCTGAACCGGGCTGATCCCACTGCCATGCGCACGCCTGGGGAGTTTCGGTGGCGCTGTCCTAGGTGCCAACGATGGCTGCTGGCACCCTTTGCCACCCGCGGGGTGGATAGGCGGCTTTGTCTACCGCCAGGAAACCGAGAGGCGCCTCGGTAAACACGACCCTAAGAGAGGGGCACAGTAAAGCAGCACCTGGAGTGTGGGGAATTTTAGAGAACTGTAGAGGCGGACAGGGGAACGGAGCCCCGCGGGAGAAATCCGTGGAAACCTGACTAGAGGAGTGTTTGCTGCCGCAGCACGCAACACAATGAGATCTGTCCGCTTTGTGCTGCGCACCGGGCAAACGGGACTGCAGGGACAGGACCCTTCCTCCTCCCCAGTATCCCCACCCCTAGATACGTTTAACTCAGCACGGAATGGCCCCGAAGCACTCTGTGGGGGTGGGAGGAGGAGGGGAGCACAGAAAGGAGGAGAGAGGAAGCCCAGCCAGGGGTGGTTGTGGGAGGATTTGAGCAGCAGCAGGAAGAATATCTGCTTCGAGATGCTCCTTCGTTTCTAATGAGGGGTGCTGCCTAGAAGCACCATGCACCAGCCAATCGCAGTGCTGCTGAGGCAGAGAACTAGGGAAGAAGGAGGGGAAGGCCAGAGACTGGGGTGGGGGTAGTAGGGAGATGCCCAGGCCCTGGAGGAAGCGAGCCACGTGCCTCACTGATACTAGAGACCCAATGCAGCTCCAGCTGTCTCACTGCTGCACACCTGGAGGGTAGGGGTGGGGAGAGAGGAGGCTAGAGAAGATGACTAGGGGCCTCCTTTACAGGTACATCCTTCCCAAGAAATTTCTTTCCACAAGCATCAAAGTCCCATGTCTCCAAACCTACTCCCCTATTTAAAGCCATGCCACTGGCTTGCTTCCTATTAAGCACCCTCCCCACCAACCCCCAATTCCTAAAGACCTTGCCAGGTGCCCAAATTCTTAGTGAAGAACAAGGCGGTGAGATGCCTAATCAGCAGCCTGTATTTGGTGCACTTGATTAAACCTGCAAAGAAGCTGCTTGTATGCCTGTTCACCCTGAAACTGCCACCATCAGAGACACCCCCACCAGCTCTTTGTGGAGAGCAGTTCCTTTGGAGGTAGGGAGAGACAGACAGCTTGCACATCTCTGGGCACAGCTGATGAATTCAAGCCCAGCAGATCAACGTGAATCTTGGGCACAAGGAGAGCACTCAGCTGAGTCAAACATTCAGAGGCAGGAGTACCCAACCCAGGACTAAGAAAAGGATGGACTCCGATGAGCTGTTCTTTGGCTGAAAAGAAAACTCCACTCTGAGCTGTCTGGGCTGTATCATTAGAGATTGCCTCTGCTGACACATTCATTCACTCCACTCTCAGTGGAACTTAAACTCAGTCCCCAGAGTTAGCTGAATCCCCAGCCAAATGGCTGTTTTATTTGTCCATTTGTCTATTTGTCTACAGGGTTTTGGCCCAGACTCTTGAAGCTTCTGAACTGATAAATCCCCTCAGGGAGCCTTGACTTCCCCACAAGCAGACAGTGCAGGTGTCTTTCCAGAGGGTGGGGATGCAGACAGAGGGGGTGTCTTTGAGGGAGGAAAGGGGAGTGAGTATGAAAGAAAACCCTGAGATTTGGGGCAATCCATTCTATGTGAAGGGCCTGAGGGGGCCTGAAAATCAGACAAAGCCCAGCCCAGAAAGGGGCAGACACAGCAACACCATGCACCCAGGGACACCAGAGATTTCCACATAGGAAAAATCAAAAACCAAGTCTTACCTTGAAAAGCACTAGTGCCCACACTGGTCTCTACAGACACCAAGCTTGCCCCTCAGGTGCACCGAAGTAGAGTGCACTCCAGCAAAGGGGCAAATTGGCACCAGGAAGGGGATGGGGGATAAATTCCATGCTAGATTTCCCCCCTTACCGGAAGAAATGCAAAGGGAGAGAGGGGAGTTATGGTGGGCAAGAAAGGATATGGCCAATCGATGAGCTTCTTGGCGTATTTCCTGACAATATTATCTTCTCCGAAGATGAACAGGGATCTGTTGACGGTGAAACAGTTCTGCCGGACGGGAATGGGGTTGTACAAAGCCATAGTCCGCGCCCTCTGCGCTTTCGACTGCTTGTAGGCGGCCGCTGGCCCCGAGGCCGGCACCGGGGTTCCTTGCCGGTTCCTGCTCTGGTCCGAGTCTCCATCGCCCGACCCCGGCCTGCCGACCACCGCCTCCCCGAAGCGAGCCATCCTGAAGTTTAAACAGACAGAAGACACACAAAGGTGATCGCGGCCGGACACCCGCACACAGCAACAAGCAGAGAGACACGGAGACTCAGAGCCGCATCCAGACGAGCACGGGGACCACCGCCTCCGGGGAGCCTCGCGAGCTCTTGAGAGAGGCGGCGGCAGCAGCAGCCCCGCTGCTCTGAACTGTTGAATCTAAATGCAACCTCTGCGAAGCTCCATTCCTCAAGGAGGAAAGAAAAAAAAAAAAAAAACGGGGGGAGGGCTTGGGGGTGCTCAGTTTCTGGAGGCAATTTTTTTTTTCAAAATGCCAGTGTGCGGTGGCATTCGGGGACTGAAGAAGAGAGGGGTGGAGTAGGCTGCTCTTCAAACATAGCTCCTCTTCTGGCAGACGCACCACCTAGTTCTGGAAGAGAGGCAGGCACCGGCCCGCTAGGTAACAGTTTGGTGATTTATTGGGGGTGGGGGTTGGGGAGGAAGGGAAAAATGAAAACAAAAGAAGTTAAAAAAAAAAAAAAAAGACAAGGACGGGGTTATGGTGACATGGTTTATAACGCCAGCCCCGGCAAGTCCAACTAAGAAATTCCACAGCCAAGACTTGGGTCTTTAAATCTGCCAGCACAGACGCATCCAAAGGTTGACAGAGAGGGAGGGGGGAGCGATACTGAGGTTCCTGCGCAAACCGCAACGCCCAAAATATCAAAAGAAGAAGTCAATCCAACCGGAGAGGGACAAACGACTTCAAAGCTCCTGCGCTTGGGATAGAAGTTGAGCAGCCTCCGGAGAGCAGCGGAGCCCGAGTGCCAGCATCCTGCCGGAGCGCTCGCCGCCGCCGCCGCCGTCGCCGCCGCCTCCCCGGATCAGCATGCAACAGCGATCCGCGGCTGCGCCGGGGCGAGGGCGGGAGCGGGCGGGCAGCGAGCACTTGGGCGAGGGAGGAACAGGTTGCAGGCGAGCCTAGCCGTGGCCTGGCACGGGAGTTGTCCAAGGACCGAACTTCCTGCCGAACGGCTCGGCGTCTTCTGCCACCGACAGCCCCACTCCGGGAAGCAGAGGAGAGGTGGGGAAGGAAAGGAGAAGGCGAGGAGTTGGGGGTGGGAGGGGGGGCGAGCGGAGCGCAGAGGCGCAGCGAGGCGCGCGTTGGAGCGCCTGGAGAGGCGGGGGCGGGGCCGGTGAGGACAGGAGGGGCGGGGATGGAGCCGGAAGGACCCCGGCCGGCCGCAGCTGCAGGGGCCTGGGAAGTGAGGTTGGTTTGGCTCATAGATTTATTTAGCCAGAAGGTAGCGGGCCACCTCCGCAGAGGTCCAGCAAGAGTCGCCTCTCCCGCAAGTAACGCCAGAGGAGAGAGGCAGGCGCAGCTGGCGGCGCGGCACGGTCCCCGCAAGACAGCCGAGCCCAGGCCCGGCGGGGGCGCACACGCACGCGCGCACGCACTCGCGCCTTCCGTCCCCGCCGAGGCGCCGGCCGGTGCTATGCCCCGCGCAGTGCCCGCCCAGGCGGGTAGTCGAAGCCTTTGCGCCGTGCGCGCCGCGCTCCAGGGCCCGGTCGCTGCTTCTCCACACCTCCCAGTCTCCAAGGAACGCTGCCCAGGGATTTCCGCGGAGAAGGCAGCACCCTCTCCCTGTCTCCCCACTTAGCAACCCGCAGGCCCCGTGAGGCACGCTGGGACCACTGGGGGCTCCGCACCCTGCTGTTGGTGCCAGCTCCCCGCGGGAGCTTCTGCCCTCCCTAGGCAAATGCGATCTGGGGCGGCTTCTTGGGTTCAGCTCTGGAGGAGCCCTGCGCATCCATTTCTGGAAGAGTGGCCCAGATACTGGGGCCGGGGATGGTAGTTTGGGGCTAACACTACCCTTCTCAAAGTCTTATCAGGAGATCCTCCCACCCACCCCTTTTATTCATAAGTCCGCTCCACTGACTTCCTCAAACCCACCCTGTTAATGAAGAAAAAAACAATTAGTATCTGAGCTGCGTTAAGTGGGAAAGGTGGACTCCAAGGCCCTGAGAAAGAGGGTTTAGCAACCATGCCCTTGTCCACAGGTGACTCAGTGGTTTGAACGGAACACAGGTACCAGCCGCCCCCTTTCATGTCTCCAGTAGCTGGAACACACTTGCCTCTGCTTTTTTCCAATCTCAGCCTCAACACACAGCTCTATCCAAATTCTCCCCACATGAGCAATGTTAGAGAAAAGGAAGGGGCGGGTGGCTGAGGAAAAAAACAGAGTCTGACCAAGTCCAAGAGGTTGGGTGAATGCAGCTTCATGTGTCTGAAAGGCAGTGTGTCCCTGTGTGTGAGATTAACTGAGGGGAAGGGAGGGGACATCTGAGTGAGAGGCACGTGTGTTCCTATGTGTATGTGTATGTGTCTGTGGGCAAGGCCACGTGAGCACTGACGCAAGGTCTACTGTGTGAGAACATATGAGAACATGTGTGAAGGGAAATTCTCTGGGTACTGGAAACCCAAAGGAATGATGTCACTGCTGCCTTTGGGATGGCATGTTGACCTTTTGATTCAGGGTAGCCTGTTTCAGGCCAAATTACTACACAAGGTGTGTCAGCTCTAATTATTATTTTGATTTCACATTACTGCCTTACTCTGTCATTCTACCTACCTTAATTGGAGGGTCCTTTTCAGTTAGATACCTAGTCAGAAGTAAAAGGGAAGATGTTGCTATGAACCATGAGGTCCCTGTTCGTCACTCACAATGGTCACAAGTGGTCGTCTCAGTAACCCTGCAAACTGTGTAGATTAGAAAGGGCTTTCAGAAGTGAGCAAACTCGTGCTTTCAGGCAGAACCATAATCCATAGTACAAAATTTATTCAAATCAATCATCTGATAAATATTTTTGAGCACCAGACACTGTTGGCACTGAGGATATAATAATGAACAAAATAAATGATGACCCCCAAAAACGTGTCCTCTTCCTGGATTAAATTAGATTCTATAACCTTACCGACCAGAGTGCCTGAAAGACCTCATTCTCAGAGTACGACTTCACCCCTGTCCTCTGTGTCTGGGCCGTAGCAGGCTTCAGGGTGGTGTGCCCATTTGTTAATGCTCAGAGGAAGCAGGGTTCTCTGAGCTTTACCTCCTGGAAGAGGTTCCTGGAAGATCTGGAACACCCAGACTTGGGTCTTCAATGTCACCCACTCAGCAGAGAGGCAGTACTAATTCTGCTTCCTCTCTCTACAATGTTCTGTGTTCTCTGTGGCTGCTGTAATTCTTTAGAGACCTAGGATCCCCAAGACAGGATATTAGACTTGGAGATGTGTAGCCCCAGTGGAATTGAGGCCTGCCTTCCTTGCATTCTGAGACAGCAGTCACGAGCACATCTGTTGGGGATAATGTAGACTATGCCAGCGAGTACGAGCTCCTCTGTAGCGAGGTTATAAATGGGGAATTCCTGGAGGGTGCAGCCCAAGAGGAAAGAGGCAAGCATGACGGTATAAAAGTCTTTGGTAATGGACTTGGTCCGAGGGCAGCAATGCTGAGAGGGAGGCATACACTCATATTTCACCACATCTACCATCCCCCACCCTACAGTCACAGCTCTTCAGACCTTTGAGATCTGTGACTCTCTAATGCCCCCATTCTTCCAGCCCCCAGAGGGCTAGAATTTTAATGGCCGAATTACATTTTATGTGTGTTTAATAGTTTTCAGCTTACAGAAACCTCACAACAAATCTCTGAGATCAGCCCGCTAACCCATGTATTATGACCCTGATTTGGTGGACAAATTAGCAGTTTCAGAAACATTAAGTAATTTTCCCTGGGCTTCTAACAGATCTTCTGACTTGCACTTTATGACTCTTTCTAACACCCAGTCTAATCTCTTGTGGATGGTAAGAGTGTAATTCCAAATTTCTCACTGTCAAGAGAAGAAACTCTACACTCACACTAAGCCCATGGGAATTCTATGCTTGCCATCCTCAATTTGGATTTGATCAGTGGCCACACGTTCCTGGGACCATGCTGGGAAGATGCTAAACTAAACACATCTATTGCCCTCAAGATCCAGGAGGATCCTTAGAAAAAAACAGGTCATTGCCATGATGCTCTTCATAAGAGAACTTGGTGGGAATTCTCCTTACAGTGTCCCTCTTTCCAATGTCTTAAAGACCCACATATGGAAATGCAGAAAATCAGCATTTGGTCATAACTGATTGGAAACCGGTTTCCTAAAATCGCTTTCCAGCCCATGAGGAACAGAGGCCATATTTCCCTGTTGTTAGAGCACCATCTACTGGTCACTTGTGAGCACATCACTGTGAGCTCAGGTACTTGGCAGCCCAGCACACCCAGATATTCCAGAGCCTAGGTAATGCCTAAAGAAGTGACCTCTTGTCACCAGCCCTCTACTCCCATGTGGGACTTTGCTGAGGTCCAAGCCCCAAAATTCACTATAATACAACCAGCCCATCTCACAGTATTTAGAAAGTACAGCCCCACACACTGGGCACAAAGTCGACACACTGCATGCACATGCACATGTGTACATGCACACATATGGACAATACGCACACAGTTAAGATGGTGCAAGCAAATGTTTTTCCACCTGCATGTTTTTCGGCAAGCAGTCACCTGCAAACTAGAAACCCAACAGGGTCTGAGGAAGCAAGTGAAAAACTTCCCTAGATTATTAACCCCATATAGATGGTTTAATCTCAAAGCTTTCACCCTGTAGCCCCTCAATTCCAGTGTACCATCCAAAATGCAAGCAGGAGGGAAGGCTACTGGTAGAGGGTCCCTCCAGTTACCTTTGGAAAAGGGATGAAACCAGTTGGCTGCACTCCCGCAGACCAGGAAGGCCATGGGAGGTTGTACTAAGATGAATAGAATGAGCATCGCGATTGGAGAGGCACTTAGCCTATTCCCCTCATTCATAAAGCTCTTCCCAGATCTGTCAGGCCTTGGGCCATCTTCAAATGGGATTTTAGCCCGTCACTGCAGAGTCTGTAAATCTAACCTCATCCAAAATGCGTGTGCCCCTCCCACCAGCCCGGCTTCCTCATACCCCACCCCCAACCCCGCCCCTCCAACAATTACACTCAGATAACTTATGCTTAAGCTATCAGAGCCCCTTTTGTTCTATTTTTCCCCCTGTTGAGCTTTTCCAAGAAATAGACTCTTATGCAAAGCAGTGCTCTAAGGAACATAATGCAGAGAGGATTTGGGAGTGGGTTCTTAAGAAAAAAGTTGGCAGGAGACCATGTGCAAATTCATTGCAGAGCAGAGGAGCATTATGGCAATGCAGACATCTTGGGAATCTGGTGGCTTCCACAATACCTTACAGCCCTCACTTGGGTGAAAACATAACTTTACATCCTTATGTAATGTCCATCCCTAGAAGCAGCATTTCTCAAACCCATGCTTGAGAAACTCCACAGCTCTAACACTCCACCAGCTAACTATAGATGTGCAAATTTTGCTTAAAAATGTTTTTAAAACCATTCATTTATGACAACTCAATATTTCCTGAGTGCCAACTGTGATAATGTCATCTCACTGCATCTTTGCTGCAGGACTGTAAGGCACATTCTGTTATCTGCGGCCCAAAGGGTCAGGTATTTGTTCAAGTGCACAGAGCTAGGAAATAGCAGAGTTGGATCTCCTGATAATAAGGTCAGGACTCTTCACAATCGGTGGCCATTATTAACATTCTGCATGTCAAAATAATGGTTTCCTTGCTTCAGAGCCCATTACAGGCCTGATCTTGTAAGGTGGAGCATGACCCTGAGCCAGAAAGCCTCCCAAAGGGTTAAATTTAGGAAAACATGCCACCTGTCTCAGGACCGTTATGAAGATGAAGTTAGTTAGTATGTGTAAAGCTCTTAGAACACTACCTACCTGGCACACAAGCGCTATATATGTGTTTGTTAAATACATTTCAGCAATGGTAGCTGTGACCACAGTAACACATAGCAAATCACATATCTGGCAGCTTTCGTTTCCGAAAGCAGATTTCAGAAGTGCAGGTCAGAGATGACTTTGGTGTGTATGGGGTGGACGGAGGCGCAGAGAAATAGAAGTGTCTGAGACTTGCTCAGAAGGACAAATGGAGAAAAAGAGAAAAGAAAGAAAAACATTAGAGATCGGAGTCCAAAGAGCCCAAAGGCCTTGGTACCTGGGAGAGGTATTCATTAATTTACTTATTCATTAATACATAAGTCCCCTTAATGAATACTCATGAAAGCATTCTCATGTGCCAGGCATTTTTCTCAGGAATTCTGAGGTTCAAGGATAAATCAGACATAGTCACAGCCTCTGACAGCTTACATTTTTAGAGAGAGGAAGGGTGAAACATACCCATGAAGGGCTCTGATACAAAGCAGAATGTAGTGTGCACCATAATAGTGTACCCCATAAGGGGGAGAACAGAGAAAGGAGACATCCCCTCCAGCTGGGAGCAGCCAGGAAAAGGGAAGAACTAGGGAGATCCCTTTGAAAGAGATGGCACCGGAGGTGGGGAGAAGCAGCATGGAACAGCAGCATGGAACAGCAGCATGGAACATGAATGCCCAGGCTATGGAGCGAACGCTAGATGCACGGGACTGATTAACCAGTCAGCATGTTTACTGTGTTTCAGTGTAACTAGGATCACAAAAAATCTATTACCACTTCGATCCTTTCTTTTCCCTAAGACGAGCTGACTTTTCAATCTGAACAAAAGTCAAATATATTCAATCAAACAAACATTAACCCTTACTGGGAAGGTCCCTTTGGAGCTTCAATGTTTATTCCCAGATGTCAAAGGATCCCTGCCCCATTACTTCACCTCAGCACCTATCCTCAGGGTCCAGCCTTGCTTCCTGGTCAAGGCAAAGTGCAGCAGGAGGACTCTGCAGAGCTCCAGCTCTGACTGGTAGGGGTGAGCGGAGGATGCTTCAGTATCTAAGGGTGAGAACAACCGACGGAAGCACGCCCATCCATCCGCCCCCTTGGCCTCTTGACTCAGAAAACAAAATACAGCCCACACATTGCAAAGCTTGCTCAGCCTGGGTGGGTTTAGTCTGATTCATTCATTCAGCAAACATAAAATGAGCACCTTCCATGTGTCAGGCATGATGTCAGGTGCTAGAGCAAAGGAGGCAGTGCCCAGGACGAGAAGGTACCTGAGTTATAACCTGAACTTGCTGATCTTAATCCATTCCCCACACTTCACTCTTGAAGACAGTGTCCTGATTAGCAGGAAAAGCAGCTCACAGCTGAAACAGAGCCTAGAGGACCCTAAAGGCCCAGAGAAGGGAACTCATTTCTACCACACCCACCAGTCTTGCCTCTTACAGGACTCTTTGGGTTGGAATCATCAGCAGATTAAGCCACCACCTGTCCATCACCACACCCTTTCTCTCCCACTCTCTCCTACGCTGAGCAGCTGGTTACACCCACCTGGTATAAAATAATCAGAGTGAATAAGGCATTCCCATATGATATGGACTTAAGGCCAGTTTTGAAATGTGCACCTGGGCAGGCCATGTGCTGGTTCTGCCCCTTCCACTCCCCTGAAACTGCACTGAGACCCCCACTGACCTCCTGTGGTCCTGTTTTCCCCCTTCCCCCCCCTTGACTCCTCTGTAGCATCTGGCACCACTGACTGCCCCTACTTCTCAGAGTTCCCCTATCTTAGCACCCCACCTCCCAGTTTCTCAATATCTGTTTCCTTCTTTTGCTCCTTTTATTCCTCTCTTTATTGTGGGAATACCCCCAAGGGGCTGTTCTCAACTGCATCTTCTCTGACATCTTTCCTTTCAGGGTCATATCCTTACACTTTCTACTATCCCCTCTGCTTCCACATCTAGTCTCATCCTTACCTTTCCACCTTCTTTCCAGATCCAAATGCCCAACTAAGGAATGAGTATCTCTACATAGACTGTCCTTCGTCATCTCAAACTCAATGTGTTAAAAAGTGAATTCATTGTAATTCCTTCAAAGCAAGCTCCCCTCCAAAAATTCCAGTTTCTACTGGGGTGACGTCATTCTCCCTGTCAATCACTTAACTTCTGTGGTTCCTTCCTGCCTAAAAAATGGCCAAACTCCTAAGCCTGACAATTCAAGAAAATATGAATTCAACCTACCTTTCTAACACCATCTCCCCATGTGCCATAGTATCAACATAGCTATAACATGTCATGCCCACTCCTGCCTCAAAACTCTTGCTCAGAGCACCTGCTTCAGACTGACCCAAGAACATCTTTCATCTTTTCTGCTTCTCTAACTCCTAGGTATCCTTGAAAGTATGGTTCAGTTCAATTCTGCCTCTTCCATGAAGCCTTACATAACCTCTCCAACTCTATCTGTGATCTCTACCTCCTATAAACTCACAGAACTTCTGTGTCATTCATATAGTACCTGTTTACTAACTGTCATTGTTGTCATGGGTATAACTTCACCACTAAATTCCTATTTAATTTTTCAATTATGTGTGCCTTGTCTTCTTCACTATGGTATAAGCTTTTCAAGTACAAAGGACATATCTTCCCCTTCATTTTATTACCTAGAGTGCCTGCATTATGTTATACTCATAGCAGGCCTTTATTAAATACATCGTCAATGAATGAATCATTGAGTCTCCTGCAACTCTTTTTGGTGAAAAAGATCTTAGCATCAGCTGGTTAGCTGGTGCCTGTCTGAGGGGCTGCCCTTCCCCTAACACAGTCTAGCTCTGACTAGACTGTGAACCTGCTAGTCTAGCTAGACTAGACTGAATCTCTGCTCTTTTGTCAGCTGTTTCCAGCTGTTCATCCTGGGTTTAGTGTTCATCCTCCCCCTTACAGCATGAAAGGATGCCTACCTCTCCTGTAGGAGATCAGATATTCTAACTCAGGAACTTTTCCAGCACAATAACAGCCTCACCCTCATTTGATCAATCATCAAATTATAGGGTTCATTTTCATATGAGGAATATCTCCCGCTCTTTAAAAATATGGTTGAAATAAGATTTAGGGAATCACGTATTTTAAAAAGACATTCAGACCCTCATATAAAGAACATTTTCAGGTCTCTTTCCACAGAATACAAAACACAGAAGAATAAAATTCTGCTTCGAAATCAATCATCATCTTAAACTAGTTCTATCTCTTCTCTCTACAAAAAGGCAAATGTTATCATCAGACCTCTTTCCCTTATGAAGAATTATATGTGGAAGAGACACACACACTTTTGCCTATATGCAAAGACACACATTCCATTCTGGTCTGATCTCATTCTGCCAGCCAACTGTATAAATATATAAACTGATCTTCCTATGCTGTTGGGAGCTATCAGACAGACCTATACATAAATGTAACCCATTATATTTAAATGGGAAGAATCACAAGTTCTTTTGAAGATTTTTAAATATTCCTAATGAGCCATTTAAAAATGGGAAAGATGAAAATGTAATTCTCAATCAAAAGGGAGAATTTCTGAAATACTCCTCTCTAAGACCCTTAACAAACCAACCCCAACACACACATGGATGTGCTCATACTACAGTCTTCTCCCTTAGAGACTTTTCTTGTTTTTTTTCACATAATCATTCGATCCCTTAGTCACATTCTTCAAAAAACTTCTGCTGGATGTGAAGTGGTCAAGTATTATTAATATAATAACCCAAAGTTTCCTATTATGCTAGTTTTTCTTTGTTAAAATAATCTCTATTCTCTAATAGATCCTGATTTCATAGTGCAAATTCCAAGACTATAAAAATCCAAGAGAAAAATGGACATGCATCAAACAAATAAAGAATAATTACAAAGAAGAGTATAGGCAATTTGGTTAATGATATTAATTTTAATGGGTATTAAACACTTATTATTTAATAAAAAGGCACTACACTAAGCTCTTTGCTTTCCTTATTTCTCAGAATAATCCTGTATGGTATGTACTATTATAATAAGCATTTTATAGATAAGAAAAGCAAAACTGAGAGAAATGAAATAATTTCCCTCAAGGTCAGATAGGTGGTAAAGGACATAGCAGAAGGTCAACCCTAGGTCTATTTGACTCCAAAATCCATTTTCTTAACCACCATAATGTAGGCTTCTCACTGATACCATTAATAGAGACATGGGCTAGTCACTTCATTTCATGACCATCATACAATTCCAAGATGCAAGAAAATGTCCAGAGACTACAGCAGGTGTTGAAGGGTCTCAGCATAAGCAAGTAATGAGTGTGAGACAAGACAGGAGACTTGCACCTCAATCTTTGTTTGGCTTATTACCACATGTGCAAAAATGACAACAGTAATGCCTGCCCTCTAAATCTCAGGAGACTATTGATAGACCAACCGGGACAACAGATGCCCAAGTGCATCGTATTCCAATATGTGCTGGTGTAATTAGCCTGACCTGCTGCTGCGGTTCTGCATTTCAATGTCCCAGGGCAGCATGGGCATGCCAAGGGGAACCAAGTCTTACTTCAAAACCTGTTTACACTCTTCAAAACTTCTTAAAATCCAAAGGGTATATTATTGTGCACAATTTACTCATGATGAATATGGTTTTACACACCATTTACCTGTTTCTTCAATGAATGGCCAACTCTACCCAAAATGCCCTACCCCCTGAGCTCCCTGGTGGGTCAGTCTTAGGCAGCTTCCCAGAAATGCTATCAGACAAACTCTGGAGGGGTCAGTAAGGAAGGTAAGGAACAGATGGAGAGATGGTGTTCAGCAGTAGGAAAGGAGGGTCTGCTTTACTGCAGCCCCAAATATTAGCCAGTGTTCGGTGTTCAACAAATCCACGGGTAGCACTATTCCTACCATTCAGGAATATCGATCCTGATTATTAGGTATGGCTTTCATTTTTTTAATGAAAACTTCTGCTGCCAACGCATGCCACTAAAGGATTCAGCAAATTTAAATCCTCCTGCCTCTCAACTTGTTGTTTTCCTGCCTGCACTCCAGCAGGTAAGACACCCACAGACTCACAGTGCTCCGGGCTGTAGAATTCACAGGAGTCTATAATGTTCGGGTTATTTTTAAACTTTCAGGCCACTTTCCCTCCCCACGAACAGCAGGCCTGCCATTTAGAACAGTGTTTAACCCACACCCCACCTGCTTTGAAACTTTAGCTTTTTGTGTTAAAAGAAAAGAAACAATCCTTCAAGATTGCACGTGTGTGCATGCATGCGCACGCATGCGCGTGCATGCATGCACACACACACACACACACACACACACAGAGGCATGCGCGAACATCTAAAAACTGAAGACAGTCACCAGCTTAATGGGGTGAAAGACCCAGCTTCCCAAATGATGCTAAGATTGTTAAATCTGGGTGTGTGAAAATGCTTTGTAAACTTACATTGTCACACCACTGTAGGTGGTATCATTGTTATATTTACAGGGACAGACACCAGACATTACAGGTGATGTCAAAAGACAGCTCCCTATTTCCAAAAGAGAATTATATCTGAACAATCAAAGCATTCAAGGCCCTCCATAGGGATCCAGACAGAAGCTGGCTAATGGGTGTTAGGTATCAATTTTCTTCAATATAGTACTTAAAAAAAAAAAAAGTGGAAAACACTGGGAGAAAGGGAAAGGAATTCTGAAAACAATTCAACAGAAAAAAGAAAAAATTCCAAAGCAGCAACAATAAGTAACATTTGTGGAAGATCTAAGAAAGCACTGTGTATATGTTACCTCATTTGCTCTGCACAAGAATCCTATGAGGTAGGTTATGTTTAGCTTCAACCATTTTTCAGGTGGGGCAACTGAGATCAGAGAAACCAAGTCTCTAAACTAAGATCACACAGCTAGTAAGTGGCAGAGCTAGACCTGGAACCTGGTTCTACCTGATGCCAGAGTTTACATCCCACCACTACACCTCACTGCAAGAGACAAGCTGCAGGAGTGAGTGTGGCCTGAACCCTGAGGCCAGACAGGAATGGCTGCAAGACACCATGGTAGACAAGTGTAGAGTCACTCGGGAGTCAGTGAGGGTCAAGCCCTGGGCACAGAGCCTCCTCCACAGCCAAAGTTACAAGATGAAAAGTCCCTTTACCTGGAAACCATAGGCTTTGAATGAGCTACAAACCCTGCCACACCACTCGACCCTCCAAAATGGCACAAACATAATCGATCACAAACAGTCCCCAAATGTCTTCCCTTCGGTGGCATCCCTCTCAGAGGCAGAAGCTATAGCTTCCTACTGTTGCCACAGTGCTCCAGGAACCTATTATAAAATAAGTCAAGCAGCTTTCTCTTACAGCAAACCTTTTAACCAAAACTCTTAACACACACGAGGGATGAGTCACTGGAGAGCCTCCTCCTTTCCCTCTCCCTCCTCACCCTCTGGCTGAGGCACCCAGAAGTGATAAAATGATCAGGTGGCTCAACACTTTTACAGCTAAATGCATCCAAGGGATTTTTAAAACCAGAGTCTGTTTCCCTGGAGGCTATTAGGGTGTATACACATTCTGCTGCATCCGGGACTCAGCAGGAATTGGCTTCTCTGCCTCCCTGCTTCCCCCTCAGGAGCATTTCCCATCTATATTCTAATCCCACCTCCCTAACTGCCCCTTCATCTTCTTCTCCACCTTTTCTTCTTCCATCTCCTAAACGTGTGCATTCTTCAGAGCCTGTTTCCTACCTTTTCTCTAAGTATATACACTCTCTCGGTGATCTCATCCATCTGGCTGGCTGCAACTAAAGCTAATACCCAAAAGATGCCCAAATCTTTATCTTTAGCCCTATTCTTTTTAAAGTCGGGTGCCACATTTACAACTGCTCAAATGGGCTCCCCCACCTGGATAACCTGATGGCACCGTGAATCAATACACTGATTTAAAAACACTCATCCTCTTTGCCTCCAAACCAGCTCCTTCCCAGGTCTCTCATTTTGTTTGCAACATCACAGACTCCCCCTAACTCAGGCAGAAACTTCAGGTGCATCTTTGATTCTTCTCCTGCACATTTCCCACAGCAACCATCCCCCAAGCCCTGTCACTCTTTGTTCTTTATTCCACGCTCATAATCTTCCTTTCTTTTCTGTTTGCACCACCACCTCTCAGGCTCAGAACTTTAAACCTCCTCAGAGGAGGAAAAGAGCCTTCTGAGGCTTCCTTCTCCTCCACATTCTACCTGGTTCAGAGGTTCACTGCATAACTCAACTCTGACCCTGGTCCCACCCTTCAGTGTAATAAAATTCAAGAGCGTGTTCAGTGTTGCATTGCCTGTGTCTAGTACAGCATCTGGTACGAGGTCACTAAACAAATGTATTTATTGGATAAATAAATGAGTTTCTAATGCCTATCAAATATCACGACGGAATGATGAGATCTTACAATCTTAGGGTTAAAAGGAAACTTAAATGTCATCCAATCCAAGTCCTTATTTTAAGGACCAGGACTGAACAAAATGTTCCGCCCCCACCCTGTCTGTGCTCCCAGCAATATCTCCTACCACTCTGCAGTGCTCACTGCCTGCTCCAGTGAAGCAGGACTGCTTATCATTCCACAAGCACACCTTGAAATAATCCTCCTGCATTTCATTTCTCATTCTTTCTCCCTTCCTTCTCCTCCTTTCCTATCCACCTGTTAAAAAACAGGACAGACTTAAAAGCCCAGTTCATACTATACCTCCTTCATGAAGCATTTTGTGATCATACAACAAACATAATCTGTCTCTCCTCTGAGCACCTCTGGCACTTTATGTCCCCCTGCATCAGATACTGTGGTGTATGTATCTCTTCTCCCCCATTACACCGTAAGGGGCTTGACTTATATTTACATACCCTTCTGTTCCCCACAGCAACCAATGCCTGTACACTGTGGGTACTAACTGCATATTTACGGAATGAATGAATGAATGAGTGATAATTATATGCAAAGCCAAGTGGATACAAATAGGACATGGACATCTTAGGACCTGCACCATACCGGGAAGTTTGTATGGGAAAATCTAGAAGTGATAAACCTGTTCTAGAAACAATCAGTTCAGCTTAAGGAAGATGGCCCTCAACCCTTACCTCACAGGTATAAGTGCAATCTGCAAACGTAACATGTTAAGATGAATGACCTAGGGCATGGAAGCAAACACAGTGGTGAATATGAGCCTGCAAAGCTCATAGCATTTTGAGTTTTAGATTTTGTTGTTTGCTAGAAAAGGGAGGGATTTTTTTTAACTCATTTCATTTGATTCATATTTCTATGCATGTGATGTGGGCAGAAGTATTCTGTGTCAGGTAGACAGGTAATTTGAATATAGTGTTTACCTAATCTAGCTACACACATTATCAACCTCCTCTTCTAACCCCTCCACTTTATAGATGAGAAAAGACATCTAGACCAGGGTTTGTCAACCCCAGCACTATTGAAATTTTTAAGTCAGATCATTCTTTGCAAAGGTGGTTGGGGGCCGTCCTATGCAGTGCAGGATGTTTAGCAGCATTCCCGGCCTCTTACCACTAGATGCCAAATGCACCCCCAACTTGTGACAATTAAAAATGTTTGCAGGAAGCAGGAAAAAACCTCTCTGACCTCAGCCGCAGCAATTTCTTACTTGACACATCTCCAAAGGCAAGGGAATTAAAAGCAAAAATGAACTATTGGGACCTCATCAAGATAAAAAGCTTCTGCACTGCAAAGGAAACAATCAACAAAACTAAAAGGCAACCGACAGAATGGGAAAAGATATTTGCAAATGACATATCGGACAAAGGGCTAGTATCCAAAATCTATAAAGAACTCAGCAAACTCCACACCTGAAAAACAAATAATCCAGTGAAGAAATGGGCAAAAGACATGAATAGACACTTCTCTAAAGAAGAGATCCAGATGGCCAACAGGCACATGAAAAAATGCTCAACGTCACTCCTCATGAGGGAAATACAAATCAAAACCACACTGAGGTATCACCTCATGCCAGTCAGGACTATAGATGCTGGACAGGATGTGGAGAAATGGGAAACTTCTTGGACTGTTGGTGGGAATGCAAACTAGTGCAGCTGCCCAAAACATTGTGGAGGTTCCTCAAAAAATTAAAAATACATCTACCCTATGACCCAGCAATAGCATTGCTAGGAATTTACCCAAGGGATATAGGAGTACTGATGCATAGGGGCACTTGTACCCCAATATTTACAGCAGCACTTTCAACAACAGCCAAATTATGAAAAGAACCTAAATGTCCATCAACTGATGAATGGATAAAGAAGTTGTGGTTTATATACACAATGGAATACTACTTGGCAATGAGAAAGAATGAAATATGGCCTTTTGTAGCAACATGGATGGAACTGGAGAGTGTTATGCTAAGTGAAATAAGTCATACAGAGAAAAACAGATACCATATGTTTTCACTCTTATGTGGATCCTGAGAAACTTAACAGAAGACCACGGGGGAGGGGAAGGGAAAAAAAATGTTACGGAGAGGGAAGGAGGCAAACCATAAGAGACTCTTAAAAACTGAGAACAAACTGACGGTTGATGGGGGGTGGGAGGGAGGGGAAAGTGGGTGATGGGCATTGAGGAGGGCACCTGTTGGGATGAGCACTGGGTGTTGTATGGAAACCAATTTGACAATAAGTTTTATATTAAAAAAATAAAAATAAAATAAATAAATAAATAAATAAATAAATAAATAAATAAAAATGTTTCCAGGTTTCCTAATGTCCTTTAGGGGGACAAAAATGCCCCAGGTTGAGACCACTGGTGCAGAATAACTAACTGAGTTGCTCTAGATCATGCAATTCATCAGTAATCTGACCAGGAATGCAGTAACTCCCAGTGGAATGCTCTGGCCATACCACACACTGCCTTCTTTGCTATCCCTCATATTTAGTAAGACACAACCTTTGGGAGCTGGAGTGAACTCAGAACAGGACCTCTGGTTTTCTAATGCCTCATAGCCCTACATGGGGTTCCACAACTCAATATAAAAAAGACATATTCTTAGCAGTGGCTGAAGGAAAAACTCAGGGCAAAAATATAAGGGTGATCACAACCCAACATTATCTGCTTAAGTCTTAGCAACTGGATCTCAGACAAGTAGCATTTTTCCTGATGCTTTGCATACTAAGAAATGTGGTCACAAGGCCCCCATTGAAAATAGGTTCTCCTCCTCAAATCAGCTTTGTCTTCAGGGAAAACTACTACACTCATGTTTTCAACTCAATCCTTTCTTTACACCCTCATCCCATGCTTCTCCTTCTATTTGCTTCCCCTTCTAAGTTGTAAAGCTTCTCCTTTCACCAACACCCTCTGTGGCCCCCACTTTGCTTCTAGAATTTGTCTTCACTAGAATTTGAAAGCCATCTCCCTGCTTCCAGGTACTGATCTTTCATTTCCTAAAAAGTCTCAATCACTTCCGGCAAGCTATTTTTAGGAGCTGCTGGTAAAGACTAATCAATTATCACTTTCCTAAGTGAATTGCTTAGCTAAGCACCTGTGTACCATCTGAGGGAGGCAGAAAATGACTGTCCGTTAATGTGCTGCTCTTTCTCCCCAACTTCCTTCCTCAAACCTTCCCTTATGCTCAGCCCAGCACTCTGACTAACCTCTCCATTAGGAATATCACACTTATAAGTCCTGGAGGACTTTGTGTATCCCCCAAGAAATATCTTCTGTTCTCCTATTTTAGAGTATTCTCTTTATAAAAGACATTCAAGGATCTAGAACTGGCAAAATGGTAGAATAAGAGAAACTACTTGCTATAAATTTCTAGAAAACTAGGTAAAGTACAGAAATGCATGTTCAGGGGCACCTGGTTGGCTCAGTTGGTTAAGCATTCGACCTCAGCTCAGGTCATGATCTTACAGTTCATGAGTTCGAGCCCCACATCAGGCTCTGTGCCAACAGCTCAGAGTCTGGAACCTGCTTCCGATTCTGTGTTTCCCTCTCTCTTTGCCCCTTCCCCACTTGTGCTCTTTCTCTCTCAAAAATAAAATAAAAACATTTAAAAAATTAAAAAATAAATGCATTTTCAAAAATATATTTTAAAATATATATTGGTGAACTTGTAAAATATGAAAGGAAACTCCCAGGAAGAAATGAAAAACATAAAACTAAGCATGTGAACCAACACAGCTACTATCCCATGGGCAGTGATTAGTCCTGGTAATCTCAAGGACTTAATGGATGGATTTAATGCCCATTTAAGAGCAAGAGATGAGGTCTTAACAGCATATGTGAACAGAATTTGAAACTAAAACTTGTGTTAAGCAGGAACCCTTGAAAGACTACACCCTGAGTTAAACAATCAACTGCAAAAAAAATCAACTGTACAAGCAAGAGGAGATAATGATGAAGCTCCTGTCTCTGAGTGAATGAAAAGCAAAACTCTGAGAAATCAAAACCCAAGACTGCATGTTACATGGGTGACTGAATTCACACTACATGTTCAGGAGGATTCAGAACCCCTGAAGCCAATAATAATAAATGTAAAAATTAGTCCTAGTAACTCCCCTCGATCAAGTAAGAGAACAAATGAACCATTCTATGAGGCTACTCTCACAACTCTTACTCTCCTGCATTTCCATAGGGAAAAGAAGTACCACTAGACATGAGCTTACAATCAAAACTTTTAAATCATGCAAGGAAACAATTCACTATAAGGAAAAGTTAGTTGGTACAATAAATAAGAGAATTAGAGCACTAGAGCTTGAAACAATAGAAAATGTATATAAAGAAATAGGATACAATGAAAAAATATTAAGTGGCAAATATAATTTCTTGTCATGAAAAATGTAATTATTGAAATTAAAGGCAATAGGCAAGTTCACTATTAGGTTAGACACAGCTAAGGAGAGTGTTAGTGAACAGGTAGACACATATGAAGAAAGCTCCCTGGAATATAGCCAGAGAGATAAGAGATGGAAAATATCAAGTTAAGAGGCAGAGAGAACAGAATGAAAAATCCGAAATATGTCTCATGGGAGTTCTAGAAGGAGAGAATGGAGAGAAAGTAGAGACAGTATTTTAAGACAAAGGATAAATTTTCCAGTATTAATGAAAGATATAAATCCATCAATGAGTTCTAAGCAGGATGAACAAAAATAAACCCAACTTATACACATTCCAGTGAAATATCAAAAGATCTAAAATTATGAAGAGAAATTCCTAAAAGCATCCTGAGAAAAGAGACAGATTACCTACATGAAACAGCAATTTGCTTATCAGCTATAATAACAGAGACCAGAAAAAAATGGAATAATACCTTCAAGTATTAAAAACACTCAGCTAAATTACTTCTCAAAATTGAGGTTAGAATAAAGACTTTCTCAGAAAAATGAAAGGTTTACTACTCAGGTTTAAAAGAGAAAAGTACTATACAGTATTCCTCAAGCAGGAAATTTAGATGGAAGAAAAGAATGGCTTGCAAGAAAATGGCATGATGAGCAAAAGATAATGCTAAATTTAAGGAGAAATCTACAATAAAGATAAATGATTAGATAGATAGATGGTTAGGTAGATAGTTTAATTTTGAACACACACACAAACACACAAGATAGAGCTATACCACTAGACAACAGGGCATGTAAGGTGGGAAGGGTGATCAGAGGTAAAGTATTATTCAGAAGGACAGACTTGCAATTAAGCAAGTGAAGGAAGGTATGTGACCAGGACACTTACTAAAAAAACTGTTTCTATTCAATACTGTACATGAAATACTAGTCAATGTAATCAACAAAGAGAAAAAAAAAAGGAAAGAAAAGGTATATAGAGTGTTAAGGAAAACACAAAGCTGTCATTATTCACGGTTAATGCTGTATACACATAAAAGAACAAACAGAAAGAAAAATTCAAAGTAACAGAAGAGTTCTACAAGGATGCTGGATATGAAATCAATACATAAACATACAGGTTCTATTATAACTACAGCAAAGAACCAGAAAATACAATGATAAAAAGATACCATGCAATAGCATCAAAACTATATGGCATATAAAAACAAATTTAATAATAAAAGATATGTAATAAAAATGTAGAGAAAAAAATTTTAACTCTCTTGAGGGATTTTAAGATAGAGCTAAGCATAGGAAGAAACATGTCCTATTGGGAGATGAAGAAACAAAAGAGCTTAAAGATAACAATCCTCCCCCAAATAAATCCATAAGTTCAGTTACAATCAAAATCCCATTTTTTAAAATGAAATGTGACAAGCTGATCCTAAAAGTTATATGGATGAATAAAGGGCCAATATCCAAGACAATCTAGCAGAGGTATGGAGAGAATTACCCTAATGCAGCAAAACTACACAGCCATAAAAACTAAATTAGTGAGACACAGCTACAGGGAATATACAATTAGACCAGTGCAATAAAATAAGGTGCCCAGAAACAGTGGAAACCAATTGACTAGTCACTAAATGGTGTTGGGACAAAGGACTAATCATAGGATAAAAGATGAAATTAGAGCCTACCTCACACTATACACAAAAATTAATTATGGATGGATTGAAAGAGTCAAATACAATAAGCAAAACTGAAAAAAAAGTTTAATACAATACAAATAACTTCTTTTTTATCTCAGTATATGGAAATAATTTTTGAACAAGACAAAATCAACTAAAGTTATAAAAAAAAGCAGGTAAGTTTTATCACACTAAAATTAATAACTCTGTGTGACAAAAAGCACCATAAACAAAGCGAAAAAGACAAGCTATGTGAGGGAGAAGATATTTACAACCCACAAATCATATCTAGAGTACATACAAGAACCCTAACACGTCAAAAGAAAAAAACACAGACTACCTAATAGAAATATGGGAAAAGGATATGAAACTATGATTCACATATGAAAAAAATCCAAATGGCCAATAAACATATGTTAAATGCTCAACTTCAGGGGCGCCTGGGTGGCTCAGTCGGTTAAGCGTCCGACTTCGGCTCAGGTCATGATCTCGCGGTTCGTTCGTGGGTTCGAGCCCCGCGTCGGGCTCTGTGCTGATGGCTCGGAGCCCAGAGCCTGCTTCGGATTCTGTGTCTCCCTCTCTCTCTGTCCCTCCCCCGCTCACGCTCTGTCTCTCTCTGTCTCTCAAAACTGAATAAACATTAAAAAATAATAATAATAATAAATGCGCAACTTCATTAGTAATCAGGGAAAAGGCAATTAATGCAATGATTGGATTTCATTTCACACCCATCAGATTGTCAAACTTTACTAATTCTCATCAAGTGTTGTGGAAGACACACAGAAATGGGGACTCTACATATGGCAGGTGTGGGGAATAAGTTTAGAAATTCCTTGGGCTTACACCAATGGATTAACAAGTCATAAAGAATTACAAAGCCATAGGATGCTCACACCCAAGTTTGGGTAAACAAGACAAGGCAACCAAGAATAAGGAGGTGCAAAGGCACCCCAGAATACAGAGGGGGTGCAGAGCCCCTAGAATAGAGAGGGAGGGGCAAAGGCCCCAAAATAGAGGAGTGCAAAGGCGCCCAATACATAGATATATGAAACAAACAAGATTAGATATTCAGGATGGATGCACCCCTAATTTAGTACTATAGCAGAAAGCTGCTTTTACAGGAAGAAAAGACCAAGTTAGGTAAACAGGTAAATTGGGCTATAGACCACTGCGCTGCAGGTGAAGCAGCCCAGAGTGGAGATGATTAACAAAAGAAAAGGTGCCTTGTTAACTCTAAGGTTATTTGTCCTACCTGTCTCATCCCCTAGGCTAGCTAAGATAAACAGAGGTGGTGCCTCATGTCCTCTGTAAACAACCTTCTGCCCAACTGCCCAGCATCAGGATTTTGCTTTGTATTAACCCAAACCCCTAACCCCAAATATCTTCAAGACCCCTTTCCCTCACATCTGCAAGTTAATGTTCACAGATTGTCCCTTTGTGCACATCCATCACGATGTTTGTAAGCCTTCTGATCCTAATAAAAACAAGGCAAGGACACTTATTCAGGGCCCTTGTCTTTTCCCAGACATTAGCCATCTCTCGCTTTTCATCCTGTGTCCCATTCTCTTGCTAGACAAGAGAGAACTTTAGACCCAGAGTCTATGACAGCAGGAGTATGTAGATGGCAGTCACTCTGGAAAGCAATGTGGTGATACTTAATAAAGTTGGACATGTGCATTCCAAAACTCAGCAATTCCACTTTTAGGCATCTATCCTAGAGAAAATCTCACACTGGCACCCAAGGAGACATGGGAAAGGATGATCGTTTTAACACTGTTTATAATAGGCAAAAGAACTGGAACAACCTGGCTCTCATCAGAAGGGAAGTAAATGACCAACCTGCAATTTATTCATACAGTGCAGTTCTATGCAGAAAGTGAAATAATGAACTAAGTGTGCATGTAATAACACTGGTTAATCTTAAAAATTAATGTTCACTTTGCTGCAATGGGACAGATTTAATATATCATTTATATAAAATTTTAAAACTCACACAAAATCACACACATACTTTATTAATGCATATATATGTAGTAAAATTACAAAAATGCACATGGTAATGAAATTTTAATTTCAGAGAAGTGGTGACTTCTGGAGAGAGGGATAAGGGATGAGGGTGCATAAATACATCTATAACATTTTATTCCTTTAAAAATGGGAGCTAGATGAAGCAAATATGACAAATGTTATGATCTATTTAATCTTAATGGTGGTGTATGGGTGTTTCTTAACTGTTTTTTATACTAAGTGTTTGAAATATATCACAATTCAAATAAATGTTTAAGAGAGATTCAGGAGATATTCTTACTAATTAAAGCACATAGAGTTGGCAAAGATGTGGGCAATCTCATCCACTACTGGCAAGGGATGTAATTAGTACAAACTCTCCTGAGGGAGACTGGGCAATGCTTCTAAAGAGTCATAAATATATGCATAGCCTTTGCCCCAGTAATTCCAATTGTAAAAGTCGGTCCTTATAAGATCATTGAACTTGTACACAAAGATGCATTTGTAAAATTGCCCATTGGGTTGTTAATTTGAATATTAAAAACTATAATCCAAATAAACAACAATAAGGAACTGGTTAACATATTATAATGTGGTTATATAATGGAATATTTTACAATTATTAAAAATCATATGCTAAAATAAACCATATGGTAACATAATATTTAAGAACAGGAAATTGTTCACAGTATACTATTAATTAGTAAAGCAGATTACAAAAGCAGTATGTACAGACCATAATCCCATTTAATATAATAAAATTGTATATAGGGGTGTGTGTGTGTGTGTGTGTGTGTATACACACACACACACACACACACACACACAATTGTACATATGTATGTATGGGAGGGGGAGAGAAACCCTAAAAGAAATAGTTAGCCAATATGAGTGATTAAATTTAGATGACAGGATTATAGATAACTTAGATTTTTTTTCTGTGTGCTTTTTCTTGTTTTATAAAATAAACACAAAATACTTTTGTAATGTCAAAATAACCACATTACTATATCTAAGATGGGTCTAAGGTTCATAAGAGTTGTTCACATCAGCCACTGTTAACATCTGATAATTTACTCTGCAAGAGCTGCCATTATTTTTGGTTGAGCAAGTGAAGAATACAGCTTCAAGGGAGAAATTCCTCAGCATTTGACTGCAAAGGCACAACTGCCTAAAGTATTAGAATCTTCCATCTATAAAATGGATTGAACAACACTTGTCTCAATAAACGATCTCACACGGGCACCATCACAGTAATTCATAGATGGATGCTGCTCTGAGCCTCTCAAAAGAAAGGGCAAGATTCCAGCCTCCTGAATATCTCCAGGGGAATGGTTGGTAAGGATCTATTACCCTGCTTAATGGTACAAACTCCAGAATCTCCAGCCTCAACCATGGAAGGAGGCTGAGCCCACCTCAAGTCAACCCCACTGAACTTCACCTTCCATGGGATTTATTTATGATGGGTGCAGTAAGGGGATAGAAAAGGCATTTATCAAGCACTTTACACATCTAAACCATTCAATTCTCACAACTCCAGGCAGCTGGTGTCATTAATCTTGACAGTGCAGATGGACTTAGGCTATATAGCTAGGAACTGGTCAAGCTGACATTGAAACACAGAGCTATCTGAATCCAAGATTCAGTCTTGTTTTATTAAGCTAAATTACTTCTCACCAATGGAAGCAATATCTCCTTAAATTTTGAGCCATGGAGATTTTTCTGCAAAAGAAATACTACTCTAAGTATAAATTAATTAAACAGATAAAGGCAGAGGACTACTCTGATTCAGCTGAGAGTGTGAAACACAAGCCCCTTTTTCCTGAGCAAGCAACAGTTTGAATAATGCTGGCCTGAGGTTGTTGTAAAGGTCTTTGGTTTGCCCTGGCAGGGTTCAAGGGGAAGCCTCTCTATTTCAACAAAGATGAAGGTCCATGGCAGGTTGCAATTTGTCATTTTGCTGAAGCACATATTGGAATTCCAAGCATAAAGGAGGCTGTGCAGAGGTGAGTCCATTACTGAGAGCAACCTGGCCTACCACCCAGCACCAATGTCAATGTTGCATTACCTTATGATTGCCCTTGTCACAGACACACATGCTTATGACCTCCACTGCTCCCACTCATTTGAGCTATCATTCATCTCTCACCTGAACTACAGTGTAGTTCCACTCTTGCCTCCCTTCAAATTATTCTACCAACTGCAACCAGAGTCATCTTCTTAAAAAGTAAGTCAGATCAATAATCCTCTGTTTAATACTCTCTAACCACCTCCTCTAATTCTCAGAATGACAGGCGGGGATACTCACCACCAAAGTAACGAGGACGGTGGCCCTAATTCTCAGAATGAAATGCAAATGCCTTACTATGTCCTACAAAACCCTACTTCAGCTAAAGGCTGCCTGTCTTATCCCAGCTTCCCAAGAAGCAGAGCCTGAGGCAGGGGCTTAGATGCCTCTTATTAAGGCATGCAATCACACGAAAGCAGGAGTGAGGGGAAAGGGTAGTAAGGCCCGCAAAAGCTAGAGCCAATACAAGTATGTATTACAAGCTGGCTGAACTAAAAACCCAAGTAACTGCATCTTGGGACAGTCCATAAGAGGAAACCAAAGAAATTTATCTGCTGATTCTCCTATTGGTCAAAAGTTCATCATTCAGGGAGTTAATTTCCTTCTCCAACTTGCAGTTGCCCAAGAGAGTTCTGAGTATCTCATGAGTCTGTGTCAACAGGGAAGTTCCAGGGTAAGAGGTAGGAGATGCAAAGCATGAAGTGAGGGGCTGTCAGGTTTTACATACATGGAATTGGTCAGTCACTGCAGTGGTGGCTGGGGTAGAGCAAAAGGCCAAAGGTCCCAGGGACAGGTAAAGCCAAGAGGCTCTGACGTGGCCCATGTATGACCCAATGACCTTGTTATCTTGACCATATCACCTACCTCCCTCTCCCTCACTCATTCCACTCATACTGACATTGATAAATGTCACAAGCTATATTCTGCCTTAGGGCATCTAAGCTAGTTGTTTTCTGTGCTGGAAATGTTCTTCCCTCCTCTTCTTATAAAGGCTACTTCCCAGTGCTCTGATCTCAAGTTAACATGCTACCTTGTCAGTGGCCTTTCTGGACCATGCACCCAGATACCCTTTATGACATCACCCTTTATTAATCTTCCACTTTTTACTATCTGGTAATTTCTTGTTTATTTTTTGTTGATCTGTCTCAAAATAATGTAAACTACTTGAGAGCAAAGATTGTCAATATCGTTCACTGCTGTATCTCCATAGTTGGATCAGTACATAGTTGTGGGTAGTTGATAATTATTTCTTGACTATTTATTGAATAAATAGATAGATGGATGGAAAAATGGATAGATGGATATAGATGGATAAATTAACAGATGTGTAAATAAGTTATTTACAATGTATCTTGTCTTATGAAAAATAGCCATGAAGTATGATAAAAAGCCAGGGTGAAAGCTAAAAAGGCTAACATGTGACACAAGGCACCAAAAACACATGACCTTCAAAAGTAAAGTCACAAGTCCATATGAAAATGTCTGTATACATGGGCTTGGAAAGCCCCAGCTAGGGCTGCTCAGCTCAGATGTCAAGAGCCCACTGCACGTCAGATTATGCATGCTTCTTAGAAATTGCTTTTCATAGGCTAAATCCTGGCTCTCTCTCCACTGCCTCCTTTTCTCTTCCTAGTCATGGATGGGACAAGTCAGCCTATCATGATCCCTTAGGGTTCTTCCCCCAAACAGCCATCCCATCTCAGGTCTCCTATAGCTCTACCCTGAAAGAGGCTGTCCATGTCTTGTCAGGCTATTTGTGAAATGGCCAGAACAACAACAACAAATGTTACTACTGTTTCCTCCCCTGCTTTTGCCTTTTGGTAGGCATAGGTTGTGGGAACTTCATGGATGTGGGGGCAGGGGCAGAGAGACAAGGAGGGGACTTGTAGCACGAGGAGTTCCAGAAGTGCCAGCCCAGGATCACCTGTGTCTTCTGCCTCCATGCTCTGCCAGCAGGACACCCCCGGCCAGCTGGAGACCCCTAGCCAGCTACCATGGCAACGAGAGGACAAATTGAAGCAGAGAGAATTATGACACACAGCTTAAAAGAGCAGTTTAAAGAACAGAAACAGGCTTTCTGGTAAATGGCTAGAAAGGCAGGAAAAGGCAGCTAGAGGAGTGAGTGGAGGAGGGCATCTGGCCCACTGTGGGGAGCCAGCTCACAGACACAGATGGACCCACACCATGTCCAGAACCTACGTGGAGTGACATCCCTACCCACTCTCAACTTTGAGACTCCTTTTTTCATCCCTACCCCCATCTCCCTGCATGTCCCTTCCTCCAGCATTCCTGGGAAACCTCTTTTCCCACTGCAGGAACATAACAAGTCTTAGAACATCATCAGTTATTCATCTTTCTGTCATTCACAAACCATGTTGAGCTGAGGCATTTCTCCTATTCCTGGCCTCAGACATTTGTTCCACTTACTATATATGCTTGACTCCTGATAGGTGAGCAGGTAAATACTAAGGCTGAGTCAGCACCAGGCAGTGGGCTTGGAGGGAACTTGCCCTTTATGCATATTCCCAGGGCGTAGGAGGTAGTTCTGCACCTAGTCGTGTGAAGCCTCCTAAGCCTCCCCTGTAGAGGTTGCCTGTGTGGCCAGCACCAAGTGAGACCAGTCACAGAAATACCTGAGAGTGTCATCCATACTCTCTAATACCCAATACTAGAGTCCTTCACCTGGTAAGTAACAGTGTCCCTTGGCTGGCAACTACTCCCCCTCCCGGGCTGCCCAGTAGCTGGCTGAATCTTCAGAGCATCTCCCAAAAGCCCTTTGCCCACCAAATTCATCTTCCTTCCTTGCCTTTTAGTAGAGAAGCTAACTCAAGACCCCCTGACTCTTCCCTGCAATCTCTGAATTCTCAACCAGGCAGTCTTGAAGATTACAATTACAATTTTTTTTCATTTTCAAACCTCTAGAGAAAGACAGGTGGAGGAGGAAGGGAGAAAAAAGTTGTCTCCACCTCCAGCTGTCACATCCCACGGCCCCACAGCCAATGCTGCAGGTAAATATTAGCTCCCATTGGAGTTGAAGAATACCAGAGAAAGTGTGAGAGAGAGGGAGAGGGGAGAGGGTGAATATGAATTTCTGCTGCTTAGCACCTTTCTGGCAGCGTGGGAAGCTGGTTGAATAAGCAAACATGGGCTCTCAGCTCCAGGCACATAAATAAGCTCAAACAGATCCACTGCTTCTAGCACCCCATGAGGGAGGCCCAAAGAAGGACGGCCCCTTAGGCTCCTACCCTCTCTGTGTCCTATAGCCACTCAGTTCCTAGAAGCAAGGACTTCTTTACCTTGAGGAATAGGAGGCAGGGAAAGGTGTGAAGACAGCAAGCAAAGAAGGTAGAGGTTTGTGCCAAGGGAATACCACAGATCACACTTGGGCCCATGAAATAAGCCCACTTCTCTCTCATCTTCAGGCTGCTCATCTATAGTGAAACATGCCTTCCAGTCCAGAAAGTATGGGTCCTTGCCAAGATCCAAGTTTATGGTCTCTAAGTTGGTGGTTTCCCTCATCTTGTCCCCCATGGGCTTTCCAGCCTCCTGCCCATGTGCCCAATCCATCCTGCCCCTCATCATGTCCCCCATGAGCTCCCCAGGCTCCTGCCCATGTACCCAGTCCCTCCTGCCCATCTGCCCAGTCCTTCCTACACTACTTTCCAGCCTTCATGTGAAGCTATACTCCTTTCAGTCTCCTTCTCCCCTATGCTCACTTGGAGCTGCAGCAGCATTGCATTCTCCCTACAGAAGTTCTCGATCATGAATACATCTTGGCTCCAAATGGACCTCATCTTTTTCCTCCAGTCTCAGTTTATCTCCCTTCCCATTGCTGGGCTCAATAACCCTGAAACAAATACTTTTGCTCCTCTGAACAGGCTGTCTTCCCACTGTAGTAAATGGTGAACATTCCAGCCTCAGACCTCCTAGCTTAGGCCACCGGTTCCTCCCTTTCCACCTAGATACATGTCCTATTGAGGCTTCCTTCCGTCTCTCAGTCTCCCCCACAATGCACCCTGCATGCCACTGCTCACTGTGCCCTCCTCAGGAGCTGGGACTAACTCAGTGTGTGTGCCATCCTCAAGGGCATGGCCTATGGTGCACATCTCAGAACAAACCCAGAATGAGCAAGGTCAGTCTAACCCAATAATGAGTCTGCATTATGGTCTAGGATGGGTCCTGAAACTGAAAATGAGGTCAGAACTGAAAATGAGATACTTCTCACTGCATGTGAGTATTAAAGCAAGGTCAAATTTGGCATGTTAGAGAGCAGGCCAGAACTGGAATACAAGATGAACTGGGTCATTGACTCATTGACTGGAGTAAGTGGTTCAAGATATGGACTTTGGTTATTTCAAAGGAGTCCAAGATCTGTTTTTATTGTGATAACAGCAGAGCAAATTTTTTATGGCCATAGCAGGTGAATGGATAAGGCTTCCAAAACTTTCTCCCTACCACCCTAAATAAACCCTCCAGTCTTATTCCCAAAGCTCTTCTCACATTATTCCTCAACAGGGAGGCTCCTCATACCTCTCCACTGTATCAAATCCTTCCATCCTTCCAACTCCTTATCAATGTTTGTCTTTGCCCTGGGAGCTTTCCCTGAACACTCCACTACTCCACATTTGTTCCTCTCTTTGACTCCAGACATTTGTGCACATCAGTGGTTCCTTGCTTTTGGCTTTCAAGGATGAGCGAAATTTCAAAGGGAATAAATATAACGTGGCCAACTTTTTATTTTCTAAGTATGGGCTTTCAAAAAAAGCCATCACTATTTATACCCCACCATTTTAAAAAAGAAAGGGCATTTTAGCACTAAAATGTTGGAAGGATATACTCTCAGAAAATCCTATAAAACAAATAAATTTAGACCTATGAGATAATCACTACTTGCCCTATTTTCCTCATTTCACAGAAAACTGATGAAAATGTTGTCATCAACAAGCACCAACCCATAAATTAGCATTTGGGAACCACAGATCTCGATGTCTCATTTGACACTTAATCATATAGTGCCTTGCATGTTTTGTTTCCTTTTACTTGCTCTCATATTGTTTACCCAACTTTTCAACTGCGCACATCTTCCCTACATGCTAGATAGTAAGACCCTTCAGGTCAAGGTCTGTCGTATATTTCTTTGTATCCCTCATAGTATACACAGTACATGGAATAAATACCAAGTAAGTGAATTCCAGATTAGAGCAGGGAAATACTTAAGAAACCAAAGGTAAGGAGGGAGTTAAGCAATAAAAATAAAAGTAAAAATAGAAGATGGGAAAGATAGCACATTTCCACTACCATTTTATACTACATTTATGCTTTGAATCCTTGAATTATGCTGATGAAAACAGATTTGTATATAATAAATCTGACAAATTTGGCTGGTCCATCCCAAGGGATCATTAGTTCATTAGTTCATGATGCATGAACTACCTCCCAAACCTCTGAGCTGTCACCAATTTTAGGAGCAACTATGTAGAGGAGGAGTATTATATTGAGAGGCAAGACAGGGTTACATTCTTGCTTTGTCTTCAGGGCGTCATTTTATCTCTTCTAGCCTCAGCTGCCTCTCCTGTTAAATGCCCTTATTTTACACTTGTACTGGAAGTTCCTTTCCAACTCAGAATGCTGTGACTTTCTTTCACTCCCATTTTATCAGTATATGAACATGAATAACACACAGAGAAGGTTAACAGGCTTATCTAAGTTCCCCCAGAAACTCTGGAGAGGAGCCTGATCTCTAGACCCTCAATCCACTTGTAAGAGTAAAGGGTAACATCCGTGCTAGGTCACCTCAGCCTTGTGTGCCTTGTTTCCACTATGAAACTGCTGGATTCACAGTAAAAGTAATGAGGTACTATTTACTGAGGGCCTACCATATGCCAAGTACTTTCCCTGCACTATTCTGCACCCTCTCAACAACCCAGCAAGGTAGGAATTAGTCCCCTTTTGCACCATAAGAAAACTGAGGCAAGAGAAGTTAAGCAACCAACAGAGTGGAAAAGGACAGCAGGGACTTGAACCCAGGTATCCAATTCCAGAGCCTGTGTTCTCCTAGCAGTGGATCTGCTGGGTGAGCTGCTCCAGAGGGTGGTGCTCCCACACTTCAGTCTGTCAGAGGCTAAGAAGTCAAGAACTATTAGTGTTCATGTGGATCTTCAAAAACATACGATTGAAATATCTTGAGTTTGCCTTAGTGTAAAAATTCCACTTGAGTCCAGAACTCCCCACCATCAACCCCACCAGCATTTGAAATTGGTTTACCAGTGTCAACAATCCTTGGCGGGATCTTTCCCACTCTGTCTGCAGTGAAACTCTGCCATCAACCCCCACACTTCTGGAGTAGGATATAAAAGGGTCGCCTGTCATATCACCAATGTTCTAATTCGGAACCTAGAGATAGTCTGTTTACTTCCATGTTCAGGCTACCCTCAGCACTTACCCATCTACTCCTCCCTCCCTGCCTCCTCTTTGTATTAGTTAAGTGCATGCTGGGATTATAAACTCCTTTGAGGGCAGAAACCATTTCTTAAAATCTTTGCATCCTCTATGGAGACTAAAACTTGCACTCAAACTACACTTACTGAGAGCCTTAGTTTTGCACTGACACTATAGTTGCTCAATAAGTATCTGAGAAAAGGAGAAAGGCTTAGGCCTGTATTTTACAAATTGTGAGTTATAAAGTTGCCATTAAATTCTAGGCAGTTCTCAGAAATGGAAACCGGAGAAATATGAACTCTTAATTTTGCTGTATAATTAGGAAATAAAATTATTTCCTTTCCCTCTGGGTCCTTCCTCTTTACCCTCTAACTCATAACTACTGGTGCATCAAGGCAAACTTCAGCCTTTTAAAGAACACTTTAATGGAAAAGGGATTGTTTTAATGAAGGTACAATTTCTGAGAACAAAGAAATTGGTACATTGAAATGTTTGAGATGCAATGGTTTCAGGAAAACACTGCCACGAAAGGTCCAAATACAAGTCCAACAGGATTTAAAGATACTAAAAGTGGACTGCTGGTGGTCACAAGTTCAGCATCAATGCACGTCCAGGAAAGACTCCAAGTGGTAAAATTTTATATTCATTCTTAGAGTGTCCGGGGTGCCAGGAATCCACAGGAGGGGTGGAGGGACAGAAACAAGGCAGCCATCCTGCTGAGAAGAACCAGCACCAGGGAACATGGTCCAGATGGAAGAGGCTGGAGCTGGAGCCAAAGGGTTAGGGTAAGAACAACAGGCATGGCTTGCTAAGTCTTGGAGATGATAAAGGAACCAACAACAACTTTAGAGGATGGTTTAGTCAGGTCTAACTAGAAAAGTCTTGAAGACAGGAGAGGTTTCCCACACTGCGAAATGCTTTCCTGAGAGAAAACTTCCCAAGAAGGCTGATACAGAAAACTGACAAATACCTGACAGCCCTGGCTGAGGTAGGCTAGGAGTTGAGCGCTGCTTTCTAGATGCTTCCCAACACCCGCAACCTAACACAGTCCCTTAAGTGTTTCAAGGAATATGGTGTGCAAACCACTGGAGAAGCATGAAAGCACCAACTTTTGGACCCAGTGACTAAGATTTAAAAGCTGGCTCCATTACCTATGAATTACCTTCAAACTTCTGTACATCTTAGCTCCTTCTCTGCAATATCCTCTATAACTTACCTGCTGAAATGCTAAAATGAGGTAATATACATCAAAGGGTTTGGTAAACTCCAAAGTGCCAAAGCATTTCTTTTTATTCAGAACCCTTCCCACTTATTCAAGAATCTAGGCTTTGGCGGGGAACTCAGAAGTCAGTTAGTCCCAAGGAACAACCTTTATTGAAGATTCTAACAAAGGAAAATTGATAGATTAACCATCAGGTTGAGGAAGATCCTTACCACTGATGGCTCTGGACCACATTGTGGGACAGAACTACTTACTGTGGGACAGTGCTACTCACCTGCTACTCAGTCGTCACATGTGGTGAGCTGGTTCCTTTCCAAGGGGCAGTATTTATCTCGCCTACCACAACTTATCTCATCTTCCCCAACTGGAGCAGCATGTCCTTGAGGACAGCAACCTTGTCAGACTTCTTTGGCATTCTTCTTAGTCCTGAGGGTTCCCTAGTTGCTTTGTGCCCCTGCCTAAAATACTTTATTGGCTCCTCACTTCCTGTAGGGTCAAGTCCAAATTCATTAGCCCTAGACCCTCTCTTCTTACTCTATACACTCTTTCTGAAGACTCTCGGCCACTTCAAGGCTTCAACCTTCAGGCTGGTGGCTTGAAATAGAGTATTTGTAGCCATGACCTCTCTTTCTCCTCAGCTCTTGACTTTTTAAAACCAACTGCCTGCAGGACACTTAGCTGTCTCCAAGGGGAGATGTTAAAATTATTGAACTGGGATGGCAAGGGCACTAACCAGTCAGAATACATGTCCTACTACGCCGCACATTATCCTCATTATACATTTAGTTTCCAGATCTTGGGAAGATCTATTAGTGACTGGGTAAGTTAGGGCAGACAAGACAGTGACAGGGGAACATGGATGAGGAGCTTCTCAGGGTACCAGTTCTTTATCAACAGTACAGAAGTATTTTGTTATTTCAATAACCAACCAGCCACATCAATCAGGACCAACTCAAACTCCATCCTGGCTATCCCACAGCTCCTCACACTCAACATGTCCCTACTACGTTCATCTTTTCCACCCCAGCCTCCCACACCTGCTCTGCCTTTTATGTCCCTGGAGCAATTAATGGCTCTACTATATTTAGTTGCCTAAGGCAGAAATTTGGGTATTCTTGTGGCCACCTCCTCTCCATGAACCCCACTGAACCAATCAGCAAGTCCTGTTCTTTGCTATTCCTGAATAGTTCTCAAATACAAACACTTTCTCCAGCCCAATCCTTAAGTCTGACCACTGCTTTTTTCACTTAAGACTATTTCAGTGTGTCTCCCTGACTGGTGCTGCCTCCTCCAAGCCACTCACCACATCCCAGCTAAAATAATCTTCTTTAAGGATGATTTGTTCATGTAACTACTCTTCTATCATTATCCCATTTCTCTGAGGTTAAAGCACAAGTTTCTTCCCATGGCCCATGTATCATTACCTGGTGTTTCAGTTCCTGCTAATCTAATCTCTCTCTACCTCCCATCCATTGTCCTACTGTGTGCTAGGTCCCACCTCTAATCTCTGCTTCTAATTCCTTCACTTCCCTACCTCTCTCTGGCCTCTGGGCTTTTACTCATGACTTTATTCTGCTTAGAGCTCTTCACTTCTTCTTGACCCCTCTAAACACACACACACACACACACACACACACACACACACACAAACACACACATTCCTCCCTTACCTGGATGTCTCAAATTTGTCTTCAGGTCTAGTTTGTATGCCAGTTCCTTAAGAAAAGCCTTTCCTGCCCATCCACTGCCAAGACTGGGCTGGGTACCTGCCTATGTGGCCCCATAATACCCTATACTTCCCTACCTCCCATAACATTTATAACACTCTATTGTATTTGCCTTTTTAATTAAGGGAGAGGTTTGTCATTGAATATCCAAAGTAGAGGTTTAATCAGTATTTGCTGAAATGAAACAAAGGAGCCCACAGCCCAGCACCTTCACACTCAGGTGATTTGTGGGTAGGAATTGGTCATCAATAGAAAGAGGTCCCCAGTGTCTGCTCACCCAGGCTTCTGCCCTCCTGGATGCTAACAGAAGACGCTGACATCAGTTCATGCAACACTGCTGACTCTCAGCACAGAAGCTAAGAGGGAGAAGAGATTCAGATAGACATTATAAATTCCTCAGCAGCCAGGGCCCAAAAGCGAGTTAGCAACTTGTAATCCTGATCTGTCAGTTGCTTTAATCAACATGCAAAGACAGAATCATGGTGCCCTGCCAGCCTGTCAGAGCAGTACCAAAATTGGAAGAGAAAAACAAGAATACTGAGGCAGGACATAAGCTGATCACATTATTTAAACTATGTACATGAGTGTACACATGTATGTACTGAAGACTGAAATAGCTGCAGCCCCCCCTGAGTCATTACTCTGGCGATTATCTCAGGGATGGGGCTGCACATCTCTGATGATCTTTCTAATTGATGCAGAAGCCAAATAACTCTGACTTGAACTGTGAGCCTCCAAAATACCACAGTATCAACAGTCTACCCATATCCAAACCAAGTGTATCTGTAGGACATCAATGATCACATCAGTGGGGTGTTTTACAGACCTGGAGGTGTCCAAATGTGACCCTGCCAACAGCTGTCCCAAATCTGTCACCTCCTTCTGCTGTACCGTCTCCTTTGTTCCTGCAATTCCTGGAAGGTTTTTCCCTGCAGAGCTCCTGCATTTCTGACACGTGTGGCAAGATGACCATGGGTGTATGGGTTGCAGTCAACTGAGAAAGCAGGTGCCACTTGCCCAAGACCAGCCTCCTGCAGAGTCCCAGGCAAGCTGAGATGAGCAGAACAGAGGAGGAGCTTCAAGCGGCTTTCCAACACCTAAGTTTGGGCACTACAGGGACAAGATGCCTGGTTCCACTTTAAGCACTCAAGTGACTTTGAGCTTGGCCCAGCCAAAGGCTCCAGGACAGTTTCCTCACTTCCTACATTGTCCTTCCCCAGACCTGAGTAACATAAAATTAGTCCTGCTCTTATGAGAGACTGAAGTAGGGGGAAATTAGAGATCTACACTCCACCTGAAGCCCAGGCCTCAAACATACTAACTCCAATCTAGAGAAAACATGTATGTTTAAATAAGACATTAATTCTGAGGCTCTTGGTTGAAATCCCAAGAGAGAACAATACGATGTGTTAGAAAGAGCAGGATTCAGATGTTGGAGTGTTACCCTCCTGGGCTCAAATCCTGACTCTGTCATTACTACCTTTTGGATCTTAGGCACGTAACTTAATTTCTACAAATCTTAGTTAACTCATCAACAGAGTGAGGACAGTACTTACCTAATGCACATAATGCATGTGCAGGTCTAGCATGATGCTTGGCATACAGCAGGTGCTCAATAAGCATCAATTTCCCTCCTCCTTATTGTAAACTTCTAGAATTTAAATTAAATGTAATGTAGGCTTTGCAAAGAAACTATATGTGGCAGGCAGAATAATACCCCTCCCAGAGATGTCCACATCCTTATCTCCAGGACCTATAAATTAAGAGAATTAAGATTGGAGGTGGAATTAAAGTGGCTACTCAGCTGACCTTAAAGTGGAGAGATTATCCTGGGTTATCAAGGTCTCATCTACCTATTTACACAATCTCTAATCCAATCATATGAGCTCTTAAAAGTAGATGAGGAAGTCAAAAAATTGGGCCAAAGATGTAGCATGAGAAAAGTCCACCTGCTCTTGTTGGCTTTGAAGAAGGAGGAAGAGGGTCACAAGCCAGAGAATAAAGCAGCCTCCAGAAGGAGATGCCCTCTGGTTATAGCTAGCAAGAGAATGGAGACTGTAATCCTATAGCTCCAAAGAAATGAATTCTGCCAACAACCAGAAAGACCAGGAAACAAATTCTCCCCCAGAGCCTCTAGAAGGGAACAATCTGCTGACACCTTGAGTTTAATCCAGTGATACCCATACCAGACTTCTGCTGCATAGAACTGGAAGGTAATAAATCTGTGGGTTTTTTAAGGTGTTAACCTCACAGGAATTTGTTACAGCAGCAATAGAAAAATTAATACACTACACTATGTATATAGTGATTTAACTTTTTAATAGAGTTCTATTTTGATAAAAAAAAAAATACCCAAATAGAAAAATGATCAGGTTTGTTTTATTTTTCACTCAGTTAACCCCTCCTAGAGAAGCCAGGATATTCTGGATATTTGAACCCTGAGGCTCTAATACAGGCCACTCCCCCTTGATGTCCACTAGCGAAATGTAGCACAACGCCTAGAAAGAATTTGACACCCTTGGGACAATAGCCTTACCAAATCACCCTATAATCCAAGATAACATCACAAGCTCAAAATGCAATGGACCAGATTCTTCTGGGATTAAGAAAGGCTCCAACAGGTACAGTTCCAAAGAACAACACTTTAGGAATGGTGTGGTTTGGAGAGAGGAAACAAACTAGATGCCATTTGTACCAAACATGGGTATCTGGAAATAAGAATGATCCAGGAAGTGCCACAGCCCCGTGAGTTACCAGTAGAGCTTCCCTGGTAACATGTATGGCACATTCCATGATATGTCCCATCATGTTAGAAGGTTTTCTCCAACTGGATGACAGAATGCAAGAGTCTTCGAGGGACATGCTGCAAAAGAATAATGGGGGTGAGCAGAGAGAGCATTGGGACCAAGACAAATTCTTAGTTTTCAGTCCTGAGTACTTCTAGATTTAGAGAGGCTGAGCCAAGAAGCTCTAAACATTAATTCAGCATGGCATTTTATCATCTTATTAAATGCCTCTGAATCTCTATATAGTGCATTAGCCACCCGAACACCAAGAACAAGAAGAAGCTGATGGCAGTAACTCTAAGCGGCGTGCACTGATGGGAGACCACAGCCCCCATAATAAAACAGCGGTCTGCTGTATTAATTAGATCATTTATAATAGCTTTATCCATTAGGCCCACTGTATTCTGACGTGCTCAGAATGCAATACTTGGCATCAAGCAATCCTGAGCCATTCGGCTAAGATTCACTGCATTCCCTATCACAGGCAGAAGCAGAATGTAGGCTGTGCTACAAGTCCAGTGACACCTATGTGGTAACCTCGCAGATGGGGGAAGACCCCAGACTGGTCCTTGTCACATGTTTCTCCCAGTCCTGGAAGTCCCCCCAAAGAACGCCACAGTTCAGCAAGGTAATTAAGACTGACCCATTCCCCAAACTCTGAGGTCAGAACTGCTGGTGAGCATATAAGGAGTCATTCTAGAAACAGGATACTATTTTACCTTGATAACAGACTGCCAGGTAGGCTCCAAGATGACTCAGTGACAGTCATTTGCAGAAAAAAAAATGTGAATGCATCCTTATATTCTTCTTCCCCCATGTATGTTTCCCCCATGTATATTGGGGGTGCTCAATATGGTGGGCTGTGAGAGCAATTACCTCACAAAATTAGGATTGCTGAGGATTCTCTTGGAGCCAATGGGAATTCAGGAACCATATGCAAAGATACAAAGATGCTTTCCCTACTCTGATATCTCCCTTTTTGAAACCTGAATGATTCTTGCTGCATGAGCTACTAATTTAGCAAGTACAGTAAGGCTGAGACAAAATTTACAAATGCTATGATTTTTTAACTCTCTGATTCTGAATGTTTTTCAATTGTTACCTGTGTGTCAGGCTTATCCCTTTGGCTCCAGGAGGGCCAGGACCCTGTGTGGTGCATCATGCATTGCACCACATATCTCTACCACATCCTGATCACAGGGCAGGTATGCAACAAAGACACATGGGTGGACTGAGAAAAGCTCCCCCACCAGACAGCCACGCAAAGAACTTCCTTTAGTCAGAGAATTGCCACCACTCTTCATCCTCACTGCCATCCTTCATCCTGATCACCCATCCTTCATCCTCTCTATCCCTCAAATCTAGAGGCAGGAACAGGCGAAATAGCTTCAAGGCTTTAAGTCTTCTGAAGTATTCATATTCTTCTCACATTTGTGATTAACTCATGCTAAAGACAGAAGAGGCACTCAGAAATAGTGTTGAATTGAAAATACGGGGATGGGGGTATATCTTGAGTTGGAGATGATGTGTTATATTTTTATCTTTTTTTTTCTAGTTTATAAAAGAAGTAAACATACAATTCCTTAAATACTAAGTTCCCCAGTGCATGTAAAAAAAAGAATCAGCCAGTGCTTGGGAACAAAAAGATGAATAAGCTATCTTTCCTGACCTCAAGGAATTCAGTCAGGAAGGGAACAAGCCAGGAAAACAACTGTAGGAGAGTTGATCAAGAGAGCAGTCTAAGTGCATGTCTCCCTTTCTTTCCCTTCAGTTGCTTTGTTTTGTTTAAGAATTAGTCTATAACTAGAAATAGAAAACAAAAATGCCATCATCAAGAAATTTCTAAAAGATCAAAAGCCAATGAGTACAAATTGACAGAGAAGACTGAGGAACCATGCCCAGAAAAAAATGGTAACCCCAGAGGTTACCAGAGGGAGCAGCTCCAGGGGACTCCAAGCAGAGTCCTCAGTCTAAGGAGCACTCACAGTGGGGAACTGCAGAACTGCATTCCGGTCTCCTGAGCCAGCCATTCCCATCTCCCCCACTGGTGCTGAGCTCCCCAGCAGATGATCCAAGGCTAAAGCAGGGAGTGCATCTGCTAGGGCCAGACAGGTGGAGCAGTGTCCCAAGTTGATAGCAAGGAAGCCCTATGTTCTGAAAATACATTATCTTCCCTAAACTATTTTCCTCTCACTCCATCTCAAATCTGTTTCTCTTCTGGAATTCTCCAGCTCATCCTACTCTTTGCTGTAGTAAAAATTCTTCCCTTTCTCTATCTCTCCAGATAATCTCCAAGTCCTATAATTCTACCTTTCAGTGTCTCATGGCGGTCTCCTCCTCTCCGTCCCCACTGGCCTCCCTGTAGCTTAATTCTCATCTTTGAACTGTCTCTTCTTCTTCATGCTCTCCCACGTGAAACAGCACAGAGAAAAATCCTGTATTTTTAACAGCATAGTCCTCCCTACCCCTGGAAGACACCAGCTCTTTTGGGTGAATACTTTGTTAAGCCACTTGGGGACATGCTGAAGTAACTGCAGATGCTCGCTGGATTGCTATCAAAGGAAGTCAGCTCAACTAACTGCAGAGATTCTGCTTGGCCGCCTTGTGCATGTTGGCCTGGGTGGGCGGTGAATCGCTTAGAACAATGGAGGGAGTACCGAGGAGTCAAAGGAAAAGAGGGAGAGAAAATAGATGAAGCAACCCTAAAAGTGGAGCTGAGAGAAAAGCATTAGGGAGAATAGAGATGTTAAAAATGAATTCAAGGAATTCAAGAAAGTTTTTCTAGATGATATACAGTGCAAATGTCTTCCTCATCTGGCCAAGAAAATATTCAGTAAAAGCTCTATTTTTCATCTGTGTGCTTTGAAGTTAGATTTATCTTGCAGATTCATCAAAGTTCTAAGTCCTGCTTTGAACTATTTTGGAGCAGCAGGATGAGAGCTGTCCTATCTACATCATATGCACAGTCAGCGTTATGCTGCAGTGGGAAGAAGATGAATTCTGGAGCTTAACAGGCTTAGGATCAAATCCTGTCTTCACCACTTACCACTGGGATGAGCTCTGTCTGCTCACACAGGCTCAGTTTTCTTATCTGTAAAAGAGGAATAAGAATCCCTGCCTTACACAATTGCTATGGGACACCCATCTCAGAACCTGTTGTCCTCAAGAGTGTAGTGAGGTGATAAGACTGGTGGTCCAGCCTGCAAAGGTTACCTGCCTCTTTTTAAACCCGCAACAAACACCCCTCGTACTTTTTCTCAACAATTGACTTTGTTTTAAAGTGCCAAGACTGAAAAATGTGTTTAAGGCATTTTCTTAGTCAATTTCAATATCTCAGAGACAAAATAAGCACATTTTCTGATCTCTCTTCTGTCAGGGAGGGAAATCCAGGGAAGAGACAGCCATGAAGTGTAAGGTCAAGATTGGGGCAATGAGGAAAAGGTGAAAGACCTGTGCTTTGAAAACTCTGATGAAAGAAATTGAAGATGACATAAAGAAATGGAAAGACATTTCATGTTCATAGATTGAAAAAAAAAATCATTAAAAAGTCTATCCTACCCAAATCAATCTACATATTTAATGCAATCCCTATCAAAATACCAACAGAATTTTTCACAAAGCTAGAAGAAACAATACTAAAATTTATGTGGAAGCACAAAATATCCCAAATAGCCAAAGACCTTGAAAAAGGAAAACAAAGCTGAGGCATCAAAATTCCAGACTTCAAGTTATATTACAAAGCTAAAGTAATCAAAACAGTATGGTACTGGCACAAAAGCAGACATGCAGATCAAAGGAACAGAATAGAAAACCCAAAAATGAACCCACAGTTATATGGTCAATCTTTGACAAAGCAGGAAAGAATATCCAATGGAAAAATAAAGTCTCTTCAACAAATGGTGTTTGGAAAACTGGGCAGCAACATGCAGAAGAATGAAACTGAGCCATTTTCTTACACCATACACAAAAATAAACTCAAAATGGATTAAAGACCTAAATATGAGACCTGAAACCATAGAAATTCTAGAAGAGAACACAGGCAGATAGGCAATAATAACCTCTTTGACATTGGCCATACCAACTTTTTTCTAAATATGTCTCCTAAAGCAAAGGAAACAAAATCAAAAATAAACTATTGGGACTACTTCAAAATAAAAAGCTTCTGCACAGCAAAGAAAAAACAATCAACAAAACTAAAAGGCAATCTGTGGAATGGGAGAAGATACTTGCAAATGACATATCTGATAAAGGGTTAATATCTAAAATATATAAAGAACTTATAAAACTCAACACCTGAAAAACAAATAATCCAATTTACAAAATGGGCAGAAGACATGAATAGACATTTTTCCAAAGAAGACACCCAGATGGCCAACAGACACATGAAAAGATGCTCAATATCACTTATTACCAAATCAAAACTACGGTGAGCTATCACCTCACACTTAATGGCTAAAATCAACAACACAAGAAACAATAGGTGTTGGCGAGGATGTGGAGAAAAGAGAACCCTCTTGCACTGCTGGTGGGAATGCAAACCGGTGCAGCCACTCTGGAGAACACTATGGAGGTTCCTCAAAAAGCTCAAAGTAGAACTACCCTATGATCCAGCAATCATACTACTAAGTATTTACCCAGTGAATACAAAAATACTAATTCAAAGGGATACATGCACCCCAATGTTTATAGCAGCATTATCAACAATAGCCAAATTATGGAAACAGCACAAGTTTGCATCAATTGCTGAATGGATAAATAAGACATGGCATATATAGACAGATACATATATATAATGGAGATACACGCACACACACAATGGAATATTACTCAGCCTTAAATGAATAAAACCATGCCATTTGCAATGACGTGGATGGAGCTAGAGAGTATTATATGAAGCAAAATAAGTCAGTCAGAGAAAGACAAATACCATATGATTTCATTCATATTTCATTCAAGAAACAAAACAAATGAGCAAGGGGGGGGGGGAAGGAGAGAGAGGCAAACCAAGAAACAGACTTTTAACTATGTAGAACAAACTGATGGTTACCAGAAGGGAGGTGGCAAGGGGGATGGGTTAAATATGTGATGGGGATTAAGCAGTGCACTTGTTGTGATGAGCATTAGGTGATGTATGGAAGTGCTGAATCACTACAATGTACACCTGAAACTAATATCACACAGTATGTCAACTAAGTGGATTTTAAATAAAAAATTTTAAAAGATTGGAACAATGGGAATGGACAGTGCACATCTACTCATGGCAGACTGAGGACTGCACCTGGAACCCTGGTTGAGAAGCCTGAGGTGTACAATCCTGTCCAGTACCTTACCTTCATCTAGTATTTAATATTCTCCAAAGTGCTTTTGCATACTTTATATATGGATTCTGTGAGGCAGAAGGCAGAGGAAGCAGAAGCATTTTGTAGAGGAAGAAACTGAGTCCAAAAAGTGAAGTGACTCATGCAAACTTCCATAGTTTGCAAAGCCAGGCAGGACTAGAACCCACCTATCATGTTTCCTGTCATGTTAGCTGCCCTTTGCTCTTGGCCAGCTCATCTGTGTTGGTGCTTTTCTTCTCCTTGGCTTTTGAGCATTCTGTTCTGCCCCCTCTATGCCGAGGGAGAGGACAAAAGTCACAATGAGCCAGAGAAGTTAGGGTGAGCAAGGCAGTCGTAGGGGTAGGGCAGGTCTGCAGAAACAGATCCTCCACTGAGGGAGTGGCCCAAGGATGAGGTAGCTGGGTATAGCAGACTGAGATGCCTTCTCTCAAAAGGGAGAAACATCCCTCATTGAGCCCAATGGCCCACCACATTCACCACCTTCTGGGGAGTGGTAGAAAGAAAGAGCACAGCAGGGTATGGAAAAATTGAAAATGAAGGGAGTTTGAATTTATCTGAAGACTAAGAAACAAGACATCATCATATCCTCACACTCCTTCTGGGATATTATAGAACCAGGACATTCTGAAGCTATATGAGGCCTTTGATGCCTCCTGCCATCTGGGTGCTAGGCAGTTGGCCTGCTTCCAACAGAGGAAGTGGAGAGACAGGCCACTGAGAAGTTCTTTTAGAGCAGCTGGAAAGAAAAGGTCCAGGAACAAAATGAGGAGCAAAGATGAAATCCTGTGCCCTTCACACCTGTGCTCTTCTTCCCAAAACCCAGAACACTGTGCCCCAGGGAAATGGGAAGAACAATTGCTCTTCTTACAGCCAATTAATGCACATGCCGTAGTCCAAGGTCCGTGAGGGCTCTAAAATGCTGTGACTCCATTCATGGCACTACCTGCAGATGAGGAGACATTGCAACTTCTGTTTCTGAGCTATTGGATGAAATGAATTAAGGCTTCCCTAACACTCCCTGCCTTAACTTCCTTCTTCCTCTCCCAGACTGCTTCATGTTCCCAAAGCAGAGGCTCCCCTACTGCTAGCCTCTCTGCCCCCCTTCCTGTGCAGAACCAGGCTAAGAACACATAGCCCAAACATACTTTTGGCTGCCCTCAAATCCCACTTCCCATGCAAACCCAGCAAGGCAAGAGGAGAAAAGCAGGGGCAGCATTTGATACAGTCCTTTGAGACCCAGTCATCAGTGAGTTCCTCCCCATCTGGTAGGATGCCTCTTAAGTTCTGAGCACCAAAACATGCAGTGATCCATGTGTCTGCATTAACCAGATGCCACAACAGAGCAAACCTAGCATTTCTAATTTGGGTAGGAAAGGAAAAGAATGACCAACACCATGGTTGTGTTCTTAAACCAAGCCACCCAACAGCATTTTCTTGGTTTCAACAAACAAATGTTAAAATCATTGAATCATTGGGGCACTTGGGCGGCTCAGTCAGTTAAGCATCTGACTCTTGTTTTCGGCTCAGAGCAGATCTCACAATTTTGTGGGTTCAAGCCCCACAACAGACAGTGCAGAGGCTGCTTGGGATTCTCTCTCTGTCTCCCTCTCTCTCTGCCCCTCCCCTGCTCATGCTGTCTCTCTCTCAAAAATAAGTAAATAAACTTAAAAACAATAAAAGCATTGAACAATTAAATTAGCCAATTAAAAATAATAATGGCAAAATGAGGCCCTGCCACCCACTGTAGAACATAGATTTAATATATTTCCTGGGGCCAGGAAGACTGCTTTTCCAGACTCTGGGAACAGCAGGGCATCTTCTGTTGAGAGTTTGGAGTCACTGCAGTTATCCAACAAGTTATGTCAACTTTTTCAGTAACCAACACCACCCACTTTTGCCTCTGCCTACCCTGCAGGTGTGAACACAGACCAATCACTCCCCCAAGTTTGGGGGAGTTTCAGATTCCTATTGTTCTTTGCCTGGTTGACAGTTTCTTTGACACACATACAACTTCAAGTCCACCTCCCTTGGTCCACCCCTGCCCAGAAGCTTTGTGCTATGCAGTCTATATGTGTATTTTAAAAATTGAAGTGAATTACAATTAATTTCCTTTGAAGAATTTTAAGACACCCCTGGGGAATCAATAAGCAGGGCTGGGAATCAGTGATGCAAGGTCTCACTCCTAGGGATGGGAAACTTTTCAGTCTTGGCTCCTCCATATCCTTCTATGGAAGCACACGACAATTGACTCTTTCCCCCGCACACTCACACAACCCCAAAAAAGTAGGATGTCCAATGCTGGAGACCATTTTCCAAAGAAAATATCTACCTGATCACAGGTACTGCTTGAGATTGTGGTCGCCAATCCATGCTGAGATAATTGACATGCAAGTACTTTTGAAAGGTATAAAGCATTCTATAAATGTAAGGCCTTATTATTTCCTATTATTCCTACCGTTGCATAAAAGATTGTACTCGATGTACCACTCTGTATACTGCTCGCTCTAGAGCATTCTGGTCATCTCACTGAAACTGCTCCCTAGGTTTCTGTTCCCTTGCACTTAGTAGGCATTCACATATATTTGCGATATTGAATGAACTTGAGCAGAATTCCACAAAGGTATTTCTTAAATGGAAAAGATGCTGTCTCCTTGTGGGGATAGATCTGTCTATCATTCAGTAAAGCCTATTTTTATGCTTTTCACCTGTGACCAGATGACATGTTATGCTCTGGGTAGACAGTGCCATACTGTCTCTTGGTGTGAGACCACCCTTTTCGGGTGGAAGGTAGGGAGATTACTTTGATAAGCCTCTTTCAAGGCAAGCATATATACTAGGAAAGTTGCCAATGAGGTTACGCAACTAAAACTGGCAAGAAGTGCTGACAGACTATTCCCTGCCATTCGGTAGCCCGATGCCGGGGACACCGAAGTGAATGGGTGCAGTCTCTGTCTGTAAGTGCTCATTTCCTAGACAATAGGGTGACTACACAGAGTGGTTTCACACCTTCTGCAACTTGGAGCAGGTTGGGGACAGAAAAGAGACAAAGCCCACCCCAAACTTCCATTACCTAAGGCATGTCTTACTCACACTCGTCCTGGACCAGGGTTTTAAAGATGACTCTGTGAAGAAAAGATACCACATTTGCGAAATAGAAATCTAGCTTTCTGAAATTTGCGGAGGAAATATTTCAAATCTGAACTTTCTGTGAGTGATTTTAGACATGTTGTTATTCCCTGTTCCTAAAATGACTCAGAGGGCAACAGGGCTTTTCCCTCTTCATCCTTAAAAAACACTTTTAAGCCCCTCCCCCAGCATGGGCACCCTCTCTGATATATTTAACACATCATCTTAAGTATCCATTTGTCTTTATAAAACATAAGATGCTGGGATGTTTTTCAGTTATGTAAGTCACATTATGTTACCAATTTCATTCAGTTTCTATTTTTGTTCACTCAACAATGTTTTTAAAACCTATCCCTCTTGCTGCATGTAGGATCTTGGTTCTCTACTGCATGTCCCACAGCTGTTCCCACCACACTTTACTTACCTATTCCCTTTGTTGTTGGTTGCTTTTTTTCTTTTTCTTTTTTTTTTTTTTTTTTTTAAGTACGCTCCATGCCCAACATGGCGTCCAACACGGGGCTTGAACTCACAACCCTGACATCAAGACCCTGAGATCAAGACCTGAGCTGAAATCGAGTCAGATTCTTAACTGACTGAGACACCTGGGTGCCCTTTGCAATGGGCACTTAGGTTGCCATTAACTCCCTGCTATTTTTACAAGCTATACAATAATGAAATCTCTGTACATGGCCCATACAAAGAATTTCTCTAGGATACGTATACCTGAGTGGGGTTTCTAGATTGTAGGTCATACACATGTTTCATTTCACTAGATTCCACCAAATTACTTTCCAGAATCATTGTACCAATTGTGTCCTCACCAGCAATACATGAAAGTTCCCATCTCCCCACATCAGTGCCAATAAGAGAATTATCCACATTTCTGAATTCTGCCAGTCTGACGAGTATGAAGACGTTTCTCATGATTGTTTATATTTGCAGTTCCCTGGGGATTTCTATCTTAAAATACCATCTGACTGACAGTCTTTGATTTACACTCACTCATTCCCCACCAAAATGCATATGATGATAAAGAAAAAAAAAAAACAAATAGCATTTAAAAAACAACAACAACTGAGAATGGAATTGAACAGAACAAACCTACCAGCCTAAAAGAATTTCCATAAATGTTCCATCCATCACCCACAATTCCTATTCCACATCACAGGAACCCAGAGGCTGCGCTACCCAGAAAAGCAAGAGGCCAACCTTTTCTTGCATGAGTATAACTTTCAAGTAGACCGAATACCATTGCCCACTCCAGCCTTCAGTGCCTCTGCTTCTAGAGCCATTATGAGTCCAAAACTCCTAAGAAGGGAGAGAAAGTAGGAGGGGTGGGTGGGTAGAACTGGCTGTACACCCTGCGTTCTGAGACATCCACTACAAAATGAGGAGAGTCACATGGGAGAAAGGACACGTCCTGGTAAGAGCACCCCTGGAGAACAGAGCTATTACTCCCACCACACGCCTTCCTTAACTCTTTGACACAAGCTGGGATTGGAGCCACACTATAGATGGTGGTGTCATTTGTGGAACAGGGAAGACACAGTGGAGGAACAGATTGGAAGATGGGATAAGCTGAAAGTTCTGGTTTGGACACATTAAGGTGAAGATGCCTACGAGACACCTGAGTTAAGATGTCAAGGAGGCAGTTGGACTTACAGCTCAGAGGAGAGGCGAAGGCTAGATCTACAAATGGAGAAGTCATCTGCATACAGATTTGCATAAACCCACAAGAATGGATGAGCTCCTAGGGATGAGTATAGGCAGACAAGAGGCGGCCAGAACCCAGCCCTGGGGCGCACCTTTCTTAGGGGTCTAGCAGAGAGGAGGAGTCAGCAACAGAGACTATCAGGAACAGCCACAGAGCTGGGAGGGAAACCCTACAGAAGAGCATGCTATCCCCAAAGCAGAGAGAAGTAAATGTTTCCAGAATGAGAGAATAGTCAGCTGTACCAAATAAGAAGTCAAATAAAATCAAGTCAGAGAAGGAACCTGAAAATGCAGGGGAACCATGGTACCCCTGAGGACCTTCACAAGAGCAGTTTTAGCAAACTGAAGCCTTTCAGAGTAGCTTGAGGAGGGTAACAGCAGATGAGAAAATGGAGACAGCTACTGACAACTCTTGATAAGAGAACTCCGCAGAGAAGAGCAGAGAAATGGGACAGAGGATAGAGAGGGGTATGAAGTCAAGGGAAGGTTGCTTTTTTTATGTGAGATTCAATAGCATGTATTTACACTGGTGGAAGTGATCTCTTAGAAAGAAACTGAAAACACAGGAAAATTAACGGCTGTGACTGAGAGTAGATGTGGAAACATAACCGGCAGAAGTGAGATTACACCCTCAGCCACTTAGAGAAATGGGAAGGCCCACATGTGACCATGGTGATGAGGTGGTCTGCTGGTCAGAGGGGCCACTGGCGAGCACAAAGGGAAGACCTGGCAGTCTTTCTCAATCACACAGTTAGCACCATTTCTTAGTTGATCATGTGTTCATGGATAACCGATGTTTAGCTGCATTTTATTGCATAATATTTTTTTATCAATCACTACAATCTACCCCAACTCGAGAAATAATCATGAAGCTGCAATAAGCCAATTCTGGACATTTCAAGTAAAAGAACTCCTTTGTCAATATAAGAACTAATTAGAAAGTACAGAAAGGTAGCCAGATGCATTTATTTACTCCAAGAACATAGACTGAGAGCCTACTAACTGACAGATACTGTCCTGGGCAGTAGGAACAAATAAATAATTAAATAAATAGCCAAGATTCTTGCAAATAAGTAATTACGGATTGATAGCGTGGTCAGTAAAGCCCTCTGGAAGGAGAGGACACATAAGCCCAGACCTGAAGAATAAAAAGGGATTATCTGCATAGAGAAGAGACTGGGAAGTCTGAGATGCAAGGAACAGATCACACAAAGTAGTAAAACAAAGACCTTAGGGTGTTGGAGGAAGTTGGAGAAAGTCAGGGAGCCTAGGGTATAGAAAACACAGAAGAAGCAGGAGATGGAACCGGAGGGCAGATGGTGCCAGATGAGACAGCTGTTTATAGGTCCTGGAAGTTTAGATTTCACTGGGACACCAATGTAAGTGATCAATATACAGAAACAAACAAACAAAAAAATTATAGCTTGCCAGACACATCAGAAAAAGTATCCTGCTCATATAGCAATAAAAACTGTATCTAGAGAAAAAAAAAAAACCTTAACAAGATACATAGAAACAGAATTTGCCTCAAGGAAGGAAACTGGAAATAATATTTGACTGCGAAAGGTAAGAGAAGCCTTTAATAAACACCAAGTTCCAAGATGTCCTTTCTATAAATGTCCTTTCTGACTAAACCAATAAAAGACTGTTGCAATTCCCAGCCAAGTTGTAATTTATTTTATATTACTGCGAAGTGATTCTAAAGTGTACTAAACCGGATGTGGCCTTATCAAATATTCTAATATAAAGCTAAAAATTAAAACAGCATGCTAATGAGGAAATAAAAAGATCAATGGAACTAAATAGAAACAGAAACAGACCTTACTATACATGAAATTGTAGATGATGATAGAGGTAAAATTAAAATTCAGTGGGAAAAGAAATACATGTTCAGTAACTAGTGCTGGGAAAATTGGTAAACCATTTAGAATAAAATGAAATTGAATTATTACCTAAGATCTTAAACCAAAATCAATTCCAAATTGACTAAAGATGTATTTTTTATGAAAATATACATAAACATAAATGAACATTCCTCAGACCACTAGAGAAGAGTTTTTCAAACTTGAAAGCACTGGCAGAAACAGTATAGATCCCATTCCATACAAATGCTAAGCTTTTATATACTAAAAAAAAATTAAAAAGTGAACTAAGGAAAGAAGAGTGAACTAAGGAAAATATTTGTAACATAATGCAAACAAAAAGTAGTACTTTTAACTTATGAAGAGTTCTGACAAATCAATAAGAAAAACACAAACACCCAATGTTCTCATAAAGGAGCATAGGACATGAATAAATAATTCCATAAAGAAGACAGACAAATGAGGGGTGCCTGGGTGGCTCAGTCAGTTGACCGTCTGACTTCAGCTCAGGTCATGATCTCGTGGTCCAAAGTTCGAGCCCCGTGTCGGGCTTGATGCAGACAGCTCGGAGCCTGGAGTCTGCTTCAGATTCTGTGTCTCCCTCTCTCTCTGCCCCTCCCCCACTCATTTTTGCTCTCTCTCGCTCGCTCTCTCTGTCAAAAATAAACATTAAAAAATAAAAAAAAAGAAGATAGACAAATGATCAATAAACATCTAATCACTAATAACCAAATAGAATACCATTTTTCATCTAACACATTTTTTTCTTTTTCTTTTTTTTTCTCCCTTGTTAGTGATCAGTAATCAATAAGGGCACAGGAAAATTGTCTCTCCTAGCTGGTGGATATACAAATTGGTGAAAACTAGGGGCGCCTGGGTGGCTCAGTCAGTTAAGCATCCAACTTCGGCTCAGGTCATGATCTCACGGTCCGTGAGCTCAAGCCCCACGTCGGGCTCTGTGCTGACAGCTCAGAGCCTGGAGCCTGTTTCAGATTCTGTATCTCCTTCTCTCTCTGCCCCTCCCCTGTTCATGCTCTGTCTCTCTGTCTCAAAAATAAATAAACGTTAAAAAAAAATTAAACAAATTGGTGAAAATTTCCAGTAGGGAGCAATTAGATAATTTTATGCAGTCATTTCACTTCTAATAATTTCTCCTAAGGAAATATTCAGACCTGCATTCAAAACCATATGTTGAAGAATGGTCATTGCTGTATCACTTCTATACAACTCATTTTCCACAGGGAAGATAACGAAAGTGTTTTTAAAACCTAGATCAGCTCGCTCCAGGGGTGTGCTTGTAAAGGTTTAACAACTGGCTCTCTGAAGGATAAAGCCCTGATTCGTAACATCTGCTACAGATTTCTGTGGTATAAATATTCTTACTGTGGCCGTTTCAAATTATCAACATGTGATGTCACCACACAGGAGTTGGGAAGAGATAGGTGTAATTGGCTCTCACAAGCCCATGTGAGCCAGGTCCAGCACATTTGCAATCAAGTCCACCCTGCTTACCTTGTCCTCCAAAGCTCTCCATGACAAGGTGCCCCCCCATCCCCTCTTTGCTCACTCACTGCTCCTGAATTTGACTAAACTCCCCACGTTCACTTCCACTTCACAGTCTTTCAACTTGACCTTTCCCAGATTTTCTTCCTGTCATTCAAGTCACATATTCTGAAAGGTCCCCCATGACCACCCTACCTGAAGTTGCCACCCCCTAGTTCACTATTTACCTTGTACAGTCCCTGTCACCACCTGAACTTACCTTGCTTATTTATCATGCTTCTCCACTAAAATTTAAACTCCGTAAGGTCAGACACCTGTAACTCCCAGCATTTAGGAAATACTCGGAACACGGTAAATACTTGATACATATTTGTTGAATACTGACACATTGATTAGTTTACAATAGTGAGAATGTTTAAACCACATAAATGTCCAATGAGAGGGAAATGATAAAACTAACATTTGTTGATCATTTACCATCTTCCAGGTACTGTGATAAGCACAGGATATGTTCACCTCACCTGATCTGTACAAAACTCTATGGGGAAAGCACTCTTGTGATGCTCGTTTTACATATGAGCAAATATCCAAAGAGGTTATCTGTCCAAAGCCACAGGGAGCCAAGTAAGTAAATTCCAAGTCAGTTCCACAGGCCTACCTAGATAGACCATCTAAGATTCCAGGGATGGGGATTAAGCTTCACTTAGACCAGTGAGCACAGAAATGTGGAAGTGCTGGCTTCAGGTGTTCACTGAGCTATTAATAAAGTAGTTCCTTATTTCACAGTTGGCTTCTTCTCTTTATATGGGTGGTTCCCTTGGTCAAGAGCTCTTTGAGGAGGAAGAATTAAGAAGCAGGGCAGGAACTAAGTTTATATGAGTTGCTAGCTTAACAGCAGCATGATAGCACCAAAATCTCTCTCTGAACTTCGACCATTAGCCATTAAAAATCAGGTTTTCAAACAATATTTCACAATATTGTTATAATGCTCACAATATAATAAAAAGTGAAAGACCCAGAATAGAAAACTATGTGTTCTGTAAGAGCTCAATTCTGGGGAAAACAAAGAAATTAAAAACACATTTGTATGTATATACAATACTTAGAAAAATACCAGAGGGAAAAATACACCAAGTGCTAGCAGTGTTTGGATTAAAGTGATTGGATTGTGAATGATTTTTATATTCTTCTTTATACTTTTCCCTATTTTCCAATTGTTTCCCAATAAGCATGTCTTTTGTAATGAGAGAGAAAAAAAAAAAACTCTATCAGTGCATTTTTTTTAATGGGTGAAGATTTTAAAGGTAATGGAAAGCAAAATTGAGAGATGTTAAACAGCCCAGATAAAGCAGGGATGGGGGGGGCTATAAATAGGGTTTCTCCAGGGTCAGGCTAAGACCAGATGTGTGGGGAGAGGTCTCATCCACTTAACCTGAGAAAAAGCAGCAAGGGAAGTAGTTACAAATGAGGTAAGCACAGGACAGAGAGGTGAAGGTGAAGAAAGATGACAGGTTATATTTCAAGAGTTGGTCCCCACTCCCCCAACATCAGAAGGGAAGTGAGTTCCATGTCAGGGTAGTCTTCTAGGTTCCTGGACACAATTCCAACATGTGTGTCAAAGGGTGGGGGAGAGGGGATTCCTCCACCAACAACAATCCTCTGGATATTAGCTGGGTGTCCTACTATCCAATTCAATTCTGACATTATGTACCCACAGAAAATAACAGATTCCACAGGTTAAGGGCTCAGTCTTGTAAGACTGCCTCCCTGGGACACACTTCAGATGCCAACTGCAAACCCAGGTTGTTACCTGTATTTCTGACCTGCTGGTTATAAATCACAAGTTCCCAGGACCTACCCCTTGGATTCAATTAATTTTCTAGAGCAGCTCACAAGCTCACGGAAAAAAATTACTTACTAGATTACTAGTTGATTATAAAAGGATATAATTCAGGAACAGCTAGATGGAAGAGGTGCATGGGGCAAGGAATGGGGGGAAAGGCAGGAAGCTTCTATGTCCTCTCCAGGAACACCAACTCTCCCCAATCTCCAAGTGTTCAGCAAACCAGAAGTTTTCTCCTCATTTGGGTCTATTCCATAGATGCAGTTAAACTCGTTGGCCATTGAAGATTGATTCAATCTCTAGCCCCTCGCCTCTCCTAAAAGGAGGTTGCAATGGGACTGAAAGTCCCAACCTTCTAATCACATGGTTGGTTCTCCTAGCAACCAACCCCCAACCTTAAGTGCTTTCCAAAAGTCACTTCATTAACAACCGGTGACATCTTTATCACTCTCATCATATAGGAAATTCCAAGGATTTGGGGAGCTGTGAGTTGGGAACTAGACAAAGACCAAATATATATGAGTAATAGATTTTGGTCATCAAATGACCAAATACATGTTTTTCTTATAAATCACAATATCCCAGGCAGGATAGCCATCTGGAAGAAGGAGCTATGACACTCAGAGACTGAATCAGAAAGGACAGTAAGGATATTCTAGGGTAGAAAGGATACTCTAAATTTGAGTACCCAAGTGTAAAATCCCCAAGGGTCAGAATGAAAGACACTGAAGCTCATTCAGAACAGTGCAGAGTCCAAAACAGTAGCCAGTAGCCAATGGCCATATGCACTATGAGCATTTGAAATGTGGCTGTTTCATCAATTGGTAGCTATACATTGATTTCAAAGACTTAGTAGGAATAAAATGTAAAATACCTCAATTTTTATTGGCTACATGTTTAAATGACTATTTCTGATGTGTAGGATTAATAAAATATATCATGAATTTCACGTGTTTCTTTTTACCTTTTTAATATAGCTACTAAAAATCTTAAAATTATATATGTGGCCTGCATTTGTGACTCAAATAAAATTTCAACTTGATGTGATCTAGACCAACCCTTTCATTTAAAGATGACCAACTTGAAGTTAGAGAAGGTAAGTGGCTAGAGCTATTTAGTGACTGCCACACAGCTAGTTACTGAAAGATGAGACCAAATCTCACATTTCTTAACACCCAATCCAGTGCTCTTGCCTCTTGACCCAACATACACATCACATGTTTGACTTTAGGGACATATAAATGGTGTACTTCGTTCCTACAGACAACTGAGGTTATTGTCATCTGAGGTCTGGGCAACTTGGAACAACTAAGGATTTTTTTCCCCAATGTCCTTTGGTTATTTCAAAAACTGTCTTTGTGACAACATTTTAAAAATGCTTTCATTCATGTATTGTTTCAACCCAAGCAAATGTAGGGTTGTGTGGGACGTTCTATAAACCATCAGATAGAGTCCAGTCCAAACTATCACCCTGGAATGAGGTCTGGAAGAGTTTTCCATTGATAAAAATTAAGCTAGATCCTGCCATTTTGTTTAGGGAAATATTCTTTATTTAACACTAGGTCTAGTTTAAGTTGGAAAATGACAGTAAGACAAAGCTTACATAGGTTTTGATTTTACTTTCATTCCCAAACATAGGCGATGCTGCACTATTTCTTGCTTTACAAGGTTCTATAGCTGAGAACTGCCTACCCAATAGCCTTTTACTCCTTTCTTCCTAACAGAAACCTGATTCCATAAGGAACAGCTGGGTGCCCCACTAGTAAAACTATACTTCCCATCCCCCTTTGTCTCCTAAAGGAAGTCATGTGATACAGATGAGGCCAAGGAGATATAACCACAAGTTACTAGATAGATGCTGTCGGGGAAGTTCTTCAGGAAGAGGCTGACTCCAATACCATGCTTCCCTTTGCCCTTCCTTTTCTTTCTTCCCATATTCCCCATGGTGCTGGACACAGATCTACTGCTTGGGACCATGAGGCAACAAGCCCACACTAAAGATGGCTGGGTGGAAAGACCCTGATAACATCACAGAACTGCCACACCAGCCCCAGCCTGCCTCCTGCCTACTTACTGTAATGAAAAAAATAAGACCCCAATTTGTTCTTCAGGTCACTGTACTCAAAAGTCCAAACTCAATTTCCAAAACAACAGAACACAAATACATCTTACATGTATCCATCACATGAAATCATGAAATGCTTTTATGAGAACACTCTTTTAAAAAGCAGAACATGGCTAATCTCAGGTGCCCTAAGGCAAAAGCTTTGCCCTGAGAAATCCTATGGACTGCCAAACAAGAGAGAACAAATGCAGCTGCAGATACCCCACCCCATCCCCCCACCCCCCACCGAAGCCACGTGCCCTGGAAACAACTGAACTGCTTTGTGGTTTGGTGCAGAGGGGGAAAAAAATGAAAGTGATGTTGCTGTCCAGTAACATCTAGTAAGTACCCAGGGTCATTGGTATTTTTGTCAGATTCCTGAAGCAGGTCACGAAGGGATTACCTCTGCCAGTTTTCTTCAACTTAAACTATCTGAAACTGCCAGTTCTAGCCAGGCGGTCAATCCCTGGGTTTCAGTGGTGTGGAACATGTCAATGCCACCTCAAAAGAATTGTTTATTTGGGGAGCATCTTTGGGAAACTTTAAGAGTCATGATGTCTTCAAAATGATGATTACATACCTCTGAGTTTCAGGGTCAATATTTGTTTGCCATCAAAACCAAGTCAAAAGCAGCTAGAGAGAAAAGATGTTTTACACCCTGACATGTCTAAAATTACTCCACAATTTTGGCTCCTTATGCAAGCAAATGACAATAATCTTCTATTGAAAGTTACTTTTAGGCAGAGCTTCAATATATCTTTTGTTTTACTTAAACAATTTTTTACTTTAATTTTTTTAATATTTATTTATTTTTGAGAGCGTGCAAGCAAGGGAGGTGCACAGAGAGAGGAAGACACAGAATCTAAAGTGAGCTCCAGGCTCTGAGTTGTCAGCACAGAGCCCAACACAGTGCCTGAACCCATGAACTGTGAGATTATGACCTGACCTGAAGTCAGATGCTTAACCGAGTTTTTTATGTATGTAAAATAAAGTATTTTATTGTATGTAAAATAAATTAATAAAATTAATTATGGGCAAATTGTTCATGATGGTGTATATGTATATGTGTTTCTGGGGTGGGGAGAGTTCCACAGCTTTCCTGGGTACTTGAAGGATTCCAAAACCCAGATGAGGTCATTACAGTTCCAGGACTAACTCATAACTACTGAGCCTACAAAAAGTGCTAAGTAGCCTTGTTCCTTTATTACAGTCTCTTAGTCCTTGAACTGTCTGTGATTCTACTTATTTACTATCATACGGAATGGCAAGGTCAGCATAATTGTAAGGTAAATGAAAATGTGGGTTCAATCCTAGTTCTAGCTGTGTGATCTTGGGTAAGATATTTAATCTCTCTGAGCCTTTTCTTTATCCATTACAACCTCAATTGCATCATTACCAACCTAAATTAGATAAGGTAGTGAATGTGCTTTGTCAACTATACAATGTTCCAGAAATGTAATATTACTGCTGTAAGGCACATATTTCCCTGTAGATGAGGAAAATGAGTTTCAAGAAGGCTCAGTAATTACCCAAGATCAGACAGCTAACTCAGAACTGCTGGATTAAAACTGGACTCAAATCCAGATAAGACTCCTGCACTCCATTAAGCCCCAGACTCAGCCTAAGGGACATAAGATATCATCTAGTGAGCCCTGCCCCCTTATTTTACATGTACAGAGACCTAGAACCTCTCAGAGAAGTTCTAACTGCCTTCCAAAAGACCCAGATGAACATCCCAGTCTCAGAACAGAATTATGTGGAGGTCACCAGGAGATAGTCTCAGACAATCTGCTGTATCCCAGGAAAGACAACAGTGGGACTCACTCCTGACAAAGGCTAGGCAAAGGTGCCTGTCCACCCTGTAAAGATCAATAGTTCTCAACCATGACTGCACCTTAGAATCACCTGAAGAACCATAAAAGTATATTTATCAATATACATATATGTATACACATAGATCTATCAATGCGAAAACTCCAACCACACATACCTGAATATGACTCTCTCAGAGTTGGAATCTAGACACCTGCATTTTTTAAAGCAAACTGAGAAGGGAGGAAGGTAGGGCCACTGGGCAGTTCACTGTGTAAATACTTGTTCTGCTTCCCAGCCACAGCCTGAGGGAAGCAGGACAAAAAGACTACCATGGACTGAATGTTTGTGTGTCCCTGAAATTACTATGTTGAAATCCTAATCCTAACATGATGGTTTTTGGTAAGGACTTTGGAAGGTAATTAGGTCATGAGGGTAGATCCTCTGTGAATGGTTTTAGTGCCCTTCTAGGAAGAACCCAGAGAACTCTACCCACCCTCTGAGGACACAGCAAGAAGTCAGCCATCTACAACCCAAAGTAAGTCCCCACCAGAACCTGACTGCGCTGGCACCCTGACCTCAGACTTCCAGCCTCCAGAACTATGAGCAATAAATTTCTGTTGTTTATAAGCTACCCAGTCTGTGGTACTTCGTCATAGCATCCCAAACAAAGGAAGACAAAGACTAATAACAAACACTAGTGAAAATGATATTAAGCACATCACAAGAGTGTAAGAATGTATGAGACTCATCGGTAAAGGTAAATACACAGACAAAAGCAACCCTGAGACGTCGCTGTCCTCGATCCCAGAAAGATTAAGAGACATGCCAGGCTAGTGAACAACAGACCAGGTCTACCTAATTCCAAAGGCTTTCAGCTTCTACTAAGCTCTGCTTCCAGAAACATCTCAGAGGAGCCTGAGATGCAGAGCCAGGCATGGATGGTGGGGCACATGATCCTCGCTGGCGAAAGTGAGAAGACTCAGGTCCTCTGAGTCCGAGAGGTTCCAACCATCTCCACAGGTATGAGGAGGGGTGAGAGCAAAGAGGCAAGCACTCACAACAGAGGAGCGCCCTCAGAACAGCAGGGCCTGGCTGGTGTTCCAGAAGGTTCTGGCTAGCTACTGTGCGTCTGCTCACAAGCAAGTCTGGGCTGTGGGGATGGTGGGACACAAAGGCATCCTTCTATGTGGTACAGAAGTTTCTGGGCCAGCAGCCCTTAGAGCAGCTCAGTGGATGCTGTGATGTGCCCATCTCCCTTCAAGACTGCGGGCCCCGTCCCCTGTGGCTGTCGGCCCACCACAGGAACTGCCTTAGCTAAAGCTAGCCACCTGGACCAAGGTCATGACACCTTCCTGAGGAAGTCTGCATCCAATAACTGATCAGTGAGGGAAAGAAAGGCCTGGCCTCTGTCCCAACTCGAGACAACTCTAGAAGACCCCCCCAACCCCCACCCCAGGAGGTCCCCTGAGATCTTTATTGAGACACATCATAGCCTGACTTCTCTTTCCATTCAATCCTGCGTCCCTCCCTTCCTTTCCCCAAGTGTGGATCCCAAGAGCCCCCTAAACCCCCTGCACATCGATCCAAATCTCAGAGTCTGTTTCCCGGAACACAGTCCGCCACAAGCAGCCTCATCCTCCCTGCAGCAGCACGGGAGCAGAGCCGGGACGGCAGGTGTCCTGGCATGGGAAGCCAGATGGTGGGCTTGACAGAGCCTGGCCCTCAGCAAGCAGGGCCGAGTGGAGGACGAGGCCAGGCCCACGTCCCAGCCTGGGGGTTGTGGTCTGTCTTCAGTTCCATGGTCCCAAAGTGGCTCCACAGCCTGCTTGGGAAAAAGGGGAGTGGGGGGCATTGGGAAGGAAGAGGGCTGAGGCCCTACCAGGTGGCCTAAAATACTTCAGCTGGAGTCCATCTGTCAAACAGCTTACAAACAAACTCTTATCTTCATCAGATTCGAATTCACCTCAGTATCAAACTGAAATTAGCTGTATGTTAAAGGGATGAGGGAACAAAAGCCCAGAGAGGTGAAGGAACTTACCTAAGGCCACCCAGCTTCCAGGGGCTACAGCCAGGATTAAAAACAGGCAGTCTGTCCTAAAATTTGTGCTCTTAACCATTGGTCCCCACTACCTCAGACAGCAAAGGAAGGCTACCTCTAAGCCACATTACAAAGGGCCAGAGAGGTAAACAGGCTTGGCCGGGGTCTCGTAGCTTCTTGGTGGCAGCTTCCATTACAGAAACATTTCTTGAGCAACCCTATAGGAGCCTGGCACTGTGCCAGTGCAGGATTTAATGTGAGACCACCTAAGAGTGTATCTGTTGTGAAAGATGACAGAGGTGGGGGATGGTGACAATAGTCTTTATGCCGAAGCAATCTTTTTGGGCCTCCTCCCCCTCAAGAGAGCCTATGTTTTGGAGGCAGGATCCTTCCTGAGACAACTACGCTCAACACAGCTCGGCAAGTGTCACTCACCTTTACCAGCACCAGAGTCACAAACCCGCCACGTGGGCCCTGAGAATAACACACACCTGGACGTTAACCCCCATGTCTGTCTCCTTTCCCCCACCAGGAGGCACACAGGGCTCTCCGAAGGAACTTCTGAATTCAGCCAGTCTCTTGCAAGGTCGCCCCCACCCCACCCAGGAAGGTTCCAGGGTTCCCTCTCGGTGCCGGATGCCACAAGCTGAGCCACAAGCCTCCCAAAGTATTTCCCTGGCTCTGGATAAAACCCTAGCTGTCGGTGTGCTAATTAGCAACCGGGAGAGGTTGGGCACACTGACTATTAATGACTCCATCTCTCTGTTTCCTGCTGGTCTGTTATTAATTTATGGGGCTTCTCCCGTGGGGCCAGAGAGATAACTCAGACTGCAAAAGTTCACATTTCAATTTGAAGCTGAGATGAGAGGAAGGGTGCTGGGGAAAAGCATCAGTCCTCAAGAGGCAAGAGTGCAGTGTGGGAAAGCCTGCTCCACAGACCGGCTTCTAGGCCTCTCTGTGGGAGAAATGAAAATACACATCATAAAGGCACAAACGCTGAGGGTCACTACAGCACTGCTGGTAACTGGAGACTCCCATGCTAGGGAATACTACGCAGCATTGAAGAGACATTATGGACATCTTTCTAGAAACTGCCACAGAAGATGCTCCTGATACAGTGTTAATCTTTAAAAAGCAAATAAATAAATAAATGCAAAATGTAGACCTATATGTGTACTGTGACTCCATTTTCACGACAGAAAGTGAGGGACACGTTTCTCTCAGCTAAAGCACAGGGATGAGGGGAGAGAGTAAGCACAATGGATGGTGGCTGGAGAAAGGTCCAGATGAGGCAGAGGAGGTTGAAGATGGGCTAGACCCCGGTATACCCAAGCCAAGGGTGCCTGGCCAGCACTGCCCCGCCCGGAAGAGCATGGTCCCCAAGTAAGCCTTTCTGTATATTATTTCTCCACTCTAAGAACACAGAGGGAATTTGCCCGACTCCTCCTGTTTTCTTCATAAATCTGGGAAGGGATGTGGCTTTGCCATCACAGAAATCAGTAGGGAACGGGCTGCATTCTGACCAGAGCAGTGCGCTGAGGTTGGGGGGGAGGGGGGGGGAGGGGTGGTGCACCGCCATAGAGTCCACACGGAGGTTCCTAGGTAGGAGTGGAGGGAAGGAAAAGAGGCACAAAAAGACTCCAACCCTGTGTTTATCCATTCCTTCTTCACTCTGGGCTTTGGAGAGCAAACGAGGAAGAGAGGTGGTGAGAGGGGCCAAGAGCAGAGCAGAGGAGGAAGAGGGGGCGGTGGGGTAGGAGCAGGCTAGGGAGCAGTCCCCCGGAGACGGAAAGCAGGAGCTGCACTGAAAACAGCAGCGTCTAAAGGTCAGACAGACCGGCTGCTTGGCCCAGGGCGATGCGCTTCATTCTGCGCGCCTCCGCTTTCTCACCTGAACATTACATGTGAAATTATGTGAGATGATGTTTCTAAAGGTCTTGTTTATCGCAGTGCCTGGAATACTGTAGAGTGTGTGTGTGTGTGTGTGTGTGTGTGTGTGTGTGTGTTGTGCGCGCGCGCGCGTGTGCGCGTGCACGCGCTCACACTTCAACGCTTCAGCACCGAGTATTTCCTTTTCTACAAGTGTCTTCATCCATCCCTTCGCATCCAAAAGAAAAACCCCCTTGACTCATCTGCAGCTACTCATCCAGGTTAAGTTCTTGAATGGAGGTGAGGAAAATGGTAGCGCTGGACTGGAACCAGAACCCTCAGGGTTCTCACTCTGCTGCGGTGTCCTCACCTGTGATATGCTGGGTGGTCACGAGGCTGCCTCAGCTGGTTCCAGCGGCACAGCATTCTGTGAAGCTTCCAAGTCAGAGACGGTGGATGCAGTACACAAAAGTGACCACTCGGAGGCATCGTAAAACAGGAAAAATAATCTCAAGAAAAAGGGAGTGTGACAAATTGTGCATCTGACACTAGAGGGCGCTGTTTGTCCCATTTTGTTCAAAAGGGTGACTCAGGAAGGGTGCAGAATTGGTTCGGATCTTGACAGTCCAGAGGTTGAACAGTCTCCTTTTGAAGATACTGAGGCATGGCCCAAGCCAGGAGAGTAGAGGTTGCCGAGTTTAGGGTGGTGGAGGGGAGATTAGCTCACCTGCTCCCTAAAACAGGGACCTAACTCTGATGGTGGTGGAAAAGGAGGCACAGACATCAAATGGACCCCAGGGGGTATATCAGGACTGAGAGCAGGGCTGCAGAGTCACAGACTCTTCTCCCTTGCCTCCTCCTTTCTGGCATGGCCTGGAAGGGTACAGCCAGGACAGCAGAGAAACATTTGACCCCACTAAACCTTGGCTCCTGGAACCATGCTCTGGAGAAGGAGAAAGGATTCTGCTTTCGTTTAGGGCAAGCGATGGCTTCGCCAAAGGAGCAGAGAGGTAATGCTTTCATTTACTTTGAGAAGTGATCGTCACCAGGCACTGAGTGAGGGGCTGGGCACCTGCACAGGAACCCCACTGCGCATGCTTACCACCCTGCATATCCCCATAGCCTATTCCCTACAAGAAGCATTTATAGAACTGTAGAGGGAAAAAAATGTGGGAAAAGGAAAGTCACTAGAGACCAGACCTAGAAAGAGACCCTTATTTTCAAATCCCTGGAGGACAAAAAAAAAAAAAAAAAAAAAAAAATCAACAATGTGTGTTGACATTTCCTCAAAAGGCCCATCTTAAATCTCTAAGGAGTCACCCAAATTGTGTCAGTTCCCAGGAGGAGCCCGGTTCTCTGGATTCTCAGTGACTTCCTATTCTGCTCAGAATTCCAAAAAGGCAGGGCATATGCTACAGGGCCCTACTTGGTTTGTGGTTTTCAAACGTGTTGTTGACTAGTGATAGCACAGTGTGTTGAAGTCTAGTGATTTTTGTATTCCATTGGCATATGTTCTGGTTTCTGCAAGTCTGTTATACTATAACCCTATAAGCCTGAAATGCCTCATCTTTGAGCAAGGGGGTGAAATCCAGCAGGGTTACAGACTCAGGCATCCTCAGGGCCAAGCCAGTCCTCTAATGAGTGAATCAACCCTATCTAAGGCAGTGCAGAGGGGTGGGGACTGCAGTGACCTCAAGAATTCCCACCCCTCCTAAGAGTATACAAATAAATTGTATTAAAATTACCAGATCAGTCAACAAGGCATTTCTATTTAACTGAACAAATTCTGCCCATGCACCTTTCTGGCAATGACATTTCTATAGACACTAGCATTCAAGGAAACCAAATGATGCCTGCTTTTACCAGCAAGTGGCAGCATGTGGAATGATGTCCCCACTCAATCAAACTAGATCTGCATGACATTAGCTGCCTTTCAAGAGCTCAGAAAAAAACTGACCCACTGGCTTTTTTTTTTAATTTAAATTTTACATAGTTAACATACAGCGCAATATTGGTTTCAGGATATTTCAGTGATTCATCACTTACATGTAACACCCAGTGCTCATCACAAGTGCGCTCCTTAATACCCATCACTCTTCTAGCCCGTCTCCTATCCACTTCCCTCCATCAGCTTTCAGTGTGTTCTCTATCATTAAGAGGCTCTTGTGGTTTGTTTCCCTCTCTTCTCTCCCTCCCCTTCCCATATGTTCATCTGTTTTGTTTCTTAAATTCCACATATGAGTGAAATCATATGGTATTTGTCTTTCTCTGATTGACTTACTTCACTTAGTATAATACATTCTAGCTCCATCCATACTGTTGCAAATGGCAAGATTTCATTCTTTTTGATGGCTGAGTAATATTCCTTTCTATATATTTATATACCACATCTTCTGTATCCGTTTATCAGTCAGTGGACATTTGGGCTCTCTCATAGTTTGGCTATTGTTGATAATGTTGCTATAAACATTGGGTGCATGCACCCTTTGAATCTATATTTTCATGTCCTTTGGGTAAATACCTAATACTACAATTGCTGGATCATAGGGTAGTTCTATTTTTAGTTTTTTTGAGGAACCTCCATACTGTTCTCCAGAGTGGCTGACCAATTTGCATTCCACCAACAGTGCAAGAGGATTCCCCTTTCTCCGCATCCTCACCAGCATCTGCTGTTGCCTGAGTTGTTAATGTTTGCCATTCTAACAGGTGTGAGGTGGTATCTCATCATGGTTTTGATTTGTATTTCCCTGATGGTGAGTGATGCTGAGCATCTTTTCATGTGTCTGTTAGCCATCTGGATGTCTTCTTTGGAAAAATGTCTATTCATGTCTTTTACCCATTTCTGAACTGAGTTTTTTTGTTTGTTTTTTGGGTGTTGAGTTTGATAAGTTCTTTATAGATTTAGGATACTAACCCTTTATCAGATATGTCATTTGTGAATATCTTCTCCCATTCTGTAGGCTGATGTTTAGTTTTGTTGATTGTTTTCTTCACTGTGCAGAAGCTTTTTATTTTGATGAAGTCACAATAGTTATGTTTGCTTTTGTTTCCCTTGCCTTTGGCAATATGTTTAGTAAGAAGCTGCTCCAGCTGAAGTCAAACAGGTTCCTGCCTGTGTTTTCCTCTAAGGATTTGATGGTTTCCAGTCTCACATTCAGGTCCTTCATCCATTTTGAATTTATTTTTGTGTATGGTGTAAGAAAGTGGTCCATGTTCATTCTTCTGCATGTCGCTGTCCAGTTTTCCCAGCACCATTTGTTGAAGAGACAATCTTCCCATTGAATATTCTTTCCTGCTTTGTTTAAGATTAGTTGACCATATAGTTATGGGTCTGTCTCTGGGTTTTGTATTCTGTCCCATTAATCTATGTGTCTGTTTTTGTGCCAGTATCATACTATCTTGATGGCTACAGCTTTGTTAATACAGCTTGAATTCCAGAATTGTGATGCCTCCAGTTTTGTTTTTCTTCTTCAGGATTGCTTTGGCTACTTGGGGTCTTTTGTGGTTCCATACAAATTTTAGGATTGTTTGTTCTAGCTCTGCAAAAAAATGCTGGTGGTATTTTGATAGGGATTGTGTTAATGTGCAGATTGCTTGGGGTAGTATAGACATTTTAACAATGTTTGTTCTTCCAATCCATGAGCATGAAATGCTTTTCCATTTCTTTGTGTCCTTTTCAATTTCTTTCCTAAGTTTTCTATAGTTTTCAGAGTACAGATCTTTTACCTCTTTAGTTAGGTTTATTCCTAGGTATCTTTTTGTTCTTGGTACAGTTGTAAATGGGATCGATTCCTTAGTTTCTTTTTCTGCTGCTTTATTATTGGTGTATGGAAATGCAACCAATTTCTGCATGTTTTTATATCCTGCAACCTTGCTGAATTCATATATCACTTCTAGCAGTTTGTTGGTGCCTTTTGGATTTTCTCCATAGAGTATCATGTCATCTGTGAAGGGTGAGAATTTGATTTCCTCCTTGCCAATTTGGATGCCTTTTATTTCTTTGTGCTGTCTGATCGCTAAGGCTAACACTTCCAGTACGATGTTAAATAGTAATGGTGAGAGTGGACATCCTTGTCTTGTTCCTGACCATAGGGGAAAGGCTTTCATTTTTTCCCCATTGAAGATGATATTAGCTATGGGTCTTTCATATATTGGCCCACTGGCTTTTAAAATTCAATGGCCTGAGGCATGCCTGGGTGGCTCAGTCGGTTAAGCTCAGGTCGTGATCTCACAGTTTGTGAGTTCAAGCCCTGCATGCATCAGGCTCTGTGCTGACAGCTCAGAGCCTGGAGCCTGCTTCAGATTCTGTGCCCCCCTCTCTGCCCCACCCCCATTGCACTCTGTCTCTCTCTCTTTCAAAAATAAACATTAAAAATTTTTTTTAATTCAATGGGAAAGCTTCAAGGTTAGCACACTTGTTTCCTGACAGAATTTGTCTGCAATGCTGGGTGTGGTGTGAAAGCTGGTGAGAATGTGGTTGGACATTTGAGTTTTCATCCCACCTGGTCAGCAGGGTAGCAGCAGGGAGAAGCGGATGGGACTTACAAGGCTGGTTCCTCAGAGCCTGTCACTCACTGTAGCCTGCTGACCTTGCAATCAGAAGAACAGTTTGTGTAAAGCACCAGCAGTCACCCAGCCCTCAGGACCCTAGTTTCCTCATCTGTAAATGAGGCAGCTGGACTAGATGATGATGGTGGTAGTGGTGGTGATAATAATAATAACAATAATGGCTGATATGCATGGACTCTGTGCTATGTGTTGGGCACTGTGCATTTCCTCATTTCATGACCTGAAGGGGTCCACTGATGTACACAGCTGATCGCAACCCTGACTGCAGCCTCTGGTGCCCTGCTGTAGATAGCATGTGACGGACACCTAAGATGAGGAACCAGACATTGGGGGATCGGGGGGCCAACCAAACCCTGGACTAAGTACTCTATATATGCTCATTGCAGTTCAGAAAGGTGACTGTCCTCAACCACAATCCAGCAAATAGACAAAGATGATGTTGAATATTGAGGTTCAGAAAGGTTGAATCTTTTTCCCAAGGTGGAATAACACACAGCTCGGTAATGATCAGCGGTGAGAAGGGAGACAGTGCCCCAACAACCTGCAACCTAACCAACCTGGGTTTCCACAGCCCATGAAGCTTCACACCCCAGGGGCTGACCTGGTCTAGACCTAGAGCCCCTGATGTCCTGAGCTCCCTAGACTAGACTTGACAGTATGTCTGGGTGCTGGCAGGGGCTAGTGAGCATCCAGATCATAATTATTACCACACCAACCATTCCTTGGGCATTCATTCATTCATTCATGCACTCACAAATATTCACTGAGAGCCTAGATGTCAGGCACTGCTCCCAGCACTGAGGCTATGGAGTGGACAGGGTTGTGTGTCATTTCCACTCTTCTTGGGGGGAGGCAGCAGCACAGGGTGATGTGACCTAGAGTTTCCAGATGTCTATTTTAGACTGTTTGGTGAAGACTAACATCACTGAGGAGGTATCACTTAAGTTGAGGTCTAAATGACAAGAATGAGCCAACCTTATAAAGATCTGGAGAAAAAACATTCCAGGCAGAAGGACGAGGCAGAGACATAGCAGGCAGGGGTCTGGCCTGAAAGTGGGCAGGAGTGTAGGGAGCAAGGGAGCGAATTGTAGGGCTGAGGTCGGGAGTCACCCAAGGAAGGCTAGGTGCAAAGAGAAGTTACATCACAAAAGCATGATTCAATTTACATCTTTTTTAAATGCCCCTGTCTGTTGTATGAACAGACACATTCCTGGTTACAGAAAAACAAAGCCATAAGGAGAGAGGCCAATTAGGAGACCACTGCACTGGTCTAAGTGACAGTGGCTTGGAAGAGATTGGTAGCACTGGGGACTTGGCAGCAGAAGTGTTCAGACTTGGAATATGTTCGGGAGATGTGTTGACAAGGCTTGCCAACTGATTGGAAGTGGAAGAAAAGGGAAAGAAAGTAATAAAAGACAATGGGAATCTTTGGCTTGAGCAACCGGGTAGATGTGGTGCTGCCTACTGAGATGGGAGGAGTCTGGGTTGGGTCAGGAGAGGATCTAGAGTTTTCCTTTAGCCCTGCTAAGCTTTAGATTATGGTAGACCACCGTGTGGAGATGCCAGCCTCGCATTTGGCTACAAGAGTCTGGGGTTCTTGGGAAATCCACATTCGGGAGTCATCTGCAGATGTGTGGGCCTGATTGAGGTCAGAGACTGTGTAGGCAGAGTAGAGTCCCTGAGTAACAGTGGGGCTCATCAACGTCTTGAGGACCCACACCAGCATATGTGACCTAGTAAACATGGTCCAAATTCACAACAGGCCTACAAGGTGAGTATTATTATTCATCTTTGCTCTAAAAGTGCAGACAGGTTACACCTTGCCCCAGGTCCCATAGTTTACAAGCAGCATGGCAAGAATTAACGCTAAATAGTATGACTGGGTTCCTGTCACTTGCTTACCACTATATAATCACTGCAGGTGGATACTAATATGGGCATAAGGCCTCAGTGGAACAAGATACACAATGAAGTCAGAAAGCCTGGAGTGAAACCTCAGTAGCTATGTGATACTGGACAACAAAGATAACCTCACTGAGCCTGAGTTTTCGGGTGTATAAAATCATGAGTTGGTTTTTTTTTTTTTCATTCTGCAAATACCTGTTAAGTGTCTCTTGCATGCCGGACACTATACCAAGGGATGGAGACCCATGGGGAGCAGACAGACTGCTCTGCTATACAGTGTAGTGGGGGATACAGACATGTAAATAGGCAATTAGAATGTAGTGTGATAAGTACTATGATTATGGAAATACTGCTTCCCTCTTTTTAGAGTATGTTGTACCAACCTACGCAGACTTGAAAGTTACACATAATTTTCTTTCTTCCAAATTCATATGCAATAATAGTCCCATATGAAATGTTTCTACTCTTTATAATAGTACCTATGATTTTCATTGGAATAAATAATACATGCAAAGCACCCAGCCCATAGGCAGTGCTCAATAAATGGTGACAGTCTTTATTAAGACACGGTTTTTTGGACTAGCACCACCTCTGACTTTTGGGCTCATTTTTCTCCTTTGTAAATTACGAATAATAATAGCTAGTCCACAGGGTCCTTGTGAGAGAAAGATGAGATACATGATAATATTTGGCAAGCTGGGGAGAAATTCTATTAAAGTATGAGTAAAACATGTTTTCATGGCCAGTCACTAAAGCTACAAAACTCAGTCCATGAGGAGTAGTGTTACCCAAGAGGTCCTCGTAGCCCATACAGTGGGCCTGAGGAAACCTTTTAACAGGTTCTTTGGGAAATAGCATTCTGCACAAGAAATTCTGCTTCATCTGAATCACCTATACTCTGTCCACAGAAAAACAAAGACCCTTTACTTGAGGGCTCTTCCTATCCTCTTAATTCATTCCCCTACCACATTGGGCTCACCCAGCCAAAGGCAAAAAAAGCTGGAAACCTCCCAGGCTGGTTTCTAGTCTGCTTCGTGCATCACTAGAGTCCTGAGTCAGTGCCAAGGAGGCAGGATTTGTAAGGCTGGCATGTGTGCCATGGGCTGTCAGCTGTGTGGGCGGTGGACAGGGCCATGGGAGGGGCTGGAGCTGAGGGAGGTACAGGAAGCTGGCAGGGCCACCGACAGAGAATCCTTCCTGACTTCCTACTGCAGCAAATCCATTTCTTAAGGACCAGGCTGCCCCTGTCCTCGTGCCAGGAAGATCCTGACTATAGAATATAAGTCAGGAGAAGCCAGGAGGCAGGAGGCAGGAGGGAGCAGAAGACTCCACCTCTCCAAGGTGCACTAAGTAGACACAGGGTCCTGAGCAGCCTTGAAGGAGGGCAGAGAACAGACTCCCCACTTCCTCTGCTGATTATTTAACTGGAGGGCCTTGGGCGGTCAGCAACCTGCACAACCACACTCCTCTTTCCCTGGAAGCTAGCTGACTGGAATGGGTATCAATTCCCCTCAGTGCATTTACTTCATCATTCCTTCAACTGATACTTATTGTGAGCCAACTACATACAAGGTACTGTCCTATACTCTGAAGATAAGACCAAGTCCCTCCTTTTAAGAAGCTTACACTTCAGGGGCAGCTGGGTGGCTCAGTGGGTTGAGCGTCCAACTTCACCTCAGGTCATGGTCTCACTGTTCGTGAGTTCGAGCCCCACATCGGGCTCTGTGCTGACAGCTCGGAGCCTGCAGCCTGCTTCGGATTCTGTGTCTCCCTCTCTCTCTGCCCCTCCCCTGCTTGTACTCTGTCTCTCTGTCTCTCTGTCTCTCTCTCAAAAATAAATAAATGTTAAAAAAAAATTTTAAAAAAAGCTTACACTTCAGTGGAGGGAGACAGACATATATAGAAAGAGAGAGAGAGTCTTTACGTGCCTGTGTGTGTGCGTGTGTGAGTAGCAACAAGGGCTGCAATGGGGAAAAAGCAAAATAAAGAGAGAAAGAGAGTGACAATGGAGGAATGGTATGCTACATAGGGTGATCAGGAAGGTCTCTCTGAGCAAAGACCTAAATGAAGTGAATGAGAGTCATGAAAGTCTATGGGGAAAGAGCTTTCCAGGTGGAGGGAACAGCAAAAGCAAAATTCCCTGAGGTGGGAATGGTCTGAACATATTCAAGGAATGGCATGGGGCCAGTGTAGGTGAGCAGAATGAATGGGAAGAGATTAAGGGATGCAGCCAACAATGCCTGTGTGTGTTTAGGGACGTGGGAGAGAGGTCCAAGTGGTAGGGGAGGGAGATCATGTAGAGCCTTAAAGACCGTGCTAAGGACTTTGTTCTGCGGGACATGGGGAGCCAGCCACTAGAGGGTTTCAACAGAGGACTAGTGTGATAAATTCTGAAGACTCTCTGATGGAAACTCCACGTACTGTCTTTCCAATTCCTCTGCAAATCTTAAGGAAAAAAAGGCAAAGAAGAATCCTTAGCTCCAGTGGGGGAAAGAGACTCTACCAGGGATTCATGGAGACAGGGAGGCTGGTTAGTTAAGAATGGCTGTAGTAACCCTCTTACACAAGTTACTCAAACTCTGTGCCTCAACTGCATATATGGGGATAATAATAGTACCAGTCTCATCCAACTGTTAGAAGGATTAAAGGAATTAAAGTATTAAGAAAAATCGCTCTCGGCCTTTTGGCTAAGATCAAGTGTAAAGTATTAAGAATAGTGCTGAGTATCTAGGAAGTACTGTATAAGTGTCTACATAATAAAAATAAAAATAAAAGGTGATTTGGACCAGGGAGATAGTAGCAGAAATGGTAAAATGTGATCTGATACATTTCGAAGGGAAAACTGATGGGGACTGGCAAGAATAGGGAGTCAGTGTGAGAGAAATCAAGATGACTCCAATGCTTCTGGCTCCAGCAACAGAAAGAATGAATGTAGGGGTGCCTGGGTGGCTCAGTTGATCAAGCATCCAACTTCAGCTCAGGTCATGATCCCGCAGTTCTTGGGTTCAAGCCCTGCGTTGGGCTCTCTGCTGACAGCTCGGAGCCTGGAGCCTGCTTTGGGTTCTGTGTCTCCCTCTCTCTCTGCCTTTCCCCTATGCGTGCTCTTTCGCTCTCAAAAATAAATAAATAAATATTAAAAACTTAAAAAAGAAAGAAAGAATGAATCAGATTCCATTTTCTGAGAAAGAAAAGACTAGAAGAGAAGAAGATTTGGAGAAAAATCTTTTGCTGTTGGACAGGTTTTGCTTGAGTTGCCTGTGGATGTACAAGTAAAGGTGCTGATTAAGTGAGTAGCATGTAAAATCCAGGGAAGAGGTCTTGACCAAAGATACAAATTTGAGAGTCAGCAGTCTGTGATGGTCACTAGAGGTCCAGGCCAGGGTGAGGTCACCAGGAAGTAAGGGTTGGTGAGAAGAAAACAGGTAGAGGACTGAGCCCCGGGTTCCCTGGTGTTTAGGGATTGGAAAAAGGAAGAGGAAACCAGCAAAAGAGGTAGAGGGAAGACTGTCAAGGTAGGAAGAAAACCTAGAGTGGGGTCCTAAAGGCCATGTGAGAAAAGAGTTCCAAGAAAGACAGTGTGATAGTGGACAGATGGTACTGCTGCTGCCACCAGATCAAAGAAGATGGACACAGAGACCTGCCAACTGTACTCAGCAACGTGGAGGATGGTGTGAGTATGCCAGAGCTGTGGGCTTGACTGGGACAAAGGCCTGACTGCAAGGGGCTCTAGAGGGAACTGCAAAAGGGCTCATCATGCTCTACATCTAGACCTCCGCATGGAGCATCCAGAGTAGATAGTCACAGAAACAGGAGGAAAGGCCTGTAACAGGGGTCCAGGTGCAGGTGGTCAATGTGGTCAAAGAGCTCCTCCAAGCCTCTTTGACTGCTGCTCTTTTCCCAATGAAGTAGGAAGGCAGTTGCAGTTATGAGCTAGAAATGGGCTGGCAGGAGACGTTGGGGTCTGAGCACGAAGGGGTAAGTATGTGAAATAATCTCTAAAAGAGTGTGAGGGTAAAATGGAAAGGGGAAAAGTAGCAGGATTTCTGGGCAAGATCAAGGGCCGACTTGTGGTAGGGGGGTCAAGAATTTACATGAATTTATAGCAAGCCCTGTAGAGATTTCTACAGCTTTCTACAGCAAGCTCTACTACCCAAGGGCAGGGGAGGAATAGGTGGCAAGTGGGATTTAAGCAGAGGTGGAGTCTTGCCAGACCAGTATAGCGGAGCAACAGAGGGGCAAAGAAGTTGAGGGTGAAAACAAGGATGATGAAGCATGAAGTAGACTAGAGCCGTTTGGGAGGCATCCAGCATCCTTGCCCTTGGCTGATGACTGGCTCTGTATGAGAAGCTGGCAGGAGAAAGGGTTGAGAGGGTAGGAGGAGACTTCAAGGGCAACATCACCATTTTGCTCAGAAAGTATTTTTTGGTTCTTACAATGGGATTTAATGTGATTATTTTATTTTATTTTATTTTATTTATTTTTTTTTTTTATGAGAAGTAAGGATATGATTGAGAAGGGGAGCAGCAAAAACGTAATACAATCGATCTCTTGTGGATGCCAGCGAGGTTAAAGAACCTTAGGAATCAAGCATTAGAGGGAGTGAACTGGACATAAAAGAGGTGGTGGCCAGACAACAGGATGGTTGAAACTGAGATTAGGGAGCCATGCCCGTTACGAGGTCCAGGCAGGCCATGCAAGTGAGGTCTTGGCAGCAAACATGGAGGGAAAATCATCAGGGAAAAGAGATTAAGGATCCAAGAGGCCAGGGTCCCACAGAGATCATTTAAGTGGATACAAAAATCACCAAGACTGATGACAAGAGAGGAGATGGGAGACAGGTGGTAAACCGAGAGCTAAAATCTTTCTGGAATGAAGGGGAGTGACCTGGGAGTCTGTAGATGGCTTCAAGAAAGAGTAGCAGGTGCTATTGTATGATGACACGAGCTCCAGAGCTGGCATTTTAGGACAGGCGTGAGGAATAATGGTCTGGAAGCAATAATAGGGAGGAAGGAGCCACCTACCCCACCTCCAGGCTCAAGAGTATCAGGAAGTGTGGGAGGAAAGGCAACCACCACATGAGGCAGCTGCTCATCAAGCCATGTTCTTGCGGGGGGAGAGGCAGGTACCAGTTAGAACAAGGAGGTAACGGGAATGTCCAGAGAAGGTGGGAGAATGTAGAAGAATTTTCTGATGATGGAATGAGTTCCAGACAATGTAATATTAGGGTCTGGGGAGCTGGTGAGGAGCAGGAAGTGGGTCAGATTAAGGCATGGAGAGCCATATGAGGATGGAGTTTGGATGGTAAGGAAAAAAGGCATGATGATATTAACCATGGAGGCCTCCATATGGGCTGCAGCGATGAGGCTGTGAGTGTTGCAGGGCAGAGAGTCGGGTAACATCACCATCTCCATCATCTCTCACTTTCTCCTCAACCCATTCCACCTGGACCCTGGGCCCATAACCCTACTGAAACTGCTCCCACTAAGGTCACCTCCATATTGCTGAAAGCAGTAATCCCTTCTCAATCCTCATTTTATTTGCCCTTTCAGCAACCTCCTACACAGATGATGACTCCTTCCTTCTGAACACATGCCCCTCTCTTCACTTCCTTGTCCCTTTACTCTCTGGCTTTCCTCCTATTTCCCTGACCCCTCCTTCTCAATTCCTCCACAGCCACACTCAGGAAGGTTGACATGCCCCCAGGCCATTGATGTGTCTGCCCTGTTTCACTTCCTTATGCACCTGTCCAGGTGAAAGCAGTCTCCCAACCATCCCCACCACCACTCCAAGTAGTTGGCTGCTACTAGACCTTGATATCCCCCAACTAGCAAAAGTTTAACTTTAAGAAAGACATAAGAGTTACTCATGCATTGCTAGTCATGGTGAAGCTAGTTTTTCAGTGAGTATTATAGACATTCTTGAGTTAGGCCATATGACAGGCACTGAGTGACATGAAAAATGTTAAGAGTCTCTGCCCTCGAATCGTTCAGACCCTCTTAGGAAAACAAGACAGAGGTACAGAAAAATATAATACTTCTGAATATGAAGAAATACCAACTATCAGAGCTGCACAGTATTTCCACAGTCTACTTTCTCCTCCTCATTTTTCAAAGCCATGAGGTAACTGACTTGACATCATACCACTAGTTTGGTCACCCTGGGAATTAGACCCAAGTCTCTTAACCCCCAAGTCGGTGCTCTTGTGGCATCTCAATTGGTGGTTGAGATAGAAGTTAAATACTGTGGGAACTGGAAGGAAAGGTCCTGTGCCATTGTGGAAAGCATGAATTCGAGAACCAGACTGCCAGGGTTCAAATCATGAATCAATAGCAAATCACAGTAACAACATAGTTATTATTGGAGTGACTTTGGGAAAGTCGCCTAACTTTTCTGTGCCTCACTGGTTAAACATGGATAATAACTGTACCTATCTCACAGTAATGGTGAGGATTAACATAAATTAATATAGGTGCTTAGGATGTTGCCTGGCTCTTAGAGCTCTGTAGGGTTTTAAAGACCAGCAGTACTTGGAGGTGAACAACAGGAGAGAAGTTGAATGCTGGATGCCCGACTCCTGTCTAAATCCTAGGAGCCTGGCACATATCAGGGCTCACTGACTGAATGAATGAATGAATGAGCCAATAAATATTTTAACATCCATACGAAAAGACATCCAGAGATCAGCTAACCTACACCCCTTTGTACCACCTAGAATGTCCACTGAAACCAGTTAGATAAAGCCTACCATGACCATCACCATCAAAACACATTGATTATTTGCCTTTTTGCACCTGATGACATTTAACAACTCAACAGTCTAAGGAAGAGGAGCTAAAGACATACAAACCACAAGACATGCAAACGTGCAAAATATACACTGGCATCCAAAGGACAAAACAAAGTCCCTAGGTGGGGTGTAAACCTGGAGCACCAATTGAGAATCAAATGAAATCCTATCTCCCTTTAATGTAGGATTCCTTGGAATGAAGCCTAAGTTTCCAACAGGTATGAACTGGGTTAAAGGCAGTCTAAGAACATAAATCCTTTTGCTCTCCCCAAAATGGTCAGTGATAAAGTCACGGAGGCCACAATCTCTTCCACCACTGAAGACGTGCCCCAAAATGTAATCATTCACCCAAAGCTGACCTTAGAAAGAGCAGGGTTGGCTACATTACAGAAGGAAAGGTGACGGATGATTCATTCATGCTTTGGTGGCTTCTCCCCGGCTTTATACAGCTCCTCTTTTCAGGGAAGCTCAGAGTGTGACACAGACCCCAGCTCTTTCTCCAGATCTCAGTAAACAGGTATGCTTTAGAGGGCAGGCGTGACTGCCCCCATCTGACGGCTATAGACCTCAGTGACGGTGAATGCAGCCTACAGCTGGTTAGTGAGATTGTGGCTGACCCCAGGGACCTCTCTCCCTGGGTCAAATCCCTCTTGAGCGGCAGCAGAGACAAAGGCACCTGCCTCCCTGGGCCCACCCTTTCCCACTGGACGCCCCAGCAGGGCCACGCGCACCCCATCCTCCCCGCCGCCGCACTGGGCCAGCCCCCGTGCCCCCCCCACCCGCGCCCACCTTCCCGTACTCACTCCCACTCCTTGCGCCGGGCCTGCGGGGTGCTCTGCATCTTGTGCGCCTCGTGGGCCTTGATGATGTCGCGCTGCTCGATGAGCCCCCCGCGCCGCCGCTTCATCACCTCGGGGCTCACCGGGAGGAACGGGCTGGAGCCAGCTTCCAGGGCCGCGCCGCCCTCCCAGCCATGGCCCTCGCCCTCCTGCACCGGGAAGAAGTTGTCGAAGCCCGCGGCGACGGCACGCGGGGAGGCGGGTAGCATGCCCACCTCGTCCGAGGCATCGGCCTCGAGCAGGGCGCACTGCTGGGGCCGCCATGCCTCCTCCTCAGGCAGGGCTAGGACGTGGCGGTGGCGGCGGCCCAAGGCCCAGGGCTCAGGGTTCCCGCCTGCGGCGGGGCAGGGGGCGGGCTCGGGCAGCCTGCGGCCTGGGCTCGGTCCACGCATCTCCGGCACCATCCCAGAACATTGCTCTGCGCAGGGGAGGCGGGGGAGACAGAAGGGAGACGGGATGGGCGGGGAGGGGGGGGAGGGAGAGGCGGGCAAGAGGGAAATAGAGAAGAGAAAGAGGTTAATGAAGTCGTCCTTCACAGCAAGGCTTTGGGCTGACTCGGTGCTACGGCCCAGGCCTGGTCCAGAAACTGGCACACAGTAGGAACTCTGTAAATGATCACTGAACTCAGAAGAATCCACTGTGGACCAGGCTGGGTGCCAGGTGCTGAGTTACCCAGAGTTAAACAAAGTACACTTGATTTTTGCCCCAAGAACTTCACAGGCTAGTGTAGAAGACGGAAGTTACAGCAACAGTCATGTGCAATAGTGATGAATGTCTCAGGGTACTGCTACAAGGAGAGAATACCAAAGGCTGTCCTTGCCCCAACTTCAGACAAGCTAGCTGGCTGTTCTCTCCCATTTGTAGTGAAAGAATCTCTCTAACCCTTTCCCTAGTGTCCCACGTCCTCTGGGGAAACCCCACCCACCACCTGCTGCCCTGATTCTAACACTCTCTCCCCAGGACAAGACACAGGCAACCTAGCGTTGAGAACTGGATCCCATGTACAGGTTCCTTCCTCCTTTCCTAATGCACATCCACCGCAGGATCTGGGGAGCAGGTGTAGAATCAGATGCCTCTGCTAGCATCTTTGAGCCTCCTTTCCCTTTTCCATGCCAAGGAGGATGTGGCCAGATTTGCCTCTGAAAGATGTACTCATTCAGTCCACACTGACAGGGTTTACCATGTGCCAGGCACTGTGCCAGGGACTGGGCACACTGACATGAGCTGGATTTAGTCCACATCCTCCTTGTGGGAGAAACGGGAAGAACATCGATTTTGACCACACAACATGATGTGCTCTGATTGAGGCAGGCCTGATTGCTGTAGGAGCTCACAGTAGGGACACGGAAACCCACTTGGAGGTGGCCGGAAGGGCTATGTGGAGGAAATGGCCCTCATTCTGCATTTAAACAGAGCTTGCCAGGTGAGAAATGGGACCAGAGTACAGACAAAAGGAAGAGCATGTGCAAAGAGGATTCAGGGAACTCAAGGATCGAGAGCTCCCTTGATAAGTCTGAGGTCTGGGGGACAGACCTTCTGATACAAGAGGACCTTTTTGAGATATCTTCTTACTATCTCCTTCCCAGCCAAGAGCCCAACACCTGAATTCTTGGCCTCCTCCCCACCCACATTCCAAGCCACACCACTAGTGACCACAAGTGAGACACACACACACACACACACACACACACACACACACACACGCCCCTTGGCACTAAGCAGTGCCACATGCTCTACATGCTCAGAAAAGGCCTGGTATCCAGATCACTCAACCGTGCTTAGTGTGCACTGGGGACTGTGCTAGGCCCCCTAGGGAGGCATCTTTCCAGAATGCTACCCTCCAGAACCCCCACCACCTCCCCTGGTCTGAACTGAAAGTCTCAAAAATAGCGAATACTAAAGTGGAATCTTTGTGGTGTAGCCATACCATGTTGTCAGTGAGGACGCTGATGTGCAGAGAGGTAGACACTTGCCCCAGGTCACATCACCACTCAAAGTCAGAGCTGGGAGAGAGCTCAGGTTTCAAGTCCTGGCTCATAGTTTTTCCCACTATATTGACCACACTGCTCTACCACATGAAACAGAATAAATAGATGCCTCTCCCAGCCACCCCCACATCACACTAAAGTAGCAGGTAGACAAGAAGAAGCCAGGATGATCTTCCTGCCTGTGTGATAAAGCCTGATGTGAACACTGAATAGACCTGACTTCCCTGGAGAGAGGACCTTACGATATCCTCCTCTTCTGTCCCTGCCAGTATCTCTAGCACCTGGCCTGCTCTTCCCAGCCCTGCCAGCACCATACCCCAAGGCTTCGGTGATGCTGGGCTGGAGGTTCTGGGAATGTGCTGGTCAGTGCTAGATACTCGGCCACCAAGTCCGGGTCAAAGGAGCAAAAGGAAAGGAAGGTAAGGGTCCAGGATAAGCTCGGTAGGGAAGAGAAATGACGGGAAAAATACATTTCAGAACTGCAAACAGTTGGGTGGGTCCCTAGAAAGAGTGATTCATGTTCTTCACATTGTCATTCTGTCTCAACTCTGCTTGATGGATTTTAAATTTATCCTTCATTCCTACGATGTTTAAATGTCTCTCCCTCACCACACACATGCACGCACCCCTCCCTGGGGTGCTCCCACTCCCTCTGCCAGGCTTCAGCACTACCAGAAACTCAAGCAACCTCCGGTTCTGCCACCAGGAGCCTCCTCTCCCTCATGGTCCTACATGGCTGAGATTCCTGGGCTACCCTCCCAGCTCTCGCCAGGCCACCGGGACCTGGCTCCTGGCATCTGCTTCCTGGCCCACCCCACCCTCTCTGTCTCCTTACTGGATTTCCCTTTCCCAGACACTTTGCCAATCTGAATCACATCTTTGCCAAAATTACAGCAGCAATAATATGCACTGCAGAGCTCCGCTTCAACGGAATCAATTTTACGAATATCAAAACATGAAATTATCTCATCTTTCCTTTAAGAATTCCTGTTAAACAACCCTTCTATTATTGATATAAATGTTCATCAAGGGAATCTGTCACCCCCACTGCCTGACAAGCCGGCCAGTCTCCTGCTCTGGCTATCATCAAACTGAGAAAACATTTATTATCTCAGGCAATTTAGGTGAGTTGGAGTCTACATATTCCAGGGAAGGACATTCGAGTGTACTCTATACTTAGTCTTCCCCCCACCCAGCCCCAAAGTTCTGGCATCCCTGGACTTCCTCAAGTCTTATCTTTCTATATCCAGAACCTAGTATTGAGTTCAACACATAGTAGGCTGTTGTGGTGGCCATTAGAACTGTTTGCCAAATATTCTGGTCATCCTCCATCCTGGGCACATAGTAGCATGCACTTCCTGGCCCCTGTGGTTGAGTGGGGTCACGTGACCATTTTGGCCAATGAGTTGTGAGTAGAGTGATGTATTTCACTTCAAGGCTAAGCATTTAAATACAGTGTGAGATCTCTAGATCTAGAGGGGCTGGCAGACTGTTTCTATAAAGACCAGATAATAAATAGTTTACATATTGCAGGCCATGTAATTTTTGTTCAACTACTCAAACTCTGTTCTTATAGCATGAACACAGATAATATGTAAACAAATGTGTGTGACTGTATTCTCACAGAACTTTATTTATAAACTTTTGTAAACTTTGCTCTTTCAACTGCATCTCTTGGACTCCATCATTGTTACTCAGTCTATGTCCACGGGGGCAGGTTCTACAGCAGCGGGCAAAAAGAGGAAATGGAGACCCATAAAACAGAATCACGGGTGGACATACTAAATAAGAAGCTTCCTGAGGGCAAAGTTGGTGTCCTGTGGCCCCCAGCCCCAGCCCCTAATGGAAAGAAAACAGGACTTGCTGTTCTGAGATACTAGCCCAAGAATAAGCTAATGAAATCTCCAAGGGCACCCATCTCATTCCTCTAACCCTTGCTTTCTATCCACCTCTCTTCTTTTTCTTTTTTTTTCTTTATTTATTTTGAGAGAATGTACCTGTGCATTCAAGTGAGCAAGGGAGGGGCAGAAAGAGAGGGAGAGACAGAATCCCAATCAGGCCTTGGGACTGATGTGGGGCTTGGTCCCATGAACCCTGATTACGTGACCCAGTGGAAATCAAGAGCTGGACTCTCAACTGACCAAGCCACCCAGGCGCCCCTCTTCTTATTCTTTATTGCTTTGTTTGGCTAATGGGCAGAGGATAGAATTTTTTTGATTTGTTTATTTTGAGAGAGAGAGAGGGAAAGAGAGAGAAGCATAGAGAGAGGGAGACAGAGAATCCCAAGCAGGCTCTGCACTAACCATGGGGCTCAAACCCACAAACTATGACTTCACGACCTGAGCCAAAATCAACAGTCAGATGCCTAAGAGCCACCCAGGCACTCTAGGGATGGGATTTTTAATTACAGCGGTCCTAAGGAGGAAAAATGACATATCTGAAACCCAGTAGCCCCATTAAAAACTGTTCCCTTGCTTGTCAGTCCACACAGAGTAGCAGGGTAAGGGATCTCCTTCCCACCCCCACCCCAAGCATGTAGCACTGCCAAAGCCACTTGAGCCACTCCTGCCTGCCTCCAAAATCTTCACTCCTCTCTGCCTTCCAGTGTTGGAGTCGAGATCTTCCTCCATGGAGAAATATTACGTCATTTGCACCATCCTTCCCTTTATACAGTATCAGTTTTAATTTTTATTTGTCTACTTTTGATTACTTCAGAAATAATGGCCTATGCATCCCATTGGCTTGTCCATGCCTCCCAGGCCCAGCAGGGGAGTCTACCACATTGAGGACATGCATCCTTCTCTCATTGGGTTCATGTCCATCCCACTCCCACCCCTCCACTGCTCACTTTCTCATTTCTCCAGAACATGTGCATCCTCAAGCCACCTTCTGAAAAATAGATACACCAGTAAGTCAACAAAGCCTATGCTCTTGTGAATGTACTGTCTTCATACCCTGAAAGTCTTGAGTCCTACAATGAGGAGGAAGTCTCCACTGCAAACACCACCTAGCACAGGCTGGGAGACAGTGGGCAGAAATAAGACTGATGGTACTAAAAGGTGAGTGGTGGCCCTGAAGCTCTCCTGGCTTTGTTCCTTCTGTCTGCCCTGCACAAGAAGAGGGCATAAGGATCCCATTCCCTAACTATTAGAAGTGAAAAATCACAAGGAGGAAACATTTTTTAAAAATGCGACACTACACGATTGAGATGCCACGTTGAGTTCCTCTCTAAAAACGATTCTCTAGAGATGAGAACCGATAGGGTTCATGGGTTTTCTGTAAAGCAAAAGGGAAGGCAGAGAATGACCCTATTCATCATCCTCACCCACCTGTTCAGAGAGGAGACATTCCTGGTGCAGAAATATTCATCCAGGGATTTTTCTTTTCTGAGTCAGCTTGCTACCCAACCACAAGGGAGGAACAAAAGCTATATGTTATTTTCATTCGCTGTGACCTCCCAAGACTGTGGTGCTCAAGCTTTAGTGTACCCCAGAATCATCTTCACTGCTGGTTTTTAAATGCAGATTCCTGGGACCTCCCTCCAGAGATTCTCATGCAATAGTTCTTTGGTGCACTCAGGAATCTGTAGTTTTAATAAACATCTCCTCTATTAATCATGTCTTAAGAAACACTGTCCTAAAAGCATTAAGTAGTTATGAGAGGTTGTGCTAAGTTGGTAAGAGGTGTTGTCCTGGATGAATTAGGATATTAAATGCCCCTGGGACAGTGTCCCTCTCACCCATCTTCAGTCTATATCTACATATCCAGGAGTTCCTTGACCCACCCCCACTCCCTGCAAAACTCTATCCTTGCCTAGACTGGCATCGGTTTTGCCCATCCCACATTCTTCTCCATATGTCTATGTTGTTATGGTGACTGTTCAAGGACGGGCTAATGTCCAACTGCAATTTGACAGGCTGGTTCATCTTGAATGTAAACCAAGACCAAGGAAAACACTCTGCTTCAAATATGGAATGATCACTAAGTCTGCCAGAGTCCCTATGGAGGAGTCAAAAGAGCCCATGATCTGGTGTCAGAATCTCAGGGTTCAGGGTACAGTTCTTCCACTTGCTAGTCAAGTAACCTTTGGCAACGCTCTTCTCTTCTCTTCTCTAAGTCAGTTTCTTCCATGAGGATAATAATATAATCTGTCCTACAGAAGTCTGTGGTGGGAATCAAATAAGATAGCATCTGGGAAAGAACCTGGAGACTGTGAGTTTACTTACATGCCAAGTAAGAAGAGGAGAAAACTAGTACTAATAAGCACTAGCAATCTCCATTACACTATAATATCTGTATTGTGATATAACCCCAAAAGTAACACAAAGCCATATATTCCACATATTCCAGATAGTCTCTGGAAACAAATATATCAAATACACTGAATATTGGCCAATTTACTGGGGTATTAATTAACTGCTGGAAATTAGCAACATCATAATATATACAGACACAGGTAAACAGATATATTTTATGTAAAAGGAGAAACCCTAAACACTGTGACAAATGATCGATTCACCAAAGGATCTTGATGATTTGGAAAACAAGACCTCAAAAATGTATACTGTGGGTGAGTCCTAATAAATTACAGAGCAAGCTCACATCATAGACATATCTATCTCTACAGTCATTTGATTAATGGCACGCCTTCCCACACTGGCCTTTTAGCTACATGAAGGCAGAAACCACACTTGCTTTATTCAGCACTGTACCCCTAGCACCTAGCCCTTATAGGCATTCAGTAAATAGTTATAAAAGGAAGGAATGCATGGGAAAGAGAGGGCAGGGACAGGAAGCAGAGAGAAAAGACGCTATGCAGTCTCCCATACTACAATTTTGCTACGTGGCACATTAGTCCTCTTTAAGAGTTACCTTCTGCAAAAAACCTTACAACTACACTGAGTGGATAGAAGTGGTTTTAAGAGGCTTTTACCTGCAACTTTTCAATTTGCTTAAATATTCATCTTTACTATTCTGCTTTAGAAGCTGCTTCAAACCTCCACAGGATCTGCCCGACTTAAAGAGGGAAGGAAAACTCTTTAATAAGGAAAGGGGACTTAATACATGATGTGCAGAAATCATCAGAAAAAGACAACAGATTCATTCAACAAATATTTATTGAGCACCTACTATGTACTGGGAACTGAGAAAGGCACTGGAAACTCTTTATGATATCACAACAGGAGTCCAAGAGGAAACACAAGAGGTTAGACCTAGCAGAATTAAAAAAAAATGTTTTAGCACAGTTACTTTTTAATATAAAGTAAGAATTACTTCTGCAAGACTATCTTGAGATTCCTTGAGCATTTGTGACTTTTCTGGAATTTATTACTTCTCTTAGTCCTTCTATTTCCCTAAAGCACACAGATAAAACAGACAGACAGATAGACAAAGACAAAACAAGTCCTTTTTCTGAGGACCTGAAAGGGAGTAGAAAACAAAGAACAGGATACCACTCCTCAGATAGTGTCTGGAAAAAACACCCACCAGGAGTCAGTAATGGTTACAGCGGGAGAAAAACAAGTATTTCCACCCCCCTGGACTTGCGGAAACAGAGTCAAGGTCCACAACTGCCTGACCTGGGACAAAGAAGGCCTGGTGGGCAAACATCTAAGAGACCACAGGTCTCTGAAAGGTATCTGTCCAAACCACTGCAGCATCAGGCTCAGACAACTCAATCCACAATGCTGCAGAAACTTCTCCACTAGCCTCATTTCCATCAAAACACTTCTCAAGTATCAGTCTCAGGAGCACCAGGAGTCTTCAACTAGAGCCTGATAATATCCTTCCCACCTATGCAGACCCAGATTACTTGAATTGATTTCCTAAGAAGCCCTCTTTTAAATAAGAGTAAGTTACTGCCGTGGTAAAGTTATGGGTGGGAGATAGCAGCGTTGGTGCAGCCAGATAGAATCTCTTCTCTGATCAGAGTCCCTTTGCGTGCTTGCAAAGACACCAGCTCAGCAGCAGTCCCTCACTCTTCAGCTGGAAGCAGGGAACTCTGTTTGTACTGGGAGAGCCAGTCTGAAATGCCACATAGAGAAACAAGTGCAAAGCTCTGAGCCCGGCATTCAAGGTCTCCATAGTGTGGCCTCAGGAAGAAGGAAAAGCCTATACCCCTAAGGGCTTTGCATGTTAGCCAGGCATGAGCCCCTATGGTGGTGGCTGTCCATTCCAGATCCTGAGCTCTGCCGCATCTGTCTGCTGGGGCTGGCTCCTCCTAGGGGTCAAGTCCAGATGTCAGACCTGTGTCAGAGCCCAGCCTCTGTCCAGCCACCTCCTCAGCTGTGATCAAAGATATGGAAGATACAAAGAAGCCCGCCAACACGTAGAAAGATGACAGGTTATGAGCTGGACATTCAGACACCAGTGGAATGGAAGAAGGACACACCGATGACTCCAGAGCCCATCTGGTTTCTGAAAGCTTTTATACTCTCTCCTTCATTGTACCAAAATCTCTGTACTCTGTGTTCAATTTTATGCATTTTCTTTCTGGTCATTTATTGTGTAGTTCACCACATAACTACTAATAATGATATTATAATTAACCTGTTTTTTAAGCCAAAGAATTCATTGAGAACAAAATTTGCATTTCCAGGGATAACATGACCTGAAGGATTTTTTGCTCAATAAATACACAACAGAGTACAGTGTGGGCAATCCCACGTGTGCAACTCAGACTGGTGCCCCTTGGAGTTGTGCAATATGACACAGAGCACTTGTAAGATTAGACCAACAATTACAACCAAATTGAAAGCACCTGCATACCTCCAATAAACTAAAAAGAAAACTCATAGTGGGGCGCCTGGGTGGCTCAGTCACCTGAGCGTCTGACTCTTGATTTCAGCTCAGGTTATGATGCCAGAGTCGTGGGATTGAGTTCTGCTCAGCATGGAGACTGCTTAAGATTCTCTCTCTCTCTCTCTCTCTCTCTCTCTCTGTCCCCCACTTATGCTCTCTCTCTCTCTCTAAAATAAAAAATAAAAATAAAAACCCTTAAAAAGAAAACTTGTAGCAAGCATTATGGTTACCTCTTCAAGACCCTGCCATTCCCCACCCTTGTGAAGTATCTGTACAGTGTGGGCAATGGGCTCCAGGGTGGATTCTGGTTAGATTAAGCCAGTCTGGAGAATCCCATCCTTTCGCCAGTGATGAAGTAAGAGGAGGGCACATGACCCATTTAAGGCCAATGAAATATGAAGTAAAGCTTACTGGGGCTTTTAGGAAAATTCTCCCAACTTGTAAGGAAAGATTTTGGGGGAAGTGCCTTGTCGTCCTGCACAGATGTAAACAGTGGAGCTGTTTACCTCTCCACCAACCTAAGAATGAAGCTGCCACCTGCAGAAAAGCAGGGCCAAGACGATCACAAGCAATGGAAATAAAGCCACCAGATTCAGTCAACCTGGAAGCCACCCCTCCTCTACACCACTAGCAATATGAGGCAATACAGATCCTGATGGTTAAAGCCTATTTGTTGGAGTTACATTTTCTGTTACTTCTACCCCAAATATACTAACTGAAGGGGCCCCCACATGCTCTACACAATGATAAGATTTACTACTCCACAAGGCCACAAAACCACTTAATTGTTTTGATCACAGCAGGGGGAAAGTCTCCTCACACTCCTCCATATATGTTTTGGTTGTAATTCATCTTTTATACATAGACATTGGGACTTAAGTCTTGCATAAAATTCTCAAGACTAGGATTTTAATTCTAAGAATCCTTGGTATAATGGGAAAATGACTTAACCCAAATAGAATAAAGTTAAATCCAATCGAGCAAGCAGTATGTTTTAGGTAGGGAAGGAAACACTGCATTGGATTGTATGGAAAAGGACTTGTTGCAACTAAATACAGTATAAAAGGATTTAGTGGTCATAGTAGGCACTACCACCATCATCATTATCATCAATAAATATAATGGCTAATATTTATTGAATTTTTATTTTATGCTAGATATTCCAGCAAGGGACTTTCATGGAATAAATCATTTAAAGAATTCATTTAATTCTTGAAAAGGTCTTATGAAACAATTATTATTAACCCAGTTTTATGAATGAGAAAACTAAGACTTAAAAGGGCTAATTAATATCCCCAATGTTAGGTTCATACTGTGGTTAAATGGTAGAGCATCTGATCCATGTTTGACCCCAAATGCCATTCTGTCACCCACTGTACCAACTGGGCTCTAATAATGGTAGTACTAAGACAATAACAATGGTAATGATAACTTTCACTTAATTGGACTCATATTCAGGACTAGAAATTCATGTTTATTAACCACCCTATAAGATAAATATTATTACTATTCTCATTTAATAACAGAAACTTACCTAAAGTCACCTAGCTAGTAAACACTGAATCTGGACTTCAATATCTGATTCCTCATCCAATGTCTCTTCACTTGAAAGTGAATGGGATTGGGGTGCCTGGGTGGCTCCGTCAGTTAAGCATCCAACTTCAGCTCAGGTCATGATCTCACAGTCCGTGAGTTCGAGCCCCATGTCGGACTCTGTGCTGACAGCTCAGAGCCTGGAGCCTGCTTCGGATTCTGTGTCTCCCTCTCTCTCTGACCCTCCCCCGTTCATGCTCTGTCTCTCTCTGTCTTAAAAATAAATAAACATTAAAAAAAAATAAGTGAATGGGATTTCGAATGGTCCTATCTCTTAAGTACAAGACCATCTGCGTCTTGTCTTTTCTTTCTTCCTTCCTTCCTTCCTTCCTTCCTTCCTTTTCTTCTTTCTTTGAGCATCTGCATGTTTCAGTGGTTGTATGTACGTGTACCTGTATGTATAGGGGGTAACAAGCCCTGCACGTTTATGACAGATTCTACCCAGTCCTCCCACAGGCTTGGCTCTGTGCTTTATACAGGTCTGTGTAGAAGATGTAGAGCCATGGTCAATGGGACACTCTAAATAAGCACAGCACTTCGTGGGAGCAGAGCATGCTCTTGGCATGGCACAGAGTCCCAGGCATCCCCAGGCAGCACCATGCAGGATGATCACAGGACTGCCCAGATGTGTGGAAAAGGGGAAGTGACACTTGAGATCATGGCATCATGTGACAAGAATCAAGGAACTGCTCTGCTCTGGGATGAAACAAGAAAGAAATGGACAAAACGAGCTTGGGGTCTTTCCAACTCCTTCCTTAGTCCCTGAGCTCTTTCTCGCCACTACACCTCCACCCTTTAGCTGCCAGGACCCTGATATTGCCGCCTGGCTGTTGCCAAATTCCTGCGTGTCTTCACCATAATGTTTTACAAAAAAAACAAAAAAAAAAAAAAAAAAAAAAAAAATTCCCCATTACTACAGAAAATTTTATCCAAAAATTAAAACTGGTCTGAAAACAAGATGTTTTTCTGATTTTCAAAGTTTTAACAAATATGGAACATCTCATATAATTACCTGTGTTGGAAAAAAAATAGAATTATATGAAATTGGGAAGCACCAGAAAGACTGGACCATGTAATCACCACACACATGCTCCAAAGTAGCTGACCCTGTCTTTCTTCTACCTTTTTTTCCCACCTCGAACTTGAGTTCCCCAACACCAGGCTCTCAGAGGTGAAATCAAAATCACTGAAATACCTTCGCACAATCGAAGGTGCCAGTGCCCCAGGGAGAGTGGGCTCTTTGACAGCCAGGCAGTGATAAAAGGACGTGAGGCAAGAAGAGGGGCCTCTGCTAGTCTTGATACCATAAAAATATAGGACTGCCCATTCCATCCAACACATGTTTTCCATGCATTTTAGTCTGATTTCTATATAAAATCGGTGTCATTTTCACTGGAACTAGTTGAACTCTAGACGATATGGAAGCTCTGTGGCAAGAAGACCTTCCTTAGCATATAAATTATAAATATGAATTAACTCCTTTTGAGCCAAGCACCATACTGTAGGCTTTGTAAGCCTTCTAGCTAATCTTCTCAACAGTCCTTAATTTTTTTTAAATGAACTGAAATCACACACTCATTCATCTGATCCCTTATGTATACAACACACTTATGACGAGCACCTATTACATGCCAAGCATTGTGCTAGCATTAGGGCCAAAAACAGACCAGTAAACCAATCCTGACAGGCCACTGTGGTAAGGGCTCAAATGGGAACAAAGAAGAAGTGATTTCAGAGTCCACAAAGGGCACTGGGGAGTTGCAGAGTTTGCTTGAAAGATAGGATATTTAAGCTTAGAATGTACATTATGTAAGAATGGGCCTGGCAGAGAGGCTGGGAGTTGGGGTGGGTTGCAGTCAGGGTAGGCCTCAGTGAGAAAGTAACTTGAGTAAACTTGAAGAAAGAGAAGGCATGAGCAATTCAGATATTCAGGAAGACAGAAAAGGAGGTGCCAAGACAGTATTGAAGGAACATGCCTAGCATGTTCCAGGAGCAACCAGGAGACCATGTGGCTCCAACAGAAGAAGCAAGAGACAGAGTCAGAGACATACTGGGAAGGGCTGATACACAGAGGCCCTTTTCCTTTTGCTCTGAGTGAAATGGGAAGCCACTGGAAGGCTTGAAGCAGAGTTATGACACGACCCTAGCTACTACTGAGAATAGTCAGGGATCAAGGTAAGAGGCCAGGAGATCAGTTGGCAGCTATTACAATAATAATCCAGTAAATGTGCCTGCTTCCTCTCTGGAATCCTGGGCAGAGACAGCCATTCAACGTGTTATGATAAGTAGGAGTTCAACACACCGCAAGGAAAAACGGAGGGAGGGCAGGCCTGGGCAGAGGCAGGGAGAGAGGTCTTGAGATAGCCTGGGCCCACCCCCTAAAGCTCCCATGTCCCCTGAGTGGTGAAGAATAATCTCTGAAGATTTCCTATCTGTTACACACACTCCTGCCCACCGAGAGGAGCAGGGGGATCTTGCAACTGTCCTGAAGGGGCTCAAGGTTCAGATAAGGACCAGCAGCATGGCGGGGTGTGCAGCTGCTGTAGCAGCCAAGACGCCAATGCCCATTCACAGGGAGGACACCTACATGTCAGCCATGGCCAGTCTGCAGTCAGCTCCTGCAGGTCTATAGGCCTGATGCCCCACCCCAATACAAGGGCATGTAAGCTCCAAGAAGGAAAAAGTGGGGGGCAAAATATTAGTTAATTGCACCTGGCTGGCTCAGTCGGTACAGCACGTGACTCTTGATCTCAGAGTTGTGTTTTAGCCCCACACTGGGTGTAGAGATTGCTTACAAAAATTCTTTTAAAAAGAATGATAAATTGCGAATTAACCTGAAAACCTCTGGCCAGAACTAACAAAAACAGGAATTTATAAAAATGAAGTTGTTTTCCATTAATGCAGCTAGGGACTCAGAAATCAAACAGGTTTCTAGAACTAATGAAAGCTACATTTTTATAACCTGAGTTCTGTGGCTGTGCAAATTCAAATCTGCTTCCAATGTATCACTGAAAAGAGCACTGAGATACAGCATAGAGAAACAGTAGATCTAACTCCATATGATTTATCTGGATCATCTGTACTATCCATTCTTTGGAACGATCAGGGCAGAAATTCAGCAATGAAGGTTTTAAATATTCAAGGTCAAGTTTTAGGACTCCACCTGTAATTTGTACAGTCTTAATGTGGGTTACCATGGCATTGATTGTCTTAGCTCCATCCTTGGCAATGATATATATAAAATCATGATCTGATATGCTAATTATATTTTTACTCTTTTTTTCAGTTTTTTTAAGACTTTATATTTTATACCAATTTTAGGTTCAAAGAAAAATTGAGAGGAAGGCACAGAGAGTTCCCATATACCTCCTGCCTCACACATACACAGTCTTCCCCCATTGTCAACACCCCCCACCAGAGCAGTACATTTGTTATAATTGATGAACCTGCATTGACACGTTACAATCACCCATAGTAAAGAATTTACATTAAGGTTGGGGCACCTGGGACTCAGTTGGTTAAGCATCCCACTTCAGCTCAGGTCATGATCTTGCAGTCCATGAGTTTGAGCCCCACGTCGGGCTCTGTGCTGACAGCTCAGAGGCTGCAGCCTGCTTCAGATTGTGTCTCCCTCTATCTCTGCCCCTCCCCCATTCACACTCCATGTCTGTCTCTGCCTCTGTCTCTGTCTCTCTCTCTCTCTCTCTCTCTCTCTCCCTCTCTCTCTCAAAATAAATAAACATTAAAAAAAATTTTTTTTAAGAATTTACATTATGGTTCACTCTAGGTGGCCTGCATTCTGTAGGTTTGGACAAATGTATAATAACATGTATCAACCACTATAGCATCATACAGAGTATTTTTACTGCCTTAAAAAAAGTATTGTTCTGCCTATTCATCCACTCCTAACCCCCACAACCCCTGGCAACCACTTGTCTTTTTACTGTTCCTATAGTCTTGCCTTTTCGAGAATGTCATATAGTTGGAATAATGCAGGATTTAGCCTTTTGGGATTGACTTCTATCACTTAGTAATATGCATTTAAGGTCACTTCCTGTCTTTTCATGACTTGATAGTTCATTTCTTCTTAGCCCTGAATAATACTCCATTGTCTGATTACCATAGTTTATCCATTCACTTACTGAAAAATGTCTTGCTTCCAAGTTTTGGCAATTACGAATAAAGCTAAAAACTTCGGTGTACAGGTTTTTGTAGGGACATAAGTTTCAGCTCCTTTGGGTAAATACCAACAACCTTGATTGTTGGATCACATGGTAATACTATATTTATTTTTGTAAGGAATTGCAAAACTATCTTCCAAACTAGCCGTACCATTTTGCATTCCCACCTGCAATGAATGAGTGTTCCTGTTGGACCAATTCTTGCTAGCATTTGGTGTTGTCAGTGTTTTGGATTTTTACCATTATAATAGGTATATAATGATATCTCATTGTTTTACATTTTTCCTGTTTTTAATAATAAATCCTCACCAATGAAAATCATCTAGCATACCACCATGTGGGAAACATTGTCCTTGTTGACAGGCAGGCTCTACCTAAAGTGAGTAAGTCATCCAAGGTTTTAATGCTGAACACGAAATAGAGGACATTAAAGATTACCTAAGCTATCCTCCCAGTCACTGCTCAAATCAGCTCTAGATGTTCCCTGCACAGGCATTCAGCCTATGTGTGAACACCTCCATTGACAGGGATCTCACAACCCCCAAGGCAACTATTCCAACTTTAGATAGCTCTATTAGGATGTGCTTTCTTATTCTGAGTTGAAATCAATGTGTGTCAACACAGAAATCAATGGACTGTGAGGAAAAGTAATTCATTCACCTCTGCCCACTGCTGACACTCTAGAAAAAGAGGATGTAATCAACAATAAAAACAATGAAGAGAAGCCAAAAATCAATGTGTCTCCTGTCGAAATAGCTCTCCACTGAAATAATTCAGCGTTTTCTCAATTGACTCAGAAGACCACAGATTTTTCAGTGGCTTCTTTTCCTTCCTTCACCTCTTCCTTTAAAAAAAAATCTTTGAGCTTTTTTTTCCCAATGAAAAGCTAATTGTAACTTTCCTGCAAGCCATTACTTTTTGATTCAGGTTATTTTGGGAAGAATCAACTCCCACAACTTCAGAAGAAGGGCACAAAGGGCACAATATGAGGATGAATGTTTAAGGGATTCAGAAGGTGGCCTGAGGGGACTCACTGAAAGATCAAGGTTCACCTAAAATCCATAGAGGAGATGCTCCCTCACAGTCATACCCTCATAGTGTAGACAGAATTTCTGAAGTGATATTCTGCACAGCAAGACCACCTGGAAGGAAGAGAGTTCTGTTTCTAGTTCTCTCTCTGTTGCTGTTTGCCCTTTGATCTAGCTGAAAAGCTGATCTGTAGGGATGGGGTACAGATGTAAAAGAGGTGCCTCGTTTTGCTTGACAAAGTGAAAGTCCTTGGAAACTAATACAAGAGTAGGTCCAGCCGTGCTGTTCAGACATCTTTCTTGAAAATGAGACCGAATGGAAAGTTGTCACAGTGAAAGGTGACCCAGGTTGTCACAGTGAAAGGTGACCCAGGTTGGGTGTGGGAGGGCAGAGAGGTGTTAGTGCTCCATAGAACCCCAGTCTCCTTCAATGAGGCCCAAGGAGGGAGAGCACTCCCCACACACAGCCCAGCTCCAGCTGCCAGGAGGATTTCCCTCCAGAAGTCACAAAAAGAGATCGTCCTCCTGGCCCTTCTGCCCTTTCCTGCATCCCTAGCTTTGCCATTTACCAGCTTAATGTCAGTAAGTAAGTTAGCCCCCTCTCTGGGCCTCAGTTCCCTCATCTGCAAAATGGGGATACTGCCCTTGCCTCCAACAGATTATAAGGATCAAATAAGATAAACGTGAGAAAGCATGTTTTAAGGAGGAAAGTGTTATCACCTAATTTAAAGTTTTATTGTATCTTTTTCCTGTTTTTAAAGAAATAAAGAGGAAAAGAGTAGTTGTTCCTCATACTCCTGAGACCTTATGAGAAATGGGAATTAAGCTGACCCTCCCCTCAGCTGAAGCATCTGGGCAGAGCCTGTGGTCTTCATAGGTGTGGAGATGGCAGCCGTTTGATTTTACAACTGACTTCAGAATAAAGAGAGGTCAAGAGTTAGCCCTCTGCAGGACCCCTGTGGCCTGTGCAGCCCCACAGAAGTCTGGGGGTGAAGCAACAATGGAAAACTGAGCACCAAAACAGGGATAGGAGGCCTAGGAGGAAGAGGTCACTCTCCTGAGCCAAGTGCCATTTATAGGGCAACATTAGCACACTAGCATCAGGCTGGCTAATTGATTTTGTTCCTGTTACAGGAGCACCTGTTTCTGCAAAAATGAGGTGGCCACCAGCTCTGTCATGGTTGCTAGGAGAGCATCCAGGATCTCCAGGGTTACTTTGTCCCAGCCAATGGGGCAAGGGCTTTTTGAGAACCAGGAGAGTGCCCATGGGAACTGCCTGCAGGACAAGAGGGGCAAGGGCTGACCCCATGGTCAGGCCTGCACCTGGAGATTCTAGAGCTGAGGAGCTGGGCAGGAGATAGGGAGGACAAGAAGGCAGAAGGGGAGGGATGCCATTTCTGAAAATGGATTCTAAGCATCATTAATGTGACCCATTCAAAAGCTTCTCTCACTCTCCTCCTTCTCTGGAGCCTTCCCAGTGGGCTCAAGAGGAGATTAAGTCACCTGGTCCAGGCAGGATGCTGGGCAGCTGAGGGGTCCAGGGAAGAGTCCTAACTGCTATTTATTTTAGTGAGATCCAATGAGCAGAAAGGGAGCACAGGAGGTGCTGAGGTGGGGCTGGTGCTCCTGCCTCTTCCAGAAACATTCTGAGAGCTCCCACAGGCCCCTGCCCTTTTTGACTGTGTATTCTGGTCAGCTCTTCAATTCCCTCATCCAAAGACAGAAAGCCTATCTTCAGAGCTCTGAACTACCCTAAAAGTCCCAGCCATTCTGCTCGCAAGGTTTTTCCATTTACAGAGGTTTTCAAACCAGGTTGAACAGGTATATTATACTCCTGAAATAAAGAGTCCAGTCTTTTCCCAATTCCCAGAGGAAAAATTAGTTAATGGAACGAATCTTCTCAATATTAAGATTTCTCTTCTGCAATTTTTTTCTTAAATTCTTGAGATGTTACTCCTTGTCTACATAAGAATGTGGTGAGTGATTTTGTCTGTTTTAGCATAAACTATTTTTAAAAATTGTTTCTTCTTCTTGGGGCACCTGGGTTACTCAGTTTGTTAAGCATCTGACTCTTGATTTTGGCTCAGATCACAATCTCACAGTTCATGAGATCAAGCCCCACATCAGGCTCTGCATTGTCAGCACAAAACCTGCTTGGGACTATCTCTTTTCCTCTCTCTCTGACCCTCCCTCCCTCTCCCTCTCTCAAAATAAATAAATAAAACTTTTAAAAAGTAAATAATTAAAAAATAAAAATTGTTTCTTGATGAAGAATAATTGACATAATATTTTATTAGTTTCAGGTACACAACATAGAGATTTAATACTTATATACATTTTGAAATGGTCAACACAGTAAGTCTAGTTATCATATGATACCATACAAAGTTGTTACAATATTATTAACTCTATTCCCTATGGCTGAACATTGCATTGCATGTCCTATTTATTTTATAACTGGAACACTGTATCTCTTGATCCCCTTCACCTATGTCATCCATTCCCCCACTCCCCTTTCTTCTGGCAACCATCAGTTTGTTCTCTGTATCTATGAGTCTATCTCATTTGTTTTTCATATGAGTTTATTCATTTGTTTGATTTTTTAGATTCTATATATAAGTGAAATCATATGGTATTTGCCTTTCTCTGACTTATTTTGCTTAGTATACTACCTTCTATGTCCACCTATGTTGCCACACATGGCAAGAATTCTTGGTTTTATGATTGAGTAGTATTCGTGTGTGTGTGTGTGTGTGTGTGTGTGTGTGTGTGTGTGTGTGTCTGGCATCATCTTTAGTCATTCATCTATCAATGGACACCCAACTTGCTTCCATATCTTGACTGTTGTAAATATGATGCTGCAATGAACATAGAGGTACATAAGTCTTTTCAAATTAGTGTTTTTGTTTTCTTCATATAAATACCTAGATGTGGACTTGCTGGATTGTATGGTATTTCTATTTTTAATTTTTTAAGGAACCTCCATATTGTTTTCCACCGTGGCTGTGCCAATTTACATTCCCACCAAACAGTGCACAAGTGTTTCCTTTTCTCTGCATCCTTTCCAGTGCTTGCTATTTCTTGTCTTGTTGGTAATAGCCATTCTAACAGGAGTAAGGTAATAGTTCATTGTGGTTTTGATTTGCACTTCCTTGATGGATAATTATGTTGAACATCTTCACATGCCTATTGGCTATCTCTATGTCTTCTTTGGAAAAATGTCTATGCAGATCCTCTACCCATTTTTATTGGATTTTTTTTATATTGAGTTGTATGAGTTCTTTATATATTCTGGGGGTTTTTTTGTTCTTTATATATTTTGAATGTTAACCCTTTCTTAGATACATCATTTTCAAATATCTTCTCTCATTCAGTACACTGCCTTATTTTGTTAATGGTTTCTGTCATTGCGCGATTTTTTTTTAGTTTTATGTAGTTCCACTTGTTTACTTTTGTTTTTGTCTTCACTTCAGGTGGCAGATCCCCACCCCCCAAAAAATCACTAAGACCAATGTTAAAGAGTTTACTATCTGTTTTCTTTTAGGCATGTCATGATTTTAGGTCTTACACTAAGTCTTTAATCCATTTTGAGTTTATTTTTGTATATGGTACAAGAAAGTAGTCCAGTTTCATTCTTTTTCATGTAGCTGTCCTGTTTTCCTAACGCCACTTATTGAAGACACTTTCTCCCATTGTATATTCTTGCTTCCTTTGCTGTAGACTAATGGATCATAAAAGTGTGGGTTTATTTCTGAGCTGTCAATTTTGTCCCATTTATCTACATGTCTATTTCAACGCCAGTACCATACTGCTTTGGTTACTACAGTTTTGTAGTATAGTTTGAAATCTGAGAGCATACCTCCAGCTCTGTTCTTCTTGCTCAAGATTGCTTTGACTATTTGGGGTCTTTTGTAGTTCCATAAAAATTCTAGGATTATTTGTTCTAGTTCTATGAAAAATGTCATTGATATTTTCATAGGGGTACATTGAATCTGTAGATTTTGGGGAGTAGTATAGACATTTTAACAATACTGACTTTTCCAATCCATCAGCAGAATATATCTTTCCATTTATTTGTTTCATCTTCAGTTTCTTTCATCAACATCTTAGAGCTTTCATAGTGCAGGTTTTCACCTCCTTAAATTTATTCCTAGGTATCTTCTTTTTGATGCAATTGTATTTGGTCTTGTTTTCTTAATTTACCTTTTTGATAGTTCATTATTATGGTGATAGAAATGCAACAGATTTCTATATATTCATTTTGTATCCTGCAACTTTACTGAGTTCATTTATTTGTTCTAATAGCTTTTGGTTGTCAGCTTTAGGATTTTCTATGTATAATATCATGTCATCTGCAAATAGTGAGTTTTGCTTCTACCTTTCCAATTTAAATGATTTTATTTCTTTTTCTTGCCTAATTGCTGTGGCTAGGATTTCCAAAATTATGTTGAATAAAGGTGACAAAAGTGGACATCCTTGTCTTGTTTCTAATCTTGGAAGAAAAGTTTTCAGCTTTTCACCATTAAGTGTAACATTAACTGTGGGTTTGTCATATATGACCTTTATCATGTTGAGGTACACTCCTTCTATATACACTCTGTTGAGAGTTTTATCATACATGGTTGTTGAATTCTGTCAAATGCTTTTTGTGCATCTATTGATATGATTGTATGATTTTTATCCTTCATTGTGTTAATGTGGCATATCACATTAATTGATTTATGGATATTGAACTATCCTCACATCCCTGGAATTAATCCCACTTGATCATGGTGTATGATCTTTTTAATGTATTGTTGAATCCAGCTTATTAATATTTTGTTGAAATGTTTTGCATCTATGTTCATCAAGAATATTGACCTCTAATTTTGTCTATTATAGTTTCTTAGCATAAGTTATTTATTTTAGGTTAAATAGCTCTTTGTTTCCATGTTACTCTACGAAGAGTAGATGTCCCACTATCTGGACAAGTTATGAGAACAAAAATTCTACTTTTAACTTAAAGCAGGGAAGGGGCTTTTACTGTGGCCACAGTTACTCATCATCATCAAAGTTACCAAAGCTATCAAAGCCATGATTTTTTAAAACATATACCATCTAGGGGACCTGGATGGCTCAGTCGGTTAAGTGTCTGACTCTCGATTTTGGCTCAGGTCATGATGCCACAGTCAATGCACATGGGGCTCTGTGCTGGGCATGGAGCCTAAGACTCTCTTTCTCCCTTTCCATCTATCCCTCCTCCTCCTCTCTCTCTCTCTCTCTCTCTCTCTCTTTTGCCTCTCTCTCTCTCAAAAATTATATATATATATTTATATTTATATTTATATTTATATTTATATATGTATACACACACACACACACACACACACACACACACACACACTATCTAACAAGCCCAACTGATGATACTTCACTGAGAAACATGGAGCAACCAGAAGATAATTCCACAAACTCTCATAACCATATCTGCCCACATACCACATAGTTATCTTCCCAAATAACGCTATAGATAAAATCCAGCCTGCCTCCATCTAAAGTCAACCCCTCCTAGGGGCACCTGGGTGGCTCAGTCAGTTGAGCGACTGACTTCAGTTCAGGTCATGACCTTGCAATTCGTGAGTTTGAGCCCCACATCAGGCTCGCTGCTGTCAGCCTGTCAGTGCACAGCCCACTTCTGACCCTCTGTCCCCTTCTCTCTGCCCCTCTCTTGCTTGCACTCTCTCAAAAACAAATAAACATTTAAAAATACATTAAAGATGGGGCGCCTGGGTGGCTCAGTCGGTTGAGCGTCCGACTTCGGCTCAGGTCACGATCTCGCGGTTCGTGAGTTCGAGCCCCGCGTCGGGCTCTGGGCTGATGGCTCAGAACCTGGAGCCTGCTTCTGATTCTGTGTCTCCCTCTCTCTCTGCCCCTCCCCCATTCATGTTCTGTCTCTCTCTGTCCCAAAAATAAATAAACGTTAAAAAAAAAAATAAAAATAAAAAAAAATAAAAATAAAAATAAAAATAAAAATACATTAAAGTCAACCCCTCCTTCCTGACACAAGTTCTTATCTCTCCCACTCAAGGACAGTACTTTCTCTTCTATGTAATCTATTTTCTACTCTCTATTGGACTATTCCCATCAACATACAAGCATAGTGTTATTCTCTCATCCTAGGAAAAAACACTTCCTTCTCCAGCTATTACCCCATTTCTTTTCTCCTCGCTGCAGAAAACTCTTCAAAAGAGTTGTCTATACTCATTGTCCCAGTACTCCTCTTCCCAATATTTCTCACATCAACTTCAATCAAACATTTCTCTTCACAGATTTTGTTAAGGTCACCAATAATCTCCACATTGCTAAACCCAATGATCAATTCCTCTTGTCATACTTGGTGTGGTAATCAACTTCCAAAATGACTCCCCACCCTCTGGTACTCATGCTCTTGTGTCCTCTCTTCCCAAGAACATCCAGAGGTGATGGTATAACACTTCTAAAAGTAGGTTACAGAAGACCATTACTACCCTCTTAGGTGCTCTTTTACACTCTCTCTATTTCTCTTGGATCACATGAGAAGAAGCTGCTACTATGTCATGAGGCCACTCAGACAGCCTATGGAAGAGCCCACATGGTGAGGAACTGAGATATCTGGACAACAGCCAATGAGGAACTGAGGACTTCCAAAAACTATAAGAATTTGGAGTAGGATTCTCCAGCCCCAGTCTAGACTTGAGATGACAGAAGCCCCAGATGAGAGCTTGACCACAACCTTGTAAGAGATCTTGTGTCAGAGGCACCCAATTTAGCCACTCCCAGATTTCTGACCCTCAGAAACTCTGTGATACAGTAAATGTTTATTATTTTAAGCTACTAAGTTTTGTAGTGATTTGTTACACAATAGGTTACTAATATACTTGACCTGTCACATCATTTGACACAGTTGATCACTCCTCCCTCCTTGAAACACTTTCTTAAGTTCAGCTTCCATTAAACCACCCTTGGTTTTCCTTCTAACTCATGGATCACTTCCCCTCAACTTCCTTCGCTGATTCTTGTACTTCTGCCCAACTTTTTTAAGTTAAGGAGGCCCAGAGCTAGCCCTGGGTACCTTTTCTTCTATGTCTACACTCACTTTCTTGGTGACCTCATCCAGCTTCATGACTTTAATTATCACCAATTATATGTTGTCAATTCCAAAATGTATATTTTGGCCCATTTCTCGCTCCCAAATTTCTGACTCATATAACCAATTATCTGTATGACTTTTCCACTTAGATATTTAATATTAGCACAAATTCAACCTGATCAAAAGTAAACTCCTAATTTTCCCCACCCAAACTGATTCCATATTCTTCTTCATTGATGGCATTCTCCTAGTTATTCAGACTATCCTTGATTCCTATCTTTCTCTCATACCCCATATCCAATCATCAATGAATCCTATTGACTCCACCTTCAAGAATATGAGATCCAGTTGCTTCTCACCTACCATTGCTACCATTTTGGTTCAAGCCACCATCATCTCTCACCTGGACACAGCAATAGCCTTCTAACTGGTCTCCCTGTTTCCACCCTTGCCTTTCTGCAGTCAGTTTTGGATACAGTAGCTAGTGTGCAGTGTGATTCCCTTAAATAGGCAGATATAATCATTCCTCTCTACTCAAAATCCTGCGACATATCCTCATTTTATTTAGAGTAAAAGCCAAAGCCCTCCCAACAGCCAGCAAAGCCCTACATGGTCTGGCTCTCTCTTACTCCCCTGAATTGGTCTCCTTCTATTCTCCCCTTACTCTGCTCCAGCCACACTGACCTCCATGCTGTTCTTGGAATATGCCACACACACTCCCACAGCATCTGCACTGCTCTTTCTTCTGCATGGAGTGCTCTTCCCCTAAATATCATTATGATTCAGTTCCTCATCTTAAGTCTTTGCACAAATACCACCTTGTCAATGAAGCCTGTCTTGGCCATCCTATTTAATACTGCACACTGCCCCCACCCCTAGCGGCCCCAAGCCTCCTTATCCTACCTTTATTTTTTCCACAGCACTTAGCATCTTTTAACACACTAGAAACTTTATTCATTTGTATTATTGTCTATCTTCTCTTTCTAAAATTTAAACTACAAAGGGCAAGTATCTTTAATTCACTGTTATGTCCTAAGCCCTTAAGATGGTGCCTGACATATAGATGACACACACACACAAAAAAACCTTGTTGAATGAATGAATTTATACCTACTATCTATAATTATTATTAAAGCCTCAGAATTTTTTATTATCCACATTTTAGAGATGAGGACACTGAGGAAAAGGGAATTAACATTTCTCAGTCTTACTATGTGCCAGACACTCTACATACATTATCTTATTTATTCCGCCTATTTTTCAAGGCCCAGAGAAGTTAGGTAGCTGTCTAAAGTCACACAAGTGGTGAGGAGTCAATTCCTGATGTGAATTCAAGCCCCTGAGGATACCATTCTTTCAGTAAACACTCCCCATACCCTAGACTGGTCAGGGATCAAAAGTCACATGAAACAACTGTCTTTGGCCCAGAGAATCCACCATATCACAATCCATGGCATCCCTTAAGGGTCCTGTCTGAAGGCCAACAGTCAATCTCTACCTTACTTTCTGTCCCCAGGTGCAGGCACCAGTCCCCCCTGTGACACATGGTGACTGACAGAGACACAAACAGCTCCAGCCCCTCAAACCCACAAACCTGGGAAGAGGTTCTTGGTATTCGCTTTTCAAAAGTTGTAAACATTTTTTTCAAACATTTGAAATATCAGGGCTTTCAAAGCCTTTAAGGCCAGATGAGTACACACTGGCCCACAACTTCTTAATGCCTCCACCAAAAAAGAGCACTAGCCCTTTATCAGTCCAATCCTCAAAGACGTGAAGACAGCATAAAATCAGTGAAGTCACTCACAACCAATGGTAATAAGAATTAACGCTGTACTGGCTCTTTCAACATCCCAGACCTTCCTGAATGCTTACATACATTACACTTCTTATAATCTTCACAAAAACACTATGAGGGGGTTACTATTATTAGTCCCATTTTATAGACGAGAAAAACTGAGGCATGGGGAGGTTTGGTAACATTCCTAAGGAACCATAATTAGTAAGTAATAGAGCCAGAATTTGAGCCCAAACAGCCTACCCCCACAGCCTGTATTTAACAGATACACCACACTTCAGCATGAAAGCGAGCGGAACATGTAAACAACACCTGCAGCTGTTGAAGCCTCCAGCACTCCACAGAGCAAATCCATTCATGCTCACAGACAACACCTAGAATGGAAGCAAACTGACATATCTTCTAATAGAGCTATCTACACTTAACTCCCTTATCATTTCACAAACCCCATCCTTACCTTTCTAAAGAACCAGCCCTCCATCTTCCACTACATCAGTCATTTATTATTCATTGATAAACATGACATTTCAAAATTGCCACCATCACCTACCTACATCTTCAAGCTATCCTTTCTCAGTCTGCTCCCCATTTCAGCCCCTCTCATGACTGGTTTTCTTTATTTTTTGCCAGCTACCCATTAATTAAGGGAAGCTTTCTTTTGCTCCAAGAGCCACAATTTCATATTTGCTTCCAGTGATGGTACTGCTCTTATTCCTAAAGCACTCCCTTTCAGGAGGCTCATTAATCATTGATCACACATATTTCCACCTGCCTAGCTTTTCCTTCTTTTTTAAACACTGACTGCTTGAGTTTTAGGATTGCATAAATTGCCATTCAGTGGATGTTGGTCGGTCATCCACTCTGTCGCTGACTATAGTGGTGACATCTCTGAAATCTCTCTTTTTGGAAAAGCTATGATTTTACCAAGAAGTGAAAGCAATTTTAAACCTTTTAAGATGTCTAAAGAGAGAGTGATCCCTGTGGGCTAGAGGAATCAGAAGGATGGAGGAGGTGAGGATTGAGATGTTCTTAAAGAATAGAAAGAATAGGAAGGTCGGATTTGGCCAAAAGGAAGCTTATATGCAAAGGTAAGAAGGTTGAAGTTAGTAAGGTTTAGTCAAGTATCAGAAAACAGATTTCCAGTGGCAAGGCACCTGGGTGGTTCAGTCAGTTAAGCGCCTGACTCTTAATTTAAGCTCCGGTCATGATCTCACAGGCTCATGAGATTGAGCCCCACGTGGGGCTCAGTACTGACAGCACGGAGCTTGCTTGGGACTCTTGCCCTCTCTCTCTGCCCCTCCCCACACTCACCTGTTTTCTCTCTCTCTCCCTCTCTCTCTCTCAAATAAATAAATAAACATTTTTAAAGATTTTCCCTGTAGAGAAAAATGGGAGGTAAGATCAGAAGATCAGATCATCTTAATGTCGAATGAAAAGACACTGAGATTGTATTCTGGAAGCACCAAACTGCCTGGGCTTTACGCCTTCTGTGCTGACCTGCCATGTAATTTTCTTAAGAATAATATTCTGTGCCTATCATCCTAGGGTCAACAAGAGGCTCTCCTTCATTTACCCAGCACTTGGCCCAGGATAGATCTGTCTCTCCACCACACACACACACACACACACACACACACACACACACCTGTAATCATTAACCAGATTCCTGGGCTATGGCACTTTCTGACAGACAATTTCAGCAGCTTTCTGTTCCACCTAGGAGTCAAACCCAGTCTGCATATATTATTCAACCAGAGCCTTAAAGACATTCCATAAGCCAAGAATTTACTGCACTCTATTTTCCAGACACAGTTCACTACAGGACTGCCTTGGCCCCTAGCCCCACGTGTGTCCCGACCCCTACAAGGTGTTTCAGAATACCAGGGGGAGCTTGGTCCACCTGTGACTCATCCCTGAGACACAGGGTCTCCAGGTCTGCGGTCTCCTCAGTTTTCATCTACATGGTGAGTCCTAAGCTGAGCTGGTTTTCACAAAGAACACCCCAGGATACAACTCACAATCCCTAGAGTGGGTTTCTGAACCCAGGCCACTGGGCCTCATCTCTAGACTTCTGGACCCTGCCAGAGAGCATTCCTGGGGCTGTGTGGTTATCACTCCTGCCATGGGCTGAGTTTGTCCCGCTCTGGTTCATATGATGAAGTCCTATCTCTCAATGTGACTACACTGGGAGATAGGGTCATTAGGAAGTAATTAAGGTGTCAGAAAGGATGAGATCATAAAGTGGAGTGCTGGTCTGATAGGATTAGTTACCTTTTAAGAAAAGACACCAGAGAGCTCTTGCTCTCTTTCTCTCTCTCCCTCTCTTTCTGCCATGTGAGGCCACAGCAAGAAGGTGGCTGTCTGCAAGCCAGGAAGAGAGCTCTCACCAGACACCAATTCTGCCAGCACTTTCGTCTTAGACTTCCAGCTCCAGAACTGTGAGAAGTACATGTATGTTGTTTAAGCCACCCAGCCTAAGGTGTTTTGTCATGGCAGCCCAAGCTGACTAAGACAACTCCTATTTCCAGAGTCACACCCAAGTTACAGACCTGGGGCTGCAAACACCCAGTCCTAATATAGTAATGCTGGAAATATCAGCATACCAGATATCTTTATACAATTTCCCTTATTTTGCTTATTTTCATTGAAGACTCCACATGGTCTCAAACTTTTCTGGATCTCCATCTCTGTCCTCCACTTCTATCTCTGGAAATATCACCACCCTCCTCATTCAAATCCATTGGTGCCCCCTGTGACTGTCCCTGGACTGATTCACTCATCCGTGCTAATGCAATAGCTAGTAAGTTCTTCCTCCCAAGTAACACATATGCTAAGAGTCTACCAAAGGCAACACTATATATGCCCGAAAATAAAAACATCTTACATTTTACCTGGTAATTTCAGGTGCTTGACAAGCTAATGGTTCCTTAGGAAACCCCAAAGCACAGCCCACAGAACCTTGCCCTAAAAATCTAAAGGTGATCACCCAATAGGGGGATGGGCAATCAGATCATTAGGAATGTCTTGGTTTTTCCAGCTTCTCTCATGGGGTTCTCTAGTGGGCTCCTTCCCCAGCTTGGAAAGAGAAAGGCCAGACTTTGCAAACAGCAACACAAGTCACCCAGAGCTTCCCAGATACCTCTGGCAGCAAGGACTTAGCAAGAAAGGGTGTCAGTAACCACCCTGATATGTACTGGTGGGCCACAAATGACTGGCCATCACAGCTGCCAGCTTGTTAGCCCCTGTGGCCAGCCCTTATCCCACCCCATGTGCATACCAGACCTCAGACTGGGTAGGAATAAATTGACCCTGCTCTGTAATCCTGACCTTGCCTTCCTCCACTTCTCTCTATAAATAGACAGATTGCCCTTTGAAGCAGATCAGTGCCAGCCCCCAGCCACACACATCCAACCTCCCCCATCCCCAGTGCCTAGCCCCTAGCCTCCATCCCTACCTAAGTACAGGGAGTCAGGGTGAGTGGGGAAGCTTCCTCAAAGGGAAGACAATGAGGAGTCTTGTGGAAACCATCCCTGATGACATAGTTGGGGTATTTTTGTTTTCATTTTGGTAACATTGACATACATAAAATTCACCACTTAAAAGTATACAATTCAACAGCATTAAGCATATTCACAATGTTGTGCAACCATCACCAACTTACAGAACTTTCTCATTACTTCAGAGGAAACTCTACTCATTAAGCAGGCTTTTGCCAATCCCCCTGCCCCAGCTCCTGCAACCACTAATGTGCTTTCGGTCTCTACAGATTTGCCTATTTTGGGTATTTCATATAAACAGAATCATACAGTATGTGTCCTTTTGCCTTTAGTTTCTATGATGATGTTTTGAATCTGTCTTTATGCGTGTCTGATAGACCCAAATATCAGCCATAGACAACCTTGGGAAACATGGCCCACCTGCCTCTAGACATAAAAGGTCGGCACCCCTCAGCCTAAGCACCCCATTCAAGGTCCTGTGAAGCTTCAAGAGATATAAATCAAAGGTGAAGGCACAGCTTGCCCAAATGAAAGTCTTCAGCTTAAAGGAAATAACAGAAAGGCAAAGGAAAGGCCCAGGACAGTCAAGGAAGGCTTCATGGAAGGAGCAGCACTGCTCTGTGCTGGAAAAATGGTCAGGACCACAGGGACAGCATTTAACCCCAACATGTACATGCTCCCAAAACTCTACCTCCACCTCTGACTTTGCCCCTTAACTTCTGATTTGTGCATCCAGCTACCCACACGGCATCTCCACTTGGGTGCCTGATAGGCATCTCCAAATTAACACTTTTGACTTCCCTGCTCTTTACATTCTTACAAATCTGCTTTTCCATCACTGTCTCTTGTCTCAGTAAATGGCACCGCTGTTCACCCAGGTGCTCAAGTCAAAAACCATGGGAATCATCCTTGATTTCCCTCTTTCTTTCCTTAACACCCCACATTCAATCCATCAGCAAACTTACTGGCTCCATCTTCAAATATATCTAGAATCTGACCATTTCTCAACAACAGCATCAATGCTAAGCTGCAACAAGCCACCATCATCTCTCACCTACACTACTGCAACAGCCTCCCAACCTACCTCTTGGCTTCCACCCCTGTCCCACTAAAGGCTATTACTTACAAACAATTAGCATGATTCTTTCATAATGTATTGTTCAAAACTTTCCAATGACTTCTCATCACATTTAGAATAAAATCTGTAACTTCATCCATCACCTGCAAGCCCACCATGATTGGTTGCTAACTGCTTCCTTTATTGCTATCCCTCTTTCTTTATTCACTGTACTTCAGCTACACTGTCCTCCTTGCTCTTCCTGGAACACCTCCTGCCTCAGGGCCTTTGCACTTGCTGTCTTCTCTGACTAAAACACTCTTCCCCATGATACCTGGCTTGCTCCTCTATTCAGATCTTTTTCATGTCACTTCCACAGAACAGAAATACCTTCCAAAACTTAAACACCCCCTTTCATTGTGTTTTATTTCTTTACAGAGTTTTATTTTTCCAAGAACTAATAATTCACTTGGCAAAATAATGTATACACATATACACACATAAATGTTATTTTCACAAAATTGATCATTACTTGGTAACAAATAAATATACACAATATGTACATACACACATATAGATGTATGTACCTTCCCCATTAGACTATAAACTCCATGAGGGCAACTTGTTTACCTTATTCACCACCGTATCTTCAATGTATACAATAGTGTCTGGCATATAATAGAAACTTATTCAATACTTTTAGCAAAAAACTGAACACGAATGAGTGTAAATTGGGTATGATGGGGCCACAAAGAGAGCATTTCTGCTATAAGAAGAAGTCAGGGAGTGGGAGGAAACAGACCTCTTCTTCAAACTCCTTACCTCAAGGTGATAAAGGTCTTCATTACCTGGCCCCTCCCATATTTCTGACCTCACACATTTCATCACATCCAATCCATGGTGCCCTGGTCACTTGCCCAGCCCCCATACACTCTGCACACAAAACTGCTGCTTCCTGTTTCCCAGACAGCCAGGCTCTTGTACCCCTCTACGTTTTATACTGCCCCCTCTGTTTTCATTTCCCTTCACACTTTTGTTCTCCTGCCATTGCCTGCTCACCTTCCAAGCTTGGCCTGGGATGTGAACAGCCTTCCTAACAGCCCCAGGAAGAGCTGGCTGCTACCCCCTGCTCTGCGCCCACCCATGGTACACAGAGTTCTAACAGCACATATCACAGTGCATTAATGACCTGTTTACAGGTTTACCTCCCTTATTAGACAGTGAGCCCAAGGGAAGGGATCCCATTTCTACATTTACATTAATATCCTGCTTTACATTTAAATGTCTCTTCCCTTGCACAGAACTTGGTTATTACCAGGTATCTCAATCCTTGATGAATAAATGATTCAACCAATTAACCAAACTAGAATTCCTCTTAAGCTCACCAATCTTTGCTAATGGCATCCCTCTGTCTAAACCAATTATGACTCTCAGAAAGCCACAGAATTGTCACTGGTGTTAAAAGTGAAGTAAATCTTCAGACACTTTCTATGTGTATTTCAGGGCTTAGTCTGAATATTTCACAGCTCCCTCATACCTAACTGAATAAACTCATGAACAGCCTTTAAGGTCTTCCATAATCTGGCCTCAACCTGCCTTTTTTTGACTTAACCCCTACCTAACACCCATCACGGTCTTTACATTCCAACAAACCAAGTTCTCGTCTTTCCCAAAATGTACACTTTCCAATATCTCTGCTTTTCCATTGGTTGAGAATCTTCTTTCTTCTCTCCCATCACTGCTTTTTGAGATTCTACTCAACTTCAACACTATTTATTCGTTCATGCCACAGGTATTCACTAAGTGTGTACCACGTCTGGCATCATTCTAAGTGCTGGAGACGTTTATAACAGTTCATGCAGCTGAATGGGACACCTAAGTCCCCTTCCTTCATGGGGCTTTCCTTTCAAGTGAATATCTACACACTGCTTTCACAGAGTTTATAATCTAGTGGGGAAGAAAAATGTATGGGTTGGGGTGGGGCTGAGAGGAGTGGGTGTGTTTGCCAAGCAATGACTAACTATATAAAAAAGAATATTGATTAAGCTGTGTAGTGAAATAGAATGTGATAGGAAAGGGGCACTCCTCAGCTTGGGTGGTCATAGAGGGCCTTCCTGTGGAGGTGATATTTGAGCACAGACCTGAATGAACTCAGGAAAGACAACTAATAAATAGCAAACAAATAAATAAGTTTGATTATGATAAGCACCACAACAAAATGCCAGGGTGATATCACAGAGTAGTCATTTGTAAGGTGAGGGCAGATACTTTAAATGGGGTGGCACCTGGGTGGCTCAGTTGGTTGAGCATCTGACTTTGGTTCAGGTCATCATCTCATGAGTCATGGGTTCAAGCCCCGCGTCAGGCTCTGTGCTGACAGCTCAGAGCCTGGAGCCTGTTTCGGATTCTGTGTCTCCCTCTCTCTCTCCCCTCCCCTGTTCTCTCTCTCTCTCTCTAAAAAATAAATAAACTTTAAATAAATAAATAAATAAATAAATAAATAAATAAAGTGGTCAGGTAAGGCCCCCTGGGGAGATACCATTTGAGCTAAGACTGAAGGATGCAAAGAAGGAGCCAACCATGAAAGTGACCAAGGGATGCCCATTCCAGAAAGAGAGAACATTATCCAAAGGAGTATGGAAAGAAGAGCCTGGGATACTCCAGGACCAGAAAGGAGACTGGCAGAGCAGGCCTGGCAGAGCAGGAGGAAAACAGGTTGGTACAAGGCAAGGATGGACAGGTGGTCAGGGGCAGATCAGGTGAGGCCCTGCAGGCAATGGCAGAGAGCTGGGAGTATGCCAGTCTTCACCTACTTTCTGTCAATCTATTTCTACCATTCAGCCTTTCTCAAGGTGTCTTGATAATGGAAGACTAATATACAGGAAGAAGAGAGAGGCCGGAGTATTCCCCTCTTCTTGGTTTCAATTGGCATTTTACAACAATGGTGGCATCTCCTTTGTCCTTGCAGCTTCCCACAAGACATCCCCTTCCTCTAAGGTCACAGCTCCCACCAGGCAGGATGCATCATGGTTTGAGCAGCTTCTAGGTTCTGGGGTTTGGGTCCTACCAACCTAGAGTTAGAAGCGGTTTCCTTCTCTGGTTGCCTCCCATCCTCTATTTCATCTATGCAACAAAATCTTATATTAATATTCCTTATTTGAAATATCTAAAATTGCTCTCTTCCCCAAGGAGCAGGTGGCAGCAGCTTGTGTAGCCATGGCCAGGATTAAGGCTCAATACCTTCATAGCAAGAAGAGGGAGCTGTCTAAACAGCTAGAAAACCTGAAGATGGAACTGTCCCAGCTGTATGTCACCAAAGTGACAGGCCACACAGCTTCCTTCCAAACTCTCCAAGATCTGAGTTGTTAGCAAATCTATTGCCCATGTTCTCACTGTCATTAACCAGACTCAGAAAGGGAACCTCAGGAAAGTGTACAAGGGAAAGAAGTACAAGCCACTGGGGCACCTGGCTAGTTCAGTCAGTTAAGCATCCAATTCTTGGTTTTGGCTCAGGTCATGATCTCACAGTTTGGCTCAGGTTTGAGACCCACATCAGGATCTGCACTGACAGCAAGGGGCCTGCTTGGGATCTGTCTCCCTCTCTCTCTGTCCCCCCCCCCACTTTCTCTCTTTCTCTCTCTCCCCCCCTCTCTCTCTCCCTCTCTCTCTCTCTCTCCCTCCCTCCCTCTCAAAAATAAAGAAACATTAGAAGAAGAAGAAGTAAAAGCCCCTGGATCTGCAGCCCAGGAAGACATATGCCAGGTGCTGCCAGCTGACCAAGCACAAGGAGAACCTGAAGACCAAGAAGCAGCAACAGGAGGAGGAGAAGCTGTTCCCACTGCAGGAATATGTGGTCAAGGTCTGAAAACTGACATCAATAAAATGCAAACTGGAAAAAAAAACCTGTGAAAAAATATTTCACTGACTAATATAAGAAGCCACATAGGTTTTGTGAGCAGAGTAGTGCCAGGATCTTGAATTACCTTTTGGGGAGATTACTCTGGCTGCTGAAAAAAAACTGTTGATAGGCTAAGAAAATGAGCAGAATTTTAAGCCACCTAGAAAGTTCTTTCAACAATCCCAGCAACAGGTGGTTGTGTCCAGGGTTTCAGTGATGACAGTGAATAGAGTGAAATGGATAGAATCAAGTTCTATGCTGGAGACAGATGCTAAGCAAACCAGCAACAGATTGGATGTCAGAGAAGAGGAAAAAGAGAAGCATCAGTAATGACTCCTCTGGAATTTTGGTTTGACTACCTGGGTGGAAAGTATAGAGATGGAAAGATAAGGGCAGGGGAAGTTTGGAGGTCAAACAGCATGTCAAATTATCTCCTGCTTCATGAAGCTTCTAGTTATCCTCTCAGTAGGAAGCAATTTCTCCCTCCCTTGTAAAAACAGCATAGTGGAATAATACAATTATATAGCTACATGTCCATTTGACTTACTTCCCTTGCTAGATTGTAATTTGTTGTGGCTCACCATATCTTGTTCATCTTTGTGACTTCCCCAGGACCTAGGGCTCTCAGACGTGGAGCCACAGGGCCAAGCACTGAGCTGGCAGCCTAAGAGAATCACCTCTAAGCCAGAGACACCAAGTTCTAATCTCTTATTATACAAAAGGGTATGGCTTTCAGCAACCACTTTGAGCCTGTTACATCTTTCCCCAACTCATAAATTAAACGCATTTCCCTGTTGATGGGTAGCTGTCACTGACCTTCATGCCCATATTGCTTTTCTGAAGGAATAGAGCGCATGACTATTCTTTCCAGCAGGAAGGACACACAGAGACTCAACAAATAGCTACTGAACTGAATCAAACTGGCACCACCAAACACCACGAACAGCATGGCTTCTTTTAAAAGCTCTCTCAACTTTCTCCAGTTTCCTAACCTCTCATTTCTGGCCATTCCTGAATTCACTGAAGCCAATCCCCACAGTGACATGAATGGCCGCAGGAACGCTGGGTCCATAACTGATCCTGTTCCCTTGGGAAGGTGAGGCAAATCCCCTGGGCCCTTTGCTCATCTGAACAAAGAACACAACAGTCCTGCCCTGTCTCCTGCTTCTGAGAGCCACTGTAAGGAGTGGCCATCATTTATGCAGAGGGGGAGGCCTCAAGGAGTCTCCTGGAGAAATGGAAAACAAGCATTCTGCTTCTCACCTCTCCCATCCCAATACAGAGTCTGCCTCTCCTAATATCATCTTTCTTGTGGCTGCAGCCACTTCAGTCTCTTCCTTCAGTTCCTTCCACTGCCTCTTCATTTATTTTTTGAATTAATTGTAAGCTCTGTGTCCTCACTTTAAGTGCTCTTTAGATCCTACATGCATCCCATCTCATTTCATTCTCTCTCTGGACGCCCTCTGCTCTAAAGCAGGACTGATATCATCCCCACAGCCCAACAGCAAATATTCACCAAGTACCCACTCTGGATGAGACACTGTGCCAGACAGTGTTGATGCAAATGAGAGACATATCCTCCCACAGCTGAGTCTGTCTGAGGACACAGGACAAAAAGTAAGATTCCCTCACTATGCAGGCAGGACCACTACTTTGGGCCTCCCTGTGATACACAACTACACAAGATTTCATGCCATTTCTGCCCAGGATGCTAATTCTCCACATCTCTACATAAAGCTGATCTGTTTTTTTCTGGGTGCTTGCTCTGAGGAGAAACTAAAAATGGTCAGCCAAGAGGACTGGGGCTTGATATCCCATCCGCTAAGAAATCATTAAAAGAACTCTGGGAGCCTAGTAGAGAAGAGAAGACTGGGCTATCATCAAATACTCAGGGGTATTCATGTGAAGGAGGGATGATGAGGCTGGGCTTATCAGGTCCCCAGAGGAAGGCCAGAAGCCAGGAGTGAAAGCTCCCATGGGCAGATTTTAGTTCAGCCCAGTGAAGTATGTTCCAATAGTCAGAAGGGCCTGAGGACAGGAGGACAGCCTCAAGTGGCAATGAGGCCCCGTCACTGCAGGTGACAACAACCGAAGGGACACTGAGAAAATATAAGCACTGACTAAATGATATTTGCAACAGTCTGTTGTTAATTCTATGAAGATACATTCTCCAAGTGGGAACTGAGACTCTGCCAGGGCAAAATCTTCATGCCATCACTAAAATTACCACGTCCCTTATCTTCTATGTACTCTGAAAATGGGGCAACACTATCTGTACTTCCAGAGAGAGAAGAACTAGCCCTGGGCTAATCACATGAGAGAACTCAGGTGGGAGCTTCACACATCTTTGGCTCTGGTGACTGAGGGAAGCAAGAAAAGTGGTGGATCATTGATTATCCCCAAATCAATTGAAAGCATAAGAACAGTTTCTTTTATGCTTCAAGCTGAAAACATAAGCGTGGAAATAAGACCCTTTCCCAATCAGTTTTAGGCTGTAAACCCCAGTGGGAAAGTGATTTGACTGTCAAGAGAAAATACAGGAATGGAAAGCAAGCCCCCTGTCACCATAAGGCTTTTAGAAGAGCAACCCAACAGTTCTTCTGGGTGGCAACAAGGCGCCATGAAGTGACATCTTGCCTTTCCATGAAGAAGCAGAGAATCCCTCTACCTCACTTCATTCACAGAATTGAAATGTCCAAGGGGTGGACAAGTGAGAGATTCTGGCAGGACTCTGAGAGGCCATGCAGGTTGGCTTCTCAGGCAGATGTCCCCCATGCACATTCAGGGGGCTGGGATATACAAATCTAATGGGGCAGCCCATAGACCAAGCTAGTGTCTGCATCCTTGAGCTTTTTACGCATAATCAGCCCAGGAAGGAAAACAAGAGTCAATCCCGAAACAAAAATTACTCAGTGAACAGAGGCTATGTGCCCTGCCATAGGATAACAACAAAAGCCAAGAGTAGTCCTCAGTCTGAGAGTGTGAAGGAAGAAGGCAGACACACATAAGAACCTGTAGGAAGTTGCTATCCAATTAACTGGGAGATTTGATTGGTACCTCGGGCCTCAGTGGTTGGGAAAGGCTTCACAGGAGCAGAAGGCCACACGGCGGTGCAGTGCAGAAAACATGTGGTTGTAATTCTGGATATGATTTGAAAAGATGATTCAGATATGCACTGTCCAATAAGGTAGCTTTTAGCCACGTGTGGCCATTTAAATTTAAATAAAATAAAATAAAATAAATAAAATTCAGTTCCTTAGGCACAATAGTCCATATTTCAAGTGTGCAAAAGTTACCATGCTTAGTTGCTACCATATTGGGCATCGCAGAATCTCCACCATCACAGAAAGTTCTGTTGGACAGTTCCAATACAAATTGTCCTTACCTTCAGTGGTCTTCAAATGCCCTGAATGAATTCTGGACTCACTGCGGTGGCTTAGATGGCCGTTATGGATTGGTCCCTGCCTGGGTCTCAGGACTCATTTTTGCCACCCTGGACCCATACACCATATGCACTAGCAGTGAAGAAACTCTTTTCCTTCTTTCTCACAAGCTCCTCCCCTGCAACAGCTAGCCGAACCATTTCCCCTGACCCTTTTGGCCAACCTAATTTCTTCTCATCCTGCTGGGTTCAATCAAAGCACCTCTTCTCTGCGGACCCTCTCGACCCTTTAGGTGAGACAAGATTACCTGCTTTGCAATCTCAGAGAAGGCTGTGCTTTGCCCATCATATCCCCACTATCAGTTGTTCACTGGTGTATCCTAAGTCTGTAGAACACTGCCTGGCTCACAGTAAGCTCTCTTTAATTATTTGTTGAATGAACAACTAAATAACTCTTTGTCAGAATTCCTTGTATCATTGTTTGTCAACCATCATAGTTTGCAATTACACAATGGCAGGGAACTTTTTTATCTCATTCATCACCTTATTTCAGTCTCTTCAATATAACAGATAATCAAAATTATTAAGGAATTATGGTAAAAGAAAGGAAGGAAAGAAAAGAGAAAGGGGGGTACAAGAAAAGGAGAAAGGAGGGGAGGACAAGCGTAAGGAAAATAAAAGGAAGAGGTAGGTGAGTAAGTGATGAATGCAAAGCTTATACCTTAGGAGACAGGAAAAATGATAATGTTATTGAGAAACAGAATAGCTGGGGAGCTAATGGCACACAGCAGTCAAGCTTTGACTGTACAATGCTGGAACAATCATTTTCCCATCACCAACTCAAGGACAAGCTTATAAAGACTCCCTGAATAGCCCCATCCTTGCCACCCCCACTCCCCAACCCACTGGAATGAGAAACAGAAGTGCAAATTAAGCTTTTTATTACAATTAGCAGCCTAACACAGGCATCACCTGTCTTGCTGAAATGTGATATTTCATCTGAGACACTCATAATCATAGCCCAATGGGGGAGACTGTGAATCAATTCACTGCCTGTTTTTCAACAGCTTTATATGAAATGATTTTTATTCTTTACACTTGCTAGTTATCCCCAAGGAATTCAAGGCAATTTACAAACTTTTAATTCTTCAGACACTCTGGGAGTGAAGGAAGTAAAAGCCTAGAATTTATAGATATGGGAGAAAAACCATGTCACAGGATTAAGTACTCAGACAGGGGAGACTCATCTGTTCCCAGATCCCACCCTTTTGAAGATGAACAGAAGGGCATTATAGTGATATTCCTAAAAGCCATCTGAGCAGAGTTTGACATGGAAATGAGGCTGGAGAGGCTGAAAGTGAGTGAGGTGTGAGGCAGTATTAACAGGTATGGGCATAATCAATGACAAAGAGGAAAGACATGAAGGTGTGAAGACAGAGGCACAGAATAGAACTTAGAAAGGCCTGGAAGGGCCCTGAGCCAGAAGCACTTGGAGTAAGGATCACCCAAGCAAAGAAGAAGAAACAGGATGCTGAAGAGAGCATATATTTAAAAAAAAAAAAAAAAAAAAGCAAATTCTGAAATCATAATTTTATAGGTAAGGAAGTCAATAACAAGAGATAATAACAAGTGATTTGCCCAAGCCTACACAGTGAGCTAGGATGGAGAGGAAACCAGAACCCTGAGCAGTTTCTTCTACCCTGAGTAGGAAAAGGAGGTAGTGTTTGCCTCATGGCCTTTTGTTCATCACTTCCCTCCAAGAAAATAGGATGGGGGGCAAAACTGGGAGCTTAAGGGAGGTGAAATAAGATTAAATTGTCTATTTAGGAATGACACTAGATAATTAGGTTTGATATTAGATATTGGGTTGTCCAGCCACATTGCTTTCCAGTTGAAGATGCATACCATATGAATTTTTAGTGTAGGTATATCAGCAGGTATCCCTCATTTTATGGAACAGATATTATATCTCAGTGTCTTAACACAGTAAATATGTATTTCTCATGCACTTTACCATGTTGTGCAGGTAGGCCAAGAACTCTGCTCAATCCAGTCACTCAGAGACCAGACTCCTTCCATTAAAAGCTGTGCTATCCAGCATGGTGGCTACTCGCTACTTGTAGCCATTTAAATTAACTAAAATTAAATAAAATTAAAAATTCAGTACCCCAGTCCTGTTAGCTGTATTTGACGTGCACAGTAAATGCATGGCTACCATATTGGATAGCAGAGCTCTAGAACATTTCATCACCACAAAAGTTCTACTGGATAGTGCTCCTCTAGACTGGATCTCTGGCATTCAGCCAGCACACAAGAAGAGAAAAAGCATAGATGATAATGCAGGAAGGGCCAGACCTAGCCAGCCATTACTTTTGCCCATATTCCACTGGCCAGGGCTCCATTTTACATCCATACCTAACTACAAGGGAGAAGAAAGACAGAGAAATGTAGTCAAGCTATATGCCCAGGAAGAGGAGGAAATGAGCTTATTGAGTATTTACCAGTTTCTGCCACAGATATATTCTAGCAAATTCCTAAAATAAAAAATTAATTTCCCAACTGAGCTCTGTAATAAAATCAGAATAATGATCCTAAAAAGAGAATATCTCCCCATAGACTATTTTAAATTTTAAACAAGGAAGAGTTAGGATGGTGGTCAGGCTCATACTCAGAATTGTAGTTCTCTAAGGGCATTTTGCCACATACATACTTTCCTAATTCTAGCACCCCCAAGTGCTCCATTTATTCCCTTTATTTCCTTTCTGTCCCCACCTCCACTCCTACTCCATCATTTATACCTGGCGTAGAGATACTATAATCAAAATTCACAGGGGAGGCTGTTGCATCCACACGACTCCTGAAACAGAATGCTACAGGCACCAGTGACAGTCACAACAAAGTTTATTACAATGAGAGGCAAGGCCGACCGATCAGGACCAACACTCTTGATAAGAGTGCAGCCTCGAACAGCCGGGGTACAGAGTTTTTATAACCGATCACATCGTTTTATCATCACCTGGGAACAGAACAAAGAAACAGTTTCCAGATGAGTTAGAAACAGTTGCCTAATGAGGTGTTTACTTTAGACTTTCTGCCTCTAAGTTGCAACCAGTGGATCTCCTTGACCCTGCCTCTGAAGCTCTTTTCTTTGAACTTTTGTTTCCTTAATTGGTGAAGCCTAATTTACAAGAGTATGAGGCGTAGTTTACCAGAGCAAAGCAAGGCTGTTATCTCTTAACCTTCAGTGTCAACACAAAGCTGTTATTTTTCGAGCTAAGCATTAGCCCTACACTACAATTTAACCCTTACAGAGGCAACAAAGAAAAGATAAACAAGTAGGACTACATCACACTAAAAAGCTTCTGCACATTAAAGAAAACCACCAACAAAATGAAAAGGCAACACACTGAATAGGAGAAAATATTTATAAATCATATATCTGATAAGGGGTTAATATCAAAAATATAAAAAAAAAACTCATACAACTCAAAAGGAAAAAAGAAACCACTCTAACCAAAAAATGAGCAGAGGATCTAAACAGGAATTTTTCCAAAGGAGATACACAAAATGGCCAACAGGTAAATGAAAAGGTGCTCAACCTCACTAATCATTTGGGAAATGCAAATCAAAACCACAATGAGCTATCACCTCACACCTGTTAAAATGGTTATCATTAAAATAACAAGAAATAATAAGCCTTGGCAAGCATGTGGAGAAAAGGTAACCTTTGTACGAAGTTGGTGGTAATGTAAATTGGAGTAGCCAGCATGGAAAATAGAATGGAGGTTCCTCAAAATATTAAAAATATAATTACCATATGATCCAGCAACTACACTACTGGGTATTTATCCCAATGGAATGAAATCACTCTTTTGAAAACATATCTACACCTTCATGTTCACTGCAGCATTGTTTACAATAACCAAACATGGAAATAACTCAAGTGTCCATCAACAGATGAATAAATAAATAAAATATGGACTTCTGAGCCAAGATGGTGACATAAGAAAACCCTGAACTCACCTTCTCCATAGACATACCAAATCCACACCTATATATAGAACAGTTCCTCCTGAAGAACAGAGGGCTGACTTAATAGCTTCTGTACAATGAAAGACAGACTACAGAGAGAATGGCAAAAGAGACAGAGGTAACAAAGGAAACCTTCATCCCCAACATTGCAAACTGCAGTAGGGAGGAATAGTACTAAGAGACTGTGAGTAGATTCATTTGCCCCAGGGCACAGAAAAAAAAATGCCGCAGTTTGAATTTAAGAAACAAAACAGATGAACATAGTGAGGGGGAAACAAAAGATGCAAATCAGGAAACAGACTCTTAACTATAGAGAACAAACTGAGGGTTGTTGGAGAGGAGGTGGTCAGGGAGACCAGTTAAATAGGCAATGGGTATTAAGAAGGGTACTTGCGATGAGCACTGGGTATTGTATGTAAGTGTTAATCATTAAATTCTACACCTGAAACTAACTGGAATTTAAATATAAATTTGGGGGGGGGAATAAAAGAAAATAAAAGGGCAACTAAAATATAACAGAACCAGCCCTAGAACTCTGCCAAATGTGGGGTAGCTGCTAGAACTCTCTTCAGGTTGAAGAAGTTGGTGGGAGCCACAGTTTACATTTCCCCTCTACCTTGACAGTATGGATGGGAGCAGAGACCAGCCAGCCTAGCACCTCAGTGAGCCACAGGCCTCTAGGCCACACTAACCCAATCCTCCTATCACAGTGGCCCCAGTGCAGGAAACCCCTGGTCAGTGCTCTCTACAGCTCCAGCCAGATCACCAAGATGACCCAGGCACAAAGCATTCCAGAACCACTCCTAGCTCATACCACTTCAGCTCCAGACAAGTAACAAGGACATCTTCAGTACAGAGTGCCAGGACCCCTCAACCCACACTCTACTTCACCTCCAGCTACCCCACCAGGACTCCCCATGCACAGGGTGCCACACAACACCCTAGCCTGTACCTATGTCAGCTTCAACTGTCCTCCCAGGATATCTTCTTCATGGAGAGCCCCAGCACTCCACCAGCATGTACCCACTTCAAGTTCAGCTGTCCTGCCAGGGAACCCTCGGGCCACCCTGGCCCATGCCCACTTCAACTCTAGTCATCCTACCAGGGCAACCACAGCATGAAGTGCCCCAGGACCCACAACCCAAGTCAGCCACAACTCCAGCCAGCCAGCCAAAATTACCAGGCACACACAGTCTGCACAGGGGTGACCATACACCAGACAATTTCTTCAAGTTTAGGAGAAGTAGCTCTTCTGCCTAATTAATAGAAACAAACACAGAAAGTCAAGCAAAATGAGACAGAAGAATACATACCAAATGGAAAAAAAAAAAAACAAGACAAAACCTCAGAAAATAAGCTAAATGAAATGGAGACAACCAACTTACCTGACAAAGATTTCAAAATAATGGTCATAAAGATGCTCACTGGAGTGGAGGGAAGAGTAGATGAACATAGTGAGTACTTCAAAAAAGACAAAAAACATATAAAAAAGAACCAATAGTAGTTGAAGGATACAAAAACTGAAATGAAAAATACACTAAAGGGACTCAACAGTAGATTAGAGGATGCAGAAACAGATCAGTGATCTGGAAAACAGGGTAATAAGAATCACCCAAGCTTAACAGCAAAAAGAGAAAAGAATAAAACAAAATAAGAATAGATCTCTTGAACATCAAGCAAACAAACATTTGCATTACAGGTGTCCCAGAGAAAAAAGAAAAAGAAAAAGTGGCAAAGAAAAAAAAAAGTTCTTTGAAAAAATAATAGCTAAAAACCTCCCTAACCTGGGGAAGGAAACGAACATCCAGATTCTGGAAGTACAGAGAGTTCCAAACAATATGAACCCAAGCAGGTCCACACCACAATACATTTTAATGAAAATGTCAAAGTTAAAGATAAAGAGAATTTTTAAAGCATCAAGAAAGAAGCAACTAGTAAACCACAAGGAAAACCCCATAAGGCTATCAGTTAGGTTTTCAGCAGAAACTTTGCAGGCCAGAAGGGAATGGCATGATATATCAAAGTGCTGAAAGGAAAAAAAAAACCTACAACTAAGAATACTCCACCTGACAAGGTTATCTATGACAATTGAAGGAGAAGTAAAGAGTTTCCCAAACAAAAGTTAAAGGAGTTTATCACCACTAAACTGGCCTTATAGGAAGTGTGAAACAGACTTCTTTAAGTGGAAAAGAAAAGGCTATAATTAGGAATAATAAAATTATTACACAACAAGAGGATATAACAGTTGTAAATATCTATGTACCCAATACTGGAGAACCTAAACACACATAAAGCAAATACTAATAGACATAAAGGAGAAAATTGACAGTATTACAATAATAGAAGGAAACTTTAACTCACATCAATGGATACATCATTCAGACAAAAAAATCAATAAGGGTACAGTCTGTGAATATCACATTAGACAAGGTGAACTTAACAGGTATATACGGGTATATATCCCAAAACAACATAATACTAATTCATTTCAACTGTACATGAAACAGTCACCAGGATAAATCATATGTTAGGCCGCAAAATAAATCTCACTAAATTTAAGAAAACTGAAATCATATCACACATTTTTTCCAACTACAACGGTGTTGGAAACAAGAAAAAAAAACTGGAAAAAAACACAAGCACATGCAAGTTAAACAACATGCTACTAAGCAACCAGTGAGTCAATGAAGAAATCAAAGAGGAAAGAAAAAATACATGAAGATAAATGAAAATGAAAACAGTATAGTCCAACATCTTTGGGACACAGCAAAAGTAGTTCTAAGAGAAAAATGTGTAGTGATATAGGCCTGCCTCAAGAAACAAGAAAAATCTCAAATAAACAAGCTAACCCTACACTTCAAGGAACTAGAAAAGAACAAACAAAACCCAAAGTTAGCAGAAGGAAGCAAATAATAAATGTAAGAGCAGAAATAAATGAAATGGAGATTTAAAAAAACAATAGAAAAAATCAATGAAACCAAGAGCTGGTTCTTTGAAAAGATAAAGTTGATAAATCTTTTACCAGACTCATCAAGAAAAAAAGAGAGAGAACCCAAATAAATAAAATGAGAAATCAAAGAAGAGAAATAACCAACACCACAGAAACATAAAAGGCTATAGGAGACTACAATGAAAAATTATATGCCAACAAATTGAACAACCTAGAAGAAATGGATAAAATCCTAGAAGCATACAATCTTCCAAAACTGAATCAAGAGAAATAAAAAATATGAACAGGCCAATTGGCCTAGTAACAAAATTGAACTGGTAATCAAAACACTCCCAACAAACAACAGTTCAGGACCAGAGGGATTCATAGATAAATTCTACCAAACATTTCAAGAAGAGTTAATACCTATTCTCCTCAAACTATTCCAAAATATAGCAGAGGTAAAAAAAAGCTTCCAAATAAATGCATTCTATGAGGCCAGCATTACCCTGATAGGAAAGAAAGAAAGAAAGAAAGAAAGAAAGAAAGAAAGAAAGAAAGAAAGAAAGAAAGAAAGGAGGGAGGGAGGGAGGGAGGGAGGGAGGGAGGGAGGGAGGGAGGGAGAGATAGAAAACTACAGGCCAATATCTCTGATGAGCACATATGCAAAAATCCTCAACAAAATATTAGCAAACCACATTCAACAATAAATTAAAAGGACCATTCACCACAATCAAGTGAGATTTATTTCAGGGATGCAAAATGATTCAATATCCATAAATCAATCAATATGATACACATTAACAAAATGAAAGATAAAAATCATATGATCATATAAATAGATACTGAGAAAGTATTTAAGAAAAGCAATATCTGTTCATGGTAAGAACTCTCAACAAAATGGGTTTAGAGGGAACATACTTTAACATAATAAAGGCCATAAATGAGAAACTCATAGCTAACATCATATTCAGTGGTGAGAAACTGAGAGCTTTTCCTCTGAGATTAGAACAAGATATGGATGTCCATTCTCACTTTTATTCAACATGGTCCTGGAAGTCCTGGCCACAACCATCACACAAGAAAAAGAAATAAAAGGAATCCAAGTTGGGAAAGGATAAGTTAGACTGTCCTTATTTGTCACTATTTGCAGATGACATGATTCTACACATAGGAAACCCTAAAGACTACAAAAAAAAACTATTAGAAGTAATTAATTTAGCCAAGCTGCAGGATATAAAACTAATATACAAAAATTTGTTGCTTTTCCATAAACTAATAACAAACTATCAGAAAGAGAAATTAAGAAAACAATTCCATTTAAAATTGCATCAAAAGGAATAAAATACCTAGGAATAAGTTAACCAAGGAGGTGAAAGACCTGTACTCTTAAAACTATGAAAGACACTGAAGAGAATATAAACAAATGGAAAGACCTACCATGTCCATGGATTGGAATAATCAATATTGTTAAAATGTCCATACTACCCAAAGAAATCTACAGATTCAATGCATTCCCTATCAAAACACCAACAACAGTTTTCACAGAACTAGAAAAAATAATCCTAAAATTTCTATGGAACCACAAAAGACCACAAATTATCAAAACAATCTTGAGAAAGAAGAATGAAACTTAAGGTATCACAATCCCAGATTTCAGTATATACTACAAAGCTATAGTAATAAAGAAAAGTATGGTGCTGACAAAAACAGACATACAGATGAATGGGACAGAATACAGAACCCAGAAATAAACCTGTTTATTTGGTCAACTAATCCATAATAAAAGAGGTAAGAATATACAATGGGGAAAAGACAGTCTCTTCAATAAATGGTGTTGGGAAAACTGGATAGCTACATGCAAAAGAATGAGACTAGATCATTTTTATATACCATACACAAAAATGAACTCAAAATGGATTAAACCCCTAATTGTTAGACATGAAGACACAAAACTCCTAGAAGAAAACATAGGTAGTAATGTCTTTAACATTAGCCTTAGCAACATTTTTCTAGATATGTCTTCTAGGCAAGGGAAATACTACACCAAAATAAAAGCTTTTGCACAGGGAGGGAAACCATCAACAAATTGAAAGAGCAACCTACTAAATGGGAGATGATATTTGCTAATGATATATCTTATACTGGATTAATATCCAAAATATATAAAGAACTAATACAACTCAACACCAAAAATATGTGTGTGCACACACGCGTGCACACTCACACACGCGCAGACACACACATATGTATATACACACATATATATGATTTAAAAATGAGCAGAGGATCTACATAGACATTTTTTCAAAAATGACATACAGATGGTCAACGGATACATGAAAAAGATGCTGAACATCATTAATCAACAGGGAAATGAAAATCAAAACCACAATGAGATATCACCTCACACCAGTTAGAATGTCCATCATCAAATGACAAGAAATAACAAGTGTTGGTGAGAATGTGGAGAAAAGGGAATCCTTGTGCATTGTTGGTGGGAACATAAACTGGTGCAGCCACTGTGGAAAACAGAATGGAGGTTCCTCAAAAATTAAAAATAGAAATACCATATGACCCAGTAATTCTACTACTGCCACTACTGGGTTATTTACCCAAAGAAATGAAAACACTAACTTGAAAAGACATAGGTTTATTGTAGCATCATTTACAATAGTCAAGATATGGAAGCCACCCCAGTGTCCATCAGTAGATGAATGGATAAAGAAGATGTGGTGCGTGTGTGTGTGTGTGTGTGTGTGTGTGTGTGTGTGTACATTGGAACATTCCAATATTCTATACACATTGGAATGAGATCTTGCCATTTGCAACAACGAATGGAACTACAGGATGTTATGCTAAGTGAAATAAGTCAAACAGAGAAAGACAAATATCATATGATTTCACTTATATGTAGAATCTAAAACAAAACAAACTCATAGCTACAGAGAACAGACTCTTGGTTTCCAGAGGCAGGGAGTGGGGGGTGGGTGAAATGAAGGAAGGTGGTGTAAAAGCACAAACTTCCAGTTATAAGATAAATAAGCCTTGGGAATGCGATGGACAACATGAAGACTATAATTACCAATATCGTATTGTATATTTGAAAGTTGTTAAAAGAATAGATCTATCTTAAAAGTCTCATCTCCAGAAAAAAAAAATTGTAACTATATGTGGTGACAGATAGTAATAAACTTACTGTGATAATCATTTTGCAGTATATAGATATATCAAATCATTATGTTGCACACCTAAAACTAATACAATGATATGTGTCAATTATATCTCAGCCAGAAAAACTTTAATTAAAAAAATAAACATTCAGAAGCACCTGGGTTGCTCAGTTGGTTGAGCATCTGACTCTTAATTTTGGCTCAGGTCATGATCCCAGGGTCATGGGATCAAGCCCCATGTCAGGTTCTATGCTGAGTGTGGAGCCTGCTTGGGATTCATTCTCTCTCTCTCTCTCTCTCTCTCTCTCTCTCTCTCTCTCTCCCTCTCCCTCTCCCTCTCCCTCTCCCTCTCCCTCTCTCCCTTCCTCCCTCCCTCCCTCCTGCTTGCACTCTCTCTTTCTCTCTCGAATCAACAAACATTCACATAGGAATCTTAGTTCCCTTCTAACTTTTCTCTGTACCTACCATGTCTGAAGCTTGTATTTGAACTTGAATGGGTTCAATTCAACATCCTTCACCAGGTCCCTGCTATATGCATGAGTTATATGCAGTAAGGATCATAGGGCATAAAAAAAGGTGAAAGACACAATCACTCAGGGAAAGTTTGAAATAATTAATAATATGTTGAGCTGAGACAAATGCCCAGAGAGATACAAAAGTGAGAGTTCAAAACAATGTGAGATGAGAACAGATAAGGGAAGCAGGGAAAGACTCCCTAGAAGAGAAGACAGTATAGCATGCTTTCTGAATGCTGAGACTGGTTTCAATAGGTTGGGATGTAAGGAGAAGCTTCGAAGAAGAGAGGGAGGCAGTGCTAGCCTTTCTCTGAAGACAAGATGGCTGGTTGTGTACTTGGAAGTCAGTCTCGAGAGGAATTGCTTCCCTCAGCTTCTGTTCCATCATCTGTATCTCCTACCCTTCCCCAGGTCCCACTTTATAACACAAGAACCACCATTCCCTGCACCTGAGTACCAAGCTATGACCAAATAGGCTGGAGCAGAACACCAGAGCAACGAGCTGAGATAAAGGGAGGGTAGGACCATGCCCTTGAAGGAAACACCATATATGAACACACATTGGAAACTTTGAAGGACCACACTAATTTGAAAGATAATTATTGCTATGTGCTAAGGTATGTGTCCAGAGCAAAATGGGAAACATGGTAGTTGGTTAAGGAGTTCTACCGAGCAATCCTTAATACCACTTCCAACTCTAATATTTTAAGGCCCGATGATTTTGTCACTGGCAAGATTCCTGACCTTGGTTTTTATCAAGCCCTGATCTTTCTACCTTTAATCTATCCACTCCATGGTGATCCTAGTCCAAGTCACTACCATTCCCCATCTGAACTACTGAAAGAAACTTCTCACTTGTCTCCTCCACAAGTACTTATCCACCTGCAACTTATCCATAATGACCTTTCTAAAAACACATCATAGATTTTACCCTGAAGATAAAATCTAAACTCATTACATCCTATCAACCTAACCAAGGCTTAAACTACTTTCTTCCTCCTTTACCAACTCTAGCCACGCTGGCCTCCTAAACAGTTGCTAAAACACATCAAAGTCTTTCCCATCTCTAGGTCTCTCCAGTTGTTCCTCAGCCTGGAACACTTTTCTTTTTTATCTCTACATGGCTGGCTCAACTCCAATGTCGTCATTTCAGATAACCTCTAATTACTCTATCAACAGTACCCCAATTACTGCTATACAATCTGCTAGGAGTGTCCACAGACTTCTACTCTCCCCTTGCCCTATGCTGTCCTTGCAAATATCTCCTCTACCCTCCTGCCTCCAGCCTCACCTCTGTGAACATTTGCACGTATTTGTGGCCACACTCACATCTCTGCAGCTGTGGTTCCACATTCCCAACTAGCTTCTGGGTATTCCACCAATATGTCACAGTTGGGAAAACAGAATCACCATCTTTTGCAAATCATTTCCTATCCTTTATTTCTATTACTTCTACCACCATCCTTACAATTTCCTAATCTTACAATCACATATCATCTTTAATCCCTTATATATAATTAATGACTAACTTTTCTGGAGCACTGTGTAGTATACAGTTTTCACACAATATCTTCTTAATCATTGAGGTTGTCATTATTATTTTTTAAGAGCTCTACTGAAGTATAATTGAATAAGATATCAAACTATTACCAAAATCAAGACAATGAACATATCCATTGACCCAAATGGTTTTCTTGTGCCCCTTGGTAATCTCCCCCTCATCCTTCCCCACTTCTCCATTCTCTCCTGGAAAGCACTGTTTCCTGCCACTATACATCAGTGTGTATCTCCTAGAATGGAGATCTATAGAATCACACATTATATACTCATTTTTGTCTGTTTTTCTACTCAGCATAATTATTTTGAGATTCACCCCATGTTATAGCTTATATCAATAGTTTGTTCCTTTTTATTACTGTGTAGTATTCCATTGTACTGATGTAACAGTTTGTCCATTCTTTAGTTGATGGGTATTTGGGTTGTTTCCAGTTTGGGGCTATTCCAAAAAAAAAGCCTCAGTGAACATTTGTGTACAAGTCATTGTATAAGCATATGCTTTCATTGTTCTTGGGTGAGTAATGGGTGAAATGCCAGTATCATATTGCAGATATATGATTAGCTTTTTTAAAAAATTGCTAAACTGTCTTTCAGTGTGGTGTGCCATTTTGCATTCCCACCACCAACATTTAAGAGCTCCAATTCTTCCACACACCTCCCAATACTTCATATCATCAGCATTTTTAATTTTAGTCATTCTGGTAGACATACAGAAGTTTTGTCTTTCTCAAATGACTGATGACGCTGAGCATATTTTCATGGTTTATCTACCACCTTTTTGAATTCAGTTTGTTAAAATTTTGTTCAGAATGTTTGCAATTATGTCCATGAGGGATAATGGTTTGTAATGTTCTTTCCTTCCGGTGTTTTTGTCTGTTTTCGGTTATCAGTGCAATGCTGGCCTTATAAAATGAGTTGGGAAGTATTCCTTCCTCTTCAATTTTCTGGGAAGAGTTTGTGTAAGTTTCCTATTTAAATGTTTGGTAAAATTCACTGGTGACATTATCTGGCCCTAGAATTGTCTTTGTAGAAACGTTTTCAGCCAAAAATTAAATACATAATGCAGCTATTCAGGTTGTCTCTTTCTAAGCTAGCTTTGTTAGCTTCTATCTTTCAAGGAATTTGTCAATTTGATCTAAATTGTAGAATTTACTGGTAAAAAATTGTTCATAACATTATCCTTATTCTTTTTTTAACACCTGTAAAATCTACAGTGATGTCACCTCTCCTGAAACTGGTAATTGTATGTTCCCTCATTGTTTCCCTGATCAGTCTGGCTAGAAGTTTATCAATTTTATTGGCCTTCTCAAAGAACTAGCTTTTGGTTTCATTAATTTTTTTCTATTTTTCTGTTTTCTAATTTATTTCTGCTCTTATTCTTTCTTTCCTACTTACTTGGGGTTTACTTTGCTCTTTCTAGTTTCTTAGGACAAAATCTGAGTCACTGATCTGAGACTTTTTTTTTTTCTAATATAGGTTTTTAGTGCTATAAAGTTTGTGTCTTTATATTCAGTGTATTTCCTATAGGCAGTATATATAGTTTTTTTCCAACCTGACAATCTCTGTTGTTTAATTGGGGTATTTATGGATATGGTTGTATTAATCTATTATCTTTTTATCTTTCTATTTGTCCATTCTAGTAGTTCTTTCCCTCTTCTTTTTCTGCCTTATCTTGGATAAGTTGAATATTTGTATGATTCTATTTTATTTCCATTTTATACACAGTTTACTCTATAACTCTTTGCTTTGTTATTTTCATGGTTGCTTTAGGGTTTATAGTATGCATATTTACCTTATGCAGTAAAGTGAGAGCATACTACTTCATATAGTGTAAGAACATTATAATTGTGCATTTCTATTTTCTCTTCCTAACCCTTGTTTTGCTGCTCTCCTACCTATCATTTTTATATATACTACAAATCCCACACTACACTACACTGTTACTGCTTTTGTTTAAACAGTTTACTTTCTCTTAAAGAATTTAAAGAGTTTTTAATAATAAGTATGTCTTTTCCATGTCTGAAAAATCTTCATTTTTCCTTCATATTTGAAAGATATGTTCTTTGGACATAAAATTCTAGGTTGACAGGGGTACTTGTCTTTCAGTACTTCTTCCTTTAATTTGCTTGTTTTTCCAAAAGAAATCTGCTCTCATCCTTATCTTTGTCCCAACTCTGTACATATGTGTCTCCTTCCTCTGGCTGCTTTTCAGATTTTCTCTTTACTGATGGTTTTGAGCAACTTGCTTGTCATGTGACTTGGTGTAGTTTTCTTCAGGTTCCTTGTGCTTGGAGTTTGTGAGCTTCTTGGAGCTGAGAGTTTATAGTTTTCAACAAATTTAGAAATTTCACCCATTATTTCTCCAAATAATTTTTTCTGTCCTCTCTCTCTCTCTCTCTCTCTCTCTTCTCCTTTGTAAAACTCCAATTACATGCATATTAGGTCACTTGAAGTTGCTCCACAGCTTACTAATGCTTTATTCATTCTTAAAATTCTCCCTTCCTTTTTTCTTTTTCTTTCTTTTATTTCTTTCATTCTTTCTTTCTTTTTCTTTCTTTTCCTCCCTCCCTCCCTTCTTCCTTCCTTTCTTTCTTCTTTCTTTTATTCTTTCTTTCTTTTTCTTTGTTTCTTTTCCTCCCTCCATTCGTTCGTTTTCTTTCTTTCTTTCTTTCTTTCTTTCTTTCTTTCTTTCTTTCTTTCTTTCTTTCTTTCTGGATATTTTCTGTTGCTATGACTTTAAGTTCACCAAACTTTCCTTCTGCAAAGTCTTACCTACCACTAGTCTCATCCAGTGTATTATCCACACATTGTAATTCTCATTTTTAAAAGTTGAATCTGGCCTTTTATATCTTCCGTGTCTTAACTTTTTTAACATATGGCATACTGTTGTAATTATTTTTAATGGCCTTGTCTGCTAATTCTAACATCTGGGTCAATTCTGATTCAATGTCAGTTGATTGACTCATCTCATTACAGACTGTATCTTCTTTGCATGGCTGATCATTTTTGATTGGATAGCTGACACTGTAAATTTTATCTTACTCTTTGCTAAAATTTTTACCCACAAGTATTTGTGATCTTTGTTTTTGATGCAGTTTCTTGGAAACAATTCAGTCCTTTTGTGTCCTGCTTTTAACATTTGTTATGCAGAACCAGAGTAGTATCTAATCTAGAGCTCATTTTTTTTTTAATTTTTTTTCAACGTTTTTTATTTATTTTTGGGACAGAGAGAGACAGAGCATGAACGGGGGAGGGGCAGAGAGAGAGAGGGAGACACAGAATCAGAAACAGGCTCCAGGCTCCGAGCCATCAGCCCAGAGCCTGACGCGGGGCTGGAACTCACGGACCGCGAGATCGTGACCTGGCTGAAGTCGGACGCTTAACCGACTGCGCCACCCAGGCGCCCCAATCTAGAGCTCATTAATCCCAAGCGCTGAAGAAAACTCTTTTGTGTACTCCACTCAATGCCCTTGAACCTTGAGGTTTCTAGTGTGGCTATTGGGAATAGGCACTATTTCTGACTCTGTGTAAGGGCTGTTACCTCTAATCCTTTCAGGCAGTTCTTTATCCAGGCTTAGGTAGTTTTCTCACACACAGGCACTCATAAGTACTCAGCTGAATCCTCAAAAGGGACCTAAAAATCTCTGGAGATCTATATGCAACTCTCCCCTCTCTGCTATTCTGTCCTGAGAACTACAACTGACCAGACTCTCAGCTTTGTCCCCTCATTTCAAGGAGTCTGACATCTATTTGATTTTCCCTTCTCTGCAGTGTGGCCTGGAAATTTTCAAGATAATAAACTGGGACAAGCATAGAGTTCACTTCATGTAAACACGTAAGTGTAAACAAAATACACATAGTTTTGTCCTTCTTAATAATTAAGCCATTATTTGGACAGTTCAGATGATAATTAAATTTTGAACTACGGTGATGGTAACAGAAAAGCAGAATAACTACCAGAACGTGCTTAAAGACTGCTTGCTATTAGGTTTTTTTTTGTGTTTTTTTTGTGTTTTTTTTTTTTTTTTTTTTTTGCTTGCTATTAGGTTTAAGGACACTTACAATTTGGAATCTTGGGCTGGCTCTTTATTCAATTTACTCATTTGAAATATAGGTGTAATAAAAATGACAGAGATTTGGCTTCTGGCCAAGATGAAACAAAAGGGAGCATATTTAAACTACCATTTGAAATGCCATAAATTAGACACAACATATGAAATAATGGTTTGTAAGACACAGGACATCAGGCAAAAAAAAAAAAGGACCGTAAGTAATCTTTAAGAGATGCATCTCACAGAGATGCACCATATTCTGTCAATCATTCCCCTTTTTCTGTTACTATCACCATAGTTCAAGACTTAATTATCATTCGAACTATCCAAATAATTACCTCTCAACTAAGTGATGAAAGACAAAACTATATGTGTTTTACTGTGTTTTATTGACATGTCTGTGTTGCTAGTAGCTCCTTCCACGTGGTTTGGGTTCAACACATACAGAAAAATGTATCATGCAGTGTAAAGAGCATGTAAATGCTAGAGCCAGACTGCCTCAGTGCAAATCCTAGTGACATGGTTCACCAGCTATATAACATTGGATAAGTCATCTAACCTCACTATGCATTCATTTTCTCGGCTAAAACAGAGAGGTAATAATAGTATCAACCTCAGAGGATTGCTGTGCAAATTAAATGATTTAACCTATGTGAAATAAATATTAGCATATATTATTGACTTGAGCTGAACTGGTCTCCTTGCTTTCAGTTTCTCCTCCCTTTAATTTATCCTCCAGGAGATAGCTCTTTTAGAAGATGCTTCCTAAAATCCAAATTTCATCTACTACATCCCTGCTGTAAAACCTTCTGTGGTGCCCCATGTAACCCCCAAAGTGCTCCCACTGTCTAGCCCCAGCCTTCATTTCTGAATTCATCTTACCACCACATCACCACACAAATCCTTTGCTCAAATAATATTGATCCATTTGCCAGATCCCATATACATCCTTCTCCCACCTTTGCTCACACAATCTCCTCTACCTGGAATTCCATTTTATAGCCCCCCTCCACCCAAGTCTGCCCCCAATCAAAATCCTACCCTTGAGAGTCCAACTCAAACTCCACCTTCTTATAAAGCCCATACTGATCACTTTCAAAATATAATCTCTATATCCTCTCAACACCCTTGGAAACAACTATCTATGGTTTTCACATGACTCTTATTTACTTCCTTTATTAGTACTTGTTATCAGAGACCTGTGTACCCAGTACTCAATAAATATCTACTCAATGAACAAATAAATTTGACTCAGAAGACTCATGAGGCCATTCAAGGCAAAAGACCATACAATAAATTCTTTACTAAGACAGTTTTTCCTGGAAGAAGATGAATTCCTCATCATGCAAATGGCAGGAAGAACTATGCCCAAAACAGCCACATTATCCCTGGCAGCCTCAGGGGTACACAAGTAGCAAAGGCTACAGAACTCCAGTTTCCAGTTTCCAGGCTCTTGAATTTGTCTAATTAACACAGCCTGAGTCAAATGTGCCAAAGGGAAGCAGAACATCCCACCAAATATAGACTCAGCCGCCATGTTCCCCTGGAAATAGAAACTGGGAGGCAGCAGAAGCTCAAGATGCAAAGGAAGATTGACATGATGTCACAGGGTGGGAACCAGCCTATTCCTGCCAGCCCTGCAGTGAGCAAGAGAGAAACCATGGATGGGAACCACTTCCCACTTCCCAAGCTCTGAGGGGCCTTCCCAAAAGGTTGGGAAAAGAGAGAACAAATAAGGCATGTCACAAGCTACCTCCCACCATGAGGTGTTCTCTGCCTCTGTCTCTCAGAGAGTGAGGGAGGAACAGAGAATTAGGATATAAAAACCCATCCTTGCAGGTTCTGTGCCCCTACCTAGCTCAGGAAGCATCAGGTAGGCCAATGCCGTCAAAGAATGCAAACTGGCACTGCCCAACCTCCTTCCCTATTTCTTGTCTCTGCTCCAGGAAAGTAAATGGCTTACCTTCCTGGGTGAGCAATCCTAGTCAAGATTTGTTTTATTTATTTTTTATTTTTATTTTTTAAGTAGGCTTTATGCCCAGCACAGAGCCCAATGTAAGGCCCAAACTCACAACCCTGAGATCAAGACCTGAGCCGAGATCAAGAGTCAGATACTCTACTGACTGAGCCACCCAGGCACCCCAGTCAAGGTTTATTCTAAATCAAACAGCAACAAGAACAAAAACAAGAACAACGGTATCTACACAGATGACCTCATTTGTAGGAAGTTTGCCCCAAACATCTCTAAACCCCACTCTCACTTCTCTGCCACCTAGGTTTCCACTGTACATTCTTCACATTGTCCTTCCCTGGCTGCACTCACTCAATGAGTATTTGCTGAGTGCCCTCTATGTGCCAAATTCTTGCTCTGGTGATTAAATAGAAAGAAAATGCTCACACAGTTTCTAGCCCCAATGGAGATAGTAGTCTACACGAAGTAGACATTAAATGAATAATGGCACAGATAAGCATGTAATTACACAACATAGTAAGTTCTAAGAAAGAAAATACAGTGTCATTGCAGCATGCAACCAGGAAACCCGGCTTCATTTGGGTCTCAGGAGAGGTCACTCAGAGGAGGCAAGAAGAATGAGAGGCTCCATGCTTGAGGCTCCATCATTTACCAGCAAGGTGAGCCAGGGCATGATGCTTAAGTTCTTTGTGCCTACTTCACAGAGCTGTTGTGAAGATTAAAATGAGTTAATTCAACACATATTATATGTACAAAGGGTTTAGAATAGTTCCTGAAAAAGATAAGTACCAAGTGTTTGCTATTGTCCTTGTGGTTGTTCTTGATCCTTCAGGAAGGAGCTCAAGTTCCTCCTCTTGGAAGACCCTCCTTGACTCCCTTTGGAAGAGTCAGACATCTCCAGAAATCTCAGTTCACATATCTATAACAGCATCTGCCATGCTCCACTCTGATTTGCTTGCCTGTGTGTGTTACCCTCACTGTCATTTGAGGTTCTAGGAAGCCTTGACAACATCTGATATTCATCTTTGTGCTCTCAGTGCCTCTCCTGGTAACTGGCACAAATAAGTGCTAATATTTAAGGAACAAATGAATTCCATTTAAGTTTTAAAGAGATGCCTATTAAAATATAAATACACAGACAAGACTAATAATAGCTACAAACCCAACTGAGATGAATATGACCCCTAACGAAACCTCTTCTGCCAGAATGGCTTTTCAGGTTTATGCTCCCAGTCTGCATGACGAACCTACAGAAAACAACTACCTGGAAATCCACTAGGCTGTATGTTGTATGAGGGTAATGCCTGAGTCTTACATATTGTTCCATCCCCAGCACCTGACATGGTAAGCAAACTGTTCACATTCTATAAATATTGGTTGAGTGAAGTAACAAATGTCCATTGTATTGTTATGCATCCCCTATATAACTCAACACCTCTGGTCTCTCCATCTTTGGTGTCTGGAAATCTTCTCCAAAGTAACTTTTTCTCTGACCTTATGAAAATGTGACACCTGGGACTAATTGTGCTTTTCTTCTTATTCTGACTGCAGAGGAGCTCAGAGCCAAATCTGAAGTCCATTTGATGGACTTTTATAGTCCTATGAAGGCATTTATAGTGCACAGTGTGCCAGCTTTTTGTTTGACCTGAACTATGTTGTATTACTTTCCCTTCACTGTAGTCATCCTTTGGTGTCTTTTATCTTTATTACTTGATATACATAGAGATGCAAAAATTATATTCACAACTCAGATATGTAAAAACATACCTTTCTTTTTAAAGCCAAATTCATTTTTATTTTTGAGCCCTGATTCCTTGAGTAGTAGTGGGGAATGTAAGCTTGCTGTTTCAAGTTATTTTAGACTCTATTGACCTAAAAGAGTTTCTTTTAGATTATCTCAGGCTTCTAGGGGCAAAAATTGAATCAATTCAGAGTTGAATTTCCTACCAAGACTGTTTCTACTAATTAAGTGATGTTAGAGTCTCAGGAGACACTCAGGCATGTTGATGGCATTGCAGAAGGGACCAAGGTTTTCCCAGATCTTCAGTGCAGTGTGACTGGTTCAGCCTGGCCCCAGGGACCTGAAACTCCTTGGCTCTTCTGGCTGTCATATTTCATGCCGGCACCAATTGCTAAGGAACTACCTCCAGGCATGAGGTCCCCATCTTTGAGGTCAATGTACTGGAACTATAGGACGACTTTCAGAAATTCATTTGAGAGAAAGTTCTGTGACTGTGGCATGTCCCAGAACACTTTAGTTAATGGGTAGAGAATTACATTCCCTCTGAGGGGAACTTTGATTGATAGTCATAGCAAGGTTTATGACACAACAGGTATTCATTTTCTCCTGTGGCCCAGTCAGACTGGGAAACAGAGACTGAAGAATGCTGCCATTAAAAAGACTTGGGAGCGAGCCAGGTAATTTCTCCAGTTTTCAGCCTCCACACTGCATTTTGTGCAAGGCTTGAATTAGTGGAAATTTCCAAGCTAGAAATACCTTAAAGTCAACTAGCTTTGAAATGCTGACATGCAACTATTCACTGGTGTGCTTGTCCTCCTGCATAATTAAGTGAGGAAATATCCCAACCTGAACTAGTGGAGTCACTTAGACAAAAGAATCCGCTCTCTTCTACAGCATGTACTTCTTGATTATGCTTCTTTTAGCGGAGTCATCATCTTGATAAGTCAGCATCAATACAAATCCTGATGGTAATTTAAAATGAGCCTACTGTATCCTGAGTGCTTACACACATGTTCTCCACTCCTTTAAGAATCCACAGGGAGAGTATTATTAGATCCATTCTATAGCTGTGGGACTGAGCAATCTGATTCCAAAACCCATGTGCATTCACACTGACTGCCTCTAACATATTTCTTTTCTCCCTTTGGAAAGCTGGAAACAAATTCAGTGTAAATAGAATTTTTTTAAGGTTTTCCTTTTTTTCTTGCTTTCTTTATACAAATCTTTTTTCAAAATTAGTTCCACGGCCACTTGTCTTCATGCTGAGTGTGGGGCAAATGCCACTACCCTCCTCACTGCCTATCCTCCACCACTATCTGCTTTTCTCTGTCTTCACAAAACAAAAGAGGGAAAATGTCAGATGTAAATTTTGAAAAGCAATTTTACTAAAGCCCCATAAGGATGTCTGAAGAGTTTCTGTCACACAACCAAACAACCTTTTTTCCCATTAAAACTGATATTCTTATTTCTGGCTAATTTTGATTTTCAACTGCTTTTATTATTTCTAATTCAGGTATCTTTAACAATTTTTTAGAGATCCTTTTGATAACAAAATTTGTACCACAGGTTCTCTGTGGAGACAGTTTTCATTTGTCACCTAGTTATAAATATCTTCATTTCAGTTATTCTGGTAGATCTGTGATGCATTTTCTCTTTGCCAACCACTTCACATGGCTATCTATCAAAAGGACTGGTAAGGTTATTCGAAATGCTATATGAGAAATAAGGCATCATGTTCAAGGGAAGCAGAGTAAATTACAAAGAAGCTGGCATATTCATATGTGGAACTTGAGAAACTTAACAGAAGACCATGGGGGGAGGGAAGGGGAAAAATTAGTTTCAAACAGAGAGGGAGGCAAACCATAAGAGACTCTTAAATACAGAGAACAAACTGAGGGTTGATGGGGGGGTGGGCAGGAGGGGAAAATGGGTGATGGGCATTGAGGAGGGCACTTGTTGGGATGAGCACTGGATGTTGTATATAAGCAATGAACCACAGGAATCTACCCCCAAAACCAAGAGCACACTGTATACACTGTATGTTAGCTAACTTGACTTTTATATATATATATATATATATATATATATATATATATATATATATATGTGTGTGTGTGTGTATATATATGTGTGTGTGTGTGTGTACATATATATGTGTGTGTATACACACACACACACACACATATATATATATATAAAACAAATAAGCTGGCATATTTCTCATGGTTCTAGAACAGAATTCTATATGTTACATTGGAAAATAATGAAAAGATAAAAGCAAATTTACCATATCTTACTCATCCCTTATGAAATAATCTTTTAAGTAGTCTACTAGTTACCCTTTGCTATTTTCACTTGTAACTAAATTATAAACATAATTATTAACCCAAATCAACTTCACCTGGAAAGCTTCAAGCTTCGGGGTATTTTATTATTTTTTTCTACAATGTGCATTCAATATGGCAAGCATCCTAAATGTTTTTCAAGATTGTGGTGCACAACAAACATGAATGTCCAGGTGACCCTGGGACAAACTAAGAAAGTAACTCCTGAGGCCTGAGATGGGAAAAAGAAAATTTAAAAGGAGAGATGAGAAGGTGCCAATTCAATTCAAAAAAGAGCTTCTTAAGCAGCACTTTGGATCAGCCACCAGGCCAAAGATCTTTGACAAATTATGAATTGTGCTAAAAATTGCCTTGATCCCAAGGAGCAGTAGTGTCCCCAAATGTAAAAGGTGCTATGACAATACTCTTTTGAATGGCAACTCTTCCAGGATGGGGGAGCAGGAGGTGCAGTGCTGTCCCAGGAAGCTGGGGTGTCCAGGGCCCAGTTGGGGCCCACACCTGTGGTAGCCCCAAAAGGAGCTAACAGGATATGTTAGGCTGGGGGGAGGGAACACCTCTTTCAATACAGACACAGGATCACATGATGGAAAGAGAAGCAAGTTTTAAAACAAGCAAGCCTCCAAGACATTGTCCTTCCACTTATAAAACGCAGATGCCAGTTGAGAAGATTACAGATCATATAAGTAAGCACCTGGCACAAAACAGGCCTCAAGGGACAGTAGCTACTATTATTATTAATAATGATCGATCATCTCTTTAGTTGGCTGACATAAAGGCACAGGTTTCCTCTCCCATCTTTGAAGAAAAGTCTAAAATTCAGAGAAGTGATACACGTTGTCTGGGGTCACACAGCAAACGGGTGGTGGGGTCAGGGTTCACGCTGCTGCTCCTTGCATTTGCAGTCTGCGACTTAGTACACCCATATGCGGGGATGCTCTCTCCTTCTGCAGCAGCTCCTGTGAATGCCATCCCAGCAGGCTTGGACTTGACAGGCTGGCAGCTCGCCTCTCGTGTGGCCAGGGACAAAAGGGACAGATGGGGAAAGCAGAGGCAAATGACCAGATTACGCTGGAGAGGGAGGATGTAATATGTGCAAGTGTGCCAATCTTTTCCTCCAACTCTGAAACAGAAGGAGTAAGGTGGAACAGCCATCCAGAGGATGGCTGGATCATCATGTGACAACCAGATCCTCTGGGGGCTCTGATCCTAGTTCCTTTTGACAGCCTGTCTCCAGCTCTCACCAGCCTGGGGGTGTGGAGGCGGAGGGACAAGGTAGTAACCCCAAGTTCACAGGCTCTGGCAAGCCATCCCCAATCACAGGAGACAATCTCCAAGGAGCAAGTCACATGCGCTCACCAGCCAGTTTCCACAGAGCATCTGCCCCGGTCTTGCTCTCCCACTCTGCCCCCCTCACCCACTTCCTCACAAGGGGGTGCTCGCAAACAGGCTGGTGAGGCATTTCCTGCTAAATGTCAGGGCGCGAGGGGGTCCACAAGGGGAAGGCCCTTTCCTGCCCACCAAGGCAAATTCAAGTCCTCAAGCTCCTGCCAAGGCTCCCTTCCCAGTGCTGCCCAGATCACGTGTCCCTGCGTTTGGGGTGGGAAGGGAGAAGCGGCTGTCCCAGCCCAGCTCTTCCCTTGCTGACTTTTCAGTGCAACAACAACAAATCATACCCACAGGCTGTGGCCGCCCCACCCCAGCTCCTCAGATTGACCCTGGTGCTTCTGAACTCCAGGTAGCTCTACAGTCTGGGATCCCCATCACAGTAGGGCTGTCCCCACCTGCCTCCACGCTCACACATGCACTATTAAACAGCTTGACCTCACCAAAGTGCAAGCTCAACGCTGCTACTCAACCATGCCAGCAGTAAATGAAACCTACCCAGGGCCACTCAGTGGGAGTGGCAAAGCTTGGCTGATGAACATATGCCAAGGCCTTTGTGCAGAGGGAAGGCCTGGGGAACCACTCATTATCCTAGCAGCCCTGTCAGCAGGAAGGAGGCCACAGGCAGGAGAGCAGGAAAGGTCTCCCGTCTGCCCCCACTGTGGCACCTGGCTTTCCCCACCACAGGCGTCAGACTCAGGCCCAAACGAATCTCAGAACAGATACTTCCCCCTCCCACACCCCACAGCCCCCTCCAGGGAAAATCTTCCCCCTGGAACCTCACTGTGCCTGTTGCTCCAACAATGCTGCTCCAGCCAGAACTCTGTCCTAGGGTACAGCGATTCACCAATGACACAGCATCATCCTGCTTTCCCTGGTCCAAATCTTCATGAGCATGCCTGCTCCCTCCTTCCACTCGACCCCCGTGTCGACCCACCCTATTGCATCATCCCCCCAAGTATCACTGAGGTCCAGGCCTCCCCACCTAGCTCTTTCCCTGCCAGCCTCCACCCACCTCTGGCTCACAACAATCCATTATATGAAATGTGTGCTGCATACGTGCCGTGGGCCAGCCGCCACTCGCCCACTCAAGATGAATCAGTGAGCAAAACAGAGAGCCTTGCCCACATGGAGCTCACATTTTCTAAGAAGGGGAGACCAGCAACAAAAGTTGTAATAATTAGACAGGTTATAAAGTACGTTGGAAACTGGTCCGTGTTACTGAAAAAGGAAAATGCAGAGCAGGAGAAAGGGAATTAGGAGTGTGAGCTGCAAGGAGAGCACGGCGCAGGATTCAGGGGAAGGCGCAGGATGGGCGTTGGTGAGAGATACTCTGAACAAAAACCTGAAGGAAGTGAGGGAGTTCACCAGTCAAGTCCATGGGAAGTGAAGGATCCAGGCACTGGGGAAAAGCCAGTGCAAAGGCCCCAAAGGAAAGTGCATGCCTGGCCTGCCCAGCCTCTAGGCTCTGCCCTACACCCCCCATCCCCTTGAACTTTGCCACTGGATTAATCTATGCTTTCCTTGTGCCAATCACCTACTCAGGAATTTATGAGGGCTTATAGTTAACAGAGGACCCAGTCTAGACTTCTAACCCTGGTACTGACTTCTAACCCTAGCCCCCACCCCTCTGTCTACATAGTGAGCACTGCTGGCAGCCATACCTGAATTTCTCTCCCCGCTTCTGTGCACCGCCCTCCGTTCTGCGTGCCTTTTTCCCAACCCCTGGCACCTGTGAGCCCTGCCACTGCTATGCAGAGAGCCAGAAATGCTCAGGGTCTGTGTCTCCCACCCTGCAGACAATGAGCAGGACTATAAAAGCCTTGCCTAGAGGTTGGACAAAGTCGGCCATGTCATTTATGACCCAGAATTCCCAGAGGGAGCAGATGGAGGCTGCAACATCACCTGGAATGTCAGCCTTGCTTGGTGTCTTCCCTGCCCTGTCCTGCTCCCCCTGGCCCCTCACTCGTTTCTCCTGGAAGCACTTCCTTGACAAATCACTTGCATACCAGTCTTTATTGCAGGATCTACTTCCAGAAAAATGACCTAAGACACTGTCCAAATTTAGCTTCTACCACTGCCAAACACAGATTCCCTCCTTCCTCCCTCAGCCACTCTGGCAGCACTCTCTGAATTATAGCAATAGACATCTCACACACATTTTGGCAAGTGTTCACAAGGGGGTTGGTTTGGGTTTGGGTTTGCTCATGGTTTTCATAGATCTATTTCTTTTTTTTTTAATTTTTTAACGTTTTTATTTATTTTTGAGACAGGGAGAGACAGAGCATGAACAGGGGAGGGTCAGAGAGAGGGAGACACAGAATCTGAAACAGGCTCCAGGCTCTGAGCTGTCAGCACAGAGCCCGACGCGGGGCTCGAACTCACGGACCGCGAGATCATGACCTGAGCCGAAGTCGGCCGCTCAACCGACTGAGCCACCCAGGCGCTCCTCATAGATCTATTTCTTACCTTCCTAATGAGATCAGGCTACCCTGAGAACAGCGATGGATCTTTTGGCTTCTTTATAACCTTCTGCACCAGACTAGGCACAAAATATGTTTTCAAGACCTACAGAATGAAACCTGAAATGAATGCATGCTTATCTGTGTCCTGTATGTAGCACAGCAACCTGGAATAGGGGCTTCAAAGAAGGCAATGACAGATGACCATCCACAGCACGCAGCTTTGACCCTCCGGAGACTGTGCCCCTAAGGCCTTTGGGGAGCTGTAAGAGGCAGGATGTCAGAGCTGGGCTGGAATGTTTATACCCTGTCAGTCTCCCCTTCAGCCTCTTCAGTGAACCCATAATGGTGCTCCTGAGGATGCCCCAGGGTGAAGGTTCCAGCAAAGGCGCTAGGTCATCCAGAGACAAAGTATAAGGTCAAAAGATCTATCTTTCACATTTCTCCCCAACGCCCCCACCCATTTCCCTTCCTTGATGTGCATGTCTAAATCTTACTCCCAGCCTTTGCTCTCAATCCTACTGCTATAAGCACTGCTATGAGCCACTTCTGGGAGACACTTGTGTTTCAAGAGGGATGGCAACACTTTAGGTCGTCAGGGAGTCCAGAACACTAATCCCCTACAACTGCCCAACACTTTACAAAATACTTTTCACCTTCACATTCCATGAGGTGCCGGTAATCCTATAAGATGGGTGACGCAAATAGTACCATTATCCCCATCCTACAGACAAGGAAACTGAGGTCTAAAGAGGGGGAGTACCTCGCCCAAGACCACATACCTACTAAGCAGCAAAGACAAGGCTAGATAAGGAGGGTACCATGTCAGCAACAGCAACAAAGGCGAAGGCTCATTCCCATAATGAGGAAGTCTTGCTGTCAGCCACGGCAGACAGGCACACAAATGAGTCTATCCTTTTATCTCTGTACCCACTGGGAAAATACATGGGGCTCTAGGCCTCTGGGAAAAACAGAGTCAGTAAAACAGACCCAGAGTTGTGAGGTCATGATGGGGACAAGGCACCTCCCCTTTTGGTCTCTGAAGAGGAAGGGACAGAGCTGCTGGAGAAAACATGTGGGGGCAGATTAAGGATTGTCTAACACCTACCTACTGAATGCCACATGTAACTAGTCTTCCAAACAGCCCTGTAAAGAAGGTAACAATGGCCCCACTTGACAGATGAGAAAACAAGCTCAGAGAGGGTAAGTGACGATCAAGATCACACATCCAGTGGTAACAGTCAATACGGTCTCAGCCATTTACAGAGCTCCCGCCTCACTCCAGGCACTGTGCTGAGTAACATACGCACTTAATCCTAATGATCCTTAATTCATAGACTGAAGGCCGAATGCATTAAGTAATCATGTCACTGTTCACAGATGTGGATACTGAGTCTCGTCAATTTGCTCAAGGCCGTGTAGTCTTTGGGTAACGGAGCCATCTTGAAGGTTTCAAGATCAAGCTGAGTCTCCTTCCCTATAACATCCTCAGATCCACAGTGGAGCAGTGGTTGGCCAGAGGCTGACTGGCGGGCACCAAGGCATGCACCTGCAGGAGGGGACAGGCAGCTGGGGAAGATACATTTGCAGGTGACAGAGCAGGACAGCAAACAGCTGCCTCCGTGGGTGGTTTCAAGGGTATTGAAAAGCCCCTTTTCATGCTGCCTCTCTCTGGAGTCAGTCCCTCACTTCTAATGGCAGTCCTCCAGTGTTCCCAGAGGGTCCTGGGAAAAGGAGTGAAGCAGGCAAATCTCCTGGCCCACAAAACTTCTGAGACCTTCTCTGCTACTTGGGGGAGAGGCCCTGTATGAAGCAGAAGGTCAGGATGCATGTGGTAGGATAATATTCTGAAATTTCCAAACCCAACTTTTCAAACCCACCTCCATGTTTCTGTCCTTCCCGCACTGGGTCTGCCAAGACAGTCTGTGGGCGTGGCCTCAGGAAGGACGACACAGAAAAATCGCGGAGGAAGAAAAAGAGTCAGTTCCTAGCTTGCGGTTTCCAGAGTTCAGCCCTCAGGAAGAAGCAGAGAAGATTCAGTGCCCAGATGGCAGACCCAGGAGACAACATGAAGAAGTTCACAGGTTCTCACCCCCCGGGGAGTGGGGAGCCATCAGTACTGAAGCAAGGAGTGGAGAAGTGTAGTGAGCCTCTAAGAAAGGGGAATGTTATGTCCTGTCCCCCCACCCATGGAGGACACTAGAACCACCCTCCTCACAGGTTTAGGAGATCTGAGCACTAAGGGTCCTTGCCCCCTTTACCCAGTAGAGCCCTAGAGAGGCAACAAGATCTCAGAGAAGAAATAATTGTGTGGTGTGTCCATGGAGATAGTGGGTTTCTCTCTCTCTCTCTCTCTGCAATCTTCAAAATAGAGATAAAATTCACATCACATAATATGCACCATTTTAAAATGCACACATCTGCAGAATATCAGAACTAGAAGGCCGTTAGTGGGAGTGCAAGCCTGTGTTCCTTAGAATGGCCAACTGGACCCATTTTAGCTGGTGTCCAAGTTCCTTTCCAGCATCACCTCCCCCTTCAGCCACAATGGACTGCTTGCTCTTCCCCACATCCATGGTGCATGTTTGAACCTCTATGTCTATGCCCATGCTGTTCTTTCTGTCTTCCCCTGTCAAGGCCAAGTGCAAATGTCTCTTCCATCAATGAGTTGTTTCCTGACCTCTCAGGCAGAATTAATCCATCTCTCATTAATGCCTCTCAGCATGTTACACACTTGGCATTGTAATTTGTTTATCTGTCTCTGTCTTCTGTCCAAAGCCCCTCTGAGTCCCTCCAGCTAAAGAGCTGTATCTTATTGGACTACACATCCCATGCTTTTTAGCACAGAGCTGGTGTTCCATAAATACCTATTAAGTGAATTAATCAGGCCAACCCTCTATTATATAAATAGGGGCCCAAGGCCAAGAAAGGTAAGAGACTTATCAAAGATTCTGACAGTTAATGTATGGCTGAGCCAGTGCTCGAACCCAGCACATCCAGAGTGCTTTCCAAATGAAGTTGCATCCAAATGAATACTTTCTCATTCAATTTTGGTGTCATCCAAAATTCCTGTTGATCCCACAATTGCTTTCCTGAGTTTCTGATAAAATGATAGAAGTAAAGAGTGTTACAAGTGGGGAACATTGCTGGCATATGCATTAGACTGGCATTTGAGGAAGAGACATATGGGGGAAATGTTACAAGGACATTATGTAGTGTGCTGGGTGTACTTCTGAGGGAGGACAGTTTCTAGAAGTCTGCTTTACATTGATGTGAAATGATAGTTCATGATGAATAAATCAGCCATAACACACAGCTCTGCAATAGCCAGATTCCCCACTCAGCAACACTCCTCCTGCAAAACAGAATATTCACATTTAACCCATTACAAGAGAGCAGCTGTCCAGGCTTTTCTGAGTAATCTCCATGGAAGGACAAGCCTGAATGTTCCTTAGTTCATTGGATCACCAGCCTACAATAACAAAGCTCTTTCTACTATCCAAAATAAATCCCTCTGCAGCCTTGTAAACTCTCGTAAGATTACACATTGAATACGATTTCACCAGATACTCTTTAAAATGTTCCTTTATACACTGGAAGAGAAATCATTACAAACCCCATTGTTACATCTTGCAGCAAAACAAAACTGAGTTGTTTCTGCACGCTTCCAAGGTCTTAGCTAAGTCAGAAATAGCTTCTGACCACCGAACAGGAGTAGTTGGTAAAACCCGCTCCAAACAAAAGAAAGGCTACTTCCACCTAGTCCCCCTCAAAATCTGAGGAGTGTTAACACTGCTCTGAAGAAGACATGGCATCCTCCACACAGACAGCGAGCCTCCATCAGACACAGTCCGGTCTGTTCCTATAGCCAGCACTCTCCTGTTCTCGTGAAAGGCATCTCAGGTCTCTCTACTCTGCCTCCCCTCCCCGTATACTCATCAGATGACCAGACCTCTGCTTTCTCACCAACAGAACCCTCCAGTAGCAAATCTCTTACTCCCTTGCATGGCAAATGTCAGTAGCCCACCACCGTTTCCTCTGCCCACAATGAAAGAGCAGCAGGAAAAAAATCCCTCAGGGAGTAGACATGACCTCCCTGCGGCCCTCATTCATAACTCCAAGAGGCAGAGATTCCAGGTTTGGTGTCCAACCAGTGTGGGCCCCCCAGGCTCCCTCAGGGGCTGGGCATCTAAACACCAAATATCCACAGCATCTCGATACCAAATGTCATTCAGATGTTTGGGGGTTAATCCATATAGCTTTGAAATCTAGGAAAAACCAGATACTCTTTTATTGGCCTCAAATTGAACAGTGATGGGTTAGGCAGGGCTGCATTTCCCTGTAGAGCAGGGGGAGGTTTCCTTTGGGCAATACCCAGGCAATGCTATCCATGAATTACCATCATTGGCCTACTCCTACTGAGCTCGCACAGGGTGCCTGGCAGCATCCCTTATTTCCAAACAAGAAAAATGAAAGTAGGGAAACAAGAACAGAAGTCCGTCCCCACTACAGAGGCTAGTGGCCCAGGACAAGGATGCAGGCACCAGTTCTACTCACCAGGGAGCCCAAAAAGAGTCAGAATTATGCACCTACTTCAGTTTTCTCATATGGAGGTAGGAAGAAGTAGTGGTTTTGATGTTTAGAAGTCCCCAAAGTGCCTGATAGAGGACTTCTGAGCATAGCAATGTGAGGTCACGCCCATTCCCGAGGGCTGTGAGCCACGCAAGAGTGGGCTTAGCTCCATCAGCCACGGCTCCCAGAGACTTTCCCCAGCCCATCTTTCTGCTCATTGAGCTGTTGGGGTTCATCCAAGAACAAGAACAAGAGTAAAGACTCCTTTCTAACAGTGGGTGGGTGAGGAAGCAGCAGGTGGAAAGGGAGGAGGGGAACAGCTTCAATGGAAACAAATACATTTGCTGCTAAAACAGGCAAAGAGGATGCCTGGGAGAGGGCAGGTCCAATTACTGGTAAAATAATCAGAAATAAATAGTCATTTACCCAAGTACAACTTCTCCATACCCTCTAACTGAGCTTCTTTGCTGCACTGGTTATATTTAGAACCTATTTAAGCAACTACTTATTTTGTCTACTGGAGCCAAAGAATATTCTAAGGGCTCCTACCAGGGCTTGGGAGGAGGGAGGAGGAAGAGACAAGGGTGTAAAGAAGTTAGCCTTCCCCCACTTCAAGCCCCAGGACAAGGAAACTCCCAGGGTACAGCAGGAGCCCACCCTGGCAGGAACAGAGTACAGCAGAGGAGTCTGGAACAGCCTCAGAGATGGCTCTGGCTCTGAAGCTGATGGCAGAGGGGTCTAAATAAGGCTGAGGCCTGCAGGCTCCAAGTCTCTTCTGGTAGCAAGGCCTGGTGACAGATGGTACAGAGGCCAGGGCATGCATGTCTTCTAGGGAGGGCACGGTGCTGGGGTGGGTCCAGCCACTAAGGGACAAGGTCAGACCAGGAGTCTATCAAGCATCATTGTGTCCCAAGCACTAGGCACAAAGCCATAGGTTAAACTAGGGAAAGAGGAGATGGTGTGGATTAGATAGAGAGCAAATAGATGATATAGGAGCCACCTTCTATTAGGTCACAATCAACCTAGACACACGCATACGCACACATACACAATTGGAAAGCAACAGCCAGGGAATAGAGTGGCTAGAGAGAGTCCCACTACCCTTCTCCATCCCTATGTCCTCATGCTCCACTTCTCAACAGTTCAAGGAAAGTAACTCAGCCATGACACCTCCAAGCCATCTAGGACATTCCCTATATATCTGCCCACAGGAGCAACCACATGAGTCAAGGAAGTCACATGTTGGCCATGTACCAAGACCAACCAAGCATTTTCAATGTGCCTGCTCCCACTGGCACCAGGCACCACACAGGCCTGGGGATGCAAAGGTGAGAAGACTTTCACAGCCTTGGCATTTTACAGCATAGCAACCCTGCTCACATTCAAAGTACGCATACTTAGATAAAGACCTAAGCTTAGGATTCCTGCCCCAAATCCTCACTTTGCTTTTCCCCCAGGGCACCTTTTAAAATAACCACTTAGAGTTGAGAGAAGTTAGTGACTTCCACCCCAACTTTGTTATAAGTAACAAATGCTTGCTAGCCTGCTCTCTATCTCCTGCTCACTGGTGACCCAGGACAGAGGGCTCATTACAGCCCCTAACCCCCTGGTTTCTGGGATCTGGAAGTAATAAATCTTGTGACATGAATTCCTTTATGTGGGTGTATTGAAAGTGCACCTTTAACCAATACAATCCTGGTGGCGGGGGGGATGGTTCATTTCCCCCAAGTGAGACCTTGGATGCTAAGAGAGCTACCTGCCTACCCTGGGTGGGTAACTCGTGCCTTCTCACACAGCAGGTCATAATATGCATATTCTTAATTCACACCAGCTCTAGCTTCTCAACACATCTACCTGTACCTCCTTTTGTAGGGCTCACAGGCTGGCAGGTTGTCCTAAAAGCATTATCTTAACCACAGCACAGTGGGGTTAGCTCAGGTTATCAGTCCACATCTCACCAGAAACACCTGCGAGCTCTCCCCACAATATGGATTATGTAATAGGACCCCATCCCAGGTACATCCGGTTGTGGACGTGGGAAGAGATGCCCTGTCAACATAAGGTACAAGAGGGGTTCTGCAGAAAAGGAGAGGGGGAAATAAGCCACTAAAACAACACGGCATGAAATTTTGGATCACAAAGTAGTGTGGACACTGTCTTATAAAGTGGGTCTCAGTGATCTGATGGCTTGCCTCACAGTCCCCCGTCCCTGATGTCTCCATACTTGGCAATGCCTTCTGTCAATTTAGCTTTAATCTCTATCCTCCAGCAACTGTCAAGCAGTTACTGGTCTGTAAACAAGCATTGTGGTTGGGAGCTCTCTTTTAAAGGAGGCCTTCAAGGTGGATTTAATTTCTAATCATTAGTAAAATAAGCATCATAGGATGTCCAGGGCTAATAAGTCCCCACACCATGCCTCATGTAACCCCCACCTCCACCCTGTGAGGTAGGTCTCATTATTTTTCCACATTTTTCAGATGAGGAAACTGATAGGGAAAGGGGAATAATCTTGCCGAAGGCCACCAGCTAGTGTGTGGCAGGGTCCGGATTCGAACCCAAGCAGTCAGGGCCAGCTTAACCACCCCATTGGACTCTTTCCCCTAAGGACTAGTCTACTTTGTCAAGTGCACCCCTTCCTCTGTGGTTTTTCTCCCAGTGAGACTTCTCTCTCCTCATGGAGCAGGGCTCCATGAGACCCTGGTCATCTTTCTTCACACAACTGAACACACTTCCTGGGAGTCTTGCACAGAAGGTTGTAAGATCCAGAACCTCACTTGTTAATACCATTCACTAGGCTTTAGGTTAGCCATATTTATTTTTCTGTTTGGGGTTCTTCATGGACAAATCTTCCTTTTCCCCTCTTCCCTCTTCCTCTTTCCAGAAAGGAATGTGAGCTGCCCTGTCCTCCTATACCCTATCGATTAGACCCTCTACTCCTCAGAACCCTGTGAGGCAGCCAGCGCCTTACGGCTCTTTCCTTCTCACTCTATGAAAACCTACTCTTGGGGTGGCTTCAGCCACATCTTCCACAGTGAAGCTCTAACTATACCTGCGGCTCAGTCTCCCTCTAAAGAAACAGGCTGAGGGGCGCCTGGGCAGCTCAGGTGCTTAAGCATCTGACTTCAGCCTACGGCATGATCTCCCCGTTCCCCGAGTTCGAGTCCTGCATCCGGCTCTGTGCTGACAGCTCAGAGCCTGGAGCCTGTTTCAGATTCTGTAACTCCCTCTCCCTCTCTGCCCCTTCCCCATTCACACTCTGTCTCTCTCAAAAATAAACATAAGAAAGAAAGAAAGAAAGAAAGAAAGAAAGAAAGAAAGAAAGAGAGAGAGAGAGAGAGAGAGAGAGAGAAAGAGAAAGAAAGAAAGAAAGAAAGAAAGAAAGAAAGAAAGAAAGAAAGAAAGAAAGAAAGAAAGAAAGAAAGAAAGAAAGACAGGCTGAAATACAGACAACCCAAACCACAGGAAGGGATCTCTACTTATAACATTTCTGACCCAGGAAGGTCTGGATTTTGATGAGGTCGATTCCCAGGGCCCCAAAACCTGTTCATTCATTCCTTCAGATCTTCTCTCAAAATTTACCTTCTCATTAAGGGCTTCCCTGAGAGCCCAATTTAAATAGCAACTTCTCCCTTGTGCTCCCTGTACTCCTGCCTGGATTTTCTCCACAGCACTTATCAACATAGATACTATAAACATAAATACTATGGATTTCACCTATTTATTTTGTTTACGTTCTGTCTGTCTCTACGCCCAGAACATGCCTGGGACATAGCAGATATTCAATACACATTTCACTCATTTATTCATTGAGCGAACACTGATTGAGTGCCTACTATGTGGCAAGCACATTACAGTGGACATTGGTTTAAAAAAAGAAAAGAAGATATTACTCTTCTTCACTTACTCATCTTACAGTCTGATATGGAGATAAATATTAAATGTAAATAATAAAAAAATAAAGTAAAATTCCAATTTCTGTGTAGCAGAAGGACCAAGTCCTCCAGGGCAGTTAGACAACACTCAGGAGCTCAGGGCAGTGGCTATTTATCAAATATGTATAATAATATTTCATTGTTGACAACCCAATATAGCAGTACTGGTGCATACAAATTATCAACTAATAGTCAAGGAATCTCTTCCAACTTCTTGCCTATAAATAAGGATAGCCTTTTCTCCTACAGCCTTCCAATGCCTTCCTTCCTTAGTATGGCGGCCACAAATTTGACAAATAGGACACTCCTCTATCAAAACATAGTCTCCGCCCCTAGCCTTGAATCTCGATGAATGGTTTTGTGACTGCTTTCATCAACAGAATGCACTGGAAATAATACAGTGCTAGTTTCTGAGCCCCTGCCTTGAGACACTGACAATTTCTAATTCTTCTCTCATGGAATATATTCAATCTGGAAATCCTGAGCTTCCACGCCGGAAGCTCAGCCACCTTTAGACAGCTTTCTTGGAGAGTCTGAGCTGAGCCTGGACTTCCAGCCATCTCCGCCAAGGTGACAGATGTAAGCTACTTAGGGCCAAGCTTGTGGTATGACCAAGCTTGTACCAAGGCTTGTGGTATACCCACAGCCTGACCCATAGTAGACTCCCATTAAATGCTTGTGGGATATATAAATAAAGGCCTATTGCAGGACCCCAGAGAAATGATATACCACATGCCCTTCTAGGTTAGTGGAGGAAGCCATCAGTTCATCAAAAGCCGAACAGTGGCCATCTCATTAATTCCCAATATGTATAGCTGGCAATGACCTGCATTAGATACAGCAGGCATTGGCACAGCCAATAATCAGCAGTTGTCCAGAAGCCAAGGCAGCATGATAGAAGCCCCCCTTGAAGGGGACATTCAGGGTCAATCCAAGACCTTGTCCTGCCCTCCCTCAGATCCTGGGTGGCACCAACCCATCTGTTCATCTTCCCTGGCCCACACTTAGCTCCATTCTCCAACCCAATCAGAAAGAAAGTCTTGGGGTGCCTGAGTGGCTCAGTTGGTTGAGTGTTCGACTTTTGATTTTGGCTTAAGTCATGATCCCAGGGTCATGAGATCAAGCCTGCATCAAGCCCTGTGTCGGGCTCCACACTGAGCGTGTGTGGAGCCTGTTTGGGATTCTCTCTCTCTCCCTCTGACTCCCTCCCTGGCTCATGCACTCGCTCGCTCTCTCTCTCTCCCAAAAATAAAAAACAATTAAAGAGAAAGTCTTTTTTTTAAATTTTTTTTAAGATTTATTTATTTTTAAGAGACAGAGCATGAGCAGGGGAGGGGCAGAGAGAGAGGGAAACACAGAATCCAAAGCAGGTTCCAGGCTCTGAGCTGTCAGCACAGAGCCCGACACAGGGCTCGAACTCACAAACCGCAAGATCGTGACCTGAGCCAAAGCTGGATGCTCACCTGACTGAGCCACCCAGGCACCCCAGAAAGTCTTATTTTAACAGGCTTACCAACCCAAGTCCTATAGTGAGATAGATCAGTGACAGCAGACCTTGGCACAGTCCCCCTGGAGCTTATAGCCAAGACCCCTCACCCTCTAATCATAACCACCACCTCCACCCACAGCCCAGTGAGCAATTTAGCTGATGCCTACAAATTGCACTGCCACATCTTTGATCTATTTCTTTCCTCTCAGCACCTTAAGATGATATAGATGCTAACAAGTGGCAGAGGAGGCGGTGAAGAGGGAGACCAATGCATTAATTATTCAAATTTATTCTTGTTTAACTTCAGGAATAATAAAAAGAAATTCAATATTTCTGAAAAGACTGTCTAGGTAGGAGACCTTAACGTTTCTTTGACAGATCTAGGAAATACAGTATTCTCTTATTTACTTAATCTTGTCTCATATAATTATTTAAGTCCATAAATTCTTAAAATCTAACCATAAGTAACTCAGAACTGAAGTCAGCAAAGGACCCTGTTAATGCCAATGGAAGTCCCAACCCTCTGCCACCCTCTGCCACCCCCACTCACATGGACACCATCATTTCCCACTGCTCTGTGCCATTTTACCCTGTGTCAGGAGGCTTTCTGTTAAAAACACAAAGAGTTGATAAAGCTGAAAGGCCCAGGGTTTCTGCCACCCCAAACTTCTCATCCCTCCATCCTGCTGGTCAAATTCTCTTCTGGGAATAACAGGATTAAGATGTAATGAAAAATTAAAATATCATAGCTGCAGATGGCCTCAAGTATTTTTACCAGTGCTTACTGGGGCTTCAACCAAGCCCCAAGAATCATCTACTCCAGAAGCTGGTATGTGGATCCTGCCTCACTCCTCCCCCCACTCCTTTACAAGCACATCTGTGGTAGGCGGAATAATAGGCCCCAAATATGTCCACACTCCAATATTCCCAGGGCCTGTGGATGTTGCCTTATATGGCAAAAGGGACTTTGCAGATGTGATTACAGATCTTGAGACGGGTAGATATCCAGAATTATCTGGGTAGTCCCCCATGCAATGACAAGCATCCTTATAAAAAAAGAGGCAAAGGGATACTGGACACAGAAGGCAAGAAAGAAGAAAGCAATGTGACCACAGAAATAGAAATCAGGGTGATGCAACCACGGCTAAGGAATGCCAGTAGCCACCAAAGCCAGAAGAGGCAAGGAACAGATTCTTCTCTAGAGCTTCCAGAAGGAGCTTGGCCCTGACAGCACCTTGATTTTGGCTCCATGATACTGATTTATGACTTCTTCCAAAATTATAAGAGAATAAATTTCTGTTTCTTACCATACACTGAGTGCATGGTAATTGGATACAATTGCCACCAAAAAAAAAAAAAGACAGATACAACATCCAAATCAGTCTTTCTCCATAGTAGAAACCCAAAGTTCTGCAATTCCCAGGAACTTGAAGCCATATTCCTCAATCTTGAAGAGTCCAGGGTACCCGCCATGTTCCATGACATATACATGGACCCTGAACACTTTTTGTGGACCTTGGGACCTCAGCACTGGGAGTTGCCCAGGCTGAAACCCCATGCTTTGCTCACCCCTATATAAACCACCACCCCTTCAACCTTAACTCCATCACTGTTCATGAGTGAGGAATCCAGACACATCAATCCTCCTTCAGTTATTCTGAAGTTCCCTGCCACTCCCTCTAGCTGGAATTCTGCTCCTCCTGCTCTCCAAGTGGCTGGCTCCTTCCTCAGATCTAAACTAAAATGATTCTTAGAGAATCCTTTCCTAACACAGCATCAAAAAGAGTTCTCCTCCTGGTTGTTCTCTGCCATCTTCCTGTTTGCTTTCTTCACAGGATTTACCACCTTTTATAATTATTTATTTGATTTTTTTTTAATTTGGGGTTACCTCCCTCCCACAATGCAGGGGTTTGCATTTGTCCTGTTCCCTCCTATATCCTCAGCACCAACACAGTGCCTGGTAAATGGTAGGCACCTAATAAATACTTGTAAAATTACTTAGTTAATCCCTTAACTGCAGACGTTAGGGATGAAAAAAATGGGGATATATGAGGCAAAGGAGGTAGGGAGGCATATCCAACCATTTCCAAGTATGAGTCACGGGGGATGGCCCTGTTGAGACAGAAGCCCAGCCTGAATGGCTAACGGTGTGTGTGCTCACTGACCCTTGCTTGTTCTGACTGTGCCTTTCTATACTTCCTCTCTCCCCTCTCCACCATCCTTCAAGGTCCATCAGTCCCCAAGGGGTCCCCCCAAGGTCCTCTTCCAGCACCTTCAGCCTGTCTCCTACAGCCTCAGCCATGCCTGCAAAGACCCCAGCAACTTCATCCCGTGCAGAATGGGGCCACTGTAAGACCAAGGACTTACATGCTCAAGGTTGGCCTCACAGGCTCTCTGGACTGGCAGACTACCCTCTTCCCTAGCTAGATTTGTATAATTCCTAAGGCTGCGTCCACTTCCTGATTTGCCTATTAGCCCCTGTCCTGCTCCAATCCAGATAGCTGTCCAACCACAGGACCCACGGCATCTGTACATACTCACCTCTACCTGATAAGCATGGCACCATCTAGAAACTCTTGCTGTAATATCCCCACTCATCAGATGCTCTTGGGCCCAGTTCAGAACCCCTTTGGGCACTGATGTGAAATGTTGATCACTTCCACTCAGGAACCAGGGAGTGTTTTCAGCCTGACTGATGGAAGATCAAGAGAAGAAGAATATCACATACATGAGTTTTCCAAAATTAAAATGGAGAATAGGGCCTTTGGGAAGGCTGTCTGGATAATTAAAGCATTAATTCAGCCTCTGGTTTGCCTGAGAGCAACAGGCTTCTGAGAGCTCCATTAAATCTCTCCCAATAAATACTGATGGCTCTGAGGCGGTCTTCCAGCCAGGGTGCAGAGTCATAAAAGACGCCTTCCCTCCAGGTCTCTACCTGTCATCCTTGGGGAAATATCCAGAGGTGATAAAGTCAGGGAGTTGAGGGTCTTCACTCAAAATGTCCCTCTTCAAAGTTAGGTCTGGAAGGTCTGGAAAGAACTATGCACCAGGAAACCAAGGTGGAAAAAGGTAAGTGACTTGCTTAAGGTCACATAGCTGTTGGTAAGAAAGAGTGGAGGGGTGCTTGGGTGGCTTAGTCGGTTAAGCGGCCAACTTTGGCTCAGGTCATGATCTCACGGTCCGTGAGTTTGAGCCCCGCGTCGGGCTCTGTGCTGACAGCTCAGAGCCTGGAGCCTGTTTCAGATTCTGTGTCTCCCTCTCTCTGACCCTCCCCTGTTCATGCTCTGTCTCTCCCTGTCTCAAAAATAAATAAAACGTTAAGAAAGAAAGAAAGAAAGAAAGAAAGAAAGAAAGAAAGAAAGAAAGAAAGAAAGAAAGAGTGGAGACCAGTATTCAAATGTCTTGCTATCAGGATAATACCTATTCCAACCTTGTTACATCACACACTTCTTGGAGCTTCATCCATAAAACCCCCACACACATGCACGCATACACACACACACACACACACACACACACACATACATGCACCCACAAGCCCTCACATGTGTGAATCCTTTCTATACAAGCTGTCTCCCCAATGTCACTCAGTAACTACATGCTTTTGTTCAAGATGCTCCCTGAACTTGGAGCCCTTACACCTTCACTGCCATCCCATCCCAATTTCACCCATCCTTGAGGCCTTAGTTGAAGACCACTCTTCTCCACTGTCTTCCCTTTTAATATCCTTCATTCCCTTCTTTGAACAACTCTAGCACTTGGACGTTAGCCCTGAATTCTACCCTGTTTCATATGGTGCAGAGCTGTTTCACCTCGTATTCTGAACAAGACAGCAAATTTCATGCAGATTTTCTCTCAGCAGCCCCCTACCCAACCTCCCCACCCGCAGCCCAGCACACATTGAGAGCACCATCACTGTCTGCTCCTTGAAAATCAGAGATTCAAGGCCGGTCCAGGTTTTGTTGCCTTCTGCAGCCTTGGATAAGCCCCACAGTAGACCTGTGTCTCCACCCCCACCCAAACAATGGACATGTACTCAACCAAGGACCAACTTTATTCCACATTATGATGTCTCTCTGCACCTTCTAACAGCCAGCCCAGTCCTGCCACATCCTTGCTTTCTCTGCATGTCCCCCAAAGCACCCCCAGGATACTGCTGTCTAAGGAACTCCATTACAGCACATTCAACAACTGCCTTGCTTCCCTGCCCATATTCTGTGTTCTCTCTGGATCTGCCCTGGAGATGAAGAGGAGCAGTGTGGCTGGTGTGAAGAGCACTGGATGGGGAGCTCTGGGCTGGGTCCCGGGTTTTGTTCCACTCCCCACTCCTGCCTGCCTGACAGGGGTGGGGAGTGGAACAAAGGGGACCAGTGCCACATGCCCTTGTTCACTCACTGCGGGTTCTTGTCTGTTAAATGAGGGTGTTACAGGTCACTGCTGCTCCCTAAAGGTTCACTGCCTTATACTTTTTAAAGTCTTAATTAGACAGCAATGTCTCTGTGCACAAATGACAAGCAGAGCAGCTGAGAGCACAACGTAGCTTTAAAAGTCTGACGTATGGAAGAAGAGAAGGAGGAAAATTAGCCCTTTTCCTGGAAATCTGGCTTGCTTTTCCCAGAAGAGAATGTGCAGTAAACACTAGAAGGCACGGAAACCTCTGAGGCAACAATACACCCACCTGATACACACACACTCGATCACCACCGCACACAGCTTCCCAGGAGCGTGGCAATGGTTAATTAGATCTGTGGCCCAGCAACTTGTACCAAGGCTCATCACTAAGACAGTAACAAGCAGAACTGCTATTAAACAAACCACACTGGCCCTCTAAGTCAGCTCCTCAGGTAACAGATGTTTTCTTTGACTGTAAAAGGAGGGATGAGGAGGAATGAACTAGATGTGGGGGAACCTCACAGGAGGCTCAGACGTGGGGAACCCTCAAAGACTTTAGGTTTGGAAGTCCCACATTATATATGACCCTTGCTTTCCTCTGGTGATCAACTGTGCCCAAATATGACCCTTCATCTCCACTAAAGGCCATCCTATCTGCCTAGACCCCAGACGATAGCTTAGTGCTGGGGCACATTAACACCCCACCCCCAAAACAAATGACTTCAAGGAACAGGGTTGAGTCCATTGCTACACCTGTCATGCCAACTCGTCACTTTAAAACTACAAGTCACCAGGTAGAAGGCATCTGGAGAAGATGACCCTGCCCATCTCCTTCCCATACTCCAACCCCCACAGACGTCCATATCAATGACCAGATTGTGGCAATCCCAAGGTATGATCCGGGGGTGCCTGGGTGGCTCAGTCAGTTAAGCATCCAACCCTTGATCTCGGTTCAGGTTGTGATCTCACAGTTTGTGCAATCAAGCCCCGAGTCGGGCTCTGGGCTAACAGCATGGAACCTACTTGGGATTCTCTCTCCCTCTCTCTCTCAGCCCCTCCCATCCCTCAAAATAAATAAATACACTTTAAAAACAAAACAAAACAAAGGCGTGATCCAGCAGAAAGTCGGCCCACCTCAATAGTGCCCAAATGTCACCTACCAGTCACCTGAGCAGGTGAGGGTACAGAGCTCAGCTCACATCCTAGCCCAGGTTGGCCCCGGATGGGCTCTCCCAGGGATTGCTTTTGTGCTCCTGACTGTAAGGGGGGCAGCCACCTCTGCACTGGCACCCTAAGGTGAACTGTCGTGCAGTGTCAATAATTAACAGTATGCAAAGTGCCTTTTATGTTTCCAGCTGGGATATTATTTCTTGACAAGAAGGGAAAATATTTATGATCTTAAAACACTCTGACTGGAATCCCCACAGAGCACAATAAGGGGAAAAGCCCTTTGTGGAAGGGGCCACTCCCAGCCCCACCTAACAGGCGGAGGCCCTTTTGCTGTCCACAACTCTGTCACCAGGGAAAGCAGACACCATCATTGAGTTCAGATTGCCACTGGCCCCACAAATGACTAAAGCAAAATGAATTAAGGCCTGAGCCTGGGAAGCCCCAGAGTCACAAATGGAGGAGAATCAGGTGCAGAAGTAGGTACAGATCCTACTACCTACCATCCCTGAACCTGTGAATTTTTAGTTTGGGGTTGGAGATGAAGGAAGGGCTCTGAATTTGGATGGGAGCCTTCTTGAAGAGGAAGCCTGCCTGCCTTACCATGCAAAAGCAAGCCACACATTATTCATGGGCAAAAACACCAAACGACCATCTGGGGATGGGAGGAATGAAGAAAAAACAAAGAAGAGAAGAATTGCAAATATATCCTTATTTTATTGTTTACTCCCCATTTTGTATCTCTTCAGCTTGGGAAGATTCTGGGACCTTCTGGCTTCATGAACAATCATGCTTTACAGATAAGGAGACCAGTCCTAATAAAAATCAGGTGAGAGCTGAAATAAGCCTATGGTATGCTTCACTTCTGTGACCTTGGTGAACGTGCAGGAAGGTGGTGGCCATTCTTCAAAGACAAGGGATCCAAATAAAGGAATGTGGGAGAATAAAGATTTCCTTATTCCTAACTAAGCAATTTCCTTATTCCTAATAAAGCAATGCTAAGATTTTCCTATTAAGTGCTGTGGTCCTCCCTGATTAGCCCAGGACATTCAAGCAACAAGTATTTCTTGTGTGCCTGGCTCTATTCTCAGCAAGTCTACAAGGAACTCTGTACGCCAGGCATAGGGCAGGCTGCCCTCAGAGTGCCCTGCCCAGGGTTTGTTTCCATAAAAGGACTTCCCTGAAGGTCCAAACAGTGGTCCTGTGACAGGTGGCGACAACCAGCACTTGCCCCGGTATGAGAGGCAACCCCTGGAGGCCTGGGGTCAAGAGGGCCCTGTCCCTGTTAGCATGCTTGGAATGCCCTTTGCATAAAGGAAATGTGGTCCCAAGAGCCTTCTGTTAAAAGCCAACAGAAGGTAGGGGCGCCTGGGTGGCTCAGTCGGTTGAGCGGCCGACTTCGGCTCAGGTCACGATCTCGCGGTCCGTGAGTTCGAGCCCCGCGTCGGGCTCTGTGCTGACAGCTCAGAGCCTGGAGCCTGCTTCAGATTCTGTGTCTCCCTCTCTCTCTGCCCCTCCCCTGTTCATGCTCTGTCTCTCTCTGTCTCAAAAATAAAAAAAAATAAAAAAAAATAAAAAAGCCAACAGAAGGTAAAGGCAATAACCCACACCTCAGACTGTCTGACTCTCTGTCGGGAAGCGCCCTGAGGAAAATGGATCCCTGCCCAGAGAGCTGTGAGGAGGGATTTAGGGAAGGTTAAAGTAACCTGCACTAATTAGGGATAACAGGGACCTACAAAAGCACCCTATAGCAGCTATGGTTGGTGACCCCACAGTGGCCCCCTCCCTCTAACAGGGGGCTGCCTGGCATCCTGGCTGATAGCAAGCAACAAACCCTACCGAGATCCCTGTCTTCCTATCGCCTGCTTTGAATGAGGTATACAGACAATATCCAAGATTTTGTTTCAAGCACAACAAATGGCATTTTAGATGGTGGTAAGAGTTAAGGAGTAAAAATAAAGGAGGGAGATATACTGGCCTACATTTTTAGAAAAGATAACCAAGGAAGCTCTTCTAGAGAAGGTTACTTCTGAGTAAAGATCTGAAGGGTGTAGAGGATGGAACCATGGAAATATCTGAGGAAGTACATTCCAGACAAAGGGAAGAGCTATGCAGGTACCCTGAGAAAGCAGACCTAGGAGAGAGGTGAGAGACAGGAGGAGGCTGCTGGCTGAAGCAGAGGGAAGGTCAAGGAGAGCTAAGTGACGGGGTGAGGGAAGACAGGCTCGTGGCCCCCACTGACCTTCAGTGACCCTCCTCCCAGTTCTCCTGACATCCTGCTGCCCACTCCAGCCATGCAGGGGTCTCGATTACCTACCCTTCCAGGGCTCACCTACTTTGGGAAAGTCTTGGGCTTAGCCTTCCACACCCAACTGCCCATGTGAAATGTTGGGAACACCTTGCCCTACGTGAGCGGGAGGTGTGATGAGGAGTGCAGCCTCTCACAGCCGTGGGGCAGGTGAAGCTTGCCCTCAGTGCCTCCAGCCCCTCCTCCAGTAGCACTCAGTGCCCAGGAGCCCACTCCTCCCTCTGTCAGAGCCCAAAAGTGTCGAGAGGGTCCTTGGCTAGGTAGAAGATCTGGGCTCAGCAAGCCATCAGACCTTCCCAGCCTCAGCTTGTTCGTTGTAAAATGAGAACATTGCGTTGCTTACCTCTAATACCTCTTCTAGCCCTTGGTGAGCCCTACGCTGTGCCGATAAACCCCTCCTTGCCAGTGTGTTCATCTGCGTCTCCTCTCAGGCCACGAGCCGACATGCTAACAGTGGCCCTACGTCACATGGCCAGGTGCCCAAGGGAGGCTCTGAAGCCAGCAGGCCAGGGGGCTTTTGTTTTAAGCCCATGACCTTCTCAGTGGCCCCTCACACCACAAGCACAGCCACCCAGCCCAGCCCCTTAGTGTGTGGCCACGCCAAACAATGAGGAGTAATGAAGCGATTCCATGTAGAGAGACCCTTCATCAGCCAGTGTTTTCATTGCCAAGGCTCACACCGACCATGAGAGCCTCCAATCCCAGGGTCTGCGGACTCTCATGAAAAGGCTTTACAAGGAAATGAGCCACCAGCACTCCAAGGCAGTCATCGTCAATCAGCACGGCAGGTGACAGCTCACCCTGTGAGGCAGCTTCGCCACAGCTCCGTGCACGGAGAGCTGAGCAGCTGACTCTGCAGTCTGTGCATCTAGGCTGAGGCGGGGGCTCCCTGCCCAGGCACCTCGGTTGAAGTGGGTAATGGGGAGCTAGCTGACACTGAGACAGCCCTACTCCACTGTCGTTCACTCTAGGGTTTGGGGTGGCTCACCTTTTTCTCAGTTTATCATACCTGGGCCACCTATGGATGGCAGGTAGCAGTGGAGCCAGAGGAGGGACATAGTATAATTGCAAGAATGACCTCAGATCTGGCAAAATCCCTAGGCTGACTTGGTCAGTATGAACTGCAGGGGCAACCAGGGCTCTGCCAACAGGTTCTTTAAAAAAAATACTTCAGGTTCCCAGACAAACAGCAAGCCCAGAAACCTTATCACTATCAGCCCACAAAAGGCCAACCTGTATTGTGCACTCTGTGTGGCTCTTCTTCCACTTAATGACTCCTGCAGAATTCAAGCTAAACGGAAGTGGGGGTGTTAAGCAGGGTAGATACACATAATATAATTCAACTGCCCTTGCCAGATCTCTTCCTAGGACAGACAGCATTTTCAACCACTTAGACCCAGGTTTTCCCCCGGAGGCAATTTTTCAGTCATTTTGTTCGGGAGGACACCAGAAAAGCTGAGTTCTGTTCTCCCTTCTCTTCTTTGCAGCTGCTCCGATAACATCCTTGCCTCCTCCTTAGGGACCCTCCAAGCCCTTAGGCAGAAAAGCATCTGCACTCTCAGAAGACTTCAGGGGATGACACCAAGTTCCCAGTGTTCTCTCTCCTTGAAGGTCTGCCTTAGAGCCTCAGTGGTTTAGCCCAAGACAGGACTCTTGTGAAAGGAGCAGTATGAAGTGTGCCTCAGCATGGAGACAGTCCAAAAGGAAGTTGTGCTGGTAGAAGAGAAAGAGCACATGCCTGGAATGTGTGCGGGGCAGGGTGTATATTAAATACTAATATCAAGAGGTGTTTGTTCAGAGTTTGCCTCAACAGGTGTGGTGCAACTGCTTGGGACGTAACTGTGAACAGGGCCCAGTCACTGCCCTCAAATAGCTTGCGGTTGAACAAAAAAGAAAAAGAAGGGATACCTGTAGGGCAATGGAATGACTGCTAACAGAAGAGCAGGTGAAGTCGGGGTTGGGAGCACATAGGCAGGCACCTCACCCAGTCCTGGGGGCTCAGAAGTGCTGAAAGGCTTCCTAGAGGAACAAGTATTTCAGGTGAGACTTGAAGAATGAGCCCCAGTCCCCTCATCACTCACCCGGTTGTCTGCAGTCACCTAGGTGATAGATGAAGGGTGAGGGAAGAAGCTGAAGAGAAAGAAGACAGCCCAAGGAAAAGCATGCCATCTTTTACATGACCTGAGTGACAGAGGAGCGGCTGGGAGAGACAAAGCTGGAAAGGCAGGACCCAGCCAGACACAGGTTTGGGACAACAATGATGAATTCAGCCTGTAGCCACTGAGCAACAGTCACTGGGGAATTTTTGAGAAGAGAAGCAGCATTCCAGATTTACTTTTTGGATATACTACCTGAACCATGGGGGCAAGAATACAATGAAGCCAGCCTCCTGGAGGCCAACTAGCCAGGTAGGAAGCTGGTGTCTAATTGATTTCTCCACTTACATGCATATAAGCATCTCAAGCTTTATAGAACTGAAGCAGAATTCTTTATCTCCCCTTCAAGACTGCCCCTCCAAAGTCCTCTGTTTCTCAGTAAATGGTACTAGACGCTCAAGCCAAATATCCCGGAGGCATCCTGATTGCTGCTTCCCTCATCACGAACTCTAACTGTAACCAATCTATCAACAAGCCCTGCAGACTTTATCTCCAAAACACATCCCAAATCCAATCCATCAAAACTAACACAGTTCCAGACTCTGGATGTCTCACCATTCACCTAGATGTATGCAGTCACCTAAGTAATGGTCCTCCCTCCACTCTTCATTCCCCTCAACACACTTGCCACATGGCAGCCAAAGGACGCTTTTATACATTTTTATTGTGAAATATAACACATATGCAGTAAAGTACAAAAACCAAGTGTATAAATCAATGGTTTATCACAAAGTAAACGTACATGAACTCATCCCCAAGGTCAAGGAATAAAGCATTAGCAGTTCTACCCTGAAGCCCTCCTTGTCCTCTCTCCCTATCACTGCTCCTCCTTCTCACTATCCTACCTTTTAAGGTGATCCCTTCTTTGACTTTCCTTAAAGTTTACTAAGCACAAATCTCTAAAAGCAATAGTTTAGGTTTTGGCTAATGTTTTAGCTCTATATAAATGGAATCCTACTGCATTTGTTATTTTGTACGGGACTTCTTTCATTCAGCATTATGTTTATGAGATTCATTCATGTTGTGTGGGTAGCTCTAGTTTGCTTATTTTTATTGTTTTATGGCAGCCCATTATTTATCCATTCTACTGTTGATGGGCATTTGGATTGCTTCTGTTTTTTTTAATTGAAGTACAGTTGACACACAATGCTACATCAGCTTTAGGTGTACAACAGAGTGATTCCGTATCTCTATATGTTATGCTCTGCTCACCACAAGGGTAGCTACCATCTGTCACCATACAACACCATTACAATACCAGTGACCATATTCCCCTTGTTGTACCTTTTATTCCTGTGGCTCATTCATTCCATAACTGGGAACCTATGCCTCCTACTCTCTTCACTCATTGGAATGCTTCTAGTTTTTCAGATAATATGAGTAAGGTTGCTACAAACAGTTTATTTGTCTCTTGATGCCACAATAGTCTTAACTCACAAATCAGACATCACTCCTCTGTTTAAAACTCTCCAAAAGCCTCCTGCCCTACTTCAAATCCAAACTCCTTATCATGGCCTATAAGGTCTTCCTTCTTTGACATCCTCTTCTCTCTCTCACACCCCTACTCACAATGTTCCCACCTCATCAGTCTTTCTACTGCTGGAACACACTATACTAGCATCTACCTCAGGGCCCTCACACTTAACTCTTCCCTTTGCCTAGAATGCAGATCTTGTATAGCCGGCTTCTGTCGTTCAAGTTTTGAGTCAAATATCACCTCTTCAGACAACTCCTTTGACCACCTACTTTGGAAGACACCCTCAATGCACGCTCTCACACATCCCTTTGTTTTGTTTTCTAATGGTACCCTTTACTATGGAAAGCCATCTTATCTAAACGTCTGGTTAGTCGCTTACTCTGTCTCCTCCAACCCCCCTGAGCTCAGGGACACTGTCTTGTTCACTTCTGTATTGCCTGCACCTGGAACCATGTCTGACATAGAGTGGGCATTCAATAAAAGCTTGTTGGATGAATGAACGAATGAATGAATGATGAATGAATGCACCAGGAAAGATGTCAGCATAACCAATCTAGTGGTAGTTAGATGGAGGAAGCAGAATAGAGAGCAGTGAATACTTTTGAGAACAATGGAGGAAGAATAAAGATCATTGAGGAAAAGATGAATATTGAAAAAATGATATTGGGACAACTGCATAAACATACAGGAAAAAATTAAGTAGGATCCTTCCCACAAGTCTTACACTAAAATAAATTATCAATGAATCCTCTGCAGTGCAGAAGCGTTTATCTTGATGAGGTCCCAACAGTTCATTTTTGCTTTTAATTCCCTTGCCTTTGTAGTGAAATAAGTCAGTCAGAAAAGGACAGATATCATATGTTTTTCACTCATACGTGGATCTTGAAAAACTTAACAGAAGACCAGGAGAGAGGAGAGGGGGGAAAAAATAGATACAAATGGAGAGGAAGGGAGGCAAACCACAAGAGATTCTTAAATACAGAGAACATACTGTAGGTGGATGGGGGGTGGGGGAGAGGGAAAACGGGTGATGGGCATTGAGGAGGGCACTTGTTGGGATGAGCACTAGGTGTTGTATGTAAGCCAATTTGACAATGAATTATATTTAAAAAAAATTATCAATGAATCAAAGATCTACATGAAACCCTAAAAATTCTAAAAGTAAAAAAAGTATAAATTTTGTAGTTGTGAAGGTCTTTGTTAGTATAATATAAAACCAAAACATAGTAATAAAATAAAAAAGACTGATGCATTTAATTACATAAAAATGTAAATACTACCATAAAAGCATAACTTCAAAAGGCAAATTACAAATTAGGAAAATATTTTCTGCATCTATACTATAGACAAAAGGCTAATTTTCTTAATATATAAAGAACTTCTACAAATCAATAAGAAAATATATAAAGGATATGAACAATCAATTGACAGAAAGGGAAATATCAATGACTCTAATTTATCTGAAAGATGTTTAATCTCATAATAAGAGAAAGACACATTGAAACTAGGAGATACCACTTTAATCCCTTAGATAGTCAATGGCCTAATACACACTGTGTTGGCAAAAATGCAAGGAAACAGGCACTGTACTACTAGATTGATAAACTGGTACTTCCATGAGAGGTAATTTGGGACTATACTGCAAAATTCTAAATTCACTCTTTGGCTCCACAATTCTACTTGTAGGAAAATTTCCATCATATATATATTTGCATGTATGCAAATATATGTTTTTATAGGTGCACATATATGTTTATTCATTTATATGTTTATCTATTGAAGCATTAATATAATAGTGAAATATTACAAAAAAAGAAGCATTACATATCCATTAAGCAGGGATCCACTAAATAAATTATAAAATATATACAGCCTTTAAAAAGATTGAGACAAATCTCAGTGCCCTGATTTGGAAGGATCTCCAAGATTAATTATTAAGTGGAAAAATATCTAAGCACATAACAGCTAAATTATGTATGTTACTATTTGGTTTTTAAAACGCTAAACATTATACTTTTATTTATGTATCTAGAAATGGAAGGATACACAAGAAATGGTAATAGTACTTGTCTTCTAGGAGGGGAGGTAGGTAGCTAGGGGAAATTTTCAAAATAAAGAGAAATTTTAAGAATAGACCCTGAAAACTGCAAAACACTGCTTAAAGAAATTAAAGAAGATAGTAAAAAATGGAAACACATCCTGTGTTCAGAAACTGAAAGACTTGATATTCTTTTTTTAGTGTTTATTTATTTATTTATTTTGAGAGAGAGAGAGAGAGAGAGAGAGCATGCACGAGCACAGTGGAGGGGCAGAGAGAACAGGAGAGAGAGAATCCCAAGCAGGCTCCATGCTATCAGCACAGACCCTGACACAGGGCTCCATCCCATGAACCATGAGATCATGACCTGAGCAGAAACCAAGGGTTAGGCACTTAGCCGACTGAGGTCCCCAGGCACCCTGACGTAACATTCTTAAGATGTTGATGCTATCTAAAATAACCTACAAATTCAATGAAATCCCTATCAAAATCCCAACTACAGTTTTTGCAGAAATAGAAAATTCAGGCCTAAACTTCACACGGAAACTTAAGAGACCTGAAATAGCCAAAACAATCTTTAAAAAGAACAAAGTTAGAGGTCTCACACTTTCTAATTTCAAAATTTATTGCAAATGTGGTACAACTTAAAAACAGACATATAGCTAAATGGAATATATTAAAGAGCCCAGAAATAAACCCTCATGTATATGATCAAATGATTTTCACAAGGGTCCCAAGACCATTCAATGGGGAAAGAATAGTCTCTTCAAATGGTATTAGAAAAACTGGAAATTCACATGTAAGAGAATAAATCTGGACCCTTATCTTACACCATATAAAAATTAACTCAAAAAAAAAAAAAGGACCTAAAAGTAGGAGCTAAAATCATAACACTCTTAGAAGAAAACATAAGAGAAAAACTTCATGACATTGGATTTTACAATGATTTCTTGGATATGACACCAAAAGCACAAGCAATAAATGAAAAAAAAGGAAAAGTCAACTTCATCAAAATTTAAAACTGTTGGACACCGAGGGACAGTATCAACAGAGTGAAAAAGCAATCTATGGAATGGGAGAAAATATTTGCAAATCATATATCTGATATGGGGTTAATATCCAAAATATCTAAAGCACCCCTATGACTCAACAACAAAAAACTCAAACAGCACAATTTAAAAATGGACAGAGGGGCGCTTGTGTGGCTCAGTGGGTTAAGCGTCCAACTCTTGATTTCAGCTCAGGGCATGATCTCATAGTTCATGAGATGGAGCCCTGCATCAGGCTCTGCACTGGCAGCACAGAGCATGTTGGAGATTCTCTCTCTCCCTCTCTCTCCGCCCCTCCCTTGCTCTCTCTCTCTCTAAAAAGAAACATTTTTTAAATAAATAAATTTTTTTAATGGGCAAAAAACTTGAATAGACATTTCTCCAAAGAAGATATGCAAATAACCAATAAACACATGAAAAGATTCTCAATATCACTAATCATTAGGGAAATGCAAATCAAAGCCACAATGAGATACCATTTTATACCCATTAAGATGGCCAATAAACAAACAAATAAATAAATAAATAGGTGAGGATGTGGAGAAATTGGAACCCTTGTACATTGCCAGTAGTAATGTAAAATGGTATAGCCACTGTGGAAAATTGTAAAAGAGTTCCTCAAAACAATTAAACATAGAATTACCATATAATACAGCAATGCCATTTCCGGGTATATACCCAAAAGAATTAAAGCAGAGACTAGAACAGATATTTGTACACTCATATTCATAGCAGTATCATTCACAATAGCCAAAAGGTGGAATATACTGACATATATAAGTATATATATTGATATATATACAATATGTATATTGTATATATATTGATATACATACTCTCCTTTTCAGAGCTATGTCACCTTCGTTTAACATACTTGGTAAGGTACTTAGCCTTTCTACACCTCAGTTTCCTCATCCATAAAATGAAAATAATAGCACTACCTACTACACTGGGCTGGTCTGAGGAACATAAAGCCCTTTAGAATAGTAACTGCCACACTGTATGTGCTTCATAAGTAGTGGTTCCTCACTTATTATTATCTTTAACAAATATTTATTGAGTACCTACTATATTCAGGCACTATGCCAAGTGCTGGGCATACAGAGATCAACAGAATGGGTTCCTGCCTTTAAAAGCCTCACCACTAAGTAAATGAGACCTTAACTGATTCCATCTTCACTCAAGCCCTCACTTTAGGAATAAGTGTTTAAAAAGCCATTATGGAAGTATTCCTCAAGAAGATACATAAAAGACTCAATTAGGGTGAAAGTCTAAATTGCTTTCTAACGATTAGACCTGTCTGAAAACAGAATGGGCTATCTTTAAAAGTAGTAAGTAGTCTGGATAACTACTTATCAGATACGTTGCAGAAGAGATTCAGAGGGTTAGACTAGGTGATCACTATGACCCCATCTGGTTCAGAGAGTCTGTGATGCTATAAGGTGAGGGCCAAGGACTAGACTATGAGCAGCTTGGCTGGGGAAAGGCTCCAGGGTTTCAGCCTTGCAGACATATCTGCTTCATGACATCATCCAAATTCCCCCCAGCAGGGGCCAGAAGTGTCCATATGTCTGGTGTGGACTCAAAGTCAAAATGACAGACACGATTTTCTCATAGATGAATGGAGAGGAACCAAAGCACAATCATCCCCAGAAGACAGAGAGAAGGGCAGAAAGGCCCTAAGAGAAGGCCACCACAGCTTTTTTCTGGGCCAGCACAAGCTGCAGGATCCAGGTCTAGGAATAAAACATTGCAACAGAATTCATGAGTGAAGATCAAGAAGAAAACACCCCAAGGTTGTCTGTGAATCCAAAGATGGTACCTCTACACAAGCCCCAAGCTCTGGGAACCACAGCTAGTCCAGCAACCCAGAGGATTCTGAGAGTCAGGTTTTTAAATAAAGCGCAAAAGTTCTCTTTCTGAGGTGTTTCAGGGTGTCCTGCATGGAGAGAGAGAGAGAAAGGCAGGACTCCCCTTTCAGTCTTGAGGCTTCATCTGCAGTCCACACATCAGTTGCAGGGCCAACTCAGGGCTGATGAAAAGAATGGGCAGGAAGAAACTGCTACATGATCTCAGCCAGTCAGTTCCCTAAGGGTCCCAGAGAAAAATAGCCCAGCTTCTCTTTGCTGGAGATCCTGACTTCAGCCCGGCTTCTCTTTGCTGGAGATCCTGACTTTCTTCTTCCCTGGAGTGCAGGGGTCAGGGGAATAACCTAGGAAAGGCCTCCTTGACAAGGTGACATTTGAGCAAAGACCTGAAGGTGGTAAGGGGCAAGCCATGCTAATACCTGCAGAAGAGAATTCTAAGCAGAGGAAACAGCAAGTGCAAAGAGCCAGAGACAAAGAGTGTGCCTGGCCTATCAGGAGTTCGTGTGATTGGAGCAGAGAGGTATGGGAAGTTACAAGACAGGAAGTCAGAGAGGTAAGGGATGGGGGTGACTTTCAGACCTTGTAGGGTTCTATAGGCCATTTTAAGGATGCTGGCTTCTACTTTTAATGAGATGGGAAGCCACTGGAGGGTTTTGAGCAAAAGAATGAGATATACTGACACAGATTTCAAAAGATCCTCAAAAGCTGCCAGGTTCAGAATTTACTCCAAGTAGGGAAGCATGACCACCTGACCACCCTCAGTTAGTAGTAGCCTACTGCAACAATCCTGGAGAGGAGTGACAATAGCTTGAACCAGGCTGACAGCTTGGTGAGACGTGGATATATTTGACGATTCAGCCAAGAGGAACTGCTGACAGATTGGATGTGGGGAGTGAAAGAAAGAGAGGTATCAACGATGATGCTCATATTTTTTTGGCCTAAGCAGCTAAAAGGGTGGAGTCATTCACCAAGACAGAGAAGACTGAAGAAGAAAAAGGTTTTATGAAGATCAACTTAATATTTGAATGAGTAACGTTTGGCGTGTCTCATTAGACATCCATGTGGAAATGTCTCATGCAACTGGATGTAGTGTTCAGAGAGAAGGCCAGGCTAAAGCTATATATTTAATATACTATTAATATGATGCTTAATATGTACCTACATGTAGCTATACGTTTATATATTTAGAAATCCTCTGCATATAGGGTCCTGGATAAAAGAATGTGCATAAAGAAGAGGTCTGAGAACTAAACCTAGGATATCCAACACTTACAGGTTGGCTAATGAGGAAAAATTAACAAAGCCACCGAGAAGGAGTTACCAATAACATGGAAAGAATACTGGGAAAGGATGTACATCCTGAAAGCCAAGTGAAGCATTTCAAGGAAGAGGGAGTAATAGCTTTGTCAGACACTGCTGTTAGGTCAAGTATGTCCAGATGAGAACTGAAAATTAACCACTGGATGTAGCAACAGGATAGCCATTGATGACCTTGGAACAATTTTGGTAGAGTGAGGGCAAGGGAGAGCCTCATTAAAGAAGATTCAAAAAGAATGGAGGGAGCCAAATAATGCAGAGAAAATCTCTCTTTATAAGTTATTCCAACTAATGTCCACTCTCACCACTGTTATTCAACATAGTGTTGGAAGTCCTAGCCTCAACAATCAGACAACACAAAGAAATAAAAGGCAAGGAGGCAATCCAGATCAGCAAGGAGGAAGTCAAACTTTCACTCTTTACAGACGACATGATACTCTATGTGGAAAACCCAAAAGACTCCACCAAAAAACTGCTAGAACTGATACATGAATTCAGCAAAGTCGCAGGATATAAAATCAATGCATAGAAATCAGTTGCATTTCTATACACCAACAATGAAGCAGCAGAAAGAGAAATCAAGGAATCATCCCCATTCACAATTGCACCAAAAAAAATATAAAATACCTAGGAATAAACCTAACCAAAGAGGTGAAAAATATATACACTGAAAACCACAGAAAGTTTATGAAAGAAAGTGAAGATGACTCATAAAAAAAATGGAAAAACATTCCATGCTTATGGATTGCAAAAACAAATATTGTTCTTAAAATGTCAATACTACTCAAAGCAATCTACATATTCAATGCAATCTCTATAAAAATGACAGCAGTATTCTTCACAGAGCTAGAACAATCATAAAATTTGTATGGAACCAGAAAAGACCCTGAATAGCAAAAGTGATCTTGAAAAAGAAAACCAAAGCTGAAGGCATCATAATTCCAGACTTCAAGATGTATTACAAAGCTATAATCATCAAGACAGTATGGTACTGGCACAAAAACAGACACATAGATCAATGGAACAGAATAGAGAACCCAGAAATGTCCCCACAAAACTATGGCCAACTAATCTTTGACAAAGCAGGAAAGAATATCCAATGGAATAAGACAGTCTCTTCAGCAAATGGTGTTGGGAAAACTGGACGGCAACATGCAGAAGAATGAACCTGGACCACTTTCTTACACCACACACAAAAATAAACTCAAAATGGATGAAAGACCTCAATGTAAGACAGGAAGCCATCAAAATACTAAAGGAGAAAACAGGCAACAACCTCTTTGGCCTCAGCACTAGCAACTTCTTACTTGACATGTCTCCAGAAGCAAGGGAAACAAATGCAAAAATGAACTACTGGGACTTTATCAAGACAAAAAGCTTCTGCACAGTGAAGGAAACAATCAGCAAAACTAAAAGGTAACGAATGGAATGGGAGAAGATATTTGCAAATGACATATCAGATAAAGGGTTAGTATCCAAAATCTATAAAGAATTTATCAAACTCAACACCCAAAAAATACTCCAGTAAAGAAATGGGCAAAACGCATGAAAAGACACTTCTCCAAAGAAGACATTCAGATGGCTAAAGACACATGAAAAAAAAAATGCTCAACATCATTCATTATCAGGGAAATACAAATCAAAACCACAATGAGATATTACCTCACACCTGTCAGAATGGCTAAAATTAACAATTCAGTAAACAACAGATGTTGGTGAGAATGAAGAGAAAGAGGAATGCTTTTACACTGCTGGTGGAAATGCAAACTGGTGCAGCCACTCTAGACAACTGTATGGAAGTTCCTCAAAAAATTTAAAATAGAACTACCCTATGACCCAGCAACTGCACTACTAGGTATTTATCCAAAGGATACAGGCCTGCTGTTTCGAAGGGGCACATGTACCCCAATGTTCATAGAAGCACTATCACCAATAGCCAAAGTATGAAAAGAGCCCAAATATCCATTAACTGATGAATGGATAAAGAAGATGTGGTAGGGGTACCTGGATGGCTCAGTCAAGTAAGCGTCCAACTTCAGCTCAGATCATGATCTCACGGCTCATAAGTTCAAGCCCCACATTGGGCTCTGTGCTGACAGCTCAGAGCCTGGAGCCTGCTTTGGATTCTGCCTCCGTCTCTCTCTGTCCTTCCCCTGCTTGCACTCTCTCTCTCTCAAAACTAAAAAAATAATAATAATAATTTTTTTAAAAAAGATGTGGTGTATATATACAATGGAATATTACTCAGTGATAAAAATGAAATCTTGCCATTTGCAACAACGTGGATGGAACTAGAGTGTATAATGCTAAGTGAAATAAGTCAATCAGAGAAAGACAAATATATAATTTCACTCATAAGTGGAATTTAAGATGCAAAACAGATGAACATAAGGGAAGGGAAGCAAAAATAATATAAAAACAGAGAGGGAGACAAACCAGAAGAGACTCTTAAATACAGAGAACAAACAGGGTTGCTGGAGGGGTCTGGGTAGGGGAACTGGCTAAATGGGCAAGGGTCTTTAAGGAGGGCACTTGTTGGAATGAGCACTGGGTGTTATATGTAAGTGATGAATCACTAAATCCTATTTCTGAAATCATTATTATTCTAAATGCTAACTAACTTGGATTTAAATTTTTTTAAATCTCCAAAAAAAAAAAAAGTTATTCCAACTAATAAATGAAGAAGGAATAAGAGGATTATAATAATATTTTGCAAGCCCCTAATGAAATAAACAATCTAGGCAGGGGTCAGCAAACCATGGACCTTGGGCTATCTGTGGCCTGCTTGGTTTTGTATACAAAGTTTTATCGGAACTCAAGTATGCTCATTTGTCTACATATTGGCCATGGCTGCCGATGCACTATAGTGGCAGTGTTAAAAAACTGTGATAGAGACTGCATGGCGTCCGGACTAAAATATTTTCTGACCTTCATAGAAAAGGTTTTCCAACCCTGATCTAGATAATGATCCTCGGTAGTTGCTAATGTCATAAGAAGAGAAACAACCTCTGATGGAAGTGCGTACTACTCCCTAGGAAGTCTACTTACAAAACAGTAAAAAATCAAATCTAAATCAGCGCCAGTTTATAGGAAATACAGGAAACAAAAACATTCAACAACACAATGGAGATGCAAGAATGGAAAGATCTATAGAAAAGCAACCGAGTTTTGTCAACAAATCAACTATAAAGCCAAAAACAAAGTGGGGGAGGAAACATACAGATTTTGACTTAAGGAACCTTTATTTTTTTTTTTTAACGTTTATTTATTTTTGAGACAGAGAGAGACAGAGCATGAGCGGGGGAGGGGCAGAGAGCGAGTGAGACACAGAATCGGAAGCAGGCTCCAGGCTCTGAGCCATCAGCACAGAGCCAGATGCGGGGCTCGAACTCTCGGACCGCGGGATGGTGACCTGAGCTGAAGTCGGACGCTCAACTGACTGAGCTACCCAGGCGCCCCAAGGAACCTTTAAATCAAATATAATGTGTGACCCTTCTTTGAATTCTTTTTTTTTTTCACATTTATTTATTTTTGAGAGACAGAGACAGACAGCGTGAGCAGGGGAGGAGCAGAGAGAGAGGGAGACACAGAATCAGAAGCAGGCTCCAGGCTCCGAGCTGTCAGCATAGAGCCCAATGCAGGGCTCAAACCCACAAACTGTGAGATCATGACCTGAGCCAAAGTCAGACGCTTTAACCGACTGAGCCACCCAGGCGCCCCTGAATTCTGATTCAAACAAAAAAATAATAATAATATACATAATAACAAGAAGAAGAAGACACAATTGGAGAAATTTGAATACCAACTAGATACCCGGAAGAAATTATTATTAATTAACTTGGAGGAGTGTGATAATGCTGGTTATTCTTCTAGTCCATTATCTTTTGGAGATTGGCACCTAAATATTTATCAAATTATGGGAGGACTGGAATTCGCTTCAAAATAATCCAGTGGGGAGATTCAGGTGAAAACAAATGAGTCAATAATTACTGAAGCTGAGTAGTGGGTATTTGAGGGATTATTATACTATTCTCTCTAGTATATGTTTGGGTGAAATTTTCCACAATAAGAAGCTAATTCAATAGAATTAACTAATCAATAAGAAGAGGATATACTTATTGTAATGAACACTGAGTAATGTATAGAATTGTTGAATCATTATATTGAATCAATATATATGTTATATATTAATTATACTTCAATTAAAAAAAAACTAAAGAAAAAGAAAGAGGAAAAGGAGGAGGAAAAGGAGGAAGAGGAAAGGAAAAGGAGAAAATAAAGGGAGAGAATTTAGACCCAACAAGTACAGGTAACTCTTTGGAGGAATCGTACTGCATTGAGAAGAGAAATGAAGCCATTTCTGGGGGAGGAAGGAGGAGTTTCAAAAACGCAGTCATTTCCAGCAGACTCGCCCTTCACAGCCCCTGCAGCTGTCACTGGAGCTCTATTGCTTCTCCCGGCTGCTCTCCTAAATAACATATTTGGTTTCTTCTTAAACTTCCCACTCTGAGCCTCCAGGTAGCCAGGCAGAAGGTATAGTCTCTGACTTTGAGAAACTGCCCTCTAACTGCTAAGTCAAGTCCTACAGCTGAAAGGTTAACCAAAAATGGCAAGGAATATGGGAACACATAGCACAGAGGATGGGAGGACCATAATTATATTGGGGTTCACAGCAGTGATGGACAGGGGCCACCTGGGAGAGATGCCAAATGTTTCCCAGAGGAGATGAGCCTCTGGAAGATGGGCAAAGAGGAAAGAGCAGGGCATTTTAGGAATGAAAGGAATTCAAGCTAAGGCTAAGTCCCAAGGGAAACCTCTTCCACAGACTATTTACAGAGCTCATGTTGGAAGGGGCTGAGAAATGTTGTCATCCACCCTCCAGGCCACCCTTTGCTGTGTCACTATGGATCATTTCCTATGGGCCAAGCTGACCCACAGCCAGCCTTCTAGACAGCGTCAGGGCTCACAATTGCAGAAGGGAACCTCTGTCCAGGTGAGGTGCAGGAAGCATCCTCAGGGAGGTCAAGTTTGCATGCTGAGGATGGAAACTTCTCTGCATGAGTCCTGTACACCAGAAGCTCCGGTGAGGGCAAGGCCCAGACCTGCCTCTCCACCTGGCATCTCTGTCCTCTGAGCTCTGCCCAGTCCTCTTGTGGCTGATTCACGATGCTAAGAATATTCTCAACCTGGGGTAAGTAGGAAGTGCTTCATGAGGTTCTGGGGTCCCCTGATATTGTATGAATATTTGAGATGTGCATTTCACCAAGTTGAGTCCACAGCCTTCATCAAATGTTCAAAGGATTCTATGATGGCAAAGCCTAAGAATCACTGTAGTAGGAGTTTAACAATTTTTTGATGTATTAGATTTTGGGTAATGTCTGGGGTCTAATCACATCTGCTAGGGCTCCCTCCAAGGTCCTCCCACCCCTCAAAATAGAAATCGGGATCAGTGAAAACAAAAGTTAAAATTCTTCAATTTTTAATTGCAATTCCTCAATGTCAGGCTAACAGCAATGCAAACCTCAAGCAACCTCTACCTTTATAGGCAGAACAAAATAGCAAAACTACCAGGAGCCATTTCCCACATAACCACTACAATTATACCTATTTTTCAAGCCCTACAGTTTACAAGGCAAATAATTTCATTGGCACTTCATATTTGGGCTTTGAGAATTTTGCTATGAAAACTTTAAAAAGCAGAATGAAGGAATAAAATGCGGGTGCAATCTGTATTTTTTTAATTGAATTGTGTTTGTCTTAATGGTTTGAATGGCCTCTACAAATAAGCATCCCCAAACCCTCACAACTATACACGCCTACAAAAGCCATGCCTAACAGGATGTGAGATTAACATGCTCTGACTCTCTCCCTCAAATACTTTATATATGCTCATTTAGTCAGTGTTTACTGGATACCTACGGGCTCGAGGTTCTGAGATGCTATAATATGGCACATTAAGAGGGCGGCCCAAGTGCACTATGGCAGTGCCCAGCCAGATCTTCCTACCATTGTGCCTTCTGTCCCCTCCCCTGAGAGCTCACCACCACCTCCTCTGACCCAAAACAAGTCTCAATAATCTGTAGCTAATATCTGTTCATTGCTTATAGTGATTCAAACTTCACACAAATCCTGTGAGGGAGGGACTACTCCTACACATATCCAAGGAAGCTGAGATTCAGAGAAAACAAGTCACCTATGCAAAGCCACTTAGGACATTTTGGAGGTGCTTTGGCCTTTAGTTTCAGCCATAATGAACTGGAAGCAGGCAGAGAAGAGGGAAAGATAGAGGGCTGGGAAGTGGTGGCCATAGCAGGGAGACAGGATGGGCAAAAGCCAGAGGAAGCTGGAGGCATAATGCAGACCTAACACCAGGAGACCCTCACAGGTTAGAGGGTAGGCTAAGAAAGAGGCCGCAGCTTCACTGGGTCATCCCAGAGCAGCTGATCAACACTATCTTTTTGGAAGCTGGTTGTTCAGCATGGAAGCATCCTCAGTCCAGTGGCGAAAGGGGGGGTGAGGGAGAGGAGAGGATGAAGAAGGAAGGGAAGCAGTATGCAAGAAGAAACACAATTTCCCCTTAAGGAACTCACAGTCTAGAATCAGAGCATTCAATTCTTCCTGGGCAACCCAGGTCCTTCCCAACCCTGAGCCAGGGGCTAGGAGGGGTGAATCACCATAAGACCCAGTCTCCCCTACCTCCTTCCCTCTCTTGGACCTGTATCCATTCAACCAAGAGTGAGGGTTACTAAGCTACTGCTATGTGCCAGCACTGTGCTGAGCTCTGGGACACAGCAGTGGACAACAGGGACATGGTCCCAATCCTCAAGAAACTTTCTGCCTTGGGGACACAGATATTAAGTGTACACACATAAACTGGGATGAGTTCTATAAAAGTGTAGGATGCTATAAAAGTGTGCAATGGAAGAGTCTAAATTAGACTGTGGGGGAGGACAGTTGTCTGGGAAGATCTCACTGAAGAAATGACATCAAATTGAGAATAGAATGATGAGTAGGTATGAATGATGAACGGAATGATGAACAGCCATTCACCAGGTAACTGGAGAGTTAGAGGTTGGAAGAATTACAAAGAGAGGGAACAGCATGTACAAAGGCCCTGAGAGAGCTTGGCATATTCCAAAGGAGTCCAATATGGCTACAGAGTGGTAGGTGAAGGAGATGTAGGAGTTCAAGCTGAAGAAAGTAGAGATCTAAAACATGCATGGCACATGGGCCATCACTAAGATCTTGGATTTCTAGCTGAGAAGTGGCATGATCATGTTTATTATCCAACATTATATGAGCTACCAGGTAGAGCAGAGAGCTGCAACAGGGACAAGACAGGAAGTGGAGAGATCAGTTAGGAGGCTCTTATGGTCATCTAAGTACAAGATGATGAGGGCTTGGTCTAGGTTGTGGCAGTAGGAGTGGAGAAGAGAGTACAGGGTCAAACAGCATTCAGGTAGTTAGACTGGCAGGATTTCATAATGGATTGCCTAAGGGTATAGAGAGGTGCAAGTATCAACAGTGTCCCCTGAACTGTTAGGTGGATGAAGACACCATTCACCAAGACAAAGAAAGCTGGAGGAGAAGCATTTGGTGGCAGAGATCAAGAATTGAGTCCTATCATAAGTTTGAGATGCCCCTAAGACAGCCAAGTGGAGACATTAAGAAAGCTTTTGGATGGACGCCTGGGTGGCTCAGTCGGTTAAGCGTCAAACTTCGGCTCAGGTCACAATCTCATCGTTCATGAGTTCAAGCCTAGCATCGGGCTCTGCGCTGACAGCTCGGAGCCTGCTTTGGATCCTCTGTCCTCCTCTCTCTGCCCCTCGCCCCCCCCAAAAATAAATAAGTATTAAAAATAAGGAAAGTTGTTGGATAAGGATGTCTGGAGCTTATCACAGAGGTCTGAGCTACAAGTGTAAATATGGGACATATGAGAAACCATTTGACTAATGGCTATGCAGCAGGACATAAGAATGTGCCTGGCAGACGTGTAACTATAGGACACTTAATTAACCAAGAGCCCCAGCTTCTGGGCTCTGAAATCCATCACTGCATTTGCACAGAGGAACAGGGCAAGCACACTAAGGCAGGCCACTCCTAGAAGACATGAAACCCATCTAATGACTGACTTTGGTCCAAGGGCTTCCCAGAAGCCTTGCTGAGCCTTCTTAGATTTACAGCAGGCTGGGATCCTTGCACTCAATCTTCCTTCCCTCTACTCATCACTCAGGGTCAGATTCATTTGGTGCCCTGATAGCTCTTCCAGCGTTGCCCACTACCTTTCGTAGGTATTTCCCCTAATAAAGTCCTTGTATATTGAATCCCATCTTGGTGTCTGCTTCTTGGAGGAGCTTTGCACACTGAAACTGAGCTTGGCCCTGTGACTTGCTTTAGCCAATGAAACGACAGCAAATGTGACACAAGCAGAAGACAAGATATTGTAAATAATAATGGGTTCAGTTTGGGGCAAGGTAAGCTTGAGATACTATGGAGTGTTGAAGTAGAAATGTCCAGTAGTCAGTTAGAGGGAAATTCTGAAACTCAAAAGACAATCCTGAGTTGGAAAGTCATCAGTATATGGGTGATGGCTCAAGCAAAGGGAGGGGAGAAAATCCCTCTGGAAGAGTGTATATCATAAGAAGTGGAAAGGACCCAGGTTGGGACCAGCAGGACCTACCTTTAAGAAGCAGTCTCTCAGTTCCCATCTGGAAGAGGAACCCAGGCAGAGCTAATCAGAAGTGAAATTACCAAGCAGCTAAAGCACCCAGGAAATACCAATGATACCTGGGTTGCTCCAGATCTCTTCTTAGAAGCCTATAGTAAATGGATAATAAAGCAATCAGCACTAAAGTGTTTAATGGTTAGTAACAGAAGTCTCTAGAAATATTATCATCTAAACCTCATAGTAATTATGGCTTTGGAACCAAGACTTTAGTCAAATTTGGGCTCTACCACCTCTGGTGATCTTGGATTCTGGAGGGTTTTGCTCCTATAAAACGAGAACAACAATTCCTATATCTCAGACAGGTGTAACATATGTCATGTTTCTGGTACATCCCTTCACCAATACCTCTAACTGTGGTTCTCAAACTTTAACATGAGTCAGACTCACCTGGAAGGTTTGTCTCAACCCAAGTTTCTGATTCAGGATGTCCGGGCTGATGCTGATCCTGCTAGTCCAGGAACCATACTTTGGGACAAGATGGTCTCCCTGAAGGACCTCTACCATGTCAGTGAATAGCCCACATACCCCAACAACTGGTCTCGTTGAGTTGGGCTGTGGGATTAGAGCTCTAGGTTCTAAGTACAGGAAGTGTGATAAAGCAACAGCAAGGTGAGGAACGGGCAGGCACACAGTCTTCTCCCTCAGCTGTCACCCAAGACATCTCAAAGGCTACAAGTTGAGTGATTCATACCTGGGTGTTTGAAAGCCATGACTCACTGGATACAGTAGGTGGGCTACATTGACTCAAGTCTCAGAGAGGGTGGCAGAGAGGGGAGCAGGTCTATAGAGTCACAGCCAACAATCAGCAGAATGGCCTGAGGTCTTCTGGGCACCTAACAAGCCAGGCTCCAGGACTGGAGGAAGACAAAGGATGCAGATGTGTGGGAAAGGAAGTCTTCCTCCCAGACATGGAGGGCAAGAGTGAGCCTATGGCATCTTTTCCCAATTTCAAATAAATTAACCTCGGCTCTGGGTCAAGAAGACCACGAAAAGCAAGAAAAGCAACATGGAATCTCCTCAAGAAGTCTACTTCCTCAGTATTGCCCATCCCTCTCTGCCCTGGGGATGCCCTTCTCTGAGAAATTCTCCATTCTCCCCAGAGCAGTGTGTATAGAAATCTCCAGGAAATCCCAGGCATTGCAAGAGCAGAAGGAATTTTCTTTTAACAAAGGCCTGCCACAGACACCACCTTATTTTATTTCTTAAAAATCCCCTCTGAACTCCCAATTTTATAAGCCTAAATTTTTTCAATTCACATTTACTACCATGCTAGGTACTGAGATTGCAAATATTAATTAATCACAATGCTTGCCCTTAAGGAATTTCGCTAATGAGATATAAAATGTGCTGCATTTATTTTATAGTCTACAGAACACTTTCTTGTGCAGTGGTAGTTATTCCTCATAATGGCCACAGAGAATCAGTGATATGGATCCTATCTCGTTTTTTGTCATTCTGATCTTCCACTTAAATATTACGTCCTCGGAAGCCTTCCCTGACATTCCAATCTAAAGAGCTACTCAGTCACTGCCACGTCACCCTATACTAATTTTCTGGGTGACATTTACCACATTTTTTTAAATTTACTTGTCTATTTTCTCTCTCTCTCTCTCTCTCTCTCTCTCTCTCTCTCTCTCTCTCCCCCTCCCTCCCTCCCCCTCCCCCTCTCTCCCTGCAACAGAATATAAATTTCACAAAAGTAGGAGATTTTTCTGCCTCGTGCACTGCTATATTCCCAGTACCCAAATCACTGCCTGGCCCAGAACAGGCACTCGGGATATATTTGCAAAAGGAAAGAGGGTGGGGAGAGAGGGTGGGAAAAGAGAAGGGAGGGAGGGGGCAAGCAGAGAGAGGCTGCTTAACAGCAGAGAATAACAGAGATGAGGCTTACATCTGGGGGTTTATCCCCTCCCCAGCCCAGACTCCTTCCCCTCCACACACCTTGGGGACCACTCTGGGCCAGTGCCCAGGTTCTGAGGTTGGCAGGCTGACTTTCCTTGCCTGGGTACAGAGGCAGATGTATCCAGGACTCAGACATCAGCGCTGAACAGCTCATTAACCCAGAGTCTGAGATGCGACAAAAAGAGAAGCAAGTTGTTGGATACGTGTTCACCTGTCATTACAAATCCCTTCACTAAGGAAGGCATGAAACTTTGTATCTAGGTTCATTATACTCAAGAAAACATCAATCAAGAACCAAATAAGTCAACAGAGATTCAATTTACCTTCTTTTAAGAGGCAGAAATATAAAATGTTCTTCGTCACTTTTTAAATTAAGGAAAAAGAATAAAATTCCTATTCAGTAAATAGAGCAAACAAAAAAAAATTCTATTATGTGTCAGGGTAAGAGGGAGAGACAAAGAACAAAGAGAGGAGGAGAAAAGGGATGGGAGACAAAATCATAGAACAGTCATTACTCTTAAAATGGGCAGGAATCTCCAGCAACCACAGGCTCCAGGCCCCTTCTCTGTAAGGTGGGGTACTGGGCCTGTGTAGTGATAACATAGCTGAGGCCCAAGGGGTTAAGTGATTTGTCTGTGGTCTACAGCCAGTAAGGACTGGAGCAAGACCAGATCCCCTACATCATGGCCAGATAACATACAATTTAGTAAAAGAAAAAAGACTTCTTCAAAGTACTGTACTGAGAGCTAGAAACCAATTATTTGAAAGTGAGAACCATGTCATTTTCATCTTTTTTTCCCACTCCTCCTAGAAAAAGGCCATGTACACATGTGGTTCATGAGAAAGGGGGGAAACCCCAAAAGATATACGAGAGAATAAATATAGCCTCTGTAGTACAGAAGACACAAAGAACTACTTTGGCATCAAGTTGGATTTTTGCAACAACAGTGATACTTCCATCGCTGACAGATATGTCCGTGAGTACAGCCCTAGACTTTGTTACCCAGGTTAGAAATTACGTAAAAAGTCACAGGGATAGATTCACTGCCCTGCCACAGGCCGTGGTGCCTGGACTGTGCCCAAGACAGCATCACGCCTTCCTCCTGGTGCTCCCCAGTTCTATGCCCTTCCGGAAAACCCATTTAGGAGCTGCTGCCAACACTAACTCCATATTAATAATCTAGAGCACTCTCTCTTTACTCCAGTCCCAGGCTAGCATTTATAGGGAGAAAATGTTTTTTTCAAGTGTGATCAAAGTAGTTACAGAGGCTCTGTGATTCCACAGGATGAATCTTTCCAATAATACCATGGGAATGTAAATGGGAAGGCCTTTCCTTGGTAAAGCCCAATTCTGTTCTAGAATCTCATTCACTGTGGTTCCTCCATGTCCATGCATGTAAGGAGACAACAGAACCCTTTAGAATCCTCCTGTCAGAGATGAGGATTATAGCCTGGTATATGTTTTCCAGGTGACAGTGAGAAAGGTACCACATACCTTTGCTTCCACCAGGAAGATACCTGACATGCACATAACCAACTATCTACTGTAACAAATAGTTTTAAATGAGCCTTTTGGTTCCACATGGCTTTATAATTTGTCACATGTATACTTCATCCAATGGCCTAGATGCAGGCTCCCCACCACACTATAAGTGCCATGAGAACAAAAACTGTGCCCCCTCCACCTTTTTTTGGTAGACCATCTCCCACTGTCCTGCTCCCTAACCCACTCCTCCTTCAGTGCTTAGCTCATCATTCAGGGCATATTGTAGATGTTGGTTAGTAAAGTGTTGTATTTCCTGCTCTTCTCAATTCTCTGCCACTTATTGAGGATGCAAGGTAATATAACTTATTCGGGATGCCAAGGTAACACAAGGCGGGAGCAAAGAGTCTCCCCTGGCCAGATAAACCACCTCATTTCTCCAGACACAAACTGGACTCAGGCCTGCCCACAAGAGGCCAAGGGCAGTCACTGTTTCTGTTCCTCCCCAGGATGCCTCTTTCATAGCCCCTCCATCTAACACCTATCCATCAACCCCACCCACCCACCCCTAGCCTCACCAAGAGAGGAGAAGGAAGGAGGGCTCTGCCTAGGATTTGCAGAGCGAGCACAGAGCACAAAGCCCTCCTGAACTGTGAGATCTTAGATGGTTGAACAAGGACATACCTGGGGAGCATCTGCCCAACCTCCATTTTCAGGCAAGGTAAAAGAGGCCCAGGGAGGTGAATGATTTGCCCAAGGTCACATGGCTACTTAATGGGGCTGAGCCAAGGCTAGAAATCAAGTCTTCCAGAGCAGTGCTTTTTTTATCTACCCCCCCCCCACCTGATAATGCCCTCCTTCCCCCCAAGCATGCTGTTCTTGGTCTGGCTGACTGTGGTGCTACAAGGTCAATAAGAATGATGACTAGGTGTAAACAATGTCTGGGACTATCTACTTAATGGTATATTTTCACCCATATGATAGAGAAAGAATCTGAGGGACCTGGCCAAGACACTGCCAGCGGGTATGGTCAGCTTTCCTTGCTGATCTATAAAATTACTTCGGGGCAACCATTCCTTTGCTAATCTGTAGAATTACTTCTGAGTAGTGATGATCTCTCCAAGCCCAGGTCATGGTCAATCTCTGAAAAAAACTGGACTCAGTGAACTGTGACAGTGAGAGACCTTAGGCTTTAATAACTAAGGTGTAGACAGACCCTAAAAACCAGATGGTGACATGTTCTATCTTTCCAAGAAACAATCCTACCATCCCAGGTAATCATGAGTTCACTGCAGTAGGATCCAGGAAAGAGACCCCTCCAGTGATGGTCTAAGCAGCAACGCAGGTAACAAGAGACACAAACTTCATGGAGACCAAGAAAGAACAACGCTGACAGAAAGGACAGGGGCAACATGAGTCAAGAACCAGGCAGGATGGACAAATGCACTGCCCTATCCACCCCACTCTAGAATTGCCCCTCACCCCCCAAACCCCAAATAGGTGGGATTATTTCTGTGAGCCAAACACTGACCACATCAAAGTCACAAAAAAGCACCACTGCATGGAGGGAGTCAGCTAGCTTTGGGTTTGAATCCCAGCTCTGCCCCCTACTATCTGCGTGAACTTGAGCAAGTTACTAACTTTTCTGAGCTTCAGTTTCCTCATCTATAAAATGGAGATACCTCCTGAACAAGGTTGAATAAGGATTAATTATGATAAAGTCTAGAAATTGCTTGGAAAATAATAAGCACTTAATAAGCGGTGGCCAAGTTTTTGAAGCCCTGCAAGGACTTGGCTGCCTGAAAGACCCATGGGCCCCCAGAGGAATGAAGAATCCCCCTAAGAATCCCCATCACTCCTGCACACAAGCGAGAGAAGTCAAAGCCAGGTATTACCCTGTAACAGGACATTTCCTGAACACAGGTTTCTCAGTTTGAAACCAAAGCACACACACCTCATTCCCAGTTGCAGGAGAGCCAAGGAGGTATGACGGCAGTAATCCAATGACTCAACTATGTGATTCTGAGGGTCACTGTATATCACACTGCCGTCAACACAACACTTGAATTCCTGGCAGATGGATCACCTCCTTGGATCCCCATGCTCATAAATACCACAGAGAAGCAGACAGAGGGATAGAAACAGTTCCATGTAAATCACCCTCTGCTTGCAATCCCTGAAGTCAAAGCATGAAGTCCCATGCTGGGAATGGGATTTTCAGAGGGACTGATGGAGCTGGGGGGAAAAAGTTCATCAAGGGCAAGAGATTCGTATTCAGAGCTGGACTCTTAGATGGAACTGAAATAAAGTCCATCTGAGATCTGAGTCAGAAAGAACCATGCCAGGAGGGAACATGCAAGATCCAAATGACATGAAAGTAACACATATTATGTCATCAACTGTCCCTACCTCTGACCATATAGTCACTCTTAGGGCAATCATTCATCCCTGTCTGGACAGCCTCTATTGTCCCTACATAACCATTACTAATGTCTCTGTCCACTTTCAAAAGTGCCCTGGCTTGAACAATAAATTACATGATCACCCATTACTACCAAGTGGTATTAAAAAATAAGTAAATAAACAAAAACAAAAGAAAACCTCTTACCAGGCCAGAGACTCAGCGTGTGAAGAAAACTCTAGAATGGAATCAAACAAGAAAAGATTGCCTTCTTCTAGGCTCTCGAGACAGCCGCACAATCCTACAAGATCTATACACTTGCAGAAACGAACTTCTATATTTTCCGTTGGTGATTCCTCTTGGAACTGTCAACTGGAACTTTTCCCCTGGCATCTACCCTCATTCCCAGCCCAGTAAAGAGAGCCCCTTTTCTCCGGCTCTGATGTTGGTGAAGATAAAGTCATGCCTTTATTTAAGCATCACAAACATCCTATCCTTTCAGGAAGACTCTTCTCTGGACCTAGCCATCCTGACTCCTCCAGCTTTTCTTCTAACCATGATGCCTCTGTGACATGTGCAGCTCTGGGCGCCCAAGAGTACGAATCCACCACCATGGCCTCCAAAGGGAAGAGCTGGTGAATCATCACAAGCCCCCAGATTTTGGTCACCAGCCCACCCATTCAGCCTGAATCTCGCGCTCTGAGCCGCCAGAGTCACAGACCCAGCGTGAGGGAGGATCCCCTCCTGGGGCAAGTGGCCAAACTGCCACCCTGACCCCCAGGGTGAGGTGGATGCCTCAATCTCAGAGAAACCAGAAGGGGTAGTGTTTCCCATCATTCTCTCCCAGGCAAGGACTCAAAACAAAGAGGCTCAGAGAACTGGGAGCTCCATCCCAGGAAAAGAACGCACAGCCACTCTCACACCGGGAGACCCAAATTCTGTCAAAAAGCAAGTCACTCTAAGAAGCCTGACTTCTTCTCCGCACTCCCCTCCCTCCTCTGAGCCCAACTGTCAGCCCTCTCCCAGGAGTGGGTCTGCCGGCCACCCGCCCAACCCGCGGCTCCGGCCACCCAGCCTACCGTTCCCGGGACGCCTCCAAGGGTGCACGCAGCTTCCTTCACAGAAACTTCGCTGGAAGCTCCGTCCTTGCTCGGCAAGCCCCTCCCATCGAGGGGGTCTCCCGCGCACAAAAATGCCCGGTACGGGGGGCGGTGGCTGGCGAACGCGCGGCAGGGTCCGGGGAGGCTCGCTAAGACCCCGCGGCCGGCACCTGCACCGAGCCTGGCGGCGCTCCCGGGGCGCGCGAGCCTCCCTGGCTGCGGGCTGGGCCAGCGAGACGCCGGCCGGGCGCCTGGCAGGGGCACACCACTCACACCCCGAAACGCGGGACGGCACGGGCTTTCTCACGCCCGGGAAGTCGCCACCGAAGTTGCCAGGAAAGGGTAGCGTGTAGAGAGGCAAAGCCGGCGGAGAGCCAGATTCCGAGAAGGTCTGGGCAAACTAGGAATCCCCGCGGTCCATCATCCCCCAACAGGTAGCAGCGCCGGGAGCGAGGCGCGGCGCCCCCGCCGCCGGGCAGGAGCGGGCAGCGCGGCAGGCAGCAGCCGGCACCGGCGCGGACCACTGTTCCCGCGGCGGCCGGACCCCGGGCTTACCTGGAATTCACGCAGGGTCCCGCGCTCGGCTGAATGGGCAGGGCGTGCTAGTATTCCCGAAGCATCCCTGAATTATTTTAAAAGAGCAAACGGGTGGGGGGAGGGGCCCCGAGAGAGGGGGGCGGGGAGGAAAGACGGTGAAATGGAAGGGGGCCGAAGGAGCAACCCAAAGAAAGAAGGGGGAAGGCAGGCAGGAGGAGGTAAGGGGGAGAAACGGAAAATAAAATCGATAAAACAGAAGGGAAGCAGTTAACAGGGGGGAAAAATCTGCCTCCTGCCCACACCGTGGAAAGGAAATTTCTGACAGCGAGACAACTCGCACACATGCCCCCCAGAGAGGCCAGACGGGGGGAAACAAAGGAGCAGGGCGGCCCGGAGCCGGCTCCCGGGGAAGCGGCGGCGGTCCGGCTCGGGCAGCGCGCGCAGGTCGGCGAGGGAGCGGGCGGGGAGGCGCGGCGACGGCGCGCCGGCGGGCGCGCGCACTCCGGGGGCTGCGGGCGGGGCTGGGCGGCGGGGCCGATGGGGCGGGGCAGGGGGGGCAGCGGGGAGCAGGTTGGTGACGCGGCGCTCGGGGTAGTAAACGGCTTGGGGGCGAGAAATCCAGGTCAGGGTTCCTGCGGAAAAGTTCAGGGACCTCGAACTTTCCCCCAGGCGATTCCACTCCAAGAACACCCTCCGGGTTTGTGGGCAGGAGTCTCCGTTGCCAGGCCTGGGGGAACGGTGATGCGAGAGTAGGATTATATCCCAAAAGAAACAGAAGCGAATCGAGGGCTTTAAGGAGTAAGGGGGAGGGGAAAGTGTGGAGGGGCCAGTTTCTGAGCCAGAAGCTGCCCAAGGACAGGGGGCCCCGGCCGCGGGGGGAAGTCTCTCGCTGCCCCTGGAGGGGCCTACAGGTCCTCTGCGAGTGCTGCCAGGGGCCAGGTGAGGGCTCCAAGGAAGACCCTGCCCCCTGGGGGAGTTAAGGAACACACAAACAGCCCGAAAAGCCAGTCGAACTGTCATTTGGAAGATTTTCTAGATCTGAATCTCTCGGAGGGCTCTTTCTTCCCCTATTTCTCCGGCTCTCTGCTGTTATGTTTCCTCAAGAATTAACAGAAATGCCTCCCAGAGCCATTGCTGGTGACGACGTTGGGCTCCGGCAGCTCATCTCTTCAGTCCAAGTAGGTCCCCAGGGGGGCTTTGCTGGCTAGCTATAAGCAAATGCCCACCCTCCACCAAAGGCTCAGAATCAGAGCACAGAAGGGCACCCGCCCCCCCCCCCCCCCAGAAAGGCAGTAGGATTGAGGAAGAAGTAGGGGAGGAGGAGGAGGAGAAAGGGGAGGGTTCTCTCCCTCACTGCTCTTGTTCCTTGGGCCTGTCCTTGGCACAGGTGCGGCAAGTCCTCTGAGGCTTGCTTTGGGTGTTTCCATCTTTGAATGAGGACAGTCGGCCATTCCTACTTAGCTAGGAGTGTCCCATGGCCAAGAGCAGGGATTCTACTTAGTCAACTTTGCACCCTGTACACCCCACCCACCCAAGGACCTGACACTTCTTAGAAAACGTTCACTGAAGGGAACAAAATAGCCACAAGGCTGATGACTCCTGTCCCTCTCCCTTTAGTTTAGGGCAGGGAAAGGAAGTGAAGACCAAGGGCTTTGCGGCCTCCTTGGCTTTTTCTCACTCCCCCCCTACCCCCCTCTAAAGGTCTATTCAGGAGGGTCACTCTGTGAGGACCCAACTTCAACCCCAGAGTCAGGTAAGTCGTGAAAATTATCGCCAACACTGAAAAGAAGGGAGTCTGGTCTCTATGAACTAGACTTTCAGAAAACCAGGACTTTAGGCCTGATGTTAAAAACTGCTCACGCAGGGCATTGGGGGAAGGGGAGGGGGGAATCAGGGCTACACATCGGTTTTTCTGAGGCTGATAGATTTTGAGAAAGTCTTACAAGTCTAGTTTCCCCCATTAAGAATTCTTTTTCTTTTTCAGTGCAAGCATCAGAGTGCAGTGGGAGCCTCTCTTGAGGAGATCTAAGGTCTAAGGGAGGTCAGAATCCTAGGCCTGGGAAATCAGCAGCCCTCCTTTCAAGGGAGAAAAACCACCAAGTGGAGAGGAAGAGGGAGAAATTTTCCCACTGTGGGAAATTAACCTCAGAACCTATTGAATCTGTTAGAGGAAAGGAGAATGACTCCATTAACTCCAAAATGTGCCCTTCATGCCCCCCACCCCACCCCAGCATACGCATACATAGAGGGCAGTTACCAGCTACTCCATAGGCAGGAGCATCGACAGGACAACGTTTGGTTTTCTTTTTATAATGAAAAAGTTTAAAGAGCTAGGATACCAGAAGGCTGATGGTTTTCCTGGCTTGGAAGCCATCATCAAAACAAACAACAATTGTACCCACAAACAAGATTCTCCTTGATAGCCCACTGATACTATTGGGATAAGGCCATGCCCACCAACTGGAATGTTCCATGACAGATTTCCTTAACCTGTCCAAGGAGGCATCATAAGCCCAGATGCCCAAGTATGACCCCTTGGACATACCTGCCATTTTATTTCTTGCCTCTCTGGCTACCAGTAACAACTAATTAGAACAATATGCTGTCATTGCAGATATAACAAAAATATTGGCTTTGGTTCTTATCCCATTTGAATGAGTTGTGGCTGTTGCCCAGTGCCTTTTGCTCTAGGCAGAGCAGGTGGGGGAGATACTCTTGGATGTAGGGATTCGGTTGGGCACACAGGGCTGTCCCCCTCCCCAGCAGACGCACCTCCTCCCCACTCCCAACCCTCTATAATACCCAGCGGTGGGGAGAAGGTTCAGTGCTCAAGACCACCGCAGTCCTCTCTGAGCCAGACCAGCAAGGGAGCACCTAGGACAGCCCGGATGCCAACCTATACCCCATACTGCGCCCCCTAACGGTACTTCACACTGGGGCCTTGGCTTCAAAGAAAAGACCCTGGTTTAATAATTCAGCCTGCTTGAATGCCATTTAGTAGCCATGGCAACCAGTTCTCTGATATCTGGTTGTAGGCAGGATATGGTTGGAAGGAAAAAGAGAAGGAGAGAAATAGGAAGGTAAAGGAGAGAGGAAAAAGAAAGCCAGTTCAGATTTCATCTAAACTTTCCCTGCATTCACTCCGGTGAACCTGACTATGTGGTATCAGTGAATATCATCTCTCTGTGCCTCTCCCAAGCTCCCTGACCTCCATCTCTGACTTCCCACTCTCCCCATCTTCTCCTTCCCCAGCTCTTCTCTCCAACCTCCTGGAAGCCAAGATCTAGCTTCCTGACTCAGCACTCAGATGAAATATCTTTGTGACTCTGGCAAACGACTTTCTTTGCCTCAGTTTCCATATCTGTGAAATTATTCCTTGTCCGTTCACTATGGTTCCTTCCAGCTCTAACAATCCATGAGTCTATGGTCATCCCTCTGTCTCTGGCACCTGTCCACCTTTCAGCCTTTTGTCTTGTCCAGCTGTCTCTGTTTCTCCTTCTCTTTGTCTCTTTGTTTCCTATGCCTGCCTCTCTCTCTCTCTCTCTCCCCCCTCCATTTTTCTCTCTCATGAATATCACTTTCCATGAGGTTTCACCTGTGAAGCAGTTATTTTTTAACAAATATTTCATTCCCTCTTGCCTGAAGTGGTGTCATCACCCCGCTTTACCTAGCTAGCTTTCCCTCATCCTTCAGGTTGCAGATCAGATACCAGTTTCTCTAAGAAGCCTCCTGCCCCGCCCCCCTTATCTGTGTTCTGGGTTAGCCCCTGTTGTGTCTTATCTCACTGCTGGGAGGCTGATACCTCTCCACCAGTGAGCTTGCTAAGGGCCAAAATAGTGTCTCGTTCATTGCCATATGCCCAGCGGCATTTAACAAGTAGTGGTTGGATGACAGGATGGAAAAGCCTCAAACCACAGGTTTCTGAATCACTGCTTGTGAGAAACTCAACATACCCCCCAAAAAGGGCACAGGGTGAGGAAGCAAGAGGGGGAACCATTCAAGTCGCAGCCTCCCCTCTACTACCATAGATGGGGTGAAGGAGACATCCTTCCCAAACTGTTTTGATGAGGTGGTGAGCCAACAGCGATGGGATCTTTCAGCCACGTTGGTGGGGATGATCCATTATGGCAGTAGCTTCCAGGGGGCCTGAAATGGGCTCCAGCAGGAGTGGGGAAAGTGAACAGCACCAAGTGGGTGGTTCCCTTCAGCTCATCTCTGAGGGCGCTATGCCACCATTTGGGCAAAGTCAACAAGGAACTCTGCCCACGCAGTAATAAGAAGTTCCGTCCAAGGTGTCAGTGCTTCAGGCAACTGCCTGACATCAAACATCTCGTAGCCTTTTAGCCTGACTCCTTCCTTCTGGGAGCAGAGCCATGGGGAAAGCAGACGGAGGCTGAGATGGTGATGCCAGAAGCACACGGGCCATGGGCTGAGGAGTCAGAGGACATGGGCAGTGTTTCAGGCCCCTGCTGGGAGATGCCAGTGTGGATTTCTGTCATCCGGGAAGTGGCTATTTTCAAAGGAGAAAAGAAAATATTCTTTTGATAGGCGTTTTTTAATAGACAAACAAGACCTCTCCATTTGGGAAACCGTAGCTGCAAATGTGAAAGAAAGGCAAAAATTCAGAAGACAAGGGTTTCTTCTCAACATTCCCTGGAGAATTCTCTTTGTTTATACATTACATAAAGAAGGGATAGAGCTGATAAGCACACAGACGTGCAGGCTCTCACACTTGCGTGCCCAGAGCCCAGTGAAGTCAGGACAGCCTCAAGCCCGGGGTCAGGCTTCACGCAGTATGAAGACCTCAATCATAGCTCAGAGACCCAGGCATGCCTCTCTGAAGCCCCAGGCTTCATATAGCTTTTCCCCCAAATAATCCTTAATCCAGATGGAGCTGCCTTACCCTCAAAGATCTGCCAAGTGACACACAATCTTCTCGATATCATGCACATACTGAATGACACATTTCATTAGCAGACTTCCGTGAGTTGTCCTCACCACCCGCTCCCCAAGTGCCACATTCTCATACTCCTGTTGCCATAATCAGGCTAGCCCAAGCTTCAGAAAAAGGGAAAGGTTTATAGCAGGAAGCTAGAAGAGAATAAATAAAAGGCCAACACATACCCTGGGTGGGGGGTGGGGGGTGGGGGGTGGGGGAGACACTGTTTCCCAAACCTGAATCTGCATCCACACTAGATTGTTTGAGCAGCTTAATATGGATCCAAGCTGAGTTTTCCCATCCTGGGGGAATAATACCTCCCAGCTGGTGAAAAATCCACCTCCTGTACACTTTTGTGCAATAGAAATCTGATATGGGAAAAATAAGTTAAAAACCTTCCTGTATGCCTCAATCACGCCACTACATCGCCCTCCACTAAATTGAAAATGCGTGTCTTCTAACCAGCTCCGAGCGCACCACCCAAACATTAGGACAAACCTACACTCTCTCACCACCCCTGAGAGCAGAACCGGAAAGCATGTGGCAGCAAACGCCCATGCTAATTCCATTTGATGCACACACACACACAAACTGCCAAGCCATCACACAAACACACCCCACATACAGAATAAGGAAAACATGAGCACATGCAGACATAGTCATCCATATATATATATATATATATATATATATATATACACACACACACACACACACATACACACACACACACACACTGCCCTCCCGGGGCGTGAGTGAGTGTGTGTGTGTATGATGCTTGGAGACTGGTGATGCTTTGGATTATGAGGTTTCCATGGTTACCTTCTGTGGAGGGAACTGGGGTAATTGAACTCTTGGGGTTCACCATTCAACAGATGCGGCTTGCTCAGTCCTGCACACTCACTCACACGCTCACTCACTCGCTCACTGGCATGCTTTGTCTGCATTCCAGCACCATCACTGTTTAGTTACAGTTTCAAGTCAAGTACACTGTAACAGAGTCAAACCTTCCTGAGGCTCTGGCTTTACCTTGGAAGGAGAGTATTGAAAACTCTGACTGCAGTATATAGGTTACCCTCAAAAGGTCTCAGACTAACTAGGGTCTAGGGGCAGCCAAGGTCAAGCCAAGGTGGGTCACACCCACCCTTTCTTATCATACAGGAAAGATAACCATTCCAGCATGGGTGAATAAAACCATATTTACTAATTAATAAAAAGCTCTAAGAGAATAAACTCTAAGGGCCAGCATTAACCACAGGAATGGGGTCAGGGCTCCAACACTGGTGTTTTCTCTCCTTTCCACAGCCCTTTCCAGGAGGCCCCTCTAAAATAGTTATCTTATAGGGGCTCCTGGGTGGCCCAGCCTGTTAAGTATCTGACTCTTGATTTTGGCTCAGGTCATGATCTCACTGTCATGAGATCAAGTCTCAAGTCAGATTTCATGCTGGGTGTGGAGCCTACTTAAGATTCTCTCTCCCTCCTCCTCTGCTCTTCCCCCATTCACACTCTCACATGCTCTCTCCCTCAAAAAAATAAAATACAATGGTTATATTATATCAATTTGAGGCAAAATAACTTCTCAGGATAGTATTAGCCTCAGACATGGTCCTATTTATCTATCCATAGATATGTATATATATGTATAGATAGATAGAACCTGTCTATATATATATATATATATATATATATATGTATGTATATATACGTATATATGTATGTATATATACATACATATATACGTATATATGTATGTATATATATGTACACATATATGTGTACATATATATATGTAGGTGTGTATATATATATGTGTGTGTGTGTGTGTGTGTGTGTGTATATATATATACATACACACATGTATACATGAAACTGCCCAAATTGGATTGTCAGATAAAATACTTCAACACAATTCATATGCTAATGTCTCATTTCCTCCAATGAGTCTAAAAAGACAAACAAAACCTATTGGGAAGTAATTGCCAGATTCTTCTTCAGACTTTGATTACCTAAAGGAGTAAAGAAAAAACATAATTTCATTTAATCAACAGAGTAATACAGTAAGGCTCAAGTGATAGACAAGAAGAGGGAAAATCATTTAGTAGTATAGGAGCCTAATTTCCTGTCTCATTTCATCCATTGCCAGCCTGGAGGCCCCCAAGCAATCCTCTTAGCTTCCCTCAGTCTCAGCATCTTGTGTGCCTATGATTCCTGGTTTCTAGAGGTCCTAAACAGTTTGCCACATATGGGACAAACCCTTTGGCTTGGTAATTCAACATGTGATATAGGGCAGAAAGGACCCAGTTAAGGGGGCACCTGAATGATAGGTAAAGGTAGAAAAGAACACTTTTCTGAATGCCCACATTCTTTTATACTCGCCTATCTCCTGCATTTCCACCCTGAATTTTCTCCTCCAACTCAGAATGGGCATTCTCTATGAATCAGTAGGAGGGAAGAGGAAAATTAAGTTTAAATGGTATAGCATGCTTTCAATTTGAATCCAAGTACTTATGAAGCAGGACATGAAACTTGATGCACTCAGTGGAGAAAAGAACCGTGTACATAATTAACCAGTTGGAAAGAGAAAGCAAACAGCAGAGGTAGGAACTATTCCCCCATCCAGAAGAGAAGGGCAAGAAACAATTTAATCATTGTGGACCTCAATGGGACCTACACTGTCCATCCTCCTGTGTTATGGGCTGAATTGTATCCCCTCCCAAAATTCACATATTGGAGTCATAACCCATAGTACCTCAGAATATGACTGTATTTTTGGAGATAGGATCTGTAAAGAGGTCATTAAGGTTACATGAGGTAATTAGGGTGGACCTTAATCTAATATGACTGATGTCCTTATAAAAAAGAGACTAGGACACAGACATACACAGAGAGAAGACCACTGAAGACAGAAGGAGAAGATGGCCCTCTACAAGCCAGGGAGACAGGCCTCAGAAGAAACCAACCCCACCAATACCTTGATCTCAGACTTCTAGCTCCCAGAGTTGTGAGAAAATAAATTTCTGTTGTGTAAGCCACACAGTCTATGGTACTCTGTTATAGTAGCCGAAGCAAATTAATACAAGCTAAGACCAGGTGCGCTGAAATGAGACCGTGAGGAATGTCTCCCAAACAGTGATCCAGACCGCGGGCTCTGGAGTCAGAACCTGCAGTTCACTCCCCACTCACTGCCTACTAACTAAATAACATGTGACCTCTCTATGCCTCAGTTTCCTCATCTACGTAACTGGATAATAGGGTGTATCTGGGTTCCTCATCTACGTAACCTTCATACGTGATCGTGAGGGTGATCGTGAGGATTCTAGGAGATATTGTCTGTCAAGTACTTAGAACACTGCCTGGAACATAGAAAATACTCAATAAGACTCTTAAGTACAGAGAATAAACTGAAGGTTGCTGGAGGGGTTGTTTGGGAGGATGGGCTTAATGGGGAAGGGGCATTAAGGAAGACACTTGTTGGGATGAGCACTGGGTGTTATACATAGCGTATGAGTCACTGGAATCTATTCCTGAAATCATGATTGCACTATATGCTAACTAAGTTGGATATAAATTTAAAAAATTTAAAAAATTTAAAAAGTTTTAAAAAGAAAATATGCAATAAATATTATTTACCTATACTCAATAAATATTATATTCATTATTACAGAGACAGCCAAGTAATGTTTTAATTGAAGGGTTTTTGGGGGGAAGGGGGATGGGTCTTTTTTTGTTTCCTCAAAAAGCTGGAATTAAGTCAAGTATCTGGGTTGGTCCTGCCTGAGGACAAGGAAATGGATAACATAACTTATCAGGCACCCTCCTAGCTCTGAAATCACACAGAAGTCTGAGAACCACTTGCTACCTTTCAGGGAAGGCTGCAGATTTTAATCCCTAAATCCTACACATATAGATTACTTTAGAAAGGATCACTAAACCAGAATTAGCCATAATTTTTCAAAACATCACAGTCTGTAAACTATTCCCCACAGATGCACTCATTCCTCCTCTAGAGCCCACTCAAGGCTTCTCAGATTTTCATTTTCCCTCCCTGTGAACATATTATCCCTTACAGATCCCTCCAGCTCTCTCCACTCCAAGGACAACTGATCTGATTTATTCTCCACTCTGTGTCTGTGGGATGTTTAGAGGTTGGGGGGCAGGAAGGGGGACTGGGACTGGGCATTTCACTTAATGACACTAGAATAGCACAAGCGGGTTCATTTCCATGGATCAGGTATGGATGGTGGTTAAAAGGTCCTAAAAAGAGCAGGTGGTGTGCTCCCAACAGCCTCTGCTTGAGCATCACACTCTGACAATAACTCACCAAATGTCTCCTCTCTTTCCATCACCTGGACCCCAGGCCACCCAGTTAATTATCCACTTTGGGAATTTTGATTTAGTTGCTGCTGGTTCTGTTCTACAATCTCTTTAGCCTCTGTTGCACTTAGGAAACATGGCAGGAAACCCAGACTTACAGTCCTTGGGATTCTGGTAATACCCAGACTTCTATGCACCATATCTGCCTAAGGAAGAGTCCAAGGCTAAAGAGACAACATTTAGTTTCACATCTTCAGGGAATGTCCAAAAACGGCAATTTGTCCATTCAGAGAACTCAGCAGTATCCAAGTTATCAAGGCCTGGGATCCTTGAACAAAGAGCTAATGAGTTATCAGAGGGAGAGTTAAAAATGCTTTCCTAGGCCCATAGTGCATGCTTCCCTGGAGCCTGACAGCAGGTATAGCTAATCAGACGGTGCACTGCTTCCCTGGGATGTGCCAACCCTGTCTTTCCAGGTGGACACTCTTAAAATGTTACATGCAAAGACGGCAATTTAGAACCTATGGCTTTCCAAGTCCATGGAGGTGAGGGGCCGGAGAGAGAGGAAGAAAGAGAAAATGAAAAAGGCATGATATCTTTGTACAAGGGAAGACCTCCTCGGTTGTTAATGAACAAGACAAATGCCACCTTGCTTTTCTCACCACACTGATATCAATGATATTGGCATATTTTCAAAGAGCTTTTATGGGAAGGAAAAAAAGGAATACACAAATATTTTGATGGATGAATCTAGTTCCCTGTCCACTGGTAGTTACTGAGACACCCATTCACTGTTTCTTCCCAGGAAACATATTAATAGCCCAATCATCACAATAGGAAGATTTGGGCATCTTTCCATCAAATATTCACCTTGATGGATTTACCTACTCTCAGTGCTTCATATAAGTGGAGTCATATAATATTTGTCCTTTGTATCTGGCTTTTTTCACTTAATAGAATGTCCTCAAGGTTCATCCATTTGTAGCATGTGTCAAAATGTCATTTTTTATCACTAACATTCCAATGTACATATATACCATATTTTATTTTCCCATTCATCTGTATTGATGGACATTTGGATTATTCCCCCTTTGGGCTATTGTGAATGATGCTGCTATGAACACTGATTTGAGACCCTGCTTTTAAGTCTTTTGGATCTATACCTAAGAGTGAAATTGCTGGATCAAATGGCAATTCTATGTTTAACTTTTCGAGGCCCCACCTAATTGTTACCACAGTCTCTTTTAAAAGGTTCTAATCTGCAGAAAAATCTCTCCCAGGGACATAAACAACATCACGTTTCCAAGAATACCAAACTGGGTCTGGGGTAGACTGCCTTAACGTCCTCAGTCCTTGGCCCCTCCCATATCCATACCCTTTGCTGTAGCTTGCTCGGTAGCTTGGTGGCCCCTCCCACAAGAAGGCAGGGAACTCCCCTCCCTGCCCAATGAAATTGGCTCAGACATGTGACTTGGTTTCGCCAATGGGATGCCAGCAGTTGTGATACAAGCAGAAGCTTGAAATGTGCTCGCATTAGGCTGCCTCTCTACTACCACTGTGAAGAGAACGTGCCTTGCTTGGCCCACTGGTCCCAGGAGGAAGAGAGGAGACCCTGGATGCAGATCTAGCCCAGTTACTGCAAACTGAAGCAAAGCTGGCTCAGCTGATATGCTGCTCTTTGAAAAGAAATTATTCTGATTTGGAGGGTGGCTTAGGACAGAGTGTTGTTATGGCAAAGTTGCCAGTATAAGTACAGGCCCATCTCTTCCTTATCCTAAATGTCAGTGAGAATGAAATTTCTGGAGAGTTGGTAATCAGTATAGGAATCTCATGGCTCCAAGATTTTTTTTTTAATATGCCCTAATCTGTGGGCGCCTGGGTGGCTCAGTCGGTTGAACATCCGACTTCGGCTCAGGTCATGATCTTGCAGTCTGTGAGTTCTAGCCCTGTGTCGGGCTCTGTGCTGCCAGCCCAGAGCCTGGAGCCTGCTTCGGATTCTGTTTTCCTCTCTCTCTCTGCCCCTCCCCCACTCATGCTCTGTCTCTCTCTCTGTCAAAAATAAACATTAAAAAAATTTTAAATACACCCTAATCTGAATTAAAAACCAGGCATCTCCCTATCTCCCAGCTCTCTAGGATATTGGCCAGGCCCTCTGAGTCTGTTCTCTAACTGACCCTGTCCTCAGGCCTTGTTAGTACCAAACCCAGCCTGTGAAAGAATCTTAGCTAGGCATAAAATAGAACATTCTGAACAGAAAACATCAACTAAGTAACTCTTTGGAAGGCTGTGATTCTTGGCTGCTACAGTTCAACACATCTTTATAAATGGCAGAGGGAGGCTGGCTACTGCCTGAGGTGGACCCCACCAGGCACTCACAGCTCAGCAGAATCACCTCCATTTAGAATCTGACCTCAGCTGGGCAGTTTCAGTAACTCAGTTTTGTTACTTCCCTCAAAATTAACCAGTTTCAGGGTGTGGGGTATCACATAAACCAAAGCTCTAGAGACTGAAAAACCAGAATGCCAGTTTATCAATTTATACAGGAGGTTGTCCTGCCTGGGGCCTGGAGTAATATACACAAATTCTGTAGCCAGCATACCTCCTTCTTGTTATCAGTGTATCTGCAAGACCAAATTAGTCATCAGAAGCTATTTGGTGAGCGCAGAATCATAGCAAAGAAAGAAGGACAGGGTAGGTGCATTTTATCCAGGCCATGGAATATCCTAATAAGTATCCCCATCCAAAAACAGAGCTTGATTCTAGTACCAAATATTGGTATAGTGTTAGCCATCTTAGGGGCTAGCACTCTAACCAAATTATCTTAATTAAAAAAATTTTAATTTTAGTTTAAGAAATAAAGCATAAACTTTAAGCACAAAGATACCTCTGGAGTTCTAAAGCTAGGACAAATATCTTGTCACTTTTACAAATCCCACCAATTCTACCTCTTAAATGTCTCTGGAATCCAAGTCTTCTATGATGCCTGAGGTCAGACCACCATCATCTTGCCTGGACAACTCCACCAGCCCCTGTCTGGTCTCCCTGCTGCTCCTCTATCCCCTCCACCTCATTCTAGAACCACACTGCACCCTGCATCCTCAGAGTGATTGTCCTAAATCACAGACTGTGTTACACACTTGCTTAAAATCCTCCAAGTTATGAATGGATAAAGAAAATGTGGTATGCCCATACAATGGAATAATATTCAGCCTTAAAAAAAAACAGAAATAAAGCATAATGCTTTTTACAGAAGTATCACATTATTATTGTTGTTATTATTATTAAATGTTTGTAACAACAAGTGTGGGTAGTGCCATACAGGTGAAGCATACTGAGTCATCTGTAAAGACTTAGATTCTTTTTTTCTTTCCAAATTTTTATTTAAATTCCAGTTAGTTAACACACAGTGCAATATTGGCTTCAGGAATAGAATTCAGTGATTTATCCCTTATATATAACACCCAGTGCTCATCCCAACAAGTGCACTCCTTAACACCCATCACCCACCCACACCCCTCCATCAATCCTCAGTTTGTTCTCTAAGAGTCTCTTGTGATTTGTTTCTCTCTCTCTCTTTTTTGTTCCACCCCCCTCATATGTTCATCTGTTTTGTTTCTTAAATTCCACAAATGAGTGAAATCATATGGTATTTGTCTTTCTCTGACATTTTGCTTAGCATAATACACTGTAGTTCCATCCATGTCATTGCAAATGGCAAGATTTCATTCATCTTGATGACTGAGTAATATGCATGATATATACATATATGTACATGTATATAACACATCTTCTTTATTCATGAAAGGCTTAGATTCTCATCACAGTTTTGCCATCAAATTACTATGTGACATTGGGAAACTAACTATGGCACTCTGGACATTGGTTTTCTCATGCATAATGTGACTGAGTTGAGCAAGTTGAGTATCAAGGACAAAATGACTTGAGTCTATGGGCAGAATGGACAATAAGTGTTGGGATTTCAGAGGAGGGAGAAATCAGTGAGGTTTATTCATAAGATGGATCAGGAGAAAAAACATATGGAATAAAACAAAGCCAATAACACTCCTGGCAAAACAATTTAAAGAGTATATCCCATTGGGTCAGGAAGCAATAAGTCAGACAGAATGTCCAAAAACCACTATGGTGAGAATAACAATAATGTAACTATAATTGCTGATCTTGAGGTGGCCTGCTTGGAGAATTCCTTGGACTCACCAAATCTTTTGGATAAAAAAAAGTCAAGTTGCCAGTGTTCAGAATGACAATAAAGTGTTGCTCTTTTTCAGTGCTGTGATTATTTTATTGATGTTAAATTTTAATTTCAATTAAAGTGTCAGGATCATGGCCCAAGATTTAATTTTGTTAAATCCCTAAACTGTTGAAATAGCCATGTTTACTTCCTTGATAATTCTCATCTTGGCTTTAAGCCTTTTAACTTGAAAACTTCAGATACACGAAACTATCATTTACTTATATTTTAAAGCTTCATTTCTAATATCCTGCACTGCATGCTCAGTACCCAACTGGCAAAATTGGCCTGTCCTTCATGCTGCATTCTCAACACAGTTTTAAGGCCACTTACTTTGAAATTTACTGACATTATTTTCTGCCACAAACCCAGAGCTCTGAGCTGTCAAAATTGGTTCCTGGTTTCAGACTCAGTTCAACTCTACAGGGACAACATGTCTTAGGCTAGGCACTGCTAGGTGGATCAATTGTTTAAGAAATGTGACCCAGCCCTCAAAATTATTACAGACTGGTAGAAAAACCAGGACTTGCACATGTGAAATTATTAAAAGACAATGCAAAGGCAATCTAGTCCACAGACACTCCTTTCTTTAAGAGACTTGAAAAGAATGAGGTTAGTGATGATTTAAAAAGGCTTTATGAAAAAAAAGTGGGATGTGAAAGAGACCATAATATAGCATGAACATCATACAAAAATACAACAACAACAACAACAAATGTGCCAATCCAGTTACTGCATTTCTCAAGATTGAAGAAATGGAGCCCTACTCCTGATTCCCTTTCTCTGTGCTTTTGTACACGTCATTCCCCTATGGAGGCAAGGTGATCCTCTCACTGCCATACATGGAAGATTTAAAGAGATATTGTTCATATTGACTCTACACCTGCTCTGAAAACTGGGATGCTTGCTAAGCCTGTAAGCTCAGAGGTGGGAGATATGACACCTGCTACTGTCCTGATTTCATCATGCTCCACGGCTGGCAAAGGTCACTGTGAGGCTCAGAACATAAGAGGCAGGAAATACTCCTTTGGAGACTTGTTAAAACAGTGAACAGCCTCAATCCAGAGAAGGCAGGCTTTGCCATAGACGGAGTGGAGAAATCATTGTTGAAAGACTCTTATGACCAAAAATAATCCCCACTGGGCCTGCCCCAGGCTAGATTCCCTTTCAAAGCCTTTTCAAGTACTAAAAGAAGTGCTGCTTCCGGGGAGGAGGAGTAAACACTTACCTTACCAAATAACAGCTATAAACCCTGAGAAAAAGTACAACAAAAAATTCAGGGAACTCTGAAGACTGAACGGAGGCAGGCCTATTTGGAGAAGAGTAAAAATTGAAGCAAGTGACCAGTACAGAATGAGTTCTGTGCCTATGGTGGCTTTTCCCTGAGGGAAAACACAGTTGCAGCAATGCTGGTGTGAGCTAGCTGACATTCTGGTAGCAGGTCCACCATCTTTCTGACCATGGGACCCATGCAAAAAAGCCAGGACAACCGGGGCTGCCAGAAAGTAAGGGGGAACCCAAGAAAAGAGACAGATTAAGAAAAGGAGAATCTCAAACTCTACATATAAACCCAGCCCAAGTCTCTGGCTGACACTTGAACCATGCATACGTGGAACAAACTGAAAGTAAATTGTGAAGAACTGAGGTAAGATCTGAACTACCACGCAGCACAGGCATGACAGCTGGCGATCTGAGTCTAAACTGAATTAATCATCTGCTAAAACAAAACAAAACACCAGCTCTCCTCAGAGAAACATAACAGAATGCAGAGTTTCTGCAATATAACATTCACAATGTCCAGTGTACAATCCCAAGTTATGCAACAAAGGAAGACTCAGGAAAATGTGACCCACTCTCAAAGAAAAAGGTAATCAATATATGCCAACCCTGAGATGACCCAGATGTTAGAATTCTCAAACACTTTAAAGCAACTAGTATAAATATGCTGAGGGAGGTAAAGGAAATAGACTTGCAATGAATTAAAAGGTAGGAAATATCTACAATGAAATAGACATTTTTTACATTATATATGTAAAAAAGTCCCCAGGAAGCCACAAATACTCCCTAGAACTAATAAATAAGTTATAGCAAGGTTGCAGGTTACAAGGTCAATTTACAAAAATTAATTCCACTTTTATACACTAGGGACAAACAACTAAAAATGAATTTTTTAACATTAAGTGTATATTAATTGGTAAATCTAAGACTAAGCTATAGTTACAAAGGAGGGTATGTAAGATACATAAGGTGATATGTTAGAGCTATATGTTTTGACAACTCCTGTGCAGTATAACCATGAAAAAACAGAGGGAGGCCGGAAAGAATATGTGAAGAGTAAAATAAGCTCACTGATTGGGAATTAATTAGGACTAAAAGGAGGCTATTTCAAAATAGATTGAGTGGAAGGAAAGGGAGGGGAAAGAAGAGATTATTAGCTAATATCAATGCTGACCCAATAGACATAAAAAGAAACCAAAAAACAAAAAGTCCCAAATCCAACGTCTTACAAATAAGGAAACACCAAAAGCTTCTCTGCTAAATTCAGGAACAACACAAGCACTATCTCTTCCTATATTTCACACTGTCTTAGAACTAATTTAATTAGATGAGAGAAAGCATCTAGAGGAAAAAGAATTGGAACAAAAGAGGTAAAAACTCTTCACCTGTATATAATATTATCTAAAAATTTGAAAAGCATCCCTGAGAAAACTACTACAAATAATAAGAAAACTTAGTAAAATAGCAGGCATTAAAATTATCATAAACCAAGAGACCCAGTTAGAAGGCTAAAGGAAGAGGTTTTTCTCTTTAAAACCCCTTTCATTGTAGCAAAAATAAAATAAAATACCTAGCCATAAACCTACAAGAAATGCCCAAAATCTGTACAAGGAAAACCATAAAACATTCAGAAAAAAACAAATGTAGATTTGAACAAATGAAATGAAATACCATGTGTGGGGATAGGAAGGATCAGCATCTCAAAGATGTCAGGGTTTTATTTTCTATACACTTTTTAAATTTTTATTTATTTATTTTGAGAGAGGAAGAGTAGGAGGAGCAGAGAGAGAGGGAGAAAGAGAGATTCCCAAGCAGGCTCCGTGCTGTCAGTGCCGAGCCCAGTGTGGGGCTTGAACTCACAAACCATGAGATCGTGACCTACCCCAAACCAAGAGTTGGATGCTTAACTGATTGACCCACCCAGGTGCCCCCAAAGATGTCTGTTTTTTATAAGATATTTTCTAAGTGTAATGCAATCTCAATAAAAAGTGCCATCAGCTAATTCTCTTTTGGGTCAGACACATTGATTATGAAGTTCATTTAGAAGAACAAACAAGCAAGAATCACCAGGAAAAAAGCCTTAAAATGAGGAGAAATGACTATGTCAGAGTAAGGGGAATAGTCCTGTCGGAATTCAACTCTACAATAAACCTCTCTAATAAAATATCTGGAGCAATGAGCAATGTATAGAATTGTTGAATCATTATATTGTACACATGATGCTAATATAACACTGCATGTTAGTTACAAAAAAAAATAAATATATATGTATCACAAATTTATATATATATATATATATATTTTTTTTTTACATATGTTTGGTATTCTTATATGAACATAAAATAAAACCTGGAAAATGACCTAGATATTAACATATATGACACAAGCATTTAGTATATGGTAATGACAGCATCTCAAATCAGTGGAAAAACTTAGTATAACTATATAGTAATATAGGAAAAGATAAGATCAAATCTATTGTTCATACTGCATTCCAGAATAAATTTCAAATGGATCTGTGACTTACTTCACTTCATGCATTCACATATCAGTTCTAACAGTTTTTTGGTGGAGTCTTTTGAATTTTCCATGTGAAGTATCATGTCTGTGAAGAGTGAAAGTTTGACTTCTTCCTTGTCAATTTGGATGCCTTTTCTTTCTTTTTGTTGTCTTATTGCTGAGGCTAGGACTTCCAGTACTATGTGAAACAACAGTGATGAGAGTAGACATCCCTGTCGTGTTCCTGACCCTAGGGGGAAACTCAGTTTTTCCCCACTGAGGATGATATTAGCTGTGGGTCTTCCATATATGACCTTTACGATGTTGAAGTGTGTTCCTTCTATGCCTACTTTCTTGAGGGTCTTTATCAAGAAAAGATGCTGTATTTTGTCAAATGCCTTTTCTGCATCTATCGAGAGGATCATGTAGTTCTTATTATTTCATTTATTAATGTGGTGTGTCACATTGATTGATTTGCAGAGATTGAACCACCCTTGCAGCTGAGGAAGAAATCCCTCTCAATCATAGTGAATAATTCTTTTAATATACTGTTGGATTCTGTTTGCTAGTATCTTTTTAAGGATTTTTGCATCCATGTTCATCAGGGAAATTGGTCTGTAGTTTGCCTTTTTAGTGGGGTCTCTGTCTAGTTTTGGAATCAAGGTAATGCAGGCCTCACAGAATGAGTTTGGAAGTTTCCTTTCCATTTCTATTTTTTGGAACAGTTTCAAAATAATAAGTATTAACTCTTCTTTAATGGTTTATAGAATTCTCCTGGGATGCCATCTGGCCCTGGAGTCTTGTTTATTGGGAGATTTTTGATTACTGATTCAATTTCTTTACTGATCATGGGTCTGTTCAAAGTTTCTATTTCTTCTTGTTTCAGTTTGGTAGTTTATATGTTTCTAGGAATTTATCCATTTCTTCCAGATTACCCAATTTGATGGCATATAATTGCTTATAATATTCTTGTATTATTGTTTGTATTTCTGCAGTGTTGGTTGTGATCTCTCCTCTTTCATTTGTGACTTTATTTATTTGGGTCCTTTACTTTTCTTTTTCATAGGTTTAGCTAAGGGTTTACCAATTTTGTGAAGTCTTTCAAAGAACCAGCTCCTAGTTTCATTGATCTGTTCTGGTATTTTTTATTATTATTTTGATTGATATCTGCTCTAATCCTTATTATTTCCCTTCTTCTTCTGGCTTTAGGCTTTATTTGCTGTTCTTTTTCCAGCTCCTTTAGCTATAAGGTTAGTTGTGTATTTGAGACATTTCTTCCTTCTTTAGGAAGGCCTGGAGCACTATATACTTCCTCTTATGACCACCTTTGCTGCGTCCCAGAGGTTTGGGGCTGTGGTGTTATCATTTTCATTGGCTCCCATGTACTTTTTAATTTCCTCTTCAATTTCTTGGTTAACCCATTCATTTTTTAGTGAGATGTTCTTTAACCTCCAAGTATTTGTGGTCTTTCCAAATTTTTTCTTCTTGTTGATTTCAAGTTTCATAGAGTTGTGGTCTGAAAATACACACTGTATGATCTCAGTGTTTTTGTACTTGCTGAGGGCTGACTTGTGACCCAGTATGTAGTCTATTCTGGAGAATGTTCCATGTGTACTCAAGAAGAATGTGTATTCTGCTGCTTTAGGATGAAATGTTCTGAATATATCTGTTAAGTCTATCTGGTCCAGTGTGTCATTCAAAGCCATTGTTTCCTTGTTAATTTTCTGCTTAGATGATCTGTCCATTGTTGTAAGTGGGATGTTAAAGTCCCCTATTTTAATTGTATTATTATCACTGAACTTCTTTATTTTTGTTATTAGTTGATTTAAATATTTGGATGCTTTCAAATTGAGGTCATAAATATTTACAATTGTTAGATCTTGGTGGATAGACCCCCTAATTATGATACAATGCCCTTCTTCATTTCTTGTTACAGTCTTTGTTTTAAAATCTAGTTTGTCTGATATAAGTATGGCTACTCTTGCTTTCTTTTGACATCCATTATCATGAAAGATTTTTCCCCATCCCCTCACTTTCAATCTGCAGGTGTCTTTAGGTCTAAACTGAGTCTCTTGTAGGCAGCATATAGATGGATCTTGTTTTTTATCCATTCTGATACCCTATGTCTTCTGATTGGAGCATTTGGTCCATTTACATTTAGAGTGATTATTGAAAGACATGAATTTAGTGCCATTGTGTTGCCTGTAGAAATCTGTTGCATTTCTACACACCAATAATGAAGCAGCAGAAAGAGAAATCAAGGAATTGATCCCATGTACAATTGCACACACACACACGCACACAAACAAACATGAGATACATAGGAATAAACCTAATCAAAAAGGTAAAAGATCTGTATACTGAAAACTATGGAATGCTTATGAAAGAAATTGAAGAAGACACAAAGAAATGGAAAAACATTCCATGCTCATGGATTGGAAGAACAAATATTGTTAAAATGTCTATACTAACCAAAGCAATCTACACATTTAATGCAATCCTTATCAAAATAACACCAGCATTCTTCACAGAGCTAAAACAAACAATTCTAAAATTTGTATGGAACCAGAAAAGACCCCGAATAGCCAAAGTAATGTTGAAAAAGAAATCATAGAATTAGGATATCTTAAATTTGCAAGTTCTAATGAATTAAATATGAGTACTGATCATTAAGGGCTACTAATATTACACAAAGACAATTAAATATCACATCACTTCTAATGGAAGTGCACAGTACCACCTATGAAGTAGTCAGTCCTTTTCCAAAATCAAACTTGAATCTGATCAAACCTCTAGATCTAATATATAATTTGTAGAAATACCAGAGACAGAGGAACATGTTAAATAAACACTATCAAAGGATGCAATCAACAACAAAAACAACAAAAAGTGGTGGGAAACTCTTACTAGGAAACCACTGCATCTCATCAACAACAAAAACTGCCAAGGACAAAAAGAAATGGAATGGAAACTATAGCTTAAAAGAAATTTAAGAAACATAGTCACCAATTACCATACATAGACCTTGTTTGGATCTTGATTCAAACATAGTATAAACAAATAAAAATAAACAAAAGAAAAGAACATTTATAGTACAATCAGGAAATTGTGGACAATGACTGGATACTTGGTACTATTACAGGTTATTGATGATTTTTGAGGTCCGACAATGGCATTATGGTCATGTTTAAAAAGGGAAGTCTTTGTCTTTCAGAAAGAGATACTGAAATATATAGATTAAATTGTACACCTGGGATTGCCTTAAAAAAATGAGGAGATGGAAAGGAACAATATAGTAGGGGAAAATAGGAGCCATGCATTTATAAACATTCAAGCTGAGTGATAGGTAGGATAAGGGATAGGCAGGATAGGTAGGATAAGGATAATAGTAGGGGATTCATTAGGCCATCTGTCTTTTTCAGTAAATGTTTTAAATTCTCCATAATAATTTTTTTAAAGAAACATAAACAAAACATCCTATTCCTCATAGATATGTGCATTCTTATAGTCATAGATTGAGCATTCCAGCACAAATGTCAATGTTGTGTAATACAACATAATATGTTATAAATAATATGTAATAAAAATAATAATATAAGAAAGTAAATGCAATGAGTGATGATAATTATATTCCACAAACAGAGGAGGGTAATTAATGCAACTCTCTAAACCTGAAGCCCTCTCCCCCAAATTACAGAAATAAAATACATGTATAAAAATAAAAGATCATGGCTATCCATTCAAAAAGTAATTCAGGAAGTTATATGTAACATGTTCATTAGCATTGTAATTATAATTAGTGTATCTGAGAGCCTCCTGGGTCCTATTATCACCTATTAGAGGCTAAGCCCCATAAAAACTTTTCCAAACTTCATACTGTTCCCTCAGAACCCTGATGTCATGGTATCTACACATGGATTAATCAATCCTGTTAATATGTGAAATCTTTCTGCATATTTCACTTATCTATCAGCAGCTCATTCTATTCTAACAAACCTGCTCCATAAGAAAACCTGCTGAGAGAAAGTGAAACTCAGAAGTTATAAACAGTCTAGGATCTGAGGATGTTCTCTGAACTTTATAAAGATATAGTAAATTACAAAGAAAAACCTAGGTCCTCCTCTGGAGGGAGAATCCCATTTTTTACTGGGATGCAAAACTGAAACTCAGAGAACCCCAATTGGAGATCAAGCATTGGGGGATGAAAGGCAAACCAAAAGAAAGAGGAAGTGAAGAAGCAAAGGCTAAAAGTGTTGTTGGCCAAGGAAATACAGGGAGACCACAGAACCAGGAGATGACACCCTAACTCCATTCTCCTCATACAAATCTGTCTTGATCCAGAGAACTAGCTTCCAAATAATTTTCCTATTACATTTCTGAGGTGGCTGCTCAGTGATCAGAAGTAGGAGTGGGTTTGATGGTTTCATTTTACATGTGTTTATCTGCCTGTCATTGTACTCTGATTCAGAGCAGGGTACATCTCACCTTCTACTGTCCTATCTTCATCTGCAGACCCAGCAGGAGCAGATGCCCAATGTCTAGGTCTGGTGCTATCTGGTCACAGGCAGTGCCTGGAGAAGCACAACCCACACACTGAGTCCAGGTCTCAAGTATGGGAGTCTCTCTCACAACACTGACCAACAGGCTGTGTGTGTTCATTGCTGGGAGGGTGGGCAAGAGGCCAAAGCCATCTTTGGGTTCATAATGATTCCATGGGAAGAGCTATTTGAGGGCATGACAAGAGCTTTCAACTGAACAGATCAATGTGTAGGGAAACTAACTGGGGTCCCCATGTAGCCCTCTCTGTGCAACATTAGCATGCCTTCTCCCATTCCTATCCACCTCTTGGAAACTAGGCAAGTTCTCACCATAATTCGCTCCTATATGCCTTGAGCTTCCCCTCTTGAGGTTTCTGATCTGTCTCCTACTCCATTTTGGTATCTTCACTCCATCTAGACAAACCTGTGTGGAAAGTTAAATACACAATCATGGACTGCAAAAGAAAGAAAGAAAGAAGAAAGAAAGAAAGAAAGAAAGAAAGAAAGAAAGAAAGAAAGAAAGAAAGAAAGAGAAATTTTAGGATATCTTAAATTTGCAAGTTCTAATGAATTAAATATGAGTACTGATCATTAAGGGCTACTAATATTACACAAAGACAATTAAATATCACATCACTTCTAATGGAAGTGGACAGTACCACCTCTCTCTCTTTCTTTCTCTCTTCTTTCTTTTCTTTCTTTCTTTCTTTCTTTCTTTTGCAGTCCATGATTGTGTATTTAAAGAAAGAAAGAGGGGCTCCTGGGTGGCGCAGTCGGTTAAGCGTCCGATTTCAGCCAGGTCACGATCTCGCGGTCCGTGCGTTCGAGCCCCGCATCAGGCTCTGGGCTGATGGCTCGGAGCCTGGAGCCTGCTTCCAATTCTGTGTCTCCCTCTCTCTCTGACCCTCCCCCGTTCATGCTCTGTCTCTCTCTGTCCCAAAAATAAATAAAAAAACGTTGAAAAAAAAATAAAAAGAAAGAAAGAAAGATTTTTATTGTCTATAACAGAATTTAGCTCAGGAGTTCTTATTTCTTTCTCTGTCACAGAAATCTTAATCTTTCTTATTCAAGATTACTCAGCCTTTTTAGGATTTAATTAGGATTACTTTGAGATATACACTCTCCCACCCACCTCCAACCCCTTCTCTTTCCTTCCTGCTGGGAATGTACTAAACTTCTATTTTTGGGGGCACCTGGTGGCTCATTTGGTTAAGCTTCCAACTTCAACTCATGGTTCATGAGTTCAAGTCCTGCACCCAGCTCTCTGCTGTCAGCACAGAGCCTGCTTCTCTCAGCACAGAGCCCACTTCAGATCTTCTGTCCCTCTCTCTTTCTGCCCCTCCCCCTCTTGTGGGCTCTCTTTCTCTCTCTCTTTCTCTCCCAAAATTAAATAAATAGACTTTAAAAATTTTTTAAAGAATACACTTCTGGGGTGCCTGGATGGCTCATTCTGTTAAGCGTCTCACTTCAGGTCATGATTTCACAGTTCGTGGGTTCAAGCCCTACATCAGGCTGTGTGCTGACAGCTCAGAGCCTGAAGCCTGCTTCAGATTCTGTCTCCCTCTCTCTTTGCCCCTCCCCAGCTCACACTGTCTCTCTCTCAAAAATAAATAAACATTAAAATAAATAAATAAATAAATTTATAAATTTATAAGTTTATAAATTTGTTTCTATTTTGGTAAAGGTCAGGCATTTTCCTGGATTCTGGGGAAAGACATCTGATCTTTGAGCTGTCCCCTGTCCTGGCTGCCTCCAGTGAGGCATACCTTATTTCCTCTGGTCCTCACCATTCATCATCCTGCTATAGCATCTTACCAAGAGGTACATGCATCCTGCATCTTCTTTGCAGAATCCAAGCCCAGTCTCCTTAGAATCTACCAGCTTATTCCCAGTCACTTTTGCTGTCATTGTGGGCATCATGGAAACTCTTTGGATGCCCTCCACTGCTACCACTTTGGAGAGCATAGGATTGTGTGGTATTCCATGAAGCTGTCCTCAGATCTGCTAATTAGACTTTCCCCAACCATCACTACTCTACAGCCCAGGGCCCTGTTGGGAACAGGTATAACTTGGGCTTTGGGCCACAGTCCAGGGAGAGAGGCACACAGGTGTCTATTACTGTTGGAGCTCCTTTCAGTCCATTTACAATTTCAGTTACCCAGTCCTACCCACTCCCATAATTCAGCCCAGAGTATAGGGATGTGAACTTCTTCACAGAAACTCCAAAGTTCCAGCATTGTCTGTTTTGGTTATCCTTCCCCCAACTGGTCACATTTTTATCTCCTTTTGAGTAGGGAATAAATTGTGTCATCCTACCTTCAAAAATTTCAGCTCTCTAGACTTTGGCTCTTGATATTTAAAGCCAAGCATTTGAGATTTAAACAAAAATGTAAAGCCTCAGCTTTTAAGATTATTGTTTTTAATAGGAAAGTTCAGAAGAATCAATCAGAAATCCAATGGACTTCTTTTTCCCACCTCCATCCATCTGCCCCTAAGAGCAGTACAATAAAAAGATGTCAGGGTATTCTGATTGTGAGGGACAAGAAACGAGTGTGGGGATAGGAACAGGGACTCAAATTCTAAATATCTGAATTATTATGATCTTCACTATAACACCTTTGGCCTTCTTCCTTCTCATGCTCAAGTTTGGCTCCATCCTGCTCTCTCCAAGGTTCTGTCTCTATCCCCCTGTCTCCCTAAGCCAGACATTCCCTAACTTCAGAATGTGGCTGATAGCCCATCTCTGCCAAGGTGCCTTCCCTGACTACAGTCCTTCCCAGTCACGCTTTCACATCACCAGCCCTCACCACAGGCAACTGGCCTGCAGCTCTTCGTATCTGGATCAGATGTCCAAACAGCTTCTCTGCAAAACCATCTCATGCCTCTGTGCATTTGGGGGGGGGGGGAGGGGGTTGCAAGGTGACCTGCTTGCCTTCAGGCCCCTAGGCCAGCTGAGAGAAATAGAAAAAACTTTGGACTGACAGGCTCTCAGAACATAACAATCGCAAGATGATGTAAGAAACAAGGGAGGAGAGAGCTAGACTATGCCAACTAGCAGTGGGGACAGAGAGTTTAAAAAGAAGAAAAAACCCAAGAGATGGAAGGCTGTCCTTGGCCTTTTTTTCCAAACCTACTCCTATCTAGCCTCTCACATGCTCTTGACATTTAAAAATATATAATTTTTTAAAAATAGGGGCACCTGAGTAGCTCAGTCGGTTGAACACCCTACTCTTGATTTCAGCTCAGATCTTGATCCCAGGGTTGTGGGATCAAGCCTCACATCAGGCTCTGTGCTAAGCATGGAGCCTGATTAAGATTATCTCTGTCTCTTCCTCTGCCTTTCCCCTTCTCTCTCTCTCACTCTCTCTCTCAAAAATAAAAAATAAAAATAAAAAAACATTATTGTATAGCAAATGAATGTGTGCCCCAGTTTTTATGGCTCTTTTTGTGCATTTTTGACACTTCCATCAGAATGCCAACTATTGTAATTCTTTGTTCTTTTGGTAAATTGAGTCCAGGGAGCATGTACATATGTTTTTCTGCATTTCCCTATCCACACTCCATATAGCAAGTGCTCAGTAAATGTTACCAACTCACTAAATGTCAGCAAGAGATATTTGGGTTTGGCAAAATGAAAAACTTCAGAAATTGGCTAAGAATGGGGCAAAATAAGGAATTATTCCCCGGAGATCTAAAAACAAAGAACAAAAAACCTAGGATTGTTTTCTCCTCACTAAAATGAGCTAAAATGAGTTCAGTATCACCCTCCACTGTCCATTCCTTTCCTCTTTCCTGAGGCCAAAAATTACCAAGGGTATGGACTATTGCTGCTGAGTTTTCCTTATAGCTTACGCAAAGAGGCTCCACTTCTTGATGCCCATTTGCCATTTCCAATAATACTATAATAGCAGCACTATGAGAAACCAGCTGTGCACCCTGGGATGCACTCAGCTGCTCTGTGGGGCCCCACAAATTAGACCCTGAATTAGCCACTTAGTGCCCCAGGTTCCAGTCCCACCTGCTGATGCTTCCCAGATGAACACAGCCAAGGTTAGGAAAAGACCATTCTAGGCCCATGAGAATGACAGAGAGACCTTGGAGTTAGCAATCAGAAGTTAATATACCAGAAAAGAAATTCAGGAAGGGTTTAAACAAGAGCATGGTCTGGTCTGACTGACCATTATAAAATATTTGAAAGCATGCATCTTGTTTCTTATTTTGTAGTTTGAGGAGTCTGTAAATTTAATAAAAAGCTTACGATATAGGTTTAGACTTACCCACTTAATAGTTTCATGTTTTTAAAGAAGTTATTTACTATGTCTCTGTTTTTGTATCTGATCTAAAACAGTTGTATTGGGAGTGCCTGAGTGGCTCAGTTGGTTAAGTGACCAGCTCTTGGTCAGGGCTTAGGTCATGATCTCACTGTTTGTAAGATCAAGATCCACATTGGACTCTGTGTTCAGTGTGGACTGCTTGGGATTCTTTCTCTCTCCCTCTCTCTCTGCCCCTCCCCAACTCATGTGCACACATGTTCTCTCTCTCTCTCTCTCTCTCTCTCTCTTAAAATAAATAAATAAACTTAAAAAAATAAAAAATAAAGTAAAACAATGGTATTGGTGATAATAATGATAATCCTAATAATAATAACTTTAGTTCTATCTACCTATAGTGCTGTGAAGTTAGGAATCATAATAATAATAATAATCATTCTACCTACATCACAGTCCTATTAAATCAGATAGGAAAAGCACTTTTGCAGATGTAAAACACTATAAAGGTGTCAAATATTCTTATTCAATTTCTGACACACCATCAGAACATTTTTATTGACATTGAACCAGTATCTAATGTCCATCAACAATGTGCTGTGAAAGCACAAAAACAAGTCTAATTCTTCCACATGATAGTCCTTGAAATGTTGGAATGTGTTCCAATGCCATCCCCAAGTCTTCCTCTTTCCAGGTTAAAGGTGCTTAGTATTCTTTGTTTCCCCAGTCATGTGTCCCATGTCATACAGTACCATGTATTTAGTCATGGCCTAACTGGGCTTACGTGAAGTTTCCTTCAGCTTTTCAGGCTTCTGAATTGTTAGGAGAGATGCTGAGGAATACTATGTCCCTCAGACAACTCTGGTGCCTAGTGAAGGAAACAGGCTCCATCCATCTTCAGCCTGTGTTCAAGGCCAGGCTATTGTCCCACCCATGGCCCCATAGCCCACCTCTCTACATCAGCTCTGGCCCTCACTTGCTCCTTCTTGTTGCAGCTCAATCAAAATGGGCCTTGAAAAACACAAAAACCAAGAGTGTGAAAAAATCTACACCCCAAGTTTGAATACCAGTGAGACCTCCTTGCAACCTGTAGAAAGTATATGAATTAGAATGAAAGAATCACTTACATATTAGATTCATACAGCTTCTTTCCTCAAAAATGCTTAGGGCATTGTACTGGGAAATTTCAGTGAATTAACGTATTATTTCTTCAGTGCTGCAGAGCTCAGCTTCTCAGGACTTTGCAAATGCCATTTCACTTCCTTGGGCTGACCTCTCCCTCCCTTGAAATACAACCATTTCTTGTCTATTGCTCACCCATGGTGCCGTGTGGTATGGAGGATGGGCAGAGAATGCTAAGCTGGAGGAGAATCACAGATGGTAGAGCCAAAAGAACCTTTAGAGATAATCCTATCCATCCCTTCATTTCAAAGATGAGAAATTATGACACTGAGAAATGACTTTCTCAAGGTCACAGCTAGTTAAGAACAGCAATGGCCTTTTTTTTTTTAATTTCCTCTCATCTGAAAAACAGAGGAAAAATAAGCCAAGGCTGCTCAGCACTCCTGACAGAGATAGAACTGAGGGCAACAGGACATTTCTTCATTAGCTTAGCTTTTGCCATAAAGTTTGCAAGTTTCCCAGAGATGAGTAACCATTCTGATTAGGTGAATACAAGGGCTGGCTGAAGACAGGATCAAATACCCAGCCAGGTAGGTTAGGTCTGTCAGGAATGGTTTCAAAGAATGGGACAGACAATGGTTTGGTGTTTCACCGTTGTTAAATATCAAGGAGGAAAAATAGTTTGAGTGACACAAGGGAAGGTAATTGTACAATAGGGATGAAGACACTGAAGCAAGAAAAGAAAAAATAAGGCTGAATGTATGAGAATGCTGCCCAGCACTGACCCACAGGGACATGGGGTACCTTATTACAAACAACAGTGTATGTTTGGACAGTAAAATCAATTTTCCATGTTTCTTCATCTTCTCCAGTTTTTGTGATGATTTATAGGATGGACATACACACACACACGCACACATGCACACAAAGATAGTATTCAAATACTCCTACAGTCATGAGAATCCTTGCCTGACAGCCTGTTCTACCTTTTTTAATTAATACCCAAAGCAATTAAATCATGGTGTGTTCCCATTACCTGCCAAGTTTTGTTATTTTTAAAATACAACAACACGGCTTCAGATTCTATTATTTGGTCCACATGCAGCCTTTCAAAGGTGGTTTCCTTGGTTTCCCCGTAAATGAACCTCTGCAGCCAGGCAGTAAAAACAAGCTTCTTTGCAATGTCTTGCTTTTGCCTGAAAAGACTCTCCTTTAAAGGGTGCAAGGCTGCCTCTCCTTTCCCCAAAACCTTCCTCAGAGGGAAAAATAAAAGGGCCAAAAAGATGTGGTGTGCAAGGTCACCATTACACTGCAACCCACGCATACACTGCACTTGGTAATGACTCTAGCAGCCCTCCTCCTGGCTTCTCTTCCTCTTGGACACTTAGGGACCTAATAGGTATGCGTGGCTTCTTGAAGAACTTTCTATTTGTTCTGCTAGGAGGAGTAACAGCCCAAATCATGGGGAGCAGGTAGTATATTATTGACTTGGAGTAAACTCACATCATCAGAAGCACAATCCCTAAAACTCACTGTAACAGACTCAAACACACCTCAAAGATGATCCCCAAATGCTGGACAAGGAAAGACCTCCAGCTGTTCAATACCTACCCTATACGCCAGTCTGAACAACTGAAGAGTTTTTTTTTAAGTTCTTGTGTTCAATGATTCATGTTCATTGTGAGGAGTCCATAACTTCTCTACATAAAAACTAGCCAACATCATCCCCTCCACAAAAAGATCTACTTTGACAAATTGGCATTTATCCTTGATACTTGAATAAGCACATTTATTATGCAAGAGGACTGAGATAGGTGTTCTGGAGGACACACAAAAGTATAAGCCAATCCCTAAAATCAAAACCAAGAAACAAGTGTTGGCAAGGATGTGGAGAAAAAGGAACTCTGTGTACTCTTAGTGGGAATGCAAACTGGTGCAGCCACTCTGGAAAACAGTATGGAGATTCCTGAAAAAGTTAAAACGGGGCAAGTGGGTGGCTCAGTCACTTAACTGTCCAACTCTTGATCTCAGCTCAAGTCATGATCTTACAGCTTGTGGGATCGAGCCCCATGTTGGGCTCTGCACTGACAGTGTGCAGCCTCCTAGGGATTCTCTCTCCCCCTCTCTCTCTGTCCCTCCCCTGCTTGCTTCCACACTTGCTCTCTCTCTCTCTCTCTCTCTCTCTCTCTCAAAATAAATAAACTTTTTTTTAAAGTTAAATATAGGACTATCTTATGATCCAGTAATTACACTACTGGGTATTTATGTGAAAAAAAAATACAAAAACTAAATTAAAGGGATGCATGTACCCCCATGTTTATTGCAGCATTATTTACAATAGCCAAACTATGGAAGCAGCTCAAATGTCCGTTTATAGGTAAATGTATGTATATATGTATACACACACACACACACACACACACACACACACAAAGGAATATTATTTAGTCACTAAAAGAATGAAATATTGCCATTTGCAATAACATGAATGGAGCTAGAGAATATAATGCTAAGTGAAATAAGTCAGTCAGAGAGACACAAATACCATATGATTTCACTTATACATGGAATTTAATAAACAAAACAAATGAGCAAAAAGGGAAAGAGAGAAAGAGAAATCCAGACAGAGTTTTACTACAGAGAACAAACTGATGGCTACCAAAGGGGAGGTAGGGGCATGGATGGGTTAAATAGGTGATAGGAATTAAGGAGTACACTTGCTATGATGATCATAGGCTGATATATAGAATTGCTGAATCACTATATTGTACATCTGAAACTAATATAACAATGTATGTTAACTACATTAGAATTAAAATCAAAACTTTAAAAAAAGAAAGGAGATTTTTAAAAACTTAATTTAAAAAAGTATAAGCCAATCCTTACCTCAGAATTTTTACAGTTTATTGGAGTTAGAAGACAAATACATGTGGAAAAAAAACCACCAAAGGCAGTAAACGAGGGTTGCATTAATACTGAGTGTGGGAAGACATCAGCAGCAAACTCTAGAATACTCACATGTACTGGTGATGAGTCTCATACATTCTAGAGATCAAGAAAGCCCCCACAAGCCAAAAGGAGAAAGAACAACTGAGACAATCCTGCTGCCAGGAAATACCAGACACAGCTTCAGAGCTGGTGTAACCTCTGTCTCCTATTGCTGACAACAGACCTCCACTCACTCACCCACCACCCCAGGGCCTAATTACCTCCCAGATATAGAGTAGGGGTTGTCTAAGAACAGCCTCCTGCCCTGGGAAATACAGACAGATAGAGGGGCCAATGCACCAAGGGCCATCCTCCTCCCTGTAGGGCTGCATAAGGCTGGTGGTGCTGTTTCAAATGTTTGCCAAGAGCAACAGAAGGTGTTTTTCCTCTTGGAATTTTTTCTTTTCCTCTCTCTAGCCTGCCTCTAAGGGTAGCTCAAATGACTCAGAATTGGGGCCTCTGGCAGTAATCTTCTGTATCCACTCATCCAAGTTCCTCTGGTTCCTATGAGATCTACATATCATTACCCAGAGGGCACTGAAGTGTGACAGGACTCATCATATGGTACAAAATCATGGAATCAAACAATATTGGAGCCTTCCACATTTTCCCCAGATGTTCATCAAATCTATCCAGTGATGAGGCACTTACTACCCCAATGGACAAACTAGTCCATCCAAGAACAGTTTTGATTGTGTTCCCCTACCTAACTTGTGTTCCCCTGATACTTCCATGAGTTACTCCTAATGCCATCTGTCATATCTACCCAGATCCAGCTTAATTACTGGTTCATGAGACAGCCTGCTAGAAATATGAAGGTTCTCAAGTGGCTTTAGTCCTTTCTTCTGCGAGAACAACACATAGGCCTCCTTTAACCATTCCAGATAGCATTTGGTTTAAAACCTTTCACTTTCACATTTGATTCCTTAATGCTTCAATCAATCAGTTTACTATATTTCTCTTAAAACCAGACACCTACAAATGAATAAAACACCTTAGACTTAAACTGGCCAATGTAAAGTAAAACAAAACTCTTTGTTTTAAATATCTTGCATGCTATACTTTTACGAATACAATCTAAAACTGCATTTGACTCTAAGTTGTAGTCACATGGCATGGCATATGCTTACTGTAGACTAAAATCCTTTAGCTGCAAGTACTTCCCACCTGCTGGTGAAATAATTGATTTTCACTTAATATGCCTCCCTCACACAGTTAGACATTATCCCTAAAACTATGTAAGAAAGTGACATCTTTCATGTTCTTTCCATCCTTTCTACATGAGCCTCAATTATAGATTCAGATGACAATCTCAACAATCCAGGAAAAGAAACACCGTGCATGACCAAGAAATCTCCATGGAAATATGTCAACATGGAGTTCTATGATAGGAGAATAGAGGCTTCAGCAGCCCTACAAGACCCCAAAACTGTTCCTGATTTCCATTGAAAGCCCTCCCTTCCCATGTCCATAAGCCAATCAGAAAGCCCTAGAGAGAGGCCCTGAGGGATGAATGAGTGACAACTCAAGGAGAAGAAAGCGACCTGCATTCAACCAGCCATTTGTTTCAGTCCCTTCTGACCACTAGACTGTAAGACACTGAAGACATAGACAATGCTTCTTAACCACCGTAAGATATAGATAGACTAAATGAGTGAATAAACAAATGCTGAAGCTTTGTACCCCTCTCAGTGTCTAGCATTATGTCTGTGAGAGAAAAGATAGTCAGTTACTAGTTTAACACATTAATTCAATGGTTATGGTCCTAAAATTTTATTACAGATTTTTGTGGTGAAGAACTATTTATGGCTGGTTTAAAAAATAAAATGCAAGGATAAAACTTATTTTAAAACCTTATTCATGTTAAAAGTGAATTTAAAAATAGGCTTACATGAAAGTGGAAGAAAAAGAAGGAAACAGAAAACATAGGGCAAAAACTTCCATCGCTTTATTACAGAAGAGCCTCCCACAGTTCTCTCTTCAATTATTGCATCAAGTTCACATGCCTCAGCCTCGACTTCAAGGTTTCTACTATCTGGGGTCCTCCTTTTAACCGTCATATCTCCTCAAGTCCAAATTCTACCCTGCCTGGGTCAGCCTGAACACCTATGATATTTGCCAGGAGATTCTAGTAGCCCAAAGGATCTTCCACCTTTTCTTCAGCATATCTTTCAAGAAAACACTCAAAAATCTCTCCTGAAAAGTCTTTTCTGGCTAATATCATCCCACACTGACTATTCTTTTTCTTTCCCAATAGCTTATGGACAGTCTGTAAGACCGTATATTGGTTATCTTTTTGACCAAAGACGGTATGAGAATTCACTTTAAAAGCAGTAAGGTACTGGGGTGCTCGGGTGGCTCAGTCGATTGAGTGTCTGACTCCTGATTTCAGCTCAGGTCATGATCTCACAGTTCCTTAGATCAAGCCCCACATTGAGCTCTGCACTGTCAGCATAGAACCTGCTGGGGACTCTCTCTCTCCCTCTCTTTGCCCCTCCCCTGCTTGCTTGTACTCTCCTCTCTTAAAATAAATGAACTTTAAAAAATAAAAGCAGTAAAATATTACCAAAATAACAAACTATTAGGTTATATTTTAACTAATATATTTATCTTGCCTCCCTAAAGAGTCCATAAGCCTCTTAAGGGCAAGAGCAGTAGTCTTTATTTTATATTCCTTAGAAATGCCAGATACAACAATTAAATAAAATATACTCTGGATGAATACATGAATGGATAATGCATTTCAGCATATGAGTCTGAAGATTTCCTCAGTGCTGGAGCTGTTTGAGGCTTTGGTTGCTGAGGATAATGATAAGCTTGGGTACAACCAGCTAAGAAAATGACTAGTGACAAATTCTGCTGAACCTGAACCCTGAGAGAACTCCTCAGCTGGTTATCATAATGATCATTAAATAACCTGCTGTCACTGTCACCCTCCCACATTTAGTCCCCCTTACCTCAAACACCTATATCATAGGGACACATGTACCCCAATGTTTATAGCATCACTTTCAACTATAGCCCAATTATGGAAAGAGCCCAAATGTCCATCAACTGATGAATGGATAAAGAAGATGTGGTTTATATATACAATGGAATACTACTTGGTAATGAGAAAGAATAAAATCCTGCCATTTGCAACAATGTGGATGGAACTGGAGGGTATTACATTAAGTGAAATAAGTTAGAGAAATACAGATATCATATGTTTTCACTCATATGTGGAAATTGAGAAACTTAACAGAAGACCATGGGGGAAGGGAAGGGGAAAAAATAGTTTCAAAAAGAGATGGAGACAAACCATAAGAGACTCTTAAATACAGAGAACAAATTGAGAGTTGGGGGGGGGGGGGGGGGAAGGGGAAAATGGATGATGAGCATTGAGGAAAGCACTTGTTGGGATGAGCACTGGGTGTTGTATGTAAGCAATGGATCATAAGAATCTACCCCTGAAACCAAAAGCACACTGTATACGCTGTATGTTAGCTAACTTGACAATAAATATTTAAAAAAAAAAAACAATCTTACAGCTAATCAGAAGCTAATTAAAAACTTTACACTATAAAAAAACACCTATATCATCATTTCATTTGGTCAAGTCCCTGTTCAAAAATCTGTATGTAAGAGTTCCCTATTGCCTGCAGTAATTCTCAAACTGTGTAGCACTAATAGAATATAAGGTGGGAGTTTTGTCATTTAGATTCTAAAATACATATTAGAAGAGTGGCTACCACATAAGTTGAAAAATAATTCCTGTGAGTAATGAGAGATATTTCTGAAAAATGTGTGGTAAGGACTGAATTGTATCCCCCCCTCAAATTCATATGTTGACACTCTATCCCCCCCACCCCTGCCCCGATGTGATGGTATTTGGAAATGAAACCTTTGGGAGGTAATTACATTTAGATGACATCGTGAGGGTAGGACCCTCTTGATGAGATTAGTGCCCTTACGAGAAAAGACACGAGAGAGCTAGCACATACACTCCCCCTCTACCCCTTTCAGGTGAGGACCTAGTGAAAAGGCAGCCATCTTCAAGCCAAGAAGAGAACTCTCAATAGAACCCCACCATGATAACACCCTGATATTAAATTTCTAGCCTCTAGACCTATGAGAAAATAAAGTTTTATTGCTTAAGCACCAGTCTATGATATTTTGTTATGGCTGCCCAAGCCAACTAAGGCAATGTCTGTGAGGCATATTAACCATATGAAGGCACACAATATATACATATAACTGATCACACAAACTCAAACACACACAGTGATAAATACTGTTCTAGACTTCTTACACCTATGAATAAGTAACTGCTATGGAAATTGCATAACTGACTTAAACAAATGAAAATATAGACAAAACATATTAAGCAGCTATTTTCAGACATTGGACTACAAGCTATGCAAGATTATGTTCCCTTAGAAAAGGGAAATAAATTAAATCTTTATGTGTTTGCCCTCACTGTTCACCTGGATGCAACTTCCAAACTGTAGTTGCAAGGAGGAGTAATCCAAACAAAGCCTTGCCAAATCTGAGGTCTGAGAAGCCCAAGGTAGGCAGAACACTAAAAATATGAAGCTATGTGAAAATGCTGAAGCTATATGAAGAAAGAGCTTCAGAAATCCACATAGTGTCTCCCTCAAGTCATTGCCTGAATAATATTTGTACATGCATAGGGTGAAGCTCCATGATGCTGTGAAAGATTTAGCAGAATGCTATAAGTCAAGAAATTCTCAGAGCCCAAACAGATCTGAAAAATCATTTAAATTTTTATCAACCAGACTAGGTAGACCTCACTGAATTCATTAAGCATTCAGAGGAGTCATCAGAAGAGTCATGGTTTAGTAATGTAGCAAAGAAGCCCTAGTATACTGGAACGCTAAGGTATCCTCAAGACTTGCCCTGAAAAAAAAATTAAAATAAACCTCAAGGGGTGCCTGGGTGGCTCAGTCAGTTAAGCGTCCGATTCCTGATTTCAGCCCAGGTCATGATCTCACAGTTCGTGAGTTCAAGCCACACATTGGACTCTGCATTGAAACTGCGGAGCCTGCTTGGGATATTCTCTCTCTCTCTCTCTCTCTCTCTCTCTCTCTCAGTAAATAAAATTAAAAATAAAATAAAATAAAATAAACCTCAAGAGGACCAATCTGATTTCCAAGTAACTTAACTGTCTGCCAAAACAAAACTAATCATGCTTTAAAGGAAGGTAATAAAATCAAGTACCCAACAAAGAAAATTCACAATGTTCATTTTCCAATAAAAATAATTATTAGATATGCAAAATGTGACTCAAAACCACAAGGAAAGTCAGTCAATAGGCATAGATTTAGAAATGATAGATTTGATAGGGAATTTTCAAAGACATAAAACAACAATTATAAATGTCATAACTATGTATAAGTACTTAAAAGAAAATGTGAACATATGAAAAGAGAAACAGAAAATAGAAACAAAAACAACATAGATCATCTAGAGATTAAAATTCATTATTTGAAATGAAAAGCTCATTGGATGAGAAGAATAGATTAAACACTGCAGAAAAAAAGATCAATAAACTTGGAAGACATAACAGTAGTAACTATCCTAATGAAGTACAGAGGGTAAGAAGAGAAAAAGGCTAAAACAAAATACTAACATCTCAATAACTAGTAGAACAATATTGAACTCTTTAGCATATGTGTACTTGGAGCTCCAGAAAAGAGGAGAGGAGAACAAAATCAAATTTAAAGACTTTATGGCTGAAATTTTCCCAAATTTGATAGAAATTATAATAAATTCACAAATCAAAATTACTGAACAAAGTGTCTAAGCATATACTTTAAGAAATCTAGGGGCACCTGGTGGTTTAGCCGGTTAAATGTCCAACCACAGCTCAGGTCATGATCTTATGGTTCATGTGTTCAAGCCCAGCATCAGGCCAGATCTGCACTGACAGCTTAGAGCCTGGAGCCTGCTTCAGATTCTGTCTCCCTCTCTGCCCTTCCTCCACTCATGCTGTCTCTGTCTCTCAAAAATAAATAAACGTTAAAAAAAAAAAAAAGAAATTTAAACACACAGAAAAACTCAAATTTCTCAAAACCATGACAAGGATAATCTTTTTAAAAATCCAGAGAGGAAAAAAAAGACATATCATACAGGGGAATAGAGGTAACATTATGTAAACTTCTTATCAGAAACAATCAGAGGGTGGGAGGGAGGGCAGGGTGGGTGATGGGTATTGAGGAGGGCACCTTTTGGGATGAGCACTGGGTGTTGTATGGAAACCAATTTGACAGTAAATTTCATATATTAAAAAAAAAAAAAAGAAACAATCAGAAACAAGACAGAGGACAATAAAATGATATCTTTAAGGTGTTAAAAGGCAGGAAAAAAATCTGTCAACCTAGAATTTTAAATCCAGTGAAAATATCAAAGTTAAATTAAAAATGAAATCAAAATAAGTATTTTTCAGACAAAGGCTGAGAAAATTTGTTGCCAGAAGATCTTCAATCCAAGACAATGTAAATCCAATTATTTAGGAAGAAGGAAAATAATGCCAGATGGAAACTTAGAGTTATCCAAAGGAAATGAAGAAAGTTAAAATAATAAGTATAAGAATAAATGTAAAAATCTTTTTTTGTCATACTTTAACTTTTTAAAAAATAACTGTTTAAAAGAACTACACAATGTATTGTGGAGTCTATAACACTTGTGGAAGTAAAATGTATACTATAATAACACAGTGGACAGAAAAAGGAAATACAGAAGTATATTATTTTAAAGTTCTTGTATTATGGGGCACCTGGGTAGCTCCGTCAGTTAAGCATCTGACTTCAGCTCAGATCATGATCTCAGGGTCCGTGAGTTGGAGCCCCTCATCCGGTCTGTGCTGACAACTCAGAGCCTGGAGACTGCTTCAAATTCTGTATCTCCCTCTCTATCTGTCCCTCCCCTGTTCACTCTCTGTCTCTCTCTCTCTGTCTCTCTGTCTCTCTCTCAAAATTAAATAAACAAAAAAATTTAAAAACAAAGTTCTTGTATTACGTAATAAGTGGCACAATATTATTTAAAGGTAGACTATGTTAAGTTAAAATGTATAGTATAAATCCTAGAGCAAACACCTTCCCCACCACACACACACACACACACACACACACACACACAGAGGTATAGCTAGTAAGCCAAAAGTGAAAAGAAAAAAGAATACTACAAAATACTCAATCCAAAAACAAGGTAGAGAAAGAGGAAAATATGAACAAAGAACAGATTTAAAAAATTGAATGAGAAAACAAATAGATCTAGATTTAAACCCAGCTATATCAAAAATTACATTAAATGCAAATGACCTAAATATACATAGTCCAATTATTTTTTTTAAAAATACATAGTCTAATTAAAAGTCAGAGAGATGTCAGACTGAATAAAAAAGCATATTCCAGGGGTGCCTGGGTAGCTCAATCTGTTAAGCATCTGACTTTGGCTCAGGTGATGATCTCATGGTTCATGAGTTTGAGCCCCGCATAGGGTGAGCTCCGCATAGGTGAGCCCCACTAGGGGTGAGCTCAAGTACCACTTTGGGTGAGCTTGAGCCCTGCTCCAGGCTCTGCACTCTCTCCCCTCTCTCTGCACCTCATGGGATTCTCTCTCTCTCTCTCTCTTTCTCTCTCTCTCTCTCTTTGCCCTTGGTTAATTCACATTTTCTATCTCAAAATTAGTTAAGAAAATAAAAAATTTTAAAAACCATACCCCAACAGAAGAAACCAGCATTAAATATAAAATCAAAGATTAAGCTAAATCTAAAAAGATATTTAAAAAGTATATGATGGAAACACTAACCAGAAGAAAACTGGGATGCCTATTTTAATACTACAACAACAACAAAAATAACCAAGGATAAAAAGATACATTGCATAATGATAAAAGACTCAATTTCTCAAAGACATAATAATCCTAAATGATATGCACCTAACAACAGGGCTTTATAATAGAGAAAGCAAAATACATTGAAATGAAAGGAAAAATAAACACGTAATTATAGTTGGAGACTTAAACATGCCTCTCTCAGTAATTGATAGAACAAGTAGACTAAAAAGTCAACAAAAATACATAAGATTGAAACAACACTTAATCAACTTCAGTTAATTGACATTTATAGAACACTCCACTCTATTCAGCAACATGTACTCAGAGAACTGACCACACAGAATGAAGAAATCAACAACAGAAAATTATTTGGTAAATTCTAAAGTATATTCAAATTAAACAAAATTCTTCTAAATAATCCATAGCTAAAATAAAAAATCATAAGAAAAGAATTTAAATATCTCAGGGCACCTGAGTGGCTCAGTCAGTTAAGCATCCAACTCTGATTTTGGCTCAGGTCATACTCTCATGTCATGGTTCATGAGATCAAGCCCCATGTCAGGCTCTGCACTTACAGTGTGGAGCCTGCTTGGGATTCTCTCTCTCTCTCTCTCTCTCTCTCTCTGACCTGCCCCTGCTTGCACATGCTCTCTCCCTCTCCCTCTCTCTCTCTCTCTCAATTTAATAAAAAATAAATTAAAAAAGAAAAAAATTTAATATTTTAAACTAAATGACAATGAAAACACAAATATCAAAATATGTGGCATGCAACTAAAGCAGAGCTTACTGGAAAATTCATAACTTTTCACACTTACGTTGGAGAAGAAAGTTCTAAAATAAATTATATAAGCTCCTATCTTAAACTAGAGAAAAGAGCAAATTAAACCCAAATTAAGAAGAAAAACAAAGTAATATAAATAAGAGCAGAAACCAGTGCATAAAAAAATACATAAAATATAGAACATTTGATTAAAACATCTGGCTGTTTGAAAAGACCATTAGCAGTAGCATCAAAAAATGTGAAAAATTTGGGGAAAAATTAAACCAAATATGTGCAAAACCTGTACACTAAAAAGTACAAAACATTGTTGGATAAATTAAAGTAGACCTAAATAATTGGAGAGCTATACCATGTTCATGGACTGGAATACTTTATATTTTTAACATGTTAATTCTCCCTAAAATGATCTATAGATTCAGATTTGGATTTCAGTGAAAATGTTAGCAGGTTTTCTTGCAGAACTTGACAAGCTGACTTTAAAATTTTTAGGGAAGTTCAAAGTACCTAGAATATCGAAAACAATTTTGAAAAAGAATGAACTTGGAAAACTGACACTACCTGATTTCAAGACTTACTATAAAGCTACAGTAATCAAGACTCTGTGGTATGAGTAAAATGACAGACATATAAATCAGTGGAAATGAATTGAGCATCCAGAAGTAAATCTACACATGTATGAGTCAATAATCATTTTTGACAGAAGTGTTAAGGGAATCCAATGGGGAAAAGATCATTGTTTTAACAAATGCTGCTAGAACAGTTGGATTTCCATACAGGAAAGAATGAACCTCAACCCTTCCCTCACATCATACAAAAACAAACAAACAAACAAACAAACAAACAAACAAACAAAAACTAACTTGATATGGATCATAGACTTAAATGTAAAAGCTAAAACTATAAAACGTCTAGAAGGAAACATGGAGGAAAATTTTTGTAACCTTAGGATAGGCAAAGATTTCTTAGAGAGTATACAAAAAGCATGAACCATGAAAGAAAAATACGGTAAATTGGCCTTCAACAAAATAAAAACTGCTCTTCAAAAGCCACCATTACAAAAATGAAAAGGCAGGACATAGAAGAAAATATTCACAACACATATGTGTGACAAAGGATCACTATCCAGAGTATTTAAAGAATGTCTTCAACCCAATGACAAGGCAACCAATTTTTTAAATGACATATATTTGAACACTCTACAAAATAAGATATACAAATCTCAAATACATGAAAATATGTTTATTATCATTAGTCGTACATAAAATCTAAGTTAAAACCACAATGAGATGACACCCATTGTGCCATCTAGAATGGCACCACCCACTAGAATGGCAAATATTTAGAAGACTGACGACATCAGGTATAAGGATATGGAGTAACTAGAAGTTTCATACGTGGCTGAGGTTATATATAAAGTTTTAATCACTTTGGAAGTAGTTTGGCAGTTTCATAAAAAGTTAAACATACACCTATCATGTAACCCAGTAGTTCCACTCTTAAGTATTCATCCAAGAAAAATGAGAACATATTCCCGCAAAAAGAGTTGTACACAAATGGCCATAGCAATTTTACTTGTAATAGTTCGAAACTGGAAACAACCTAAATATCTAACAACTGGTAAATGGATAAGCAAATTTCAGTACATCCATAAAATGCAATATTATTCACCATTTTCTTAAAAACTATGTACTATATATAAAATGGGTGAATCTCAAAAACATGCTAAGCAAAAGAAGCCAGTCTCATAAGAGTACTTGCTATTTTGTTTCATTTATAAGAAATTCTATAAGAGGAAAATTTATGCTATATGTTTTGCCTACTATTATGATTGGTAGGGGTATTGGTTGCAAGGGAATAAGAGAAAACATTTTGGGGTCATACAAATCTTTTATTTCTAGATTATGGTGGTGTTTACTTGGGAGTATATAGTTATTAATGTTCATCAAAGTGTACACGTAAAATGAGTGCAATTTATTTTATGCAAATTATAAAGGTGATTAAACAACAACAACAAAAAAAACTAGTCTGAAGAACAAACCCAGGCTCTTTCAGACTTACATTCAGGACCTCTGTAACCTCTTCCCACACTATTTTTTCAGCCTTATTTTTCATATGCCCCAAATTCAAAATAATCCTCAAATTCAAACAAATTGGCTTATAGCCTGACTATTCATCACTCCCACTCTTAGCTTCCTGAGCTTACATAAACCCTCTTCATTCTGCAGAGCCCAGATTTATGACCAGTCCTTTCACAAAACCTTCCTCTAGATCACTCTGATTTTTCTATCCTTTGTTATTTGTATGAATTTTACTGTTCAGGTTGCTCATTATTTCTTTTATGTGTGTTCCTCTCATTTCCCAAGGTAAACTGTCACCTTCTAATATACAGTCAATTCTAGTTTTCCTGGGAATTATGTTTTATCCAGTTGCTGTGAACACTGAATTAGTGAATACTGAGGCTTTGCTCCTAGGGAAAATACAGGGTTAGATTCCTGTGAGATTCTGGTCACAGCATTCTCATCAATCAATCAATACATAACCTCTTTTGTGTGTGTTTTTGTTTAAAGACACCTTATTTACTATATATTGTTGATCTATCAAATTCATGATCAACAGCGCTATAACTTATGCCTTAATAAAACTTATCTGGGGGCGCCTGGGTGGCTCAGTCAGTTAAGCGTCTGACTTCGGCCCAGGTCATGATCTCACAGTTTGTGTGTTTGAGCCCCGCATCAGGCTCTGTGCTGACAGCTTGGAGCCTGGAGCCTGCAGCCTGCAGCCTGCTTCAGATTCTGTGTCTCCCCCACTCTCTCTCTTCCCCTCCCCAGCTCACGCTCGCACTCTGTCTCTGTCAAAAATAAATAAACTTTTAAAAAAATTTAAAAAAACTTATCTGACACATATTTTCTCCCTTCTTGTACATCACAGCTTAGGAACAGTAGCACTTCAGCACTACCCTTGGGAGCTATTTTAAATAAAGAAATCACCAAGAAAATGCAAAACTATGGCACCAAATACATCACAAAAGGACTCTTATTTAGAGTATGAGAGATAAAACAAAAAGTCAGAAGGATGCCTTGTTTTACCTCAGCTGGGAATGTGCATGTTGAGTAAGTCAAATTTTCCCTGTACTACACATGTCCACAAATGACCATGAAAGAGCCATGAGCACTGATTTGGGGTTACAATAAATTTCACCAACCAAGCAAAATCATAAATGTGGAATCCATGAATAATCAATATCACCTGCACTTTGCAATGTATTATATAGTATAAGACACTTAGTAAGCATTCAATAATTTCCAATAATTGGATAACAATTGGAAGGACAAAAGAAGGAATTAACTCATGACTTCACTTAAATCTCCATCAAGAACCCTGGTTTAATACTCATTTTAGGAGGCATGTTCAGGCTAGAAGACAAGTTCTCCAAAGTAAGTTTTTGAGATACTTACATAGGTAAGTTAGAGGCCATTGCTAAAGAAAAGCTGAGAAGAAAATCTCAAAAGATCATCTACTATTTGCAATATCCATTAAAGAGAAGGAACTTGTTGTTTACCAGCAACCTGAAAGTTATCTGTTTCTGATTGGGGAGAATTAGTAAAAGAAAAAAAAAATGATTGCCATGTTTCTAAAGCAAAGGGAAATATGTCATACTTTTTGAGAAGAAAATAGACTAGAGAGACAACACACGTAATTTAATTTACCCCATTAAAAATTATTTTTTAAGAATCAGTTGTATTTCTGACAAATGGATAAAGAAGATATGGTTTATATATACAATGGAATACTACTTGGCAATAAGAAAGAATGAAATCTGGCCATTTGTAACAACATGGATGGAACTGCTAAGTGAAATAAGTCAGGCAGAGAAAGACATATGTTTTCACTCATATGTGGATCCTGAGAAACTTAATATGAGACCATGGGGGAGGGGAAGGGGGAAAAAAGTTACAGAGAGGGAAGGAGGCAAACCATAAGAGACTGAGAACAAACTGAAGGTTGATGGGGGTGGAGGAGAGGGGAAAGTGGGTGACGGGCATTGAGGAGGGCACCTGTTGGGATGAGCACTGGGTGTTGTATGGAAACCAATTTGACAATAAATTATATTTAATATAAAAAATAAATAAGTAAACATTAAAAAATGTTAATAAAAAAGAATAAGCCCAGAAACAAACCCTCACATATATGACCAACTAATATTTGACAAGGGAGCCAATATTTGACAAGGGAGCCCCATAGCAAAAATAAATAAGTGGGATCTCATCAAAATAAAAAAGCTTCTGCACAGCAAAATAATTAACAGGCACCTGGGTGGCTCAGTTGGTTAAGCATCCAACTTCAGCTCAGGTCATGATCTCACAGCTCTTGAGTTCAAGCCCCGTGTAAGGCTCTGTGCTGAAGCCCAGAGCCTGAAACCTGACTCAGATTCTGTGTCTCCCTCTCTCTCTGCTCCCCCCTCACCCCACCGGTTCATGCTCTGTCTCTCTCCCTCTCTCAAATATAAATAAACATTTAAAAAAAATTTTAATTAGCAAAATAAGAAGGCAACCTAGAGAATGGGATAAAATATTTGCAAATCATGTCTGACAAAGGGTTAATAACCAAAATATATAAGGAAATCATACAATTCAATAGAAAAAATAAACAATTCTATTTAAAAAATGGACAGAGAGACTGAATAGACATTTTTCCAAAGAAGACATCCAGATGGCCAACAGACATGAGAAGATGTTCAACATCATTAAACACCAGGGAAATACAAATCAAAACCACAATGAGCTATCACCTCATACCTGTTAGAATGGCTAAGAAGTCATCATGTCTTCAAAAAGACAAGAGATAAAAAGTGTTGACAAAGATATGGAGAAAAGGGAAACCTTGTGCACTGTTGGTAGGAATGTAAATAGGTGCAGTCACTATGGAAAAGAGTATGGAGGTTCCCCAAAATATTAAAAATAAAACTACCATATGATCCAGTATTCCCATTTCTTGGTATATATTCAAAGGAAATGAGATCAGAATCTCAAAGAGAAATCTGTAACTCCATGTTCATTGCAACATTATTGACAACAGCCCAGATATGGAAACAACCTAAGTGTGCACCTATGGATGAATGAATAAAGTTATGGTATATATATACAATGGAATACTATTCAGCTATGAGAAGAAGAGAAATCCTGCCATTTGCAACAACATGGATGGACCCTGACGACATTATGCTAAGTGAAATAAGCAAGACAGATATGTATGATATCACTTAAATGTGGAATCTAAAAAAAGATGAACAGAGTAGAATGGTGGCTGCCAGGGGCTAGAGGGTGGGGCAATGTGGAAATGTTGGTCAAAGTATATAAATTTCCAGTTATATATATGACGAATAAGTTCTGGGGATCTAATATACAGCATGGTGTTTGTAGTTAACAATACTGTATTATACACTTGAACATTGCTAAGAGGGTATATCTTAAAATGTTCTCATCACAAAAAGGAAATGGTAATTATGTGAGGTGGTGGAGGTGTTAACCAATGCTATAGTCATTTCACAGTACCTGTGTATCCAATCAACATGTTGTGTACCTTAAACTTACACAATGCTATATGTCAATTATATCTCAAAGCTGGGGAAAATTTTCTTTTTAAGAGTAATCCAGAAAGAAAACAATCAAAACAAAAATAACAAGAGCACCAAGAAATATTTGTAAGTTAAAATGCCCGGTATTAGGAAAATAAGCACTCTTGTACACTGCTAATGATAGTTTAAATTGATACAAATTTTCTAAGGGGGCTGGGTAGTAATATATATCAAGAGCCCCCAAAATACCTGTTATTTTTTGGTCTGGTAATTCCATTCCTGGGAATTTATCCTAAGGAAATAATCCAAGATGCAGGCTAGGATTTATGTGTAGTAAAGTTCATGCAGTGCAATATAATAGAAAGATTTTGAAACAAGCCAAATGGTTAACAAAGGAGAAGTGGTTAAATAAATAAATAAATACATAAATAAATAAATAAAGGACATCCATCAGTAGTTCATGTGTTGGTCTACCTCCTCCCTGCCCCCTTTCTAACTTTTGTTTTCAAGGCCACCTTTCTCTATTATATGAGGGAAGGAGAATGTTTTATGTTAAGGGTACTCGAGGTGTTGTCTTGCCATTTCCAGCTCCACCTTGGACTGTCATTCACTTCACAGATGGTCTCCATATAGAACTGCTAGATGCCACCACCTCCAAGGACACCATGGAGGTTGGACTTGAACCTGGCCACACTTCCCTTTACTGACCTTTTTTTTTTAATGCTCATTCATTTATTTTGAGAGAGAGAGTGCACAAGCAGGGGAGGGGCAGAGAGAGGGGGAGAGAGAGAACCCCAAGCAGGCTCCACACCATCAGCTCAGATCCCATCGATGAGCTTGATCCCATGAACTGTGAGATCATGACCTGAGCCAAAATCAAGAGTTGGATGCTTAATCCACTGAGTCACTCACCCCTTTACTGACCTTTTACTTTATTCCTCAAACATCATACCATAAAGCTCTGAGTATAGCAGATTTTCCAAACTGTTGAATTAGTTAGAGATAATTATACAATAGGAACAAAGAACCTAAAGCTCTATGTGATATGAATTTTCTCCAGTCTATGGGATAAGCACTTTAATACTTAAGTCCTCCATGGATGGGAGGAAGATTCCTTTCACGGATACATTACATTTCCTCCCTCTTCTCCTCTATCCTCATATCTGCCCTCTTTTCTAACTTCTTCCTATTGAATCTCGCCACAAGTTATGGAAACCCCTCTTCCAATCTGTAAAAGTTAATCTCTCCATCCCCAGTGGTGCGTGTCCTCCAATTTGAATTATCCATTCTAGAATAAAGTCCTATTTGGGGTGGGGGGGGTGAGAAGGAGGCAAAACTTTAGTAGGAGAGTCAATAATGGTTATGACAATGCAATCTGGAAGGGATAGGCAAAGGCAGGGTTGGGGTGTGTGGGGAGTAGCAATCCACTACCCAAGAAGCAAAGCAGATTAAGTATAGATACTCAGCATCTGGTCTCTTTTGTGATTCCCCCTTCATTAAGAATTGCAAATGTGCCTCTTTGTTCTTCCAATTTCCCAGTGAATAACCTCCTAAGAATAAACACTTTTTTTTTCTGAGATAATAGTTTAATTGAAGGCTCTCAACCGGACCTCAACCTGAATTCCCTGAGGTGATTTTCAAAAATTCCAATTCTTAAATCCTCGCCTCCAAAGACTTTGCTTTAATTGGTCTGGTGCAAATACTCAAATCAAGCACTGAAAATTATGCTACAATTATTGAAAAAGTTATTGAATAATATTTTAAGATTTATTCTTCTAAAGCTTGCTTGCTCTGGAATTCAGTCTAGCTAGTCTGCTTTTCTTTCTTTCTTTCTTTCTTTCTTTCTTTCTCTCTTTCTTCTGTTTTTAAATTTATTCAAACTTTGGATTTCACTTCGTGAGACCCAAGTGTTTGAATACATCATTTTTGGTAATAATATCTTTAATTAATATATTTATTTTTTTAACTCAAGTATAATTAACATATAATGTTATATTAGTTTCAGGCGTACAATATAATGATTCAACAATTCTATAAATTTCTCAGTGTTCATCATGATAAGTGCTCTCTTAATCCCTTTCACTAATTTCACCCATTCCCCCACCCACCTCCTCTCTGGCAACCAATAAAAGGTTAGTATCTAAAATATATAAATAATTTATACAACTCAACACCAAAAACCAAACAATCCAATTTTTAAAATGGACAGAAGACATGAACAGACACTTCTCTAAAGAAGACATCAGAAGGTCAACAGACACATGAAAAGATGTTCAACATCACTATTCAACAGGGAATGTAAATCAAAACTATAATGAGATATCTCCTCACACCTGTCAGAATAGCTAAAATTCAAAACATAGGAAATAACAAGTGTTGACATGGATGTGGAGAAAAAAGACTGCTCATATGCTATTGGTGGGAATACAAGCTGGTGCAGACACTGTGGAAAATGTTATGCCCAGAATTCGTGATCCCCAAAGACCGCCAGGGAGCCGAGTCTGAAGTAAAAGCAAGAGACTTTATTCGAGCTAGCACGAGCTCAATCCCCTACCTGCACCGAAACAGCGGTGAGATACTGGGGAGAGAGAGCGAGTTTCAACGTTTTTTTTTTTTTTTTTTAATTTATTTTCGTACAGAGAGAGACAAAGCATGAACGAGGGAGGGGCAGAGAGAGAGGGAGACACAGAATCGGAAACAGGCTCCAGGCTCCGAGCCATCAGCCCAGAGCCTGACGCGGGGCTCGAACTCACGGACCGCGAGATCGTGACCTGGCTGAAGTCGGATGAGAGAGCGAGTTTCAAAAGGACAAAGGTTTTATTGGGGCCTAGGGGCAGTTGGTGAGGTAATGGCTGTGGCCTCAGCCGACTGGCTGGGGAAGGGTCGAGTCCTGTTAGGCAGGTGAGCGGGAGGTTACTCAAGGGGAGGAAGCGCGGTCAAGGTGAAGGACACAGAACAAGATGGAGTCGGCCAGCGTAGGCCCGCCTTTTCAGAAAACAGTATGGAAGGTCCTCAAAAAATTAAAAATAGAAATACCATATGATCCAGTAATTCCACAACTGGGTATCTATCCAAAGAAAACAAAAACGCAAATTCAAAGGCTTACATGTATGCCTCTGTTTATTGCAGTAGGATTTATAATAGCCAAGATATGGAAGCAACCCAGTGTCTATCCATAGATGAATGGATAAAGAAGATGCACTACACACACACACACACACCCCAAAATATTACTTAGACAGACTTAGGCAGTCTTTTTTGAACAGAGCTCAAGGAATATTAGTTTGGCAAGATTTCAACAGGTATGGCAACCTAAGAAGAAAATTTTAAAGGTTCCATGTTCAAGTAGGTTTTAGAAACATCTAAACTACAAAAGAAAATAAATATTTCTTTGCTGCAGGACTTCTCAGGGACTTTGATGTGTCAGTATGCATAGTGACTCTCCAAAAGGCTATATATAATGTGAAACATTTTCCAAACTTACTTGGAAATAAGAATTTTTGTTTATTTTGTAAGATGGCTCTAGATCTCTATACAAGAAATACAGGTTGAGAAATACTACCCATCATTTATGGCATTCTTTTTGTTGAGCAATTAAAAAAATATTTTTAATTCATTATTTAAAAAGCAAATTATCCACATTATTAACCATATCTTTGGCTTAATCTTTAAGATTTCACTTCTCTACATAGTGAACAGACCTACTGAATATTGGATAATCAGACAAATCCACTGATATACTTCCCACTGAAATGTGGAGTCTATACCCCCCCTCCTTGAATGTAAGTGAGTTTGTGACTCTATCAGCCTAGAGGATTATGGAGGCGAATTATAAAGATCCATGCAGCTTTAGCCTTGTTTTCTGGAATATTTGCTCTTAGAGCTCTAAGCCAACACATATGTTATAGACTGAACATGTCCCCCTCCCAATTCATATGTTAAAATCCTAACACTTATTGTGATCCTGTTAGGAGGTGGGGCCCTTGGGAGGTAAATAGGTCACGAGAATAGATTCCTTATGAACAGGACTAGTGCCCTTGTAAGAAGAGACATGAGATCCTGCTCTCTCTGTTCTGCTCTTTAAAGTTATCCCCAGTTGTTCAAATATTCCCAGCTGCAACCCCCAGACATCCTGTAACAGACAAGCCATCCCCACTGTGCTCTGTTAGAATTCCTTATCTATAGAATTTGTGAGCATAATAATTTTGCGGTGGCTTATTATGCAGCAGTAGATAACCAAAACACAATCTAAAACAAGTTGTAAAGACATATGGAATCTCATCACAATTTTAACAAAGCACATTGAGGGAAGGAAGATATGAAGGGACATAAGGAGGAAAAGTCAGCTCCACAGGTGAGTGGGAAAGGCTTAAATAGATGCTCTATTCCTTCTAGTTTTAAAGAGATGTCCCCATGATACCTGTAAGGAGGACAAAGCTAGTGCTTGGCAGGGAAATGGGCTGGGGCATCAAAGGTCCTTGGTTTATGCCTGTTGACGTGACAAAAAATGCCCCCATCAGTACCTTGTGACTAACCACAGTGTCCAGCTGGCCAGTATGAGGGTCTTGAGCCCCTCTAGCTTGCACTCATCTCAGCATTTTCTCCCCAGGCTGGCACCTTCCTGAAACACACCCAGGAGGATCCCTCTCTTCCTCCCCTGCTGAGCTCAGCAAACTAGCCTGGCTCTCAGCACAAGAAAGGGATTGGAGGCTTTGACTGTTAGATAGAAAAAGGAATAGCTCCTGGCCACAGTACTGGGGAATGAGGTCTTTGGGGGGATCATAGAAACTGTTTTCTTATCGCAGAGTTTGCATTCTTATTTGTATACACAATTATAACATTTAGGTTTTCATCTGGATCCAGAGTTATCATATTCTGAATTATCCACATATTTATATTCTCATCTGCATCCCTACTTATTACATTTGCACTCTCAGACAGGTAAAGCTGTATTATCTCATGAATATGATGGAGGAGGAAGAGAAAGGGAGTAACAAGGGTGTCCAACCAACAAAATTTGCCCAGGATTAAGGGGTTCCAAAAATGCAGGATTTTCAGAGCTAAAACCTGGAAAGTCTCAGGCAAAGCAGGGTCATTCTACTACTAAAATCTCCAGAGGGCACAATCCTACCACCACCACCTCATAGGTCACCTCCTCCAGGGCAGGAGAAAGGGGAGGAAAGAGACACAGCCACTGCCCAAACACCCACCTGACCCAGTGGGAGTGCCCAACTCCACTGTAGACTATGATAATGGTGTGCTGGGTACAAGAGCCTCTGTCTCCTAGCTCAGGGTTCTCTGCCCAAAAAACTCTGTGCTCAGATAAGCTTTGGGAAATCTAGATTCAACATAACTGAATAGATGCTTTTACTGCAAGACTTCTTAGAGCCTGCACAAGACACTCACTGCTCTTCACTCCTCTCTTCAGCAACCTAATGAAGAACAGAGAGAGCAAGAAAATAGAAGCAGAGGGTTCAAATCATCATCTTCATCCTCACCCTACTTGCCATCAACATCACTGTCCCAGTCATCACAGGGGCTACATTTACCAAGAACTTCCTATGTAGCAGGCATTAGCACTGTGAGGCTTCTATGACTTAGGCCATTTAACCATCACAACAGCACTATGAGCAATGTTCAGAAGTTTAAGTGCCTTGCCTAAGGATGCAGCTAATAATGCCTGAGGTAGGATTTGAACCCAGGTCTGTCTGAGTATAACTAAGGCAATGACTCTAGCTTCAGAGACCTAGTCCTGCTGCCTGGCTCCTTTCTTGACCCCACCCCCTTCCTTCCTAATAGGATTGACTTGTTTCTAGAGACTTCCAGCCACAAAGGGAAGAGGTTCTCTCAAGCCAAGATTTGGTGTGGGGAGCAAGGAGAGCCATTTCCAAAATAGAAAAAATGGTTGAACTTCATGGGCCTGATGGCAGTTCTACCAAAAAATAACAATCATAGCAATAATAGCCAACATTTATTGAGCACTTACTGCAACCAGGTTCAGATGAAATGCTTATATGTGTTCTCTCATAAGATTTGCAAGAAGAAGAAGAAGAAGGAGGAGGAGGAGGAGGAGAAGGGGGAGGAGACAAAGACAATGGAGGAGGAGGAGGAGCTCTCAGGTTGTATCTCACCCTTGGAGCCGGTATTTTGAGATCACACTACTCCCGTGCATATTCCTCTCCCTGTCTCAATTTGCTCATCTGCAAAGTGGGACAATATTTGTTTCTACATTATGGAATTATTGTGAGGATTGAATGAATTAAAATTTTTGAAGCACTTAACATAGTGCCTGGCAAATATCAAGTGTTTGCTTTTGTTATAGAGTTCAAGAAAAAAATCCTTCATCTCAGGGATCAAGGAGTCTGGCAAGCAATGCGGGGTGCGGGTTCAGGATGGATGTGAGAGAAGAGTTTCTGTCCTTTCTCCAGCAGTGGTCCTTCTGGCCTCAGCACAGTGCCTGGCTCACAGCAGGCTCTCCAAAAATGGCTGTTAGATGCTGGATTTCTGTCTATAGCTTCCTTCCCCACCCCCTCCCAATCCTGTTTAATAGCTCCACATATACAAACTCGGTCTTCAGAAGGAAAAACAATCTGTGGAACATCCATTGGCAGGAGACATCCCTTTCCCACTCCCTATATTGCCCTGCCTTGCTCTGCCCTGCCCTATCTGGTTGGCCTGGCTTCTTATCCAGACTAGCATGATGGTCACTCTCACCAACCCCGGCTGGGCCTGTCCCTTTTCATCATTCACTGCAGAGAAGTGAGCTGGTAACTGCTGGTGAAGAGCATATCTCCATCTCTGGCCCAACATTAGAGATGGGGTCTTCAGGCCTCATAGAAGGAGACCATGTTGCTGAAGTAGGCTGTGGGATATGGTTCTCCCATTTTGCAGATAAGGAAACAGGCTCAGGGGATTGAGTGTCCCAATATTACTCAGGTATAAGCAGTGATGCCAAGATTTGAGCTCAGGTCTGATTACAAATTAGACTTCTTTCCACTGTAATATTTCCTTCTTCTACACCTCTCCTACTTCGTTCCTGTTCTTTCAACTTTCCATGCAACTTTGTCCCATTACTTATAGGAATGTACCCTTCCTGTATTGGTTGTAAAAAGTAGCCATCTCCCCCTCTACCCATACACCCATGATACTGCAGTTTGTCGGTGGGTTGTTTTTATTTTTATTTTTTTGGTTGTTGCAATTTTTTAAAATCATACCAAGTGGACTGGGGGTGGGGAAGTCAAATAGTTACTATATTTATACAGTGAATGGGTTTAGGTGATAATAAAGGCAGATGTTGCTATAGCAACTAACGTTCCAGGATCCCATACACATCTTTCTGCCTTTGTGCAAAGTACACTGGATGATAGCCAACTCTCCCTGAATGGTATATGCAGAGCAGGGCAAACTGACCATTGTGGTCAGGTCAGGGCCAGTTTACACATGTGGGGCTCCTTAGCTACCAAAACATTGGCTGCAGCCCACAGTTTCAGGTAAAGCTGGATGCTAACGCAGCCTCAGGGAGAACCATGCAGAGGCTGCACCGTCTGGCTCCTGGGTGACTCTCTCTCTTACTCACCATTTCTTTCCCTCTTTTTCATGCTGATTATAAATTATACTAACTGGTTAATGACAGGTTAGATTATTTTCTGAACACTACTGGTGGTAGGAGGGTAGGGTATTCACTTGGACCATAACAAGCCTTGGTGTGAAAGAGAAAGCCCTGGGGCATGCCCTGTGTGCTGTGTAGTGGAAACAGCCCAGGCCCCTTTCCCAGGGACCTCTCCCGTCCTTGCCCAAGAGTTCCTGCCCAATAGTCTGCCACAACCCTCCTAGCCCTGCGTACCCAGTACCACAGGTGTTCTCCCTCATCCACCCAGTCAAAATTGTCCCTCTATGCCTCACACAGACAAGGAAAGACCTGGCTAGAATTTAAAGGGCATGTGTTCTAGCTCCACTCTGACACCCAGGAGCTGTGTCCTAGTCCCCTGAATCTTAGCCCCCTGAGTCTTAGTCCCTTCCCATATGAGAGAGGGCTGCATCTCTGTAGAAAATCCTAACCTAGTAGGATTCATTCACAAGTAAGGGAAAATGATGTGGCAAATGTGCTTCCCACTGGTATTTGCCTTTTTTTTTTTTTTTTTTACAAAATAGGAGTCTTAACCCAGTTTTCTGTGAGTTGGAGACAATGTCTGTCTCATGGATCTGTTTCTGGATAATCTTATCTACTGCACGCTTTGTATTAGTACCTATTTCCAATGGCTCCCAAACACCTCATATCCCAAATACCAAGCCCAGAACACTTCCTTGAACCCCACAGCCACAGATCAAGCTAATAACTGGCAGCTGTATGTCACCCTGACACCTCAAACTCAACATAGCCCCAACTGAGCTCATCGTCTTCCCCCATAAATCTTCGCTCCCCCTGTGTTCTCCACATGAAACAGTAGCTCTGTCTTCTACTTCTCACTTCTCCTTACACACCCACAGGACCGACCAACCACCTAGTTCTACGGAGTTCACCTCCCAAGTATTTCTGGATGCCTTCTTTCCAAATCTTAAAGAATTTCCCTGATCCTGACTGGCAGTATTGCTAGCCTATAATGGGCTTTCCTCTCCCTAGTTTTGTCCACACTAATCCCATCCTTCCCACAGACTCCAGGGGGCCCTTTAAAATGCAGAGGGGATAATGTTGTCCCTGCCACATAAGTCTAAACTCCTCTATGAGGGTGTTCAGAATGCAGCTCTTGCCATCTTCCCAGCCTCACTAATTTCCACCACTTCATTATCCTCATCCCTGAACCACAGACCTGCTTATAGTCCCTAACAAATCTATGGTGCCCCTCACCTTTGTGCTTTGCTTAGCTTTGTGTCCTTTCTGCTTGGGATGGCCCCTCTACACATATGTCCCTCTTTCTTCTCCCTTCGCCATCTTCCACATTCATGGCATTACCTCCTCCTGGAAGCCCCTATGATTTCCCTGGGTGAGCTTCTTAAAGCCACATGCATATGTCTCTTGTCATATTCACCATGTTGTCCTCTGTGTATATGCTCATTTCACCCACAATAAACTCCACTGTGGCACAGCCTAACCACCACTCATTTATACATGTGTGTCTAGCTCCTACCTTAGTGCAAAGGCTCCAAATAATGTCTGATGGAAGTGTGAATGAATGAAATATTTGGAAGAGAATCTCTCTAAAAATTGAACTGAACCCATGGACATGATAGTATTTTCTATCCAACTGAGCCAAGCAAAAGCAATATTGCTAAATTGGATGTCCACTTCTAGATTCTAGCTGCAATGGTCAGTTTTATGTGTCAACTTCACTAGGCTATAGTAGCTAGTTATTCAAGCAAACACTAATCTAGGTGTTTCTGTGAAGGTATTTTGTAGGTGTGATTAACATCTACAACCAGTTGACTTTAAGGAGAATATCCTCAATGATCTAAGTGGGTCTGAACCAATCAGCTGAAAGACCTTTCAAGTAGAACAGAGGTTTCCCTAAGGAAGAAGAAATCCTGCCTGTGGACTACAACTTTAGCTCCTACGGAGAGTTTTCAGTGTGCCCTTCCTCATGGCCTGCCCTGTGGACTTCAGATTGGCCTAACCAGCCCTTACAATTGTATAAGCCAGTTCTTTGCACTAAATTTCTTCACACACACACACACACACACATACACATATATACACTACTATATACATATACTATATATACAACAGTATCATATATTCTATCAGTTCTGTTTCTCTGATAGAATTTTCACTAATATATTAGCTTTCAAAGCCCTGCTAGACCCCTGAACTTAGAAGCTCCTTAACTTTGGACCAAAGCTCTTCCAGAGAGGAGCACACGTAGGAACTCTTTGGATGTCTCCAATTTACAGTGGCTTTACAGCATCCATAAAAAGCAGATAGGTGGTGAAGATCATGCTTCCTTTGTGCCAGGAGAAACTAAGCACAAGACGGTTTAACAGCTTTACAAGATAACACAGTGGGACCGATTGTCAGGTATCCTATCTCCCAGGCCAGGGCTCCCCAGCAGATCAAATCTGAAGCATCAGTAATTTATATTGATGAGAAGAAAAGGCTGCTGTAGATGATTGAACTTGGCCAATTAACAAGTAAACAAACATGCAATTGCAAGCCAGAGCCTTGGCTAACCCAATGTACTCTGCTCATTTAATTTGACATGAGTCATTTAGTTTTAATTAGGACAATGCTTCATGGTATGTTAGTAGGAGTCCTGTAGTATACATTGTGGAAATAATGAAGGCTTAGCAATGAGACCTGTTTCAGCACTCTGCTATTAAACCTTCACTGAGAAGGGAGGTGAGGCTGTCAGGCTCTTTGTAGAAATGATTGGGCTTAGAAATTAGCACTGTTAGAAAGAGGTAGGTGAGACAGAGTCTGGCAAAGCCCCCAGACTCGTGCAAACCCTGCAACACTCAGCTCATGGGCCTAAGGACCAAGCCCACTGCTGAACCCCAGGATCACTCAGCTCTGCAGATCTGAATAAGGCCTGGAACCACCCCCCCACAAACACACACACACACACACACACACACACACACACACACACACACAGCCCAGTAGCTAAGAGGGCAGGATGGACGCTGCTCGGGAGAACACTGAAGCAGTGACCAGAGGGAAAATGTCCCAACTCAGATCCTAGTTCATCATATTTAAGCTCCACTAGCCTGAACCTTCCTTGGGAGACCATTTGTCTTAGTAGGAGTTGAATCAAGATTCAGACCTCACTTTCTCACTAGGCAGATGAGAACGGAGTCTCCGTCTTTCTTCTGTCTTCTTAAGTGTGCTCAGTCAAGTCACTTCATCACAAGATGGTTCTGTTCATGCTCAGAGTTAGATAGCAACATTTGCTTCCCTCTCCCTCACTCACCCAATTTCAACTTAAATTGCACATTTATAGTCTTTATTTTTATCCTTTATTGCCCTCTTTCCAGCCAGACACTAGGGTATCTCCAACCCCCTGGCTTTCCCCTAAGAAACTAGCATCATTTATCCTCAGCAGAGATGCATCCCTATCACTGTTCACTCCCTATCATTTGCAATGTTAACCTTCCTTCTCTCATTTGTGGAACAAGAAGGTTGTCTCTTAAAGCAGTTTCAGGTATCATTGAATAAGTAGAAGATATTTGCCTGGGCAGGAGACAACTCTTCCCACATCCAAAGTCACCAGCATGTTACAGAACATGCACCAAATTGAGAGACATAAGGAATATGGTCTAGGCCAGCTCTTACTGTCAACTCTAAAGTCTTGGATAAGTCATTCACTTCTTGACCTCAGTTTCCCTTTTATCAAAAGAAAAGGTTAGACTAGACCTTTTCCAAGATGCCAAAGGAGAAAAAGCTCATTTCCCCAAGGCCATCTCTTCTATACTTACCATGCCACTACCCTTGCCCTGGGTCTCTCTCTTTCTCTATCCTTCCCTCCCTCCCATTTTGCTTCTCTTCTTCCCTATTCTTCTCCATCCCTGCCTCCCTCCCCCTCTCTCTCTTCCTTTCCCCACTCCCTCCCCACCCATTGTCTCTCCCTCAGAATTCAGTGAGTCGCCACCAAGGCAGACAATCCATAAATCTATATCTCCATATTTCTACAGCACCATACTGTGGTACCTAAGTTGCTCAACCAGTAAAAATAGTCCCAGAACCTCTCAGCATGAAAACAAGGAGGAACATTGCCAGGGCATCAAATACTATAATGGGAATGTTTTAAAAGAGTCCACAAATATTCAGGCCCCTTCAAGGTGAAAAAAATACGGAACTTCCAACTCTTGGGAATAAAATTTGGAGCCCTGGACAGTGAATATATGTCGGTCGCAGTGGTGGAATTGGTGTGTAGAGCACCTTGATTGATTCATGTGTTTTGTGAACTAATATTAACATTACTAAGTGCATGGCATCAAGTTCAGTGTTGCTAATGACTAAGACACCATTTCTGGTTCCTCTCCTTCCAGGGGTCCCACATTCTCTGCCAAGTCCTTGAAGTCAAGTCAATTTCACTTCCAGACATAAGTGATCATATTCCTCACATTCTCCCTTCAGCCTGCTATAATGACCATAGACACTCCAGAACATACAGACTCAGCAGCCCAGGTCCCATAGTGATAAGCATGTGGAGAAGAATCCCTTATTGTCCCACAATGGACATGTAACAAAAACAAAACAAAACAAAAGCTCTGAGATATTGGGGTTGTTTGTTATTGCGGTTTCACCTAGTGTAGTCAACTGATACACTTCCTCTGCTAAAATAGCAACCTCCCTCACACTAATACCTTAGTAGGCTTTGTTTTCTTCATCAGACTAATCACCACCTGATAAACTTCACTAGTTATTATCTGTCTGTCTCCTTCCTCTAAAATGTAAACCATAAGACTTTGTTTGGTTGACTACTAATTCTCAGCACCTAGAGCAGCACCTGGTTAATAGCAGATGCTAAAATTCTTTATTGAAAAGATGAATGAACAAATGAGCTCATAACAACCAACAGGACCTAGGCACATTCTCAGGAATTGTGTATGGGCAATTCTGAGGAAGTGAAAGATAAAACAATTCACCAAGTTCACCCAGCTTAAGTCATGAGGTAAGTTGTGAAGGCATTTTGACTCCAAGCCCAAGCACTTGACCACTCTGCCATGCCACTTCCCAGTATTAAGGGGGCTTAGTAGGGAAATACAGGAGAGGCCATCCAAGCACAGGCCAGAGGCTAGAGACAGCCAGGGAACCTACATAAGTATTAGCTATGGCTGGAGGTGAGAGTGACAACGAATAAACTACACAGGATAACAGGGAAAATTAGAAACTTTGCTTGGCTATGTAAAAATACTACTAATTACAGTCATTTATGTGAATTGCTTACCATTTCTGCCTAATTACCAGGCAGCACAACAATTAGATAGATCTTTAACTAATGTCAACATAACTTTGTTGTAAGTTTTATTTGATTATAACTGTAAAAGCTAAAAACAAGAGTTTAATCCAACAATGAATTGGTTGTTCATGAGGACTAATTCTCTGCCCAGAATTTAAAATTAAAAAGAAGCTACCCAGTCCTTACTGGTTATTATCTGTACTATTTAGTAATCTTCCAGGAATAAGTGCTTCATCTGGACTAGAAGCTCCTTGAGGCAGGTACTATCTAATTTTTTTTTTTTTTTAGAGAGAGAGAGAGAGAGAGAAAACATGAGTGGGGGAGGGGCAGTGAGATTGGAGACACAGAATCCGAAGCAGGTTCCAGTCTCTGAGCTGTCAGCACAGAGCCCAACGCAGAGCTCAAACCCACAAACCCATGAGATCATGACCTGAGCTGAAGTCAGATGCTCAACTGACTGAGCCACCCAGGTGCCTCCTATCTTATTTTTCATGGTATCATTATCCCTTCACCACCTGGAGCCCAGCTCAGCCCTGAATGAGTGGTGGGGTGGCTTCCATGCCAGTGTTCATCTGCTGGTGCTCTCTCTCTAGAAGAGACAGTCCTGGCTCATGTGTCTTAGTCTCTTCTCACTGTCTGGAGGCTGAAGATGTAAGATTGGCTAGAAGATGCCATGTCTATACCAGCTACAAACAGTGGCACAAGCATTTCCTAAAACCCTGAATAGGCTTTCAGAAAAGGCGAGGTGAGGGTGGGAGACAGCACTTAGTGGCCTAGAGCTAGCTGAGAAGAACCATTGCAATGTTATAATAGAAAGTGCCAGCCATTCCCCAGTATCCATATTTTCCTTTGAAAGGGACAGAGTTCTAGCCAGGCACATGGGCATCCCAGATGAAAGCCTTATTGCCAGGCTCCTTTACAGCTAGATGTGGCCAGTAGGAAGTCAGCAGAAGTGATATATTCAAATTCAAGACCATGCACTAAAGAGAGAAGAAATGAACCTCCCCTCCTATTTCTCCTCTTTCCTCTGCCTGGGGTACAGGCAGGATGTTAAAGCTTTGGCAAACCTCCTTGGACCCAGGATGGAATGCAAGTATTGAAATGCCAGAACAGCAAAATCAACGGAGCCTAGATGGTCAGAACCATGGGGTTGCAGAATCGTACCACCGTAGAGCAACACCGCCATGCACGTGCAATAGATGTAAATCACCGTGAGAGCACAGAAAATAGTACAATGTGGTAAAATTCTTAGGAAGTGATTTTGAGTATTCATTACTTCTGTTTTTAATATACTTTATCCCCTTTCAAGTTTATATAATTTAAGTTTTAATGAGGACTGTATTTAACAGCCAGCTCTCAAAATTTCTGAAGATTTGTGCCAGCTCCAGCTTTGGGTCTTTGTTAGAATAGCAAAATCTGCATCCTAACTAATACAAAGGTAATGGAAGAAGTGGGAAATGGGTTGAGCTCATGTTTTCAGATGTATGGGATATGTAACTCGGCCCATGGATGACCTGGGTTACCTGAAAAATGATGTTGCTCCAGGGATAACTTTGAACAAAAAAATTCTACAACTTCTATCAGTTATTATTTGAAAAAAATTCTTGTAACCTAACTCCAACTCGAAGATACCCCTGTCTGTGGAGAGCTGCTCTTCCACATGGTTGTTAAGGGCCCTTCTGCTCCAAAGCCCAGTGTTCCTACATAGCTCACTTGAGCATTCCTGCCTCCTCCCCACCTGCTTCTCTTGGGACCTTCTCTTACCAGTGTAAGGGCCAAGAGGACATTGCTCTGGTGAGCGGCATAGGGCCTGACCTAACCTCTTACTTTTACAAAACACAAGCTGAATGGCAAGTATTAGCCATTCATTCAACAAAGGAGCACAGATTAAGTGGAACAAAACATGTCTCAGAATAACGTGTTTAGTAGAAACCTATGTTGTTACCAGTAAGAAAGGAAGTGAGGAAGGAAGGAAGGAAGGAAGGAAGGAAGGAAGGAAGATCTATAGTCTCATTCTATTAGACTTTAGGAACACAAAAAGGTAATTCAGAATCATCCCGTTTTTAAGAATCTTATACCTAGCCGTAAAGACAGATGAATAACTAAGCAAACTAGGTTTGCTCTATGATAGAGACAAATAGCCCTGGCAATGCTTCTTCTGTTGATAGAGAAGGTGGCAAACAGGCATGGAGAGGAAGTATGTGGGGGGAAAAGCAGACTTATGCTCACCTCCCAGCTCTACAGCTCACAGACATGAGATCTTGAACAAATTACACAACTTCTCTAAGTCCTATTCCTCATCCTGGTACCTTGATGGGTCAGTCAGTGCTCAATTACCATTAAACACATGGGGAAATGAAAGATGGAGAAAGATGAATGATTCATCCAAGACAAACTATAATGGATGACAAATCCAGAATTCCAAACCATGGATGTGATCCCAGAGTGCTTTGAACACTGTAAGAACATTGAGCTTTCTAGGTGCTCATTAAACACTTGTTGAATTAAGACTGAATTTCTGGGAAATTTCATATGTTCCCATACCTCCTCACCTTCCCCCTTTAACTAGGCCAATCACTGCCTCTTGGCATATAGTCCCTCCCTCGATGTCCTGCCTGCTGATTCCCTGTGGTGTATTCAATAAATTTCTATCTCCTTTAAAAAAAAAAAAAAAAAACGACTGAATTTCCAATTTAAAGTAAATTATTTAAAAAAAATTTTTTTACATTTATATATTTTTGAGAGACAGAGTGAGAGAGAGCACTAGCAAGGGAGGGGCAGAGAGAGAAGGAGACACAGAATTCGAAGCAGCCTCCAGGCTCTGAACAAGCATTCAGCACAGAGCCCAACTCAGGACCCAAACCCACAAACATTGAGATCATGACCTAAGCTGAAGTCAACCGACTGAGCTACCCAGCCGCCCCTAAACTCAATTCTTTAATCATAGACTCCTTTAAAATTAAAATACATTGTGGGGCGCCTGGGTGGCTCAGTCAGTTAAGCGTCGGACTTCGGCTCAGGTCATGATCTCACAGTTCGTGAGTTCAAGCCCCGCATCTGGCTCTGTGCTGACAGCTCAGAGCCTGGAGCCTGTTTCAGATTCTGTGTCTCCCTCTCTCTCTGCCCCTTCCCTGCTCATGCTGTCTCTGTCTCAAAAATAAATAAACATTTTAAAAAAATTAAAAAAAAAACCCTAAAATACATTGAAAAGAATAAATCATTAACCATAACAGGAAGGGCAAGACAGAGAGGCCAATGGATTTCCCAAGATGTCACAACAGGTGGGACTAGCACCCAGGTCTCCCACCTCCTATCATACCACCCCCTTCCCCCAGGTTCAGAGGTCCCCTCGTGCTCTCCCCTGGACAGCACGTGTCCCCTTTCTCTAGACTGTAACATTAATGATCACTCATCAAATCTATACTCCTTGAGCTTTCAAGATGTCATTTGCCCCTTATTTTCCTCCCACCTCTGTCAGCTCCCTCCATCTCCTGTCTGGGCAGCTTCTTCTGTACCCACGTGGTGTTTTCTTGTGGCTTTCAAGTAACCTTGGAATTCCTTTTGCCTCTGGAAAGCTAGGTCAGGCCAGGGTGGGTGCTAGAGTGAATACTTGGAAGAGCTAGTTCAGGTCACCAGAATAGAAAAGGTTCCACTGATAATAATAGACCATTCACTGTGTTGAACTGTATTCTTTCCTTATACTATTTAACTGAATTTTCTGAATAATCTTATGAGATAGACTTCTCCTGCTTCACAGATGAGAAAACTATCACTAAAACAAAAACAAAAACAAAAACAAAAACAACAACAACAACAAAACTTAGAGAAGTGGTCCAAAGTCACATAGACAGTAAGGGATAGAGCCAGGATTTGAACTCCTGAGGCCAAGATTTACCCACTGTGCAGTGCTGCCTGGACAGGAACAGGACATATAGCATACCCACCAGGCTGAATCCTCTCAGCAATAGTGACAGTCCTCAGTTTGACATAAACCTACCAGATGAAGAAAATAAATCTGCGTACATATTTCCCTTCTTACATTAACATTCAAGTTCAGTTTGTGGCCCACACCCAGTGCAATTGGTTCTAGAGTCTATAACAATGTTCCTAGCCTCTTGCTTCTTGTTTTCATTTGAAAATTAGTCAACTGCTTCCATGTGCCATTGATCATATTGGGCTTTCCATTTTTCTCTGGGCATTTTTCTCCACAGTCTCAAATGCCCCTTTAAAGTCTTCAAGATGGTTTTGCAAACATCCAGGCCCAAACCCCACACTTCCTGAGATTTCACTACATCCATGTCAGTAACTCATCACTCTGATATGTTAAGTCCATCAATTCCATACCCTGAAAAACCTCTCCAAAGCCAGCTGCTCCTGTCCCATGGCTTCCTCTCTTTTCCAAAGTCACAACCTTCAACAGGGAGGAGGGAGGAAGACACCTCATGAGCCCTCAATTCCTTCTATTTCTTACTCAAAATGTCAAATTCTGGGGAGACAAGCTCAAGGTTTGTTTTTTACCCTGGACTAGATTATTTTTCCTGTGTGAATCAGCAGAAGTGGGCAGTCATGGGAGACTTGAACAGGATGCTAACCCTGTCTCATAACAAATTAAAAGAGATGATGGAAATGAGTGTTTTTTAAGTAATAGAGTGCTAGTAAGATATTAGACGATAAGGGTTATTTCACATGAGCTGTGCAGGAGGATGGTGGCATATCTCCTTTTTAGTCCAGTCTAATCAGATACAGCTGACTTTATATCTTAAAAGGAGGGGTCACCAATCCCCATAACCCTACCTCCAAGGAGCCCACCAGGATACATCTTACCTTCCAGATAGTGCCTGCAGACACTGTTCTGCTGGGGGATCATCTGTTCAGCCAGGTAGACTAAACTTATCTTGGACGCACCTTTGTTTTCTCTGATTTGTCACTCTGAGGCCCCTAGGTTCCTATTATATCACCAAAGGCCTACCCCTCCCACCACTAGTTAAATGGCCAAGACCTTCCCACACAAGGGCTTCTTGCCTAGTAACTTTGCTTCACGGGTTTGCAATAACAAATACAGTTAACATTTATTAAACAATGGACACATCTGATTTCATTTAATCCTTGCTCCTATGCTCTGATGTCATTAATACGTTACACTTTGGGAAGTGGAGGCAGAGAGACATTAACTGCCTTTATTAAGTTCCAAGCTAGTAAGTGAGACAACTGAGGTTTGAACCAATGACTGTATCATGCAAAAGCTCATTCTCTTAACCATTTTGTTATCCCCCTTATAACTTCAGAGCTAATAATACAAGTGGTTTACAACTAACTAAAAACTGAGTCCCCTAACCTTTATTCTAAGAAGACCAGATAAGGAACCAAGCTGCCTTGCTCAAGCTACAAGCCCTACTTAGGTTGCTCATGTAACATTTGCTGCTTCTCAGACTGTGAAGTACCTGGGAATCACCTGGAGATCTGGTGCAGATGCAGGTTCTGATTCTATTCTAGATATGGTGACCCTGAGAGTTACATATCTAACAAGCTCCCAGGTACTGCTATGCTGCTGGTCTAAGTACCACACTCTGAGTATGAGGCCCTAGAAGCCTGGTGTACTGACTCAACTGACCATGAACTGTTGATCAAACCATCCACCAAGGAGGCCAGCTGGGGAGGGGCTTTCTGGGCTGGAGGAACAGCAAGAGCAAAGGAATAGAATTCTCAGCGTGGATGGTGCAGTCCAGTGATGTCAGGGCTGGTACCCAAGGCACATGGGAGAATGCAGTAGAACACAAGTCCTGGAAAACAAGTCTGGAAGGAAAATTTTAACTGAGAAGAGACTTGACTATGATGCTAAGACATTAAAGAGTCAAATTTACACTCTTTCTAACCACACCTTTTTTATGGTGAAATTACCCATTTCCAGCTTCTTAATACTGATTCTCCTTTTTAGAAATAAGATGTGAAGTCTCAGAATTCTCTTTTTATTCCCTAAATTGCCTTTCATCTGGCCATCTTCAGTAAGGAGTAGAGAATGAGAAACACCAGAGTTCTCTGAAAGGGAAGTGGTAGGACTCAGTCTGTGTCACAGGCATTAGTATTGGTGGATTGGAGATAGGGAGATGTGTTAGGAGGTTGTCCCAATAGTCCACGGGTAGAATGATGATGTTGTAACAAAGATGATGACTGTGAGATTGGATGGAAAGGGGGGAGGCATTCTGGAAGCAATCAGTCAGACTGTGTTCTCATTGCCACCCCTCTGCCCCATCCTCTGGCTCTCTTTGCCCCATGCTGTCCTTCAGAAGACAGACCCCTGTGGACTGCATTATCCAGGCAACGTTTCCTTCTGCTTCCAGTTGAGCTCAGCCAATGAAAGGCACTAGTAGGAGATTGGAGAGGGAAGAATGGAGGAAAGAGGTCAGGGAATTTCTTTCCATACCCCCTAACCCTACACTTCCTACCTAACCAAGGTTTTGCAGTGGCTGCATTCATGTATGACTGAAGATTTAACTGGACAGTCTCTTTTCCATTATGCTTGCTGGGCCCTGCACCCTGTACGGTTGGGATGCTATCCTATAGGATGAAGTGGCCAATATATGGTATTATTTCCCCTAAAGTCAGATAAGCCAGGTCCCAGAGCCAAGAGGCAAAGGTGAGAATGACCCCTCTTACTACCTAATACCACACTTTAGGGATTTTCTTTTACTTCCTTTGGTTCAGTGACTGACAAATGGTGCTCATGCCATGTTTCCCTTGGCCTACCTGAATCCCCCCACAGGTGCAGCAGGCAGGTCCCAGCATGCTGTAAGCTTCTTCTCTGCCAAAGGACTTTCTCCAGCATTGAGGGAGCTTGCTCCACCACAGATGGCCTAGAAGACAAGGAAAAGTTACTCTCCAGACGGAAACCCTCTGCCAGTGGGGGACAGGAGTAAAGCCCCAGTCTCCCTGTTCATTGGTAGGATGATGATTCTTAAATGTATTCCACATAATTTGTCAGAAAGTCTCCAGTAGGACCAAACCCAATGACCCATAGTAATCTGCTCATTAATTCACCCTTTATTGGCTTTTCTCCCTTCCTTGTGTCCCTTCCCCATGCCCTCACTCCTGTTTTCTGAGATCACCTTTGAAATAAACTACTTGCACCCAGGTACCTGTCCCAAGGTTGGTTTTAGAGGAAACCAGACTAAGAGAGTACATTTGGAGCAAGGCTTCCTGTAGAGAACACAGTCTGAGATACATTCAGCTGGAAGCTGAGTCCATCCCCAGTCACTTAGGGCTCTTCCTTCTGCTAAATGGACAGAGGGTGGAGGTGTTATATGCACAGGAGGTACCTATGTGGGCAAACACTGCATTCCCTTCTTCTCCCAGACCACTGAGAGTGTCCATTGGCTCCTCCGTGCCTGAGCCTCAGCAATAGCAGTAGTTAGTGATCAATCATTAGATACAATTTATTTAAAGACATTACTGGTTATGCAAGCCATGTACCTATTTGTTCTTTGATCCATTCCCTGCCCTTTCCCTGCTTTGTTTTGTATCACAGAAGACCCATTTCCTAGGCTCCTTTGCCTTCTAGCAGTCTCAGCCAATGGGGGCACTGGTACATCATTGTAGGGTGAGAGGAAAGGAAAACCCTGGGTATTTCTCCTCTTCTCTCTCTTCTGTGAATGGCATCTCCAGCCATTCTTTGTCTCCCCATGACTCTAGCTCCCCACTGACATTCCACCCTCCATGGTCCCAGCTCCCAGGGAAAGCCGTGGCTTCTGAACTCTGATAAGATGTCCCTGCCCTGCTCCCTGGGTCCCAGGGGGCAGGAGCTTCCTGCTGTGGTAGTCCCCAAGTTCCCCCATGCTGTTTGTCACTTTAGCTCTTCAATTGCCTGTAAAATTAAATACCCTCTGTTTAAAAACTAAGAGTGGGTTCTGTTTTCCTGATAAAGTGACTTGTCCAAGATCACATGACTGGTAAGTGGCAGAGCAGAATCAAACCAGTTCTGCTGACCCCAAAGCCCTCCATACTGTCCCCCACCATGCTATACTGCCACCCTAGTTGTTTCAGAGGACACCAGGCCTAGACATCTCACCAAAGCTTCTGTGTCCCAGTGGAACTGTGTACCTGTCCTGAGAGTCAGAGTTTTCATATTTGGATTCAAAGTTTATTGTGTTGTTGACCCGATTTGCCTGGATCAGGGCTCACTTAGGACCTAAAACACAGCCATTACCAGGCCTGGAAGAAAGACCTCTTTATTTTTGTTCATTTTCTCATTTTGTTTATTTGTAGGCAAGAAAATCTAAAGTCAGTTTAAAAGACCCCTGCCTTACCCAGTCACATACAAATACATCAAAATCCTCTGAGTTTGAAAGAGAACTTACTTACCCAAGACCTGGAGTACAGAAAAGACTCTGTTTCAGCCAGTGTGCCCACTGGAACTCAAGGCCCACTCCATTCCACTGTCTCTGGAAGATTACATAACAGCCCCCAAGGACCCCGCCATAATTGGCTTGGGTATAGCTCTTTCTCTCCAATTCTCTTGCTGGGTGGAAATGATGAGAAACAGCACGTTCCCAGCTCCTCTCAGGTGGCTCAATGTGAACCCAGACCTGAAGTGCACCACACTGTGGAATAATGAGATTTCATCTAACTGAGAAGAGGTTATATAACTGGAAATCAGTCCATTAGCCATAACAAAACAATCAGGGAGGGTCAGAAAGATAGCTCTGTTTTGAGCTATTCTGTTCTGAGGGGGGTGGGGGTGGAGATTAACAGCCCACTAAAGATGCAATTCTAAATTATTCAACTTGACTGTCCCCTTAGCAGTGCCAGGAGGCCGGGGGTGGGGTTGGCGGGGGGGGGGGGGGGGGGGTTTGATCTGAGGAAGAGCTTTTCTTTCTCCACTTCTCAGAAGCTCTCCTGCTCTCCTCAAACCAAGCCAAGGCCTTGTCTTTCTACTCCCTGCTCTAACCTCTGGATCAGTTATTAACAGCACTGCTGGCCATCAAATATTTCTATCTGACTCAGAAGGGGATGTAGGAAATGGTCATAAAGTGTTCATGCCTACATTGGAGAGAGAGAGAGAGAGAGAGAGAGAGAGAGAGAGAGAGAGAGAGAATGAGGGAACAAGAAAGCTCTCTGTGTCTTAACAGCAGCGCAGAAACAAATAATGAGCTTTATTCACCAACCTGACAAGGGAATGAGCTTTGGTACAAAAGCCCACATCCAAACCAGTTGTTACCATAACTCTGTCAGAGCAGGTGGATGACAAAGGATTACCTCACACACATACTTGCTCACTCTCCACAGACAAAAGTGAAAATTAACACAGGCAAAAAAGACAAATCAATACTATCAGTAAGTACCATGGCTAGTTAGATATTAAAATCTCCAGAGAATGTTTTTAAAGCTTCTTCCCAGTTCCAGTCCCCAGAAACTGGGCCTCCGTAGTGTGGGGTGGAGCTTGGAAGCCACGTGCAGGCCAGTCAGCCTGGCTCCGGGCTGAGCTCAGGTAACCACCAAAATCCCCCCAGCAAGGCTCGCCTGGGAACCCTGTCTCCTTCAATCACATAAAGGTGAGTCCTTCAGCTCCATTCACATCCAGTGCAGGTGGTTGCAAGAATTGAGAAAGAACACCACAAGACGAGGAGACCTCATTTGAGATTTCAAGATTTACACGTTGTATGTATCAAGCACTTATGTAGCATACCTGTATTCCAGGTGCTGTTCTAAACACTTTACAAATGTTAATACGTGTCATTAATGCAACCCTTATACCAATTCTCTGGGGCAGGTACTATTATTATCACCTCATTTACAAAGAGGGAAGCGAGGCACACAGGGGTCAGTGATTTGCATAACATCATGCAGTTAAGTGCTGGAGCCAGGGTCTCAACCCAGACAGCCTGAGTTTAGAATACACACACACACACACACACACACACACACACACACGTGTTTGTTGCACACAGGCTATTTGAAAACTTGTGTTCACCAAAACTCCTTGAGACAAGGTTGGCATATTAGTCACTCAAAGCACAGTAAACATCACTGGATCGAGGACCTGCTCTATGCCAGGCTCTCAGGTAGATATTTTCACATTGATTTCCACATTGGCCCTCAACAACCCTGCCTCAAACATGCCTCATTCTCTTTCCTTCTCCCTCCTGGAGAGGTGACAAGTCTCAGACTAGCAGATATTTGCAGGCACATCCCTGCCACACTTTTCAGACTGCTTCTGCCTTCCACCTTGTGGGATCCTTTGAGACATCTTCCTTGATAGGAGGAAAGAAGGGGTAATGGGAGGTCCTAAGACAAGAGGGGAATGGAGATGCTGGCCTGAGTCAGAGCCTGAAGATTTCTTGGGGATCCCAAGTGACACCTGGCTGCAGCATCCTCAGCAAACCCAGGCATGTTGACTCACCTCTGCTCCACCTCTTGCTTCTTGGTAACCACTGTGCTTTTACTATAAACAAATCCTTCTATAGGATGAGGCAAAGGAGCCTCTGAGCAATCATGCATGGGTGAATCTATAGTTACACTTGTCCCCAACTCAAATGCTACCATGGTGACTTTTGTCATCAAAATAAAGTCTAGAATCTCCTTCTAGACTTGCAGGCATTCCCTGGCCATGCAACAGTCTCAACACACTCTCAGCCCTCTCCATCCCAATATCCCATTATGGCCTCCTAACTGGTCACCCAGTTTCTATTTATGCTCCCTCCTCCCCCCTGCCATCTATTCTCAATGTAGCACCAGTGCAATCCTGCTGAAACAGAAGTCAGACCATGCCTTTCTTCTGCTCCAGCCCTCTGGGGTAAGCAGGATTCTAAAACGGTCCCAACATTCCTGCCCCTGCTGTAGGTGGACCTGGTTTAATCAGGTGGGCCCTTTTAAAAGAAGGTCCAGAGGTCAGAGACCGAGGAAGTCAAAGCAGCAGAGATGCCCTCAAAAACAGCCATGCTATGGAGAGGGCCATGTGGCAGGGAATAGCAAGTTGCCTCTGGGAGCTGAGAATGACTTCAGGCTAAAAGGGAACAAGAAAGTGGGGATCTCAGTCCTACAACTATAATTCAACTATTACTCAACAATGACACAACTATTATTCTGCCAATAATCAGTGAACTTGGAAAAGGATCCCAAAACCTCATATGAGGTTGCAACTCCAGCTGACCCCTTGATTCACCCTAGTGAGATCCTGAGTAGAGGACCCACTGAAAACATGCCAGAATCCTGACCTTTGGAAATGGTGAGATAATAAATTTATGCTGTTTTAAGCCACTAAGTTTGTGGTTAATTTGTTACACAGCAAAAGAAAATTAATATACCTTCCAATGCTTCTCCCCTTCACTCAAAATAAAAGAAAAAGTTTGAACCCAACCACTATTATTTTTGCTCTAGTTCACTCTGAGCCAACCGCATAGACCAGGCATAGACATACCTCAGAGCCTTTGTACCTTCTGTTACTTCTGCCTGCATGTTCTTCCCAAAAGATCTGCATGGCTCCCTATCTTACTTCTTGGGAACCAGTCATTGCACCCACTGTGTGACTAGATGCACCCATGCTGACCCTCTGTATCATTCTTCTTTGATTTTTTTCTTCCCCAAAGCTCCCTACACCTGCTAATATACCATAAACTCACTTATTTACATATTGTTTGTCTCTGCCTATAAGAATAGAAGCTCCATGAGGGAGGGATTGTTTTTATCTCTTCTGTTCACTGCTGCATCCCAAGCACCAAGTAGATACCCATTACTTATGTGCTGAATGAATAAGTCTCCATTAGTCCCAAATATTCTCAGTTGTATAGACATTATGTACTTTTCAAGGCCTAGAAGTCCTACTTTTTTTATGGAGCCTTCCTTTCTCCAACCTCATATACCTCCAACCTCCTAAAATATCAAGTGAGTGCCACAGTACTCATTTAGCAGCCAATTATACCCAGAAGTTTTTATGGAGCTGAATAATTATTTTCCAGATTTAAGTCTCTCGTCTTTCTCATTTCTTTCCCCCAGTCCCACCGTGCACTAAGCAGTGGGCTTCTTGAGGGCCATTTATTTATTTAAAAAATAAATGTCCTCATCTGGATGGCCAACAGGCACATGAAAAGATGCTCAATGTCGCTCCTCATCAGGGAAATACAAATCAAAACCACACTCAGATATCACCTCACGCCAGTCAGAGTGGCCAAAATGAACAAATCAGGAGACTATAGATGCTGGAGAGGATGTGGAGAAACGGGAACCCTCTTGCACTGTTGGTGGGAATGCAAATTGGTGCAGCCACTCTGGAAAACAGTGTGGAGGTTCCTCAAAAAATTAAAAATAGACCTACCCTATGACCCAGCAATAGCACTGCTAGGAATTTACCCAAGGGATACAGGAGTACTGATGCATAAGGGCACTTGTGCCCCAATGTTTATAGCAGCACTCTCAACAATAGCCAAATTATGGAAAAAGCCTAAATGTCCATCAACTGATGAATGGATAAAGAAATTGTGGTTTATATACACAATGGAGTACTACGTGGCAATGAGAAAGAATGCAATATGGCCCTTTGTAGCAACATGGATGGAACTGGAGAGTGTTATGCTAAGTGAAATAAGCCATACAGAGAAAGACAGATACCAAAATGTTTCACTCTTATGTGCATCCTGAGAAACTTAACAGAAACCCATGGGGGAGGGGAAGGAAAAAAAAAAGAGGTTAGAGTGGAAGAGAGCCAAAGCATAAGAGACTCTTAAAAACTGAGAACAAACTGAGGGTTGATGGGGAGTGGGAGGGAGGGGAGGGTGGGTGATGGGTATTGAGGAGGGCACCTTTTGGGATGAGCACTGGGTGTTGTATAGAAACCAATTTGACAATAAACTTCATATATTGAAAAAAAAATTAATTAATTAATAATAAAAATAAAAAAATAAAATAAATGTCCTTCATTTATTTAAAAAATAATGTATAAAACACCTAGAAAGTGCCAGGTTTTGATCTCAGGACTGGGGATGCTAGACACAGTCCATGATCCTGTGGAATTTGCAGTCTAGCAGGGAGGGAGAGGGTGGAAGAAGTACACTGTTGTAGTGGGTTCCATAAGGCCAAGGTGCAGAGCTGAACAAAGTTGTTCATAAAGTACCTGTTGATTGGTTGATTGATAGTTTGAAAATGGTTGAGATCTTTGTATCTCTTGGTGGAATGGGAATGGAAGGGGTGGTGAGAGTTGAGAGGGCAATGGGGAATGGATAATATATTAGTCAGCATTCGCCAGAGAAGCAGAACCAATAGGACATATAGAGAGAGAAAGTGTGTGAAATATTAATCATAAGGAATTGACTTATGCCATTATGAAAGCTCAGAAATGCCATGATCTGCTGTCTGCAAGTTGGAGGCCCAAGAAAGTCATGGTGCAATTCTAGTCCAACTTAAAGACCTGAGACAATGGTTTAAGTCCCAGTCTGAGTTCAAAGACCCAAGAACTGGAAGCACTGCTGCCTGAGGGCAGGAGAAGATGGATGTCCCCACTGGAGCAGAGAGAATATTCACCCTTCCTCCACCTTTTTGTTCTATTCAGTCCTCAAAGGATTAGATGATGCCCACCACAAGAGTGAGAGCAATCTTCTTTATTCAGTGTATGGATTCAAGTGCTAATCTCTTCCAGAAACACCAAGCATTCTGGGCATCCCTTAATCCAGTCAAGGGGACACATAAAACTGACCATCACAACATTAACGAGAAGCTCATGTCCTCTACATGTTACATGAAATTCCAAGAAGTAGCCATATCCAAGATGATGAAATGATAAAGCTCTCTATATCCTAATTCATTCTGAGATCCCCAACCATGTCACCAGAATGTGGTGAGGACTTCAGGGAAGTATTTTGTTGGCACATACTGTTAAATTTGCCATGGTTCTCATGGGCCTCTAACCCTGGGGGAGACTTACAAGTGGAAGATTAATGAGACAAATTATAGTTCAGAAGGAAAATTAATGGAACAAATTACAGTTCCCACTGCTGCAGCTGCTCTCGGAGCCTCATCCTCTATCCATTGTCTCTTTCCACCACTATCTTTTGTGGCTGTTGAGATGTCCTCTCATCTTCAGTTAGCATCTTTGCTGGTTTCATGCTGTTGGCATAAATTGGACCCTCAAGCCTGAGGGTCTGATCTCTATTCACCTTGCCCTTTCAGTTTGGGATTGCTGCACTTGTCCATTTACCATTATAGTTAAGGAAGGGAATACAAAAGAAGTGGCCAAGGTATTACCTGCCTCCCTGTCTCCATTGTGTAAGAGCAGCTCTACCTCCCGGGATAATCAGGATCAATCATCCTTGTCAAGATGGTGACTTCTCACCTGCTGATCCCTAAACACAAGGAGCCTGAAGTGTCAGGTGGCAGCTAAAGTTATAGTTCAAAGAGTTTTTTGCTGAGTTCCCTGGTAGAGAGAAATGTTCCCACTTTGGAGATGGGGACTTTTATCCTTGCAAAACCCAGAGGTGCAGGCACAAAAAGCACAAAATTTTTATGTGAGCCATTGGGAGTGATCATAAGCAGGGTTACCCCTCCATCCTTCTTAGTCCATAGACCCATGAATTCCTCCAGTTTGGGACATAACATCATATAAAGGTCTTTGATTCAAGGTGTCTATTGCATCCTAGAGTATGACACCTCATCCTTGAAAGTATCACCTCTGACCTGGAGCTTCAGCTGTTTCTTCAACAAGTCACCCAAAAGCTCTACCATCCTGTCAGCTTCTACATCCTGTCCAGCATGTACTATAACCAATATATTCCGTGGTGATGGGTCTACTCTTGTACCTCCGTTTCTGTAAAGTGGATATCCTGATCTGATGTGATGTCACATGGGATCTCATGTATATCCTCAGATAGTGGCTTGGCAGGATATGCAAACCCATGCTCAGAATGTGTATCTATTCATTTCAGAACAAATTGCTAGTCCTTTCACAGTGAAAGAGACCCAATGTAGTCAACTTGCTCCCTCAAGGAATGGTGCTAAGTTGAGGGCCAGCATTGGTTTCCCTTGCCATAAAGTTGGATATTTCATAGCAATAGTAGCTAGATTAGCTTTCACAAATGGGACCCCAGGATTTTGAGCCCAGGTTAGCCTCAGCATCTGCCACCATGGCCACCTCATTCTTCTTATCGTACAGCACTATGGTGGCCAATGATAGGAGCTGACTGACATCAACTCTCTGGGTCATTTTATCTACTAGCTTGCTTAGCATCTCTCCCATGGTAAAAGCACTCTTATGGGTGTCAGCATGTGATACAAAGATATTTACACTTATTATGTGTTCCCACATGTCCATCAATATGCCTCTACCCCAGACATCCTTGTTCTCAACATTGCAATCTTTCCCCTTTTAGGTCACTGATCAGTTAGATTATTTGCCACTACCTGTAAGTCCATATATATCCTGGAGCTACTTCTCTTTCCACACAGAGTGGATAACCAGATGTAACAGTGGAAGCTCCATCCATTGGGAGGATTTTCCCTCACCTCTGTCTTTCCAGGCTACCTCTGAGGGAGGCTGTGGTACAGCTACTGTACATATTTGAGCCCAGATACCAAGCTGATACATCTATAATCCAAGATTGGACTTCTCCTTCTCTGTCAGCTAGTCATAAAGGATTCTCTCATATGGCCATAAGTGTGACCTCAGAGGGGGACCATGGTGAAATAGTGGTAGATGATATGAAATCTGAGCTACCTGCTCATGCAGCTTACATGTGTTCTCTGGTTCTATTCATAGTCAATCTGATGCACCATTTCCACCTTACAATGAACCATATCCATCCCAATTAGACATTTTGGGACTGGGAAAATGACAACAGGTGGGTCCACAAGACTCAGTAGAAGCACTGAGAGCTAGATCTTGGCCAGAACTTTATTTATTAAGTGCTCTTCCTATGCCTACTTTAACTGAAGGACCTTGGTGGTATTTCAAGCCTCTGAATATCAATGTCCACTCAAACTCTGTGTCTAACTATCCATTAAATATTTGGTATTTTCCTTTCCCCAGAGTATAATTATCAGAGTAAATTGTTATAGATCCTTTTAGGGGGAAGGACTGGTGGAATCATTACCATGTATACTTGCAGAGATGTTACAGGGTCCTTCTTCCTGATGACATGGCCTCTCCTTCAATCAATGGGCTGTGAATCTGAAAACTAGCTCAGATCCAGAAACCAAGGGACCTTTACTTTTTGTTGGGTAGCTGTCCTGATCATCTATCCTTGGTTTCTTTTGCTGACACAAGTTGAGTAGTACCCTTGTTTGCTGCTCGTATATTTTGTCCCTAAGGGCACACTGCTCTATTAACCATGTTCACAACACTTTGTGGGTCAGATCCCCTTGGCTACCACTCCAAACTTGCCACTCACTATAATAATTGTATCCATAATAATGGTTCTGCTGTTCATTACAGTTATTGCATCCACAAATAGCTTCTGAAGTGGTAAGTACTGCCACTCGGCCTCTGCTGTGTTGGGGTCCTATTTCCTCTGCTATCAGTGAGTCTAGTTCTGTAATAGTCCCTCCTACCACCAGTTCTGGCCCACAGAGGTGAACCAACATCAAACAGTGATGTTGGTGCCTCTCTGTCAGTGCATACTTTAAATGATATCCTCATCTAGTAGGTTTCCAAGGTTCACTTGGTATATCCATGTAGCATGTCTGTATCCCTGAGTCTTTTAATTCCTTCTCTACTATTTATGATGACCATTCTGGAATTTTGACCCCATGAAGGTAGGCCATCACTTTTTGTATGCCTCTAAGAGCCATTACAGCAGCAAGTTTACACAATCTGATTATATTATATATTTCCAAATCAATGTTTTCCCCTATTCGATCTTACATTCTGGCATTCATGATCAAGCACTCTCAGAATCTGGGGTAGTGTACTCCTCTGGCTCCTTCCAGTACATACTGGCTAGATTTGGGAGATAGTCCGTTTCCTCCCCTTTCAAGCTAGCATGTCCTTGACTGGGTTGTTCTGTGACTTAACTCTAGTTATAGGCCCAGGGGCCAGGAGGAATCAGAGACAAACCCTGAGGGATAGGCAACACATTTTGTCCTGCAGATAAGAGGCTTCTGCATGGTCTTTAAGCAAGTGTGGGAGTGCTAGATTTTAACAGGGATAGTGGCCAAATTCTACAGGTTCAGAGAATTCAAAGGAATCTGAGAAGTTGAGTTTGGAGGACATTGACCCAGATATCCATGTGGCAAGGTCCCATCCTTTCCCAACCAGGATCTTGACCTTGGCATAGCAGACCTGCTATGTTTGGGAATTTAGCCTTCTTTGGAGATCACCCACTCTGATCATTAGGTACTGGGTCTTGGCCTCCACTTTCTCTGTGCTTCCTCTGTAGCACAACAGCCTCTTAACACAAAACAAGGAAGCTTTCACATGGTTTGAATTGGCTGTTAGCTGCTCTTAGTCTCTTTTCTTTTTCTAACATGTCATAAAGCTTAGCAATAGCCATCTGTGGAAGCAGATGATGCCCCCCCCCACAAAGATTTCTGTGCCCTATTTCTCAGAACTCATGAATATGTGAACTTACATGGTAAAAAGGACTTAAAAACATGAATAAGATTAAGTACCTTGAGATGGGGAGATTATCCTGGATTACCTAGGTGGACCCAATCTAATCGTGTGAGTCCTTAAAGGCAGAAAACTTTTCAGGTTGTAGAAAACTAGAGATGACAGAATGAGAGGGACTCCTCCTACCATTACTGACTTTGAAGATGAAGGAGGGAACCATGAACCAAGGAATATAGTCAGCCACTAAGAGCTATAAAAAGCAAGGAAGCAGATTCTTCCCTAGAGACTTCAGAAAGGAATGTAATCCTGCCAAAATTTGACATGTAGGTAGATCAGTGAGACCTGGTCTGATTTCTGACCTATAGAATTTTAAGATAATAAATTTAAAGTGTATAAGCCACTAAGGTTGTGGTAATTTGTCACAGCAGCAGTAGAAAACTAATACATAATCCAGTTGTGTTTATAGCATTATTTCCCTCATATTTTTCAAATACCTGACATATAGCACCAACTAGTACATTTTCTTCTACTGATACACCATCCAATTCACCGCTAGTGAAAGTTTTTTTTTTTTTTTATTTGAGAGAGAGAAAGGAGAGCAGGAGGGGCAGAGGAAGAGAAAGAGAGAGAATTCCAAGCAGGCTCCATACCCAGTGCAGAGCCCAACACAGAGCTCAATCCCACAACCTTGAGATCATCACCTGAGCTGAAATCAAGAGTCAGACACAACCAATAGAGCCACCCAGGTGCCCCGTACCACTGGTGAAAGTTTTAACCATTGAACTTGCACCAGGGACTGTCTGTGCCTACCTATAACCAATGATGAGATTCTGATTATCAAATGGGAGGTGAATGATCCAGCTCCAAAGCCCTCTCTTAGTACCTACTTTTATGCAATGCTCCTTAAGAATCTATTGCAAGTTGGGTCATCTGGAAAACAGACTGTGAGAAAGAGTTTACTGTTCAGGAAATTTATTAGGGAGTGCTCTTGGGATTAATGCCTGTGGAAAGGAAAGAGATGGGGCAGAGCGAAAAACAGTCTGACAGCCTCAGCCATTTCTATGGGGAGCTCTAAAGCTGAAATGGTCCAAGAGAGTTGTCCCACAGTGGACCAAAAAATGTCAGGCCCTTATATCACTACCTTGATCAATTATTGAAAATGGGCCACTCTGGATGGGCATGATCTGGAAGGGGCTCTCTGCAACTGAGACTATCCATGAAGGAAATGGCAGCTGAAAACTACCTACTAACCACACTCCCAGAAGCTGATCCAACAAGGCCTTCTTTGAAGGTGGAGTTCCATGTCCACCACAGGCCCCTTTCCCTTTTAAGCAACCAGTCTTAGTGGCTTATAAGGCAAGAGATAGGAGGATTTCTGTATAAGAAAAGTGAGCCATAGTAAAGTCCTAGAGATACTGACGTCTCAGGGTCTGCAAGGAAATGGGCTATATAGGGAGGCCCACCAATCAACAAATCTCTCAGACGTTCCAAAAAGATTGAATATCTTTCTCCTATATATGAAAAGTTAGCCAAGAATTACCAGACATCTGAAGAATCCTTAAACATGGCAGAGAAAATCCAAACCAAACAGGAATTTTAAAAGATATTCAGAGGTAAAAGAGACACTACAAGAAGAAGAAGAAAACATTTTTTAAAAACGATAATTGTGTCCTCAGGGAGATAAAATATATTACATTCATGAAACAAGAATACAACACTAGGAAAAAAAGTAAGATTGATTGATTCAGGGAAAAGACAGAACTTTTAAAAACACAATCAGGGAAGGGGCGCCTGGTGGCTCAGTCGGTTAAGCCTCCAACTCTTGATTTCGGCTCAGGTCATGATCTCACATTTGTGGGTTCGTGCCCTGTGTTGGGCTCTATGTTGACAGTGCAGAGCCTGCTTGGAATCCTCTCTCTCTCTCCCTCTCTTTCCCCTCCCCAGTTCAGGCTCTTTCTCCCTCTTTCTCAAAATAAATAAATAAACTTAAAAACACACACACGGTCAAGGAATTAAAATTTCAATGAAAGTGTTAGAAGTTAACACTGGGAAAATCTCCCAGAAAAAATGAGGAGATCATTCCAGAAGGGCCAAAATCTGAATAATGGGAACTTCCAGAGAGAGAGAATAGGAAAATTTTATTAAACACACACACACACACCACACAAAAAAAAACTTTTCCAGAACTAAAAGGTTTAAATTTCTAACTTTAGAACAGCCACTATACCCTTATCTGATGGTGTGAAAAATGACCCACAGAAAGATATCACTCAAACATAAGAACACTGAGAACAAAAACAGTATTCTGAAATCTTTCAGAGGGAAAATCAAATCGCATACTAAGAAAAGAAGTAAGAGTAGCACTGAACTTGTGTGCAACAACTTGGTAAGACAATGGAGCAATGCCTTAAAAATTTGGAAAGAAAAACTATCCAACTTAGAATGCTATACTCACCCAAAGTATAAATTAAGATCAATATTAGATATAAAACAAGAATATAAATCATGCATTCAAAACTACAATTTTACATCTTATGCATTCTTTCCTAGAACACTACTGGAAGATATGTCACAGCAGAACAAAAGAATAAATAAGAAAAAAAAAATAAAGACATAGGATCCAGAAAATAGGCTCCAATACAAGAGAGAAGCAAAAGGAATTTTCTAAAATGATGATAAATGTTAACAGCTATACAGTAGAACTAGTAAGAAAACCGATTAGAGAAGGTGCTCAGCAATCTCCAGAAAACTTTCCAAAAGAAATAATTGGAACTAATATATTTCCTGACATGATGTGCTGCAATGAGATTTAGAGTTCTGTAGGATGGGAATTGATTAATGATAGGTACTGTATTAGAGTAAGCTGATCTGAAGAAACAAGTATATTCCCAAAATTCAGTGGCTTGAAGACAGGTTTATTTCTTTTTGATATAACAGTCCTGGGCAGACATTAAAGTTGGTGAATTGTTCTCACCATGTATTCATCAGTGACACTGTTGATGGATGCTCTGCCATCTTTAAAACATACCTTCCAAGGACACCCTAATTGTCACCTTTCCAGACAGCCAAAATGGAGCATGCAGGAAATCAGAGGAGGTTTCTATGAGCCAGGCCTGGAGGCAGCACACATCATTCCCACTGGCAGGGCCATACTTAACCAGAAGATAGACTGGGGGGAAAGGCAGCCTAACTGAGGTCCAAAGAAGGACAGAATGGATTTTGGTGGAGAGCTAGCATTTTCTACTTTAGGTACAGAGAGGGGTAGGACCCACTTTGGGGGGACTAAGGCTTACATAATTGGGGGCAAAGGGGCTTCCTTAATGAAAAGAATACAAAACCACAAATACAAAAGGTCTAGAGTCCATACTAGAGTCTTTGAAAGAGATCTGTGCAAATAAAAAAACCCAGAAGCTTAAGATCCTCTCGCTTCATGGAAAATCTGCCCCTAGACATTACAGCAGCTGTTAACACAGGCCGCAAAGTGACCCAATGGGGCAGAAACTCAAACAAGGAAGTCTATTTCTTTCTCATGGTAATGCTGTCATCTTCAATCATGTTGTCCTTCACTCCTCAACGTTTGACTTCCACCCTAGAGTCTAAGTTGTCTGATCTTGCTCTTGTCACTACATCTGCATTTCTCCAACAGAAAGGAGAAAAGAGAAAGAGGAAGGTACATTCCTACCTTTAAGGGCATTACCCAGGTGCTGCCATATTGGCTCACTTCTTATTGATCCAACTCAGTCACAATGCCCATACCCAGCTACAAGGGAAGCAAGGAACTATAGCGTTAGCTGGGTGGCTGAATGTACACATACAACTCTCTTACTCCAGAACAAGGAGAGAATGGATGTCAGGGCCCAGCTGGCTCTCTCTGCCACAGGTACCTGGAAAACTAAAACTAAGCAACTTATTATTCCAAGAGAGATCTAAGTGATATAATAAAGCAAATGTAGTCATCATCACCATATGGCTTGGCTGCAAACAATTTTGCCTAGAAATTGACACGCTGAGTTTTACTTAACCAAACATTATAAGATAGCTAGCAGGAGAAAATGGAGGGAGAGAATTTGATCTATTGAAAGGGTCAGGGAAATGGATGGAAAAGTTAATCATTAACCTTGGTGGGAAGTCAATAGACAATGCTTCAAATTGAAAAATCAAGACGAGGCAGTACACACACGTCATTTGGAAATATGGAGGCTACACACCAGAATAAATAGCTAAAAGAGTTAAAATAAGTTACCTCTGGGAATCTGAGATAGGAAAAGGTAGAATAGGAGCTGATGATGTTCATTATAATCCTTATAGCTGGATTAAGATACGGTATAGCTGCAAAAGAAATGCTACATAGTAAAACAAACAATATTTAAGGTTTTGCTAATTTTGAAGAGTCAATAAGCCTGACTATAATCAATTTTTCAACTTTCTATCTCAATGACATGAACTCAGTGTTTCTAAAAATTTAATCAGTAAATCATCTAAATGAGAATAACCTGGGAGCTTCTATGAAGTACAAATTCCTAGACAATGCCACTCAATAATTTAACACACTGATGTTTAAGAACAACCTCCTTGCTTCAAACCTTGGCTCCAGCCATGCCTTGTCTGTGTGCTTGTTTCCACAAAATCTTTAGCATAGTCCTATCTTCAAACTACTCTTTCCTTTCCAGGGATTCTGCCCCTTTTCCCCCAGCCCCCTCTCTTGCCTATATAAGCCTCCATGTCTATATATAGTTCCTCTGACTAACATATGACCAGTAGGTAGAAAACCACAAAGGATGCCAGTCCTGTCTGCTGACACAATTCCAGTCCTAACTGTTCCCCATGCTGCTGCCCACCCTGTTCTGTAATGGCCATTTTATCTAGTATGGGGCTGGTCCCCTCCTTAAGAGTTGTTGGCCAGTTGGTTGATTGATTGGATTCATATGAGTTATACATTGAACTAGGGGATGTTACCCATAAAGGGTAACACTGACTTGACAGCTTGAAGGACCTCTCCAGGTAGGCAGTGTATTAGTTTCCTGTGGCTGCTATAACAAATTACCATAAACTGCATGGCTCAAAACAACACACATTTACTCTCTCACCACTCTAGAGGCCAGAAGTCAGAAATCAGTTTCATGGGACCAAAATCAAGGTGTTGGCAGGGCTGTGCTCCCTGTGGAGGCTCTGAAAAGAACCTTTTCCTTGTTTCTTCTGGTTCCTGGTGGCTTCCAGTATCCCGTGACTTGTGGTCATATTACTGCAATCATCAAGGCTTGCATCTTTAAATCTCTCCACTCCATCTTCCCATCACTTTCTCCTCTGTGTCTGCATAATCTCCCTCTGCCCCCTCTTATAAGGATATTCATGATTGTATTTAGGGCTCACTAAAAATATCCAGGATAATCTTCCCATTTTAAGATTATTAATTTAATCACATCTGCAAAGTCGCTTTTTCCAAATAAGATGATATTTGTAAATTCCAGGGATTAGAACCTGATATCTTTGGGTGGCATGATTCAGCCTACTACAGGCAGTATCTTAACCCACAGAACTTCTTCATCAATGTATTCCTCCAAACAGCATTTGGTGCAAGTACCTACAGGTGGCTCTTACAGATTCATCTCTGGAAGCAGTGGATCCAACTCTGGCTGCATATGAGAACTGAGGACTTTTATAAAAATGCCTTGCTCAAATTATATCAAACTAAGTTTCTGCACAGCAAAGGAAGCCATCAACAAAACAAAAAGGCAACCTACTGAATGGGAGAAGATATTTATAAATCATATATCTAATAAGGGGTTAATATCCAAAATATATAAAGAACTCATACAACTCAATAAAACAACAATAGTAAAAGCCAATTAAAAATGGGCAGAGAATCTGAATTGACATTTCTCCAAAGAAGATAGATGACCAACAGGAGTATGAAAAGATGTTCAACATCACTCAATCAGGGAAATGCAAATCAAACCACAATGAGATATCACCTTATACCTTAGAATGGCTAAAATCCAAAACACAAGAAATAACAAGTGTTGGCAAGAGCATGAAGAAAGGGGAACCCTTGTGCACTGTTGGTGGGAATGAAAATCGGTACAGCCACTCTGGAAAACAGTATAGAGTTTCCTCAAAAAAATAAAAACAGAACTATCATATGATCCAGCAATTCTACTACTGGGTATCTATCTGAAGAAAATGAAAACAATAATCAAAAAGATATATGTACCCCTGTGTTTATTGCAACATTATTTACAAGTAGCCAAGATATGGAAGCAAGCTAAGTGTCCATCCATAGAAGAATGGATAAAGATGTGGTATATATACACAATGGAATATTACTCAGGCATTAAAAAATAATGAGATCTTGCCATTTGCAACAACATGGATCTAGATGGTATTATGCTAAGTGAAATAAGTCAGAGAAAAACAAATACCATGTGATTTCACTTACATGTGGTATTTGCAAAACAAAATAAACAAACAAAACCCAGATTCATAGATACAATGAAGAGATTGGAGGTTGTCAAAGGAGAAGGGGTTGCGGGGGGGGGGGGAGTACAAAATGGGTGGAGGGGATCAAGAAGTACAAACTTCCAGTTGTTAAATAAACAAACCATGGGACACGATGTCCAGCATAGGGAATATACTCAATAATATTGCATTAACATTGTAAGATGACAGACGTTTACTTGCCTTATTATGGAGATCATTTTGCAATGTATATAAATGTCAAATCAATATATTAATACACCTGAAACTAATATAATATTGTATGTCAGTTATGTTTTAATTAAAAAGGAGAGACACAAGTGCTCCACATGGAAGAAAAGAGTACATGTGAAAGCTCTAAAGGAGTGAGCTTGATTGGAAGAGAATTTAAAGGGCTATGTTGCACAAGTGTGGCTTGAGTCCAATAGCAAAGGTCATGGCAGACCTCATTGGGCTTTGTTTATAGGCCACGGTGATGAGTAAGCATTTTATTCTAAGAGCACTAGGAAAAGCCTAAGGGGATTTAAACAGAGGGTACTCCTTATATTTTAAAAAGCTTACTGTGGCTTTTCATGGAACATGGCTGGATGAAAGAAAGACCAGAATCAGGAAGACTATGTCAGAGGCTGCTGTGATAGTTCCAGGGAGAGATGCTAGTAGTTTGGGACAGGGAGGTGTTACAGGAGACAGAGAGAAGTAGATGGATTCAAGATATACTTGGAGGTAGAACGGATTCACACTTGGTGACAGATGAAACGGGGGCAATGGGCAGAGGTATCACTGAGGAAGCAAAAATGACAAGGATGACCCAAGGTTCTGGCTCAACATCTGAATGGTGATATAGGGAGCCCCAAAGGAAAGCAGCATCAGGGGAAAATATATAGATTTTGGTTTTGGATATGTTAAGTTTGAGATGTCTGTGAGTCACAGAAATGGAGAAGTAGGAGGTTAGCTACATAAGCCTGGGACTGAGATGGAGTTCTTGGTTGGAAATAGAAATTTGGGGCTCATTGGAATATAAGATGGCATGTTATGCAGGTTTGGGAGAGGTGATTGTTAATTTTTCATGAATTCTGTAAGCCCATTGTTAACCACAGCTATTATTTAAAAATAAAATTGTAGGGGCGCCTGGGTGGCTCAGTCGGTTAAGCGGCCGACTTCAGCTCAGGTCATGATCTCACGGTCCGTGAGTTCAAGCCCCGCGTCGGGCTCTGTGCTGACAGCTCAGAGCCTGGAGCCTGTTTCAGATTCTGTGTCTCCCTCTCTCTGACCCTCCCCTGTTCATGCTCTGTCTCTCCCTGTCTCAAAAATAAATAAAAATGTTAAAAAATAATAATTAATAAATAAATAAATAAATAAAAATAAAATTGTATAAACATGATTTAAATAGGGGCATCCAGGTGGCTCAGTCCATTAAGCATCCAATTCTGGATTTTGGCTCAGGTCATGATCTCACAGTTTGTGGGAGTAAGCCCTGTGTCAGGCTCTGTACTGACAGCATGGAGCCTGCTTCAGATTCTCTGCCTCTCCTGCTTGTGCTTAAAGGCATGGAAGCACATGCTCGCTCTCTCTCTCTCTCTCTCTCAAAATAAATATTTTTTTTAAAACACGATTTAAATAAATTATACTAAAAAATACCTTGCTTAAGCTCTCACCACCACCACCCCCCCAAGATTCTGATCCTATTGCCTGAGATGGCTGAGACTGGGTCGTTTAGAACCCCCAAATGATTCTAATGTACAACCAGATTGGAGAACTGCAGCACAAAGTGTCTTGGGGCACCAGGAAGGGGCCCCAGGTCTCCTTTCAGCAGCCCAAGCTCAGCCTCTTGGTCCTTACTGGTCAACAGACCCAGGAATCCCAGGAATTCTGAAGCCTGGATAGAGTCTAGGCTGATAGTAGGACAGGAGGGAGCCAAGCAGAAGGGCTCAGTAGTGTTTGTCCTTTTCCAGTCTTTTCCAATCTGGCTGCCTAGAACCCCCTACCTTCCCCTCCTCCCAACAGAGATCTAATTCATGTTCTTCCAGTAAGAAGGGAACAAAAAGGAGACAGGGCCAACAGAAAACCCTGGAATAGAGGAATTATTGAAAAGCACAATTGTTGGGGCATCGGTTAAGCGCCAACTTCAGCTCAGGTCATGACCTCGTGGTTTGTGAGTTCAAGTCCCACGTCAGGCTCTCTGCTGACAGCTCAGAGCCTGGAGTCTGCTTCAGATTCTGTGCCTCCCTCTCTCTGCCCCTTCCCCTGCTCACACTGTCTCTCTCTCTCAAAAATAAACATTAAAAAAATTAGAAAAGCACGATTGTTCAACCCATCATGTTCTATTCAGGAAAAGAACGTTTCACAGATCTCTGAGTATATACAACCTGGAACTGCCCCACTCCGGTCTCACCTCTGAGAGAACAGATGTGCAAGAGATACAGTTGTCAACACAGGAAGACAGCTGCCAATGATTCTATACCATGCCCAGTATTCAAACGAGCATTTCTCAGGCCCAAGGGCAGGGCAGTGTCAGAGCCTAGAGTGTAATCCAACTGCCTGAACAGTCCTGAGGCCACATCACAGTTTTCTGGGAACAGGACCCACTTGGCCTTGTACAGCTCAAAAGTGACCACTGGGGCTTAGCAGCTGAAAGTTGCAACTAGCTGCCATTTGGAGCCAGAAGACCATTACTGAAAAGGGAAGTAGGCACTCTGGTATTGGCTTCCTGCTTTAAGGCTATTTACTTAGTCTCAGATCCCCAAGTCCAAGAGGCTTCAGGGTTCAGAGTTTAAGAGTGTGGTTATGAAGCACATCCCACCCTTGACTTTCACCCACATGCTGGGACTGCCACCAGCTCAGTGTGCCCATCTGAACTGTACAAGGAGGCAGACCTGGATGGGGAAACTGGACTTCTTTTCTCAACACACACGTGTGGCCTGGAATGAGTCACTTCACGTCTCCGGGACTCCAATTCTTTACAGGCAAGGTGAAGAGTGGGACTCAGGATCCCTAGGTCCCTTCCTGAGCTAAGCTTTGGTCAATCAACTTTCTTACTTTTTTTTCTCTTTCTATATAATATACTGAGTTAGCTTGTCAGAGTTCTGGTACTTTACTAACTCTTAAAGTGTCCCTCTATCTGTGAGCTACCACCAGCAGACTGCTGCTTACCAGCCACAAAGTCCCAGTGGCATACAAAATTCAATAATTATAGCCTACATGGCTCTGTGGAGTGGCTGGTGTAGGCTGCCTCCCCAGGCATCTGTGGATCTGTTGGGGGCTCTCCATGCTGCTTAGGGGGCAGCTCTGCTCCAAATGTCCCTCATTCTTTTCCTGTCATCAACCAGCAGGCCAGCCCAGCCATGTTCCTTCCAGGGAGAGAACAAGAGGACAAGCAGAAACAAGGTATCTTGAGGTTCAACCTCAAGCAGAAACTACAGTCACTTCTACCTTATTCTATTGGCCAAAGCAAGTCACATGACTAGTCCCAGATGCAAGAAAGAAGGAAACAAAATCCACAAAGTCGCATGGTAAAGGGCATGAATAAAGAAAGAGGGAAGAATAGGGGTCATTAATGTGATCTACCACAGCCTCTCTGGCACAAAGAAACACCATCCAAGTCAGGCCAATGAACGTGAAGTAGGTTTCAGTAGAATCAGCTGTTTTCTACAAACATATAGGCTCTTCAACCCCCTCATGGTGTAGCCTGGGAGAGAACGCTTGACTACAGAGTTGTCATCTTGCTCTGCTCCAAATCCTAGGGTCTGGAGGCCTCCTGGGGGACTGAGTCCCAGACGAGAAGCACCTCGTCCTCATGGGCTGGTGGAGTAAGGCAGCAGAATCTGCACTGGCTCAGGGCCTTTGAAGGCTCTCAGTACCTGGTTTAACTGGGACTGAGGATGGTGGATTTGATTTTGAGAAGGAGGAGGATCCAGAAAGAAAGAGTGGACATCATCTCCAGGGGTGGTGCAACCTCACTAGCTCACAAACCACCGCTGTGGCTTGACCCCAGCATAAGAAAACCCGACTTCCAATCCTGGTTCTGCCACTAACTAACCAGGGGCCCAGGTGACTAACTCATCCAACCTCTCTTGCACCTGTTTCCATATCTAGGAAGTAGAGATGATGGTATACTCTTCAGAGGCCCAATTTAGGCCATTTATATGAAATGGGCTTTGCTGAGTGCAACTAAGTATCGTCTGCAGTTTCATGGCACCCAGCACTCTGTGGGCCAGGCACCTCTGTCCCCTTGCCCTGGGCTGGGAGTGACAGTTTCCATCCTCTCCCCACACACTGCTGGTCCTGTTGCCCCACAGCTCTCAGCCTAGTCTGCCCTCTGTTTCAAGCCTCCACAAAAGCCCTCTACACTCACTGGGCCCACTTCAAACATTTGATTGCTGTTTTCAATCTCCCAGCTCTCTGGCTGCCCTCCCTGCAAGGCTGTGCCCCTGGTTGCTCCACCCTTAGCTGGTTTAGATTTGCCATCAGTGTCTCTTGGCTTGATTCTTCTGGTCTGTCCCAGCAGGTTGGCCGCACACGCCCACATTAAAGGTCAGCTCTTGGACGGTATTATGGCTGAGCAGCTGGAAAGAGCCTCAGAAGCTGATTTCCCTTTCTCTAGTCACTAAATCATTCTTTTATCCACTGACTCCCAAGTGAGACCCTGGGCCCTATAATGGGCCATTCTGTCACCTCAAACAACAGTGTCTTTTAAAATCTCATGTGAACTCCTCTCCCTGAATGATCCCCACCTCCCTTGAGATGACAATGCTGTTGGCCTTGCTAAGTGCCAAATGCTCACACTTGGGGCCTCAGGAAGAGATGGGACTGTGACGGGCAGTAGGGGACCTCCCGCATGGTATTTTCCCAGCCATACAAGCAGCATCTGGTGCTCACTAGCTCCCTACTGGCCTTCTCAGGCCTGCTGGAAGAGCTAGGGAGAGGGGAATGCCTGGAGTGAGTGTCTGGACAGGGGCCAGAGCAGTGAGAAAGGAGCCACTGACCTGATCCAAAAGTGAGCACCTGTCACCAGGCAGTCTCTCAGACTCAGGTGAACCTCTTATAACCAGACTCTGAGAGGTGGGTCCTGAGCCTCTTCTTTTGCCCCAAGACCAAAAAATTAAATACTTTTTCCTCCAGTTGATAAATACATATTGAACCCCTGCCATGTGACAAGTAAAAATGGGACTGAGGATAATGCAGCAGTGAGTAAAATGGACAGGGTCCCTGGAGAAGACAAAACAGAAACCACTAAAGCAAGCAATAGTTAAAATTATTTCAGACTGTGAAAAATTCTGTCCAGGAAATAAACACCGTGCTGCGATGAAGTCTGGCACAGGTGAGGCCTCTTTGTGATGGGTGATCAAAAAGGCCCTTTCTAGGAAGGGATAGTAAGCAGGGAGCCAAAGGATAAGGAGCAGAAGGAATCTCATGCAGAAGGGCTGCATAAGCAAAGGCCCTGAGGCAGGAAGCACTTGGTAGGCTAGGAAGTGTAAGAAGAGCCATGTGACTAAAGCAGAGCAAAAGAAGAAGAGGGTGGGAAGAGCTGGAGAGGCAGGCAGGGCCAGCTCACTCAGGGTGGGAAGTCACAGAAGATGCCACTTTTCTTTTAACGCATTGGAGGATTTTAAGCAAGGGGCTGACATTGTCAGTGTTTTGAATAGATCTCTCTGGTGATGTAAGGAAAAATGCAAGTAAACTTTAAATCAGAGCAAAGGAGGTTCAGGGTTGGCAGAAGAGAAGGCTTTCTGATAAACAGGACCAGCTGGAAAGGGATTTGCTAGAAATTTCTACGTTTGTGCTAGAACTTAAAAATAAGATGGAACCATCTATCTAAAATGCTTTATAATTGTCTTACCTTGGAACAATAGTCTAATTCTGGTCCCTACGTGAGCTGTATCTCAGCTGAGTTTTTCAATTACATAAAGCAGAGAAAATATCTACCTGCTCTGCCTTTTTTTAATTGAATAAGAGAGTAAATTTTTAAAACTTCAAAAATATTGTAGGCATCGTTATTCAACTAAAGCAATAGCTATGCGTTGAGAAGTTCAGTGTGAGACATGCTCTGTCAGAAACACAAAGTTCTTTTTTGTGAAAGCAGCCCCCACTTCAAGAAGCTTACGCTCTAATTTGGGGAAATAGGACAAAAGGACATAAAAAGTTAAGTAACAATCTGGTACTCAAATTTCAATTCAAGACAAACAACAGAAAAAAATATAAAGTTGTACATGAGAACTCACTAACTAGATTTTAAAGAAATGTCCACCACTGGTTGGAGGTGGAAGAAGTCACACCTGGCCACACCTGGACAGAAGAGCTTCAGGAGTGGCTGGCTCAGGCAGGATTGGGAAGGCACTCCTGGGGGGGATGGGTTGGACCCAAACACCAACAGTAGAAAGTACAGGGGTATTTGGAGGAGTTCTAGACACACTCCTGTCTGCTCACTGATTGTCAGAAACATCCCAGACACGTGTGTACTAAGGTAAGCAGTCCCAGATCTGGGTTTTGCAACACCTGAAGCAATTTTTGTTCCCTCTGCTGGAAAAAGAATACAAAATAACTAATATAAAATCAGGTACAAAAGAGCACACTTATTTTGAATAAAAGAATAAATAATAACAATTTACTTGAAATTTTTTCCAGACCTTTGCTACCAAGATCTCTTTAAGCAATTACCAGAATGCTTGTATAGAAATTACTCTCTCCACTTAGAACATTCTTCAACCCCTGGTACCTCCCAGGGCCTGGAGCCTCAGCCTCATAAATTCCATGTAAATCTGCCCCTGAGCACAAGCAAACTAGTGATTGACTTGGATTTAAGTTCCAGAGAACAGAAGAAGCCGACCAGTCTGTGGAGCAGGCCCTGGGGAAGGTCCTCATGCCCTGCTGGCCAGTGAAACACAGAGGACCGTTACTCATGCTACCAGCACATGAACATCTCCAACGTATCTGTGCTTTTATGTTGTGGCTATATCCCTCACATGAACACCAGCTGAGCCCCCGGGGAAGCTAGTGGCTCATCTCATGTGCAGGAGCTATGCCTTTGGTGAGAAAACTGGGGAGCTCAGCTGGCCCAGCAGACCTGCCACATGAATTCAAATGAGCATTTCTAGTTATCAGTAGATCTGGCTGGTTCAAGCATGGTCTGATCCAGGTTCTCCAACCAAGCATCAGGCTCTGCAAAGTCTCATTTGTGCTTTGTAAACTTGGCTCCAAATTTCTAAGAGGATGATTTTTGACCCCACCCCGCCCCACCCACCATGGCTGAAACTCTAGAGTTTCCATGTGTATGCCCCCTGATACAGAGCAGAGGTGGGGCAGGATGTAGAGGATTACAGTTTAAGACACTTACCACCCATAAGTCACCATTTAAAACTACAGTATTATAGACTGCTCCAGAAAGAACCTCAGAGGTCATTCAGTAGAGTGCATTGCAAATGTTTGGTAGCCTTTTCTCCAAAAGTACTCTTATCTACAAGGCCAAAAGCACAGAGCCTAGGATTCTCTCCATATCATTCATATTCCATGTTCTTCCAAGGTACACTGAATCTGGCACTAAGTCTCTACTCATCATAATAGCCAAGGAGTCCAGTATCAATAATAGCCAGTCATTGGAGACCCTCTCTTCCATCCCATCCCTTGGGTCAATGGGTAGAAGACGCTTCCCTTGGTTCCCTCATCTACCATTGCTCCTTGAAAAGAGAATATCACTCTCCCCAACCCTCTTCTATCTCCAAGATCCTTCTTGACTTATTCACCAAGACATTCTTGAGCACAGAGATCCACCCAAGGCTATTCTTGAGGACACAGAACTGGCATCTGAAGACACAGCAGCCAACCACCCACAACTAGCATTATGTCAACAGGCAAGACACAGTCCTCCACCCCTCACTGGCTCTTGCCAGCCCCTCTCTCCCAAGCAGAACCACTCTGAGCCCCATACTCTCTTTCCTCTCCTCTCCTCTTCAAACAAAACTTAGCTTGGGGAGAGTAGTTCTCCCTGTGAATGACTTTTTTGTCCTGAATCTCAAAAGCAGACCCCTAGGGCAAGGAGGCCAGAATTCAAGGTGATGGGAGAAAATAAAACTCACCTCCTTCTTTGTAACCTCTCATGACAGCCAGAACAAAGCATTAATTAATTGATTAGTTAATACATCAACTGATTATCCTACCACCTAAATGAAATAAATAAAAGCAGAGCTTTTCTGGCATAGAAGGCCAGTGTCCTATGTGCCCATTACCCATCCTTCTGATCCCTGAGGGTCAGTGGTTTGACAACTGAGTGCTACACAGCCCCACCCCCACTCACACACTTTGTTTTACAGATGAGGACGCTGGAGTGGTTTGCTCACAGTCTGCCAGCTAGTGAGACCCCACACCCAGCAAGAGGCCGCTTTCAGTGTGGAGAGGACCTGTCAGCTGACACCAGCTCCCATTTGCCAGCAGAAGCTCCTTCCTCCTCAGCAAGTCCCTGACCCCTCCCCAGCAGCTCTCGAAGGAGTGAAGTGTAAGAAGCAGCAGGACTCAGAAGCTGTTCCTCAGCAGGTACAACAGAGCATAGGCTCCTTTACCCTAAAAATGACTCTTTGGGTTTTTTTTTGGGGGGGGGGGATGGGAGGTTTGTCTATTTACTCATAGTCTGAGTCTTTCAATTCTGAGCCTGCTGAATAATTGGAGAAGATCAGAACCTGAAAAGGATATATTCTGAGGTCCAGCTCACCTGGGAGAGAACAGGTTGAAGCATGTAGAAGACACTCCAGGAATCTGCCAAGCAGAACCCCTCTTCCAGAAGCTGTCAGAAATGCCACCAGGAACTGAAAGACATTTGCTTCATATGAAACATTGTTCCTGGGGGAGGGGAAGGAAACCATGTTAAGAGACCAATACAACCAAATGTTGGCAGGAGCCATATTGTCTGAAAATCACTAGTGGGATGCCTGGAGTTCTTTATACAAGTTCCAGAAAGTCAGAAGCCATCTGGTTAACAGGTAAGAATTTAAAAGGAAATAAATATTTGGCTTTTTAGAAAAAGCATGAGGAAGTTTCAGTGTGGTAAGAGAGTATATCAGTCAGGACAGTCTATGATATACCACAGTAACAGATAAATCCTGAAATTTTGATAAGATTAATCTTAATCCTGGGGCGTCTGGGTGGCTCTGTTAAACATCCAACTTCAGCTGAAGTCATGGGCTCACAGTTTGTGAGTTCGAGTCCTGCACGGGCTCTGTGCTGACAGCTCAGAGCCTGGAACCTACTTCAGATTCTATGTCTCCCTCTGTCTCTGCCCCTTCCCTGCTTGCACTCTCTGTCTCTCTGTCTCTCTCTCTCTCAAAAATAAAATACACATTAAAAGAAAAAAAAATTTTAAAGATTAATCTTAATCCTAAAGGTTTTATGGAACAAAGATTTATTTCTTATTCACAGAAGAGCTTCATACATTAGGAGGTTTTTCTCCATCTTCAACTCTGTCCTATGGACACATGGCCTTCAATATAAGGGAAAAGAGAGGTGAAAAAAGACACATGCATTTGAACCATCTCCAGGTGGAAATGGCTCCCATCACTTCCACTCTCAATCCATTGGAAAGAACCAGGCACGTGGCAATGTAATTACAAGAGAAGCCAGCATATGTCAGAGCACGTGGGTGGTTGATGATCAATAACTATCTCGGCCACATTAAACTCCCAGCTCCCTGCCCAAATGTCTGACCTTTCTCATAAAGTATTGAGCTCCCTATCCCCAAACATTCCATTCATTTTCCTTTTGGCCAGAGCTGTTGTCAAACATGAACTGAAACACATGTCCTGACAGATTTATGTCAGCCTGGGTTTCACAGAAGCCCAGGCCAAAGAGCTGTAATGTGACTTCTGCTTTCTTAAGTTCTGTCATGGCAACAGCATATCCCAAAAGCCTAAGAAATTGTGGTTCATGATAATTTATCCACCTAATAAATGTTTATGGGATGCTCACTGTGTGCCAGGCATTGTGCTCCATGCTGAAGATACAACAATGACTCAAACAGTCTCTCTCAGAGAGCTTAGAGTCTAGTGGGAAATCATCAAATTACTTCACACATACTTAACTACAAGCAAAAGTGAGTGGTATGCAGGAAGAGAATAGGGAGCCATGGTAGAATATAAGAGGACCCAATCTCACCGGGGTGGGGCAATGACAATTTCTCTGAAGAAGTGATGTTTAAGCTGAGCTAAGAAGGAGGAGTAGGGGAAAGTAGGCAAAGGGGTATGAGGTGAAGGGAAAAGCGCTCCAAGAAGAAGGGACAGCATGTGCAAAGGCCCTGCGGAGGGAGGGAACATGGAGTGTTTGAGGAGCTTCAAGGTGGCTGGTGTGGCTAAAGCTCAGAAGGCAGGAGTCCCACTGGGTACCACAACCCCAGCAGATGTAATTCATGTGGTAACCATGTGTTTTATTTTTAAATGAGATTTTTGTTAAATTTGCTTAAGTATAAAGTGGTTAGAGTTTGGCATTGGCTCTTTATTCAAAAGTGGCCGGGAGGGGAAGTCTGTGAGTCCTTCTTGGTATTGACACTAGATGGCTCATCTTCTGCTCACCCCTCCTAACTCCCACATGGCCTTCTTACTAAAATTTAAGTCCCGGGGCGCCTGGGTGGCTCAGTCGGTTAAGCGTCCGACTTCGGCTCAGGTCATGATCTCACGGTCCGTGGGTTCAAGCCCCGCATCGGGCTCTGTGCTGACCGCTTAGAGCCTGGAGCCTGTTTCAGATTCTGTGTCTCCTCTCTGTGACCCTCCCCCATTCATGCTCTGTCTCTCTCTGTCTCAAAAATAAATAAACATTAAAAAAAAAATTAAAAAAAAAATTTAAGTCCCAAACAAGCCCTCGGCAGGGCTTCCAAAGAAAATGTGCAGGAAAAAGACACAAAGTACTGGGAAAAGAAGACTGAACAGTTAAGAAAGGCCTCCTTCACCCTGCCAACTGCCTCAGATGCCTCAAATCCCATAAACATCTCTTCAGGGGAAAAAATAGTTAAAAGAAAGAAATCAGGGTGAGCAGTTTATCAGGAGAAGCCAAATAGAAGGGCTATTCCAATGACCCAGAAGACAGGGGGGACTGGGCTGGCTGAAGAGGACGCTGAATTTGGGAGTACCACCCCCAGCCTGCCACTGGGGGCACCTCAGTCTCTGAGTGGTTCAAAGGCCCTGGGTCTCTCTGCCCCCTTCCAGATTTCAAGGCCCACCAGGCTCTGGCAAACCATCCCCTGCCCAGATTTCCAGCTTCCTCCCACCCAGCTGCCCCCCGCTTTCCGAGCTGCAGCCATCCCAGACTTCGCCCAGGTCCTCACAGCCTCTTAAAGCCTCTTCCTTGGCCCAGATGATCCCACCTTCTCCTCTTCCTCCTCCTTCCTCTCAGCTCAGCCTTCTTCTCTCAGGAGACCTTCCCTGACAGCCAGACAGGGAAGCATCCCCCACTCTAGGACACCTACCCACCTGTTCTTCACCCCACCATAATACAATAAGGACCCTTTATTTTTGTTAATAAAACTTTTTTAATGTTTATTCATTTTTGAGAGACAGAGAGAGACAGAGCGTGAGTGGACGAGGGGCAGAGAGAAAGGGAGACACAGAATCTGAAACAGGCTCCAGGCTCTGAGCTGCCAGCACAGAGCTGGACTCGGGGCTCGAACTCACAGACAGTGAGATCATGACCTGAGCTGAAGTCGGACACTTAACCGACCGAGCCACCCAGGCGCCCAGGACTTAGGTATTTCAAAGCCAGGAGTGTGTGTCTGATGTATTCACAGCTACCTGCCTAGAACAGATATTTGCTGAATGAATGAAAGAATTGACCTTCTGAGCCAGAAAGGGCAATTTAGATGCCTTCATTTTACAGGTGGAGAAACAGAGCTCCAGAGAAACCAAAGACCAGCCCTCAGTTTCACAGCTCAAACAGCAGGCTGGATTCCCAGTGCCAATGAGCAAAGTCGTCTATAAAAAACACTCCGCCTGTCCCCTTTTTATAGAGGAAAACACAGGCAGGTATTGACCCTTTCCAGAAGCAGCTGCCTGAGGTGTATTTATGTCTAGATGAATGTATTTGTTTGTTTATTCCCTACCCTGCTCTAAAAAGAACCGGAGGCAGTTTGCCCACTGCAGCTCCTGTCAGTGCTGTATTTTCCAAACTCAAGAACAAAACATGAAGGAGAAACAACCTGTTCAGAAGGAGGGGCAATAACACATCACACAGAACCAGTTTCCTCAGCCAGAGCAGAAAAGCTCCAACAGAGAGGGCTGTCTCTGTAATCAAATTACCAAAATTAGTGACTGAGAGGAACAGAGCAGATGTGGAAGATTTCAATTTTGCTGAAGGATTTGGCACAATGTCTCAAGGAACTGAATTTGCAGAATTCTTGCGTAAGAACAGTGTCACATGTAATAAAAATCTGGCTGCAGAACCACAGTGGTGACACCCACCAAGTGATGTGGTCACCACAAATCTTATCCTCCATCTGATCCACAGGGGACAGCAGATGGCACCAGGGAAGCTGCAGCCACAATGACACCGAGACACCATGTATTTCTATATAACAGCTAATTTTATAGAGCCCTTTCACCCATACTATCTCTTATCTGATCCTCATCATCAGAAGTACAGGCTCAGAAAAGTTCGATGACCTCCCAAGTTCATGGGGCATTTCAGCAGCTGAAGCCCAGCACTAAGGTCCAGTGATTCCCAGCCACTTGTGGTTGTATAAAAATCAAGGGAGTGGCTCATCCTGGGAAGGACATTTAACTTTCAGGACACATGGGCACCATACTTTTTAATGCCCACATGGCACTGTTACCCTGATAGGTCAGTCAGTCCCCCTACTGAGTGACCATTTCTTACAAGGATCAGAGTAGACTCAAGTTAATGGGGAAAGAGTACAGGGGCCCATCTCTGAATCTAAGCACAGAGGTTCCCCTAAAAAGCCCAAGGATTTTCATGAGCAATGTTGTTCCCATCAGTCCCAGGGACCAGGTGAATAGGTACAGTCATATGTCAAACGGAACTCCTGATGTTCATCCCCAAACCTGGCTCCCACACTTTGCTCTTCACCATGACGGATGCCACCCCCCAATTTTACAAACCAGAAACCTTGAGTCATACTTGATGCCTCCCTTTCCCTCACCCAGTCTATTACCAGGTCTATCTGACCCCCTCTCTCCCCCCCACCCCCACACACACTGCCTGGTATTCTCCAGACCCACCTCTTTGTCCCACCCCCACTCCTTCCATCACAGTCCAAGAGATCATCAAGCTTTACTTTAAAAGATTCCAATAGCAGGGCACCTGGGTGACTCAGTCAGTTAAGTGTCCAACTTCGGCTCAGGTCAAGAGTGCATGGTTTGTGGTTTTGAGCCCCATGTCAGGCTCTTTGCTGATGGTTCAGAGCCTGGAGCCAGCTCCGGATTCTGTGTCTCCCCCTCTCTCTGCCCCTCCCCTGCTCATGCTCTCTCTCTCTCTCTCTCTCAAAAAAAAAAAAAAAACATTTAAAAAATTAATTTAAAAGATTCCAATAGCTGCCTACTGCTATCCTCATTCTCCCTCTTGCTCCTGCCCATCTGTCCCCACCCTGCAGCCAGAGTGAGCACTTGAAAATGGTCTCACCTGCTTAAATGCTTCCTTACCTCCCATTGCACACAAGGCAGGGTATGGTCTGGCCTGCCTGCCTTCCTTCCTGGCCTCTCCATGGCTACCTCACCCCTTCACTCTCCAACCTAGAAACACTGGCCTTCTCTCTGCTCCTGGTCGGGGTCACATCCTCCCACCTCAAGGTCTCCGTGTGTCCTGTTCCCACCTACCACCACCAACCAGATTTCTAGTTACCTTCAAAGCATAGTTTGAATGCCACGTTCCAAGGAAGCCAGCCTTCCTTAGCTCTCAGGGTTGATCAGGTCCTCCTGACAGATACTGTCATAGGTCCATGTGTTGAGCTTTCTACAGCAGCTGTCATTGTCTAAGTCAAGTAATACTCCGTGACAATGGCCCATATTTGTTCATTCACTACTTTATTCCTAGGAACGGGAACATTACGTGGCCCATGATCAGAACTCAATAGATGTTTATTGGGGGAAAAAAAAACTTAAGACAGCATGTACACAGAAGAAGATGGGGAAACTGAGTCTCCTTAACAAAGGACATGAAATCTGCCGGGGTTAGGCAGACCATGGGCATCATCCCACCTCTGGAGACAGATCTGAGGGAAAATGCCCTCCTGAAATTAAGTAAAATGTTTCTATTCAACAGGATTGAAGGTTTGGAGAAGGAAACTCCAAAACACATACAATACCAGACTTGGCAGTGAGAAGGACTAGCAAGGAAAAACCCAGATCCTCATCTCTTCTCAACTGTCCACCCATTGAGGCTGGGTAGACCATGGAAAAGTCAGAAACTGGGGCATTCAGGAAAGTAAAACAGCAGCTTTGGGCCAAGAGTGACATGAAAGAGGGGGCAAGTTGTCCAGAGGGGCCGGGACCCACCCTGAGTATGGACTTGGTGACCTCCCTGAAGTATCCTCTGCTCAGCAAACATCTACTAAGGGTCTACTATTCTCCTGGCTGAATCTCTGGAGTAAAAGCGCAGCCTTTGACCTCATGGAGCTCAGAGTCCAGAGAGGAAACAGGTGAGTTCACACTTCACTGCAATTTAGGAAGAAGTGCTAAAATAAAATACAAGTCAAGGAAGGGGCTGTTCAGAGACAGCACCACGGAGAGCTGCATCTGACCAGGCACAGAGAGTGCATCCCGTTCTCAGAACGCTCCCACCACAGCCCAGGGCGCTTCTGTTGTCCTGCCAGGACGCACATGAACGAAATATCCAGAAGAGCAGTGACTGTCCACAAGGTGGCCCTTGAAGCAGCCAAACCAAGACCAGAAGATTGTGGTGCCTCCTGTTCACATCCAGAGAGGTGAAGGAGCCATGAAAATGCCACCGGAGGAAGGAACCAGAGGACAGAAGTCGGAGGACGGTAACACAGCTAGACCAAACATTGCCAGCCCACAGGCTACATTGGGTTGGATGGCGTCCCCCAAAATTCATGTCCCCCGGCCCCCTCAGAATGTGACCTTATTTGGAAATAGGGTCTTTGCAAATGTAATCCAGTTCAGACATGATCATACTGGATTAAGCTGGGCCCTAATCCAGTGACTAGAGCCCTTATAAAGAGACACATGGATGGGGTGCCTGGGTGGCTCAGTCGGTTAAGTGTCCGACTTCAGCTCAGGTCATGATTTTGCGGTCCGTGAGTTTGAGCCCCGCGTCGGGCTCTGGGCTGACTGCTCAGAGCCTGGAGCCTGTTTCAGATTCTGTTTCTCCCTCTCTCTCTGACCCTCCCCCGTTCATGCTCTGTCTCTCTCTGTCTCAAAAATAAATAAACGTTAAAAAAATTAAATAAAAAAAAAAGAAACACATGGACACACGGAGAGAAGGCCACGTGACAACAGAGGCAGAGGTGGGAGTAACGCATCTATAAGTCAAGGAGTGCCAAGGACTGCCAGCAACCACCAGAAGCAAGGAAAAGGCGAGGAAGATTCTCCTAGAGCCTTCTGAGGGAACGTGGCTCTGCCCGCACCTTGAGTTCACACTTCTGGTCTCCAGAACTACAAAAGGATGCATTTCTGTACTTAGAAGCCGCTCAGTTTGTGGTAATTTGTTACGGCAGCCCTGAAAAATTAATAGATGTGCCTAGAAGACCAAATACATAAAGCAATGGAGTGAGGAGGGCTGTTGTCAGGAGGGAGCCCCAAAGCGGACCCAACTGCAGAGCACAGCCTACAAAAGGGGCAGCCAATTGTTGCCCAGCTGCAACAATTGTTGCCAGGAGGCGGTGATGTGGCCAAATATGCCGATTTTTCTAGATAAGGGAAAAATCCCTACTTTTATATGAAACCTCGGATTTTCAAATGTCAACCCAAGTGGGTTTGTTTGCTTTGTACTTGTTTTTTGCTTTTTTGAATAGTGTGGGCCAGATAAGACCAGACCAACCTCCCTGCCAGGCGAGGTTCCCAGGAAGGAGCTGCACAGGCTCACACAGAGAAGTCTCAGCCACAGAGAGGGAAAGGGATGGGTAAGGACCTGCGGAGGCATAGGATGTGGGGACAGGAAGGGTAAGCTACGAATGTGACGTCTCAGGAGGGAATACAAAGGGCCTCACATGGCAACATCAGTGAGTCTTCAGCAGTGGGCATTTCCCACCAGGTTAAGGAGCAGGCCAGCCAGGCGGGGAAAGTCTGCAATGAGCACAAAGGTATCCAAGCAAAGCAGTTATTGCTGAAGAAAAGGAGTGCCAGCAAAACAATGCCAATAAGATGCCAGGGCAGACAGGCCTAGAAGCACATCAGAAACGTGGCACTGACTCGCCCCAGAATGCCATGCCTGTTTGGACAGATTTTTGCTTTCTGATACATGTTCCAAAAGCTCTGAGAAATGAGGAGAGAGGCCTATTCGGTTCAGTTTGGACAGTGCCTGGTGTGGTACCAAATGTCAGCAGCCCCTGCAAGCTGCTCCCTTGTGCCAGCGAAGACAACAGTGCCAAGGCCACAGCTACACGCTCAGAGACCGCACACCATCACGTCCGAGCAGCGCCTGCTCTCATGTGACGGGGAGGTCTCTTGCGAGAACAGAAGAGTAATAAACACAGTGCTTTGTTTCATGGTTTTTGTTTTTGAAGGGGGTGTGTGTGTGTGCTGTTTTTGTGTTTTGGTTTTGGGTTTTTTTTAGTGGGGGGAGAGGGGTCCTTTGACAAGATATAAGGGAACCTTCACTAAAAGTTGTTCATGATGACCAGAAGTGAAATTCACAGCACTGCTTGGATCTAGCGAGCCCATTATGCCATGTGGCTCAACGGCCCCTGCCCCTCCTCCCTCACAGGTCTTCAGCAGTGGTCTTCTGCCAGGCTCGAGGCAGATGTGGGCAGGGGGAGGTCTGTGACTCCCACCAGGAACTCTGGCTGGTAGAGATGTCTTCATGCCAGGGCGGCTTGGTGAGACCCCCTAACACGCACACATATGCACGTATGCACACACACACTGCCCACACAGCAGCATTAAAGACAAAAAGCACAGTCGATCCGAAAGGACAGGGACTCCTGTGTTAACACATAAGCAATATGCAGAGGCATGCCTCTCTGCTGAGCCCTAATCCGCCTGGCATCTGTGCCTCGCATTTGCATAAGTAAATGGCAGCTCATTAAGAACACATTAGTAGCTCTGTAACCATGTAAGGAAACCAACCTAGTGAACCTTAAGCCACTGGAGGTTTCTTTGATTCAGCTCTGCAGCCTTGGAGGCATGAAACAGAGTCTGTCATCTGCCGTCTATCTGTCCAGCAAGAAAAGAAAGAATAAACCTTTATGGTAACACAGAAGAGACTTAATAAATATTTGCTGAGGAGTGAGTAATGGTAGGCCAGGCTTGCAAAGGGCAAATCTTACTAAAAATAGAGAAATGTTTGGACCACATTGTTTTGAGGAGGCATTCTCCCATGTGTAGCCATCCACTAAAGGCTCGAGGGCAGTGGTTGCAAATCAAAAGTCCTGCATCAAGTCACCGGTTAGCTTTTCTGACATCTTGCCATGTGATGACCAGTTCAGGAAGTCACAGATGGGGCCCAGGAATCTGAGGTTTTAAAACGCCTCCACAAATTTGCTCCCCTGTTTAAAAACCACTGCCCTTAAGCCTTCCTCATGTTCAGAAATGCAAAATGGGTACCACCCAGGACGTTATTAGAAATACAGAGTCTCAGGGGCACCCTGGGGGCTCAGTCAGTCAGGCGTGGGACTCTTGATCTCGGCTCAGGTCATAATCTCCAGGTTTGTGGGGTTCGAGCCCCATATTGAGCTCTGTGTTGACAGCGTGGAGCCTGCTTGGGATTCTCTCTCTCTCTCTCTCTCTCTCTCTCTCTCTCTCTCTCTCTCCCCCCCCCCCCCGCCCTGTTTGCTCTTTCTCTCTCAAAATAAATAAACTAAAAAAAAGAAAAAGAAATACAGAGTTCAGACCCCACAAAGACCTGCTGAGTCAGAACCTGCATTTTAACAAGCACACAGTGATTCTCTGGCACATGAAGTTTGAGGAGCATCACTCTAGAGGCGGGTGGGGGTGGGGGGACTCTGCATGACCCAGGTGGGCTCTCTGATGGCCGCATAGTCGCGTATCTGAGCACTGCCTGGGGGGCCTCAAGTCTCACCTCACCCACCTGCAGGGCACATAGGTTGTTCAATCGCCAGCCTCAGAGGTCCTTGATGCCCAGAGATTCCCGGATGTCTGAATCCCAGGACACACTGAAGCTGAGCGCAGACCTCAGCTCTCCTGGTCTGTGTACATAGGCCCAGCATGAAGGCTGCCTTCAGAAGCACGGACTGGAAGCCTGGGAAGAGCAGGGGTCTGAGCTCATTTCTCTGCTTCAGTGTGTGCCCCTGCAGCGTGGGACCCAAGGAGCCGGGAAGCCCCGGGTCAGCAAATCCCAGGCTGGCAGGGACCTCTCAGAAAGGGCGGGCAAGTTCAAGAGCATTCTGTACCGGTCTCCAGTACCCTCAGGAGCTGCCAGTGCTTTGATTACCCTAGGTGGGCTGCCCAGGAGTGACCAACCTATTGACTTCCGGTGCAGGCAAACAAGACAGGCTCTGTGTCTGCCAGGAAGACAATGTCCCTCCTCTTCTTCACCCCAGCTCTGACTCAGGCCCCCACACCACAGCCGGTAAGGCCATCAGGGGTTTTCCTCAAGTGCCTGCCCTCCACACCCCCGTGGTCCTGCACCCTGCACTGGAGGGTCAGAACACCAGGAGCCAGACATGAGGCAGAGGCTCCCGACACCCAGCAAGTGCCAACTGCATGGGTATTTTTAGCCCAGATCCCTCTGGAAAGGCAGCTCATGCAATCCTACTCTGTCAGCACTCCCTTCCTCTCTTGTCCCAGGAGGAGCAGGTGTTGCCTTGGTAACCCTTGGTGTGGATCTGCTGCTCCGGGGACACCTGTAACTCACCCCCAGGTATCTGGCAGAGGGACCCAGGGGGCCCTCACCTGCAGGCTCTGGCCTCCTTCTCTGTGCAGAGTCCCCAGGGAGCAGGGCCTCAAAGACTCAGGAATGCAGGAAACCTGTGCAGTCCTCACAGTGGCCTCCGTGGGAGACCCTGGGACTTTGGGCTTTCAAAGATATTTACACACACACTTAACGTGTTAAACGTGCAAAAACCACACACAGTTAAACACGCATTAGAACAACACGTAGGGCTAATTCGGCTCGGGTCTTCACATTTTCCCAGAATCCCTGCTTGCAGAAAACTGTTTCCTCAGCTTGTTCGGGGCTTAATTATTCACGTGAGGTGACTCTGCGGGGAAACAGGGGTCAGCGAAGTAGGCCCTGCTCCCCTCCTCCTCTCCTCCCTTCCTCCTCCTCCCCCCTCCTCCCTCTGCTATTTGAAGACTTTCTCCTTGAAAGGGGGTGGAGGCCGGGGCCAGTTGTTACTTTGAGTCCCACAATTACTAGTCAGTGGCACTCACTCCTTCTTTGCCATTGCTTCTTCACTTTTTCCTTAATTTTATTTTAAAGAGAGAGCATGCAAGCGGGGGAGGGGGCAGAGGGAGAGAATCTTAAGCAGGCTCCATGCTCAGCCCAGAGCCTGACGCACGGCTCAATCCCACAACTCTGGCGTCATGACCCAAGCAGAAATCAAGGATCTGGCACTTAACTGAGCTGGCCGGGCGTCCTGCTTCTTCACTTTTCATCAGGTGCCTGGTGCAGTTGAGTCCTAAGTCTCCGGTTCACTCCCCTTACATGCTCCCACCTCTCTGCAGTAATGAACTTGGAGTGGTGTGAACGGGCTGTTAGTGGGCTTGGAGCACAGACAGGGAAGGTGTGTGGCTGCACATCCCCCAAACCCGAAACAGGCAGAAACGGACGTCACGGGAGCTGCGCGGCCGCAGGTTCGAAGGCGGATTTAGCTGTTTGACCAACTGAAGAAGGAATCATCACCGTCCCATTCAATGAGCTGCATCCTGCTTTTGAGGCTGGTTACTTGAGGGCCTGGGAACACAAAATATATTAACAGAACAATCCACAAAATCCTCAGTAATCACACTTATTTTCTTTTATTCTCCCACAATGAAAATAGCTCTGTTGGGTTTTTTTCATGGTTATATAAATAATACCTGCTTATTACTAAAAAAAAATTTAAACTCTACAGAAAGGTATTGGGAGGGGGGAGAAAGTCAGGATCGCCTGCCACCCAGACATAATCACTGCCTGCTTTTGATGACCAGCTTTCACATCCCTCATGCTTCTTGCACACAGACATGTGCAATTTTAAATAAATGGAATTATATTACAGACGCTGCAGGTTTCTTTCCTTGTGTTACAGAGTGTTTGTGAGGTTACCTTGCTGTCTCTTCATCCGACAGCCCTTCCCCAGGCACCTACTCTCAACAGCCTGTTGTATCAGGCAGGCTCGGACAGGAGCAAGTCCCCATGCTCATATCTGCCGTGAAGGACCTGGTCTCCTGCTCCTGAGGACCATCCCGCCACACTGCCATCGCTGAGACCAAAACTATTTCAGTCTCTGTTCAACAACCCAGGAAAAGTGGTCCTACAAAACCCTAAGTCACTTCAGTGCTAGAAATGGCCCAACAGCTTTCCATCTCTCGTCAAGATTATAACAAAGGCCTGGAAATAACTCACAAGGTCCTGCACGATCCACCTCTCCCTCTGTGTCATCTCCTGCCATTCTGCCTGTGCACCCTCTGCTCTGGCATTACTGGTCTCCTCTGCCACAGGGTCTTTGCACATATCATGTCCCCTGCCTGACCCACTCTTTCACTAGGTACTTACAAGGCTCCTTCTCTCACCTCCTTCTGATCTTCATCTTAGCATCACCTTCTCAGTAAGGACTTTATTTGCCACTCCATTTAAAATTGTACAATCTTCCCCCAACATCCCTTCTCCAGACACCTTTCTCCAGCCAACATGCCATACATAGATTTTATTCATTTATGATCTGCGTCACCCCACCAGGAGGCAGACTCGGTGACAACAGGGTTATAATCTGATTCTGTTTGTGCACTGCTGTACCTTCAGCACCCAGAAAGCACTGCCACAGGTACGTGCTCAGTATTTGTTAAATGCGTGACTCACGGGATCTCCAGGGTGAAGCAGGGGGCCTAGATAATCAACGAGGGCTTGTTCAGTGACTGCAAGTTCCTCCTACAGCTACACTTGCAAGGTCAAATGGTTCCATGAGCCTTGCTGTTCACAAGAGTAGGCAAATGACTTTTTATTCCTAGGGTACGCCCTCTGCTCCACAGACTCCAGAAGCCACAGGTCACTCCTCTCCGGCTGAGTTAATAGCTCAGATGATCCAAGATGGGCTCCACATGGGGAACCTGGGGTACCCCTGCCTCTGAGTCCTTCAAAGTGTCTCCAGTGGGCTTCCCCATCAGTGTCCCTTCATCGAGCCCCTCCCTCCCATGCCTTCACATAGATGTGGCTTCTGTGTCTTTCGGTGAAAGCCAGCCAGTCTTCCAGCTCAACTTTGTGTAGGACTCACCAGCCAGCAGCAAGCCAATGGTCATCCTGAACTCTTGACCAACACTGCAGCTCCTACATCCCACCCCGTCCCTGACTGCGGAGAGGAATCCAGAAACATCAGCCTCCTTCCTAGGGCACAGGGGAGGTGACTGCAACAGATAACTTGAACCTGTTCGTGGTTGGTTTGTCTTATGTTATGGTTTGTGTCTTTGTTTGACCGTTAATTACTATTATGTAATATGGACTATCTTTTAATTTTTTAATGCTTTATTTTTTGAGAGAGAATGGAAGCAGGGGAGGGGCAGAGAGAGAAGGGGACAGAGGATCAGAAGCAGGCTCCTCACTGACAGGCTGACAGCAGTGAGCCCAACATGGGGCTCGAACTCACGAACCATGAGATCATGACCTAAGCCAAAGTCAGACACTCAACCGACTGAACCACCCAGGTGGCCCATGGACTATCTTTTAAAATCTTATTACCTGGATAATAGAGGCAAGGCAACAAATGTATGAAAGTTCAACCTCTTTTGAATTGTAATCTGTTCTACAATTAACTTGAGGGAAGTGGTGGGATTGGGGGTATGGATGGGGAGACAGTGGATCAGGGACTCCTTTGTCCCTGGTTTGAGAGCTTCTGACATCTGGCCAGAGAGTCTGTCTATGGAAAGAACACACATACAAAGAGACACACATAGAGACACACACATACACACACACGCACAACATTCACAACCCAGATGGCAGGAGCCTGAGTGCCAAGCTCTCTCTGGCAAAGGCTGCCTGCCTCCACTCTCCCACCATACCCAGGATCAGAAGTACAGAAGACTAAAAATTTCTAAATGCTGCCCCTGGCCTTGCTGTTGGAACACTCTCTCAAAACGAATACGTATTTCAGCTACCACCAGAGCCAGTCCAACTTCCCTCCCTGATGCTCTCCACTGCCTCCTTGGAGAAGGAAGGGCCAGCCCCCTCCCAAAGCCTTCTACCTTCTTCTTCCAGGAAAAAGCTACTCAGACTTGTCAACAGGGAGATCAGGAAGGGAAGGAGACTAGGCCACTCCATCGTGCCCAAATCCCTGCCAGCCAACAGGCAGATGGCTCCCTCTATCACAGGAAGGGGGTGGGTGGCCAAGGTGGATGTGGGCCCCTTAGTCAGTTCAACATTTGGAGGAGTATCTTCTCCCAGGGTGCAGCAGGATTAAATTTTTAAAGACTAAAATATAACTGATTTACAATAAATGTGAAGGTGGGAGCACTCGTGAAATGTGTAGTTCTACCAGTTGTAGGATTCCTTCAATGTAATTATGTCTCTTTCAACTACATAGAGTAATATGAACTCCAGGCTAGACATCACACATAAAACAGCTCATTTAATATAAGCAGCCTGCAGGGTAAATATTATGATGCCATTTTATACTGATGAGATAAGTCATGTTCATTGAGGCTAGAGGCTCACAGTGGATAGGAGGTATTCTTGTAACTATTTACACTGCATTAATCTCAGATGGATGGATGGATGGATGGATGGATGGATGGAAGGAAGGAAGGAAGGAAGGAAGGAAGGAAGGAAGGAAGGAAGGGCAGATGAATGGATGGATGGGCAGATTAGTAACAGAAGAAAAGGCAACTAGACCACATTACTTCCCAATATACTAATAGTATGCTACTTAAAGGAATGAATTCAATTGATTAGTAATTAGCATTTCCACAGCTGAGAAAAAGGGAAGCAGGAAGTAGAGGAACCACTGTTATTAGAACCTGTGCTCTGGAGCCAGACTGCCAGGTTCAAACCTCAAACCTCAGATCCACCATCGAGTAGCTGGATACACTTGGGCTAATTATTTTTCTCTGCATCTCAGTGTCCTCACCTGTAAAATGGGAATGTTATAACTTATGTTATTGTGAGAATGGCATGAGTAATGTAAAATAGTATGTAGAGTATTTGGAACTTTGTCTAGGACCTAGAGGGTGCTCCATGAGTGTTGCTGTTGTTATCCACATTTCGCAGGAAGAAATGGAAGCCCAGGGAGGAAGATGATGCTTATTTTGCAATTACTCCAATAATATCACTTTCTATATTGATTGTTGGCAACCCTTTATCCAGTCATGGTGCTACAAGAACATTTCGAGTCACTTCTAGCCAAACAATCTTCAGTTGCAGTGAGGACCTATATATATTTTTTAATATTTATGTATTTGTTTACTTATATTTATTTTTTTATTTTTTTAACGTTTTATTTATTTTTGAGACCGAGAGAGACAGAGCATGAACAGAGGAGGGGCAGAGAGAGAGGGAGACACAGAATCGGAAGCAGACTCCAGGCTCTGAGCCATCAGCCCAGAGCCCGACGTGGGGCTCGAACTCACGGACCGCGAGATCGTGACCTGAGCTGAAGTCAGACGCTTAACCGACTGAGCCACCCAGGCGCCCCTACTTATATTTATTTAGAGAGAGAGAGAGAGAAAGAGAGAGAGCGGGAGAGAGATAGAGAGAGAGGGAGACAGAATCCCAAGCAGGCTCCACACTATCAGCATAAAGCCCTACAACGGGCTCGAACTCACAAACCGTGAGATCATGACCTGAGCTGAAGTCGGAGGCTCAACTAACTGAGCCGCCCAGGCGCCCTTGCAGTGAAGTGAACACTGACACTGAGTGGGATATATAAAGACTATAAGCAGGTCAGCATAAGCTCAGGTTAGGTTTTGCCACTAAATCAGTTTTGCAAACAAATAGAAAAGCTTTGGGCTTTCAGAGCTTTTTGGACACCAGAAAGGCAGACAAGGAATGGTGGACCTGGAATGAATGATGAGCTATGTTTCCCCCTTGTCCAGGCTGCTATGAACAGTTTGTACCCGGTCACCTGGGGGGTTCAGTTGGTTCAGTGTCTGACTTCAGATCAGGACATGATCTCGCAGTTTGTGGGTTGAAGCCCCACGTTAGGCTCTGTGCTGACAGCTCAGAGCCTGGAGCCTGCTTTGGATTCTGTGTCTCCCTCTGTCTCTCTCTGCCCCTCCCCAACTCACACTCTGTCTCTCTCTCTCTCTCTCAAAAATAAATAAATGTTAAAAAAAAATTTTTTTAAAAAGAGTTTGTATCTCATCAACGTTTGCTGAGCACTCACTGTTCTAAGCTGTTTACATGAATGGTCTCATTTGGTTCTCAGAACAACTATAAAGGATAAGCAACCAGCCCAAGGTCAAGCACCATTTGTGATTAGCTAACGAAGTTTCCCAGCCAGTGAGGCATTTTCAATCCAGTTGATCCTTGAACAACACAAAGGGTTCAGGCATCAACCCCCATGCAGTTGAAATCCACATATAACTTCTGACTCCCCCCAAACTTAACTACTAATAACCTACTGTTGACTGGAAACTTCACCAATAACATACACAGTCAATTAACATATTTTATACCTTATATGTGATATATATGTGTTTTTACAATACAGTAAGGTAGAGAAAAGAAAATGTTGGAGTGTATGTGAAGTGTCTGGCACATAGTGAGTGCTGTGTGTTTGTTAAACAGATAGGGAAGTCACCCCCCCTCCACTACTCCCTTCCCTCCCCGCCTCCAGCAACCCCACCTCCAGGTCCCTCCTCCAGGAGGCAAAGACGTTTTCTCTGTTCAAATGCAATTTTCCAGCCCATTCTATTCCAGAGAGGGGAGAAACCCCGGGCGGGGGGGGGGAAGAGAGTTGAGCCTCTTCCTTCTCACCCCTCCCTACCCTGCCCCACCTCCCAATATCCCAAGCCACCCACTTCTCTTTGTCTCTCTTTAAGCGAACCCGAGCCTTGTTCTGCCCCACCAGGCCCCCACAGACCGGGAGCCGCCCCCCACCCAGGTTCCAAAAAATGCTCCCTTCGCTTCACCTCCCCTCCCCAGCGCCCCCAGGAGCTCCACTGCCTGCTGGGGGCCTGGGCTGGCGGTAGGCGGGACGTGCGCCTGGAGCTTTGAGCTGTGACCCGAGCCCACACACCGCGGCCAGCTGCGCCACCCAGTGGCGAATTGCAGAATCGACGGCAGAGCAGGTCTGCAGAGCCTGGAGGTCCAGAGGAGGCCTCTGCAGGGGCAAAGGGAAAGAATGCAAAAGAAAGGGAAACAGGGCGGGTGGAAAGAATAGCACCAAAAAGCCTAGTGGTAGGCTCTAGATCACAGGAAGTAATTAATTCGGTCGGGAAAGCAGTGATCCCTTGGCAGGGCTGTCTGCAGGGGCGCTTTCACATCCCCCCACCCTACCTCAGGCTTCTCCTCCCACCAGAGAATACTTGGCTGGAAACTGAGGCTCCCTGACATCCCTGCCTCCCCTGGGCCCTGGGCTGGTGAGGAGACCAAGACAGAGGGCTGTCGTGGCGCTGAGGCCAGGAGCAGCTTCCCTCCAGATCAGTGGAGCTTGGAGAGTCCAGATTCCTATCCCAGCTCCTCCCCCCTCCATTCCACCAGCCTGTGCCTGCATTTCCACACCTGAGAAAAAGGATGATCAAAATAAACACCTCCTAACTCCCCCCACGTGGCGTGTGTGACACGCAAAGGACAGAATGCTGAGGAAAGCATTTGGAAGGACAAAACCATCACCAAAGTGTCTGATCCATAGGACTTTAGTAAGTAACCATGTGATCACAGGCCTTTACAAATACACTTGCTTAAGGTCCCTCAAGTCCTGACGATTAAAAACTCCTCAGATGAGACATTTCTTTTTGGAGGGGAAAGAAAGGAACACAGAGTTGAGATCCAAAATTGCAAGGTTCCATATGAGAAATTTAAATGATCAAGAATGTCTTGATGATTTAACTATATAGAAGTAGAAGGCAGCTCGCTCTTTAGGAAACCAGTGGAATAGGCATTATGATCCCCTAATAGGGTCTAGGATCCTACTCAGAACCACTTCAAAGGTAGAATCGCAGAATCACGGGACCTGACCTTGGCCAGTGATGTCCCTGGCAGCAGTGGCTATCCAGATTGCAGGAACACCTTCCCTAGTCTACCTGCAGAGGCATATCCCCTGTATAAGAACAAATCTACCCGCTGGTCCCATTCTGATCTTAGAGGTGGAATCCAGGCCTCCTGACCATTGGTTCAGTGTCATAGAAACAAAGCTGTTCCCACTGCAGAGTCCAGCACCTGGAACCTCTAGGCTGGATAAAAGTTGATATCAGAGTCAGGGAGAGAAATCAGAAGCAGCCTGGCCCCAGACTCCACCCCAAAATGTAGCAGTGAGCCAACCACATTTATCCACAGCCTCTGTACTACGGGCAGGGTAAGAAGATCTGCTTTAGGAGAGAGGATTCAGGCAGCCTGGCCAGAAGCCCAGCACCTGTCAGGGCACACATGAGTTTGGCATTTCAGTTCCTCTGGTAAAGACACCTCTTAAAAGTCCCCTTTGCTACAGGGACCCTATGCAGGTCCTACTGGTCCCCTTCTCCCTTCCCCTCTTGTCCTCTCTCCCTAACCAGAGAGGTCACACTCATTGTCCTCACAGCCCGTGTGTTTCCACTTCCCAGGGATTTTGTCCTGATTGAGTCTGCTTCTCAGGCTTCTCTTCCCCTTAGCTCATATGCTGCCGTGCAACATCTCTTTCTTCTTGATGATTTTACAGAGAATCTTCCAGAATCTTTGGATATGAACCTTGATAGACATTGCCCCTGAAGCCTCCAAGCCCAGTGGGTCGTCAGCATTTGTTGAGTATTGCTGTATGTGTATGTGTGTACTTGCATGGAGGCAGGGAGAGGGCTCCCTCTGAGGTCAGTTTCCACCCTGTCCAGAGGTCCCAGGTCTGGACCCTGAAGCAGGGGCAGACCCAAACCATCCCCCAGCTCATGCTGGCAGTACTCGTTTCTCACTAATTCAACAAGTCCCCATCACTTGCACCCGGTGTTCAGTGCTGTGCTGGGTATTGGGAGACTTCCTAGGCAAGACGAGATGCTCTCTCAGGACTCCCTCCCTACACGCCTCCACTGTCATTCTGTCCTAAGGAGAGGCAATGCTCATCTGACCAGTCATATACAAGGGCAGTGATTGGCCCATATTTGCCAGTGGGTGTGGTCACTATTCCTAAAATGTGGACTGGGGAGTGGCTGGCCTGGCCCTCCCTTCCATTCAGTTGGTACAGTTCCGTGGCCCAGGCTCTCTCCCTTGTTCTTCTATGTGACTGGCCAGAGCACAGAAAGAGGAGAAATTTGGAGAGAACAAGGCCCCCAGGCTCATCCCAGTTTGCCAAGTGAGGTGTGCTGTCAAGTGTGACTCCTCTTTCTTCACTCCTCTTACTCTAGGTCACCATCTGAGACTTTGTGGGCAGTGCTTGCTGGGTTTTTAGGTCTGCCTGGGTCCTCTGGCCATAACACATTATTAGCCCCCTCCTACTGCCAATACCTTTAATAATAATACCCCATGCTCCGGAAGAAGCAGTTCAGCAGGTAAGTTAGAGTTAGACTGTGCTACAATTCAAGGTAAGAGCTAGAATATCAGAAGGTTGGGAAAGGCCTCACAGAGAGAGCAGAGTTTAAGATTGGCCTCGAAAGGTATATAGGACCCCACAGACATTTGGGGACATGGGAATAGGCATTCCAGGCAGAAGGAACTTGGCTGTGGTTGGAGAAGCGTCAAGAGTCCAGTTTGGTGCTGGCTGCATGAATGTGAACAATGGAAGAAGATTCTGGAAAGTTAGGTAGATGCTACAGGCTGGAGTCCTGAAATGCTGGGACAAGACATTTCCCCCTAATTTAGTAAGGCACCTGGAGCCACTGAAAGCTACTGAGCAAAGAGGGCTGTGGTCAGGACTGAGCTCTAGAAAGAAGAATCTGGCAGAAGTGTATGGGATAGATTGGAGCCAAACAAGACAAGGGCAGGAGGACCAGTCAGGTGGCCTGTATGGTGACCCAGACAAGCAGAAGGTAAGGGTGGGGCAGTGGAACCAGAGCAGGGGCACCAGGGGGGAGGGCAAGCACAGAACCCAGAGGACTAGAACCCGAAAGAAGAGAGAAGACAGACTGTGGAGGGTTGCCAGAAGGGTCTCCAGGACGACAGGGGTGCCCTCCACCAAAAACAGGAGGTCAGGGAAGGTGGGGCTGGTTCGCCAAACGTAAGCTTGGCCACCTGCCCCTGGGCCTCTCTACCTCACCTCCTACCACTGCCCCAGGACCCACCTCCAGTCCATGCCGGCATGGCTTTCCATCAATATCCAGAGTGTCTCTCGCTTCCACTTCCAGTCTCAGCTCAAGCACTGCCTCCTCCAGGAAGCCACCCCTGAGCCCCATTTCAAGGGCTTAGCTAAATCCCCTCTTGCTTACCTCCTCCCTAACACTGGTGCTGCGTGAACTACAATTGCTGGTTCACTGCTCTGTTTTCCCATCACCCCGAAGCCTTTTGAGGACAGGTGTTTATTTAACATGGAGGCAACAATGTTTATTGGGCACCTATTATGTTCTAGTGCCTGAGAACACACTGGGGAGTGAGTGCGGCCCCTGCTCACATGGCATGCTGGGTCTAGTGGAGGAAGCAGGTGACCAGTTAAACAGACTGTCCACACCATAGCGGGGGCATCCCTTCTTTGCCTCTATCTCCTGCCCCTAGCAGGCCCTGGTCCAGAGAAGACTCTTTATAAATGATGGTTGAGTGAAGGAAGGACATGCTGATTTTGAAGTGTGGTGGGACATCCGGAAAGCAGCCAGGAACAGAGGGCTGGAGCTCAGGAGAGAGGAGAGCAGAAGGGATATTTTCAGAAGTTGGCCCACTCACCTGTGAGTTATACAGGTCGTGCTAAACTTAACATGTAGAGTGTGTGGGAGTCCCAGAGCTTACAGGGAACATGAAAATGAGGGAGATTCTGCATTCCTGAGCTGGCTTAAATTAACGGGGGACACAGCCGCAAGCCCAGCTGGGCTGCTCCCTCTCTGAACACATCAGTCAAAGAGAAAACGCTTACACCATGGATGGTTCCTGCTCAAGAAAGCGCTAGAGTCCGTGGCTGAGGGAGGCTGCCTCCGTGCAGTGCCCCAGACAGCAAATCCTATCTCTGGGCTCCAGACCAACCAGTGATAATATTTTTCCCAGTTTAATGCAAGACTTCGGGTCCATCGGAATGCCTGTGGCACTAAGCAAATCTAATGGAGATCCCAAAGTGACATCAAATATGGAAAGGGCCTGTTTTGGGCATAGTTTCTGCTGGTCCTAAAAAAGAATTATCCACATTCCCAGTCAAGAGCTCCCCTTGTGGCTCCCTCTCGGGGAAGCCAGCCCACTGAGGCCCCCTTCCCTCTGCCTCACCCACCTCTGAAATGCACTTATCAGTGCTTAAAGCCAGACTACAGCTACCCACAGTCTCCAGCTGTCTGAAAACACTTTCAGGGAAACAGAGCCTCCCCAGTCAGATGGCAGGGCTTGGCGTTGGAGAGGATTCCAGACTCTCCTCCTCTGAGCCCCTCCCCACCGCAGCCCACCTCTGTGGTGCCTATGACCTCTGGCTCATCCTCCAGCATCACATTCAGCATCTGGAATCCAGACTGAAGGCCTCGTGAAGGCAAGGGCCGTGTCGTTTTGCTCACTGTGGCATCCCCAGCATCTAGTACATCTCCTGGCGCACGGAAGGCCTTTTACAAGTATTTGTGACGTGCAGTCAACAAACTCTGAGCACCTCTCGTATAAGCTATAAAGATGTGCCCGTTGTGTTTTCTGCCTGCTGGACCTGTCCTTCCTAGGACACTGCGCAGAAAGGACAGCCAGGGGTCCTCCTACTGAGAGCCTGCTCTGCAGACGACCTGGAGCATCCTGGGAAGTATTGGGCTCCGAGGAGCCCGTGTCCAGCGCCTTCGGCTCCCTCGGCCTCCCTCTGCCTGAGCGTGGGTCTAGCCAACACCCTCTCTTTAAACCTGCAATGAACACATGCCGGCCCCTCCCCTCCCCAGCTGTCCTGCTCCCCTCACCCCAGAGCCCCCTTGCCAAACATTCCTGGAAACATTCCAGAGGGCATCATCTCAGACAAGATAAATGGCATGGCTTCCTTACCAACCTGGGACACCTAAGCCTCCCAAATTACTTCTGCCTTTGTTCTAGACAATGAGGTGGGGAAGAATTCCTCACCCTCAAGAAGGGTTAGAGCACATTCTAGAAAGACAGACGGCCGGCTCGATCGCCAGCATACCTTTCCTCCAGTCCTCCAGTCCTGGCTCCCCCACTTACGTTCTGGTGACACTGGGAAAGTTCTGCATCTCTGTTGGCCTCAGTTTCCTCACCTATAAAATGGGGATGACATTAATAGTTCCTACTTCATTGGGATGAAGATTAAACAAAATAATCCATGTAAAGCACTTGGAAAAGTATGTGATACAAGATTAACTTTTATTATAATTATTACCTTTAGGTGCTATTATTATTACTGTTAACTATTATTATAATTATTTTCTTTAGTTCAGAAAGGGCCTCATCAGAAGGTGCTTACTTCAATACACACACACACACACACACACACACACGTGCACGCTCACGCACACTGGCTCCCTCTTCCCAGTCTAGGGTGGCTAATTAAACCAGAGCCCTCTGCCAGCAGGAAGCCCCTCCCCACCTACTTATGGAAACACCTCTGCCAAATATCACGCTCTCCCCTCCTCCAACAAAAATGATTTTTTTAAAGATTTTATTTTTAAGTAATCTGCATACCCAACATGGGGCTCAAACTCACAACTCTGAGATCAAGACTCACATGCTCTTCCTACTGAGCCAGCCAGGTGACCTCAACAAAAATGGCGTCATCCCACACCCTCCTATGCGCTATATAGGAATCACCATAGCCTGACTGCTGTAACATACAGTCTCCCAAGCCAAGGGCTCAATACAACACAGGCTTGTTTTTCATTCATAATCCTATATGTCAGGGGGAGGGATATTCTGCTTCATGAAATCGTTCAGAAAACCAGGCTCCTTCCTAGTGGCTCCACCATCTTCCTGGGCCTTGGGGTCCCACCCGGGTCCTCTGCACCCACCCAGAATGTGGGAAGAAAGCACACGGAAGTTTTAGGAATACAGACTTTAGGACCGTGCTGGGCAGGGGTGTGTGTCTGTTTAGCCTCTAGGGTTGGCCAGAAGCTCAGTCCCATAACACCACCTTACTGCCCTGGAAGCTCAGGAATAGTCTTTCCAAATGTCCAAGAGGAAAATAAAATCAGTTCGATGAACACAGCCTTCTGTATGACCTACTCCTGAAGCAGAGGCTTCTCTAGAAGGGAACTTGAATGTATTTTCTGAAGGACATGCTCTCAGAAAATAGCCCCAAAACAGGGCCCCAGGTGTCCCCCTCCAAGCCTACATCAGATGATGACCCATTGCACCTCGGCAGCCGAGGAGAAAGAAGGTGGTTTGGGAATGGGACAGAGCTGGACCCACCTCTCAGCTTTGTCTCTTCCTCAGACTTCTCACGCCTTCTGCATCAGCTTCCTCTTTTGCAAAGTGCAAGTGGTGACACAGGGTGGTGACCAGTTGGAGGGAACACATGTAAAAGGAGATCATGAAGGGAACATGGCCCCCCTCCTCCTCTTCTCCCATGCCCCGACCTCACGGCACCGTACAGGATTGAGATCAGGATGGTCTGTGAATGTATTTAAATAAACACAAAATCTGGAAACCCAAATCCCTCCCCGCCCCAACCAAAGCCAGCTTGATCCTTTTCATTCCTCCACCCCACCCCCAAACCCACACTTGTTGCTCTGATGCAGATGGCCTGTGGAGGCTGAGAACCAAACAGTATGGGGAATTGGTTGCTTCCTCAGCTCCTACAGATTCTATCCCTAAATGCAAACCCATTCGGGATATATTCTCAAACAAGAGGCTTTACACTAACCACTAGTTCCTAAACAAACCAAAAAACAAAAATCAGGGCTCAAGCCTTGTTCCTCATTCCCCCACTGCTGGCTCCTGGCACACCTTGCTTTAAAACAATTACTTGGGAAACAAAGGGCAACACCCACTCTGTTCGCCCCTCTGATCGGAGCAGGAGTCATTGTTCTCCTAGCAACAGGACCTGCCCCAGCTGCACTGTGTTTGGTGCTTGGGTTACCCCAGCCAGCAGCCGGAGGGCGTGCACCGTTGCTAGGAGAATCTGAACTTGAGTTTAAATTTGCAACCTCTCTTCCCAGGCGCACCTTTTCCTCAGCTGCAAACAGACACCCACTCAACAGCAGGACCCACAGCCCTGGGCCCCACAAGGAAATCCCCAGCTCAGATAAGACTCATGTGCCTCTTTTCTTCCCCCCTCTTTTTTTTTCTTTCTCTGTTGATTTTCAAATGGGTCCAACAACCACACAAATAAGAATTATAAAGAACTACCCATTAGACACTAACAACTGACCTACTGCCATGCACTGTTCTGGGGGACACAGCTAGGAAGAAAACAGGCAAGTCCTTGCACTTGCATCTGGAGGGGGAGGGGTGGTAAATAGTGAGATAACACATCGGTCAGGGTTCTCCAGACAAATGGAACCAGTAGGAAATACGTATGTGTGCATGTATACGTATGGGTATAGATAGATTTATTTCAAGGAATTGGTTCATGTGATTGTGGGGACTGGCAAGTGAAATCTGTAGGGTAGGCTGGCAGGCTGGAAACTCAGGCTGGTGCTGAGGCTGCAGTCTTGAGGCAGAATTTCTTCTTCCACAGGGAAATTTCAGTTTTTCAGTTAAGACCTTTCAACTGATTAGATGAGGCCCACCCAAGCTAGAACGAGCATCTCCTTCCTTAAAGTTAACGCATTGTACATGTTCCCACATGCATAAAATGCCTTCACAACAGCAGTAGGTTAGTGTTTGATTGAATAACTAGGTACAACAGCCAAGCCAAGCTGACATGGAAATTAACCATGACAGCTACATATATACCCATGTGGGGCAGTGATAAGTGCAACGGGGAAGGAGAAAGCAGGGTGATGGGGCCAGGGAGCCCCAGGCAGGGGGATGGCAGGAGACCCACTATGTGAAATACAGTATGTTGCTCAATATGAACCTGAATGAAAAATAAACACACCTAGGCAATGCACTCAGAAAGCAAAAACTCCTCACCCAGTTATGTATCACCTTAGTCAAGATTGTGCTGCATGGTCACCCAGAGAGGAGATGCCCCTGGTAGAGCTCTCATTAGATTGCTTGACATCCAAAACAAGCCTTACAGTCTCCAGGGCCTGTTCATTCTGCAGACATGAATGCCCATGCAACAGCCTCCTGGCGTCTACACTTGCTCCCTTCACTATCCTGCCTGGGTTCCTCAGGGTCCCGGGACGCTCTGGACAACAGGCCCTTCCAGCCCCCCAACCCCCACTCCGGCCTCCCACCTCTTCTCCCCTTATCTCATCACTTGCATGCCCCTCTTTCTGCAGCTCGGTTCCCAATACCCTTGGCCTGATTCTGCCTCAGGGTCTTTGCCCTTTCTGCTTCCATGGGCTGAAGGGTCTCCTCTTGGCAATTTCCTCAGCTTTCCCACCAGCATCCTGCTCAGAAAGGCCAACCGCTGGCTAAAATAGCACCTCCCGGGGCGCCTGGGTGGCTCAGTCGGTTGAGCGGCCGACTTCGGCTCAGGTCACGATCTCGCGGTCCGTGAGTTCGAGCCCCGCGTCAGGCTCTGTGCTGACAGCTCGGAGCCTGGAGCCTGTTTCGGATTCTGTGTCTCCCTCTCTCTGACCCTCCCCCGTTCATGCTCTGTCTCTCTCTGTCTCAAAAATAAATAAACGTTAAAAAAAAAAAATTTAAAATAGCACCTCCCTGTCACTCTCTGTACCTTAGCCTGTCTGCTTTGTCTTCACAGCACTTACCTTAAATATATATTTATTGGTTAATCATCTGTCTCCTCTCACTTGAATGCAGGGCAGGAACTCTGGGTTTCATGTATACGTGTGGTGAAATAACATAAAATCTACCATTTAAGGTGTACAATTCCGTGACATTTCATACTTTTACAAGATTGTACAACCATCACCACCACCGAGTTTCAGAACATTCTCATCACCTCGAGAGGAAACTCCGGACCCATTAACCAGTCACTGTCCGTTCCTCCCACACACAGCCCCTGGCAATCACTAATGTGCTTTCTGTCTCCATGGACTGTGGACATTTCATATAAACGGGATCATACCACATGTGGCTTTTTGTGTCTGACTTCTTTCACTTACCATAATGTTTTCGAGGCCCATGCGTGTTGTAGCTCAAAGCACTATTCTGTTTCTTTTATGGCTGGATACTACTCCATGTATGGATATGCCACGTTTTTTTAGCCATTGGTCAGCTGATGGACATTTGGGTCGTTTGTAACTTCCACTATTTTAAGTGATGTTGCAATGAATATTTGCATGCAAGTGTTTGTTTGAAGGGCACTCTGTTTTGATCACTCTGTGTCCCTGACCTGTGAACAGACCTGCACAGAGAAAGGCTCAATAATTAAAAGCTATGGACAGTTGTATCTTCAGATAAATAAAAGGCAAGGTTTGGGCATCTGATGTCCTCAAGCTTTAGGTCCCCCTCATCTGCCCTCTCTGCCACAGCCCAGGACTGACACCCCTGCATCTTTCTCTTCCCAAACCCACACTCGGGGTCCGCAGCCAAACCCCACCCAGCAGTGGGGCGGAGGTCCAGCTGGGCTCTTCCCCCGCTGCCCAACTCCCCGGAAGTAAGCATACCCTGGCCATGGAGAGAAATAGGCCCTTCTGAATTCTCATGCAGCTCCAGGATGCCCCCAAAACAGAGCATCGCAATTAGAAGAAAGTCTCTGAAAAAGATAATATCGCTGGCATTGGCTTCCTCAGCTTGCCATAACTAAGTGCCACAACCTGGGTGGCTTAAAGCAACAGAAATTTGTTCTCTCATAGTTCCGGAGGCCAGACGTCTGAAATCAGGGTGCTGGCAGGGTCATACTCCCTCTGAGTTCTCTAGGGGAGGATCTTCCCTTGCCTCTTCCTAGCTGTGAGGGGTTTCCAGCAATCCTCGGCGTCCCTCTCTTACAAGGACACCAATCATATTGCACCAAGAGTGCTCCCTACTCTAGTATGACCTTATCTGAACTAAATTACATCTGCAATGACTTTATTTCCAAATAAGGTCACATTCTGAGGTACTGGAAAATTAGGCCTTCAATATATCTTTTGGGTGCCACAATTCAACTCATAACCTTGGAGACAGTAATGAGATACACATCCTTGATCTCACTAAAGTGTAAATGCCTGATGAGGTAGGAGGTGAGCAGGGAACCGCCCTGCAAAAGAAGAAGGGAGAGGACCATGCATATGCCATGCACAGACAGGTGGTTCCACTAATGAGAAGTGTGGTAAGAGGACCAAGGATGGAACCACAAAGACTGGTTTCTTTGTCTTTCCCCTGATTTAGCTGAGGGACTACAGTTTAGCAGGTGCAGCTGCCAAACAGATAAAGGGGGTATCTCGGGTCTCCTAGAGAGATCCTTTTAACACTCAGACCAGTTCACTCCTCCTCTCAAAACCCTCCCAGGGCTCCCTTGGCAAGTGGCCTGAAGTCCACGAGGCCCCACACCATCCACCCTCTGCCTCCGCACACACTCACCTCCTATCACTGCCCCACCACTCAGCCCACGCCAGCCTCACTGGGCTCCTTGCTGTCCTGGAAAGTGTCCGGCAAGTGTCCTGCCCCAAGCCTGTGTCCTGCTATTCTTCCTGCCTGGAATGTCCTACTTCCTTCAGAGATCTCTGTGGCCCAAACCGAATCTTCTCAGGCCTTCCCTGACCACCTTATCCCCTCCCCAGCACTTCCCTCGCCCTCACCTTGCTAATTGTCTCCCCAGCACTTAACAACCTCTGATATACAGGTACTTGCCTCTTGTCTGCCGGTCTTCCTCCACTGGACTGTGAACACCACGAGGGCAGGAACCTTGTGTTGTGTTTTCACTGCTGCATCCCAGGCCCCCAGAGCCGCCTCATGTACTAGGTGTTCAGTACATTTGCATCAGATGAAGGAAGCTGCTTCTGCCCCACCATGTGCTTCGAGAACCTTGCAGCTACTTAGGGGCCCAGCTGGATCCTCCAGGCTAATCTCCCCATCTCAAGATTCTTAACTAAATGCCATCTGTAAAGTCTCCTTTGCCATGTGCGGTAACCTTCACAGGTTCCGGGGGTTAGGACGTGGGCATCTTTGGGGACCATTATTCAGCCTACCGCAGGCAGGAAGGGCAGACCTGCTCCTCAGCCCTTTTGCACTGACATCTGTCCGCTGCTGGGTCTGTAATAGAGGCCTCCTACCCACCCTCCTGAGCCTCTCCCCAACCCCAGCTTCGGGGACTCCTGACCAAGTGGTACCCCTTCACCCCAGGCTTTCCCACAGCCCCAGGTAGCTGCAGGCCCCGGCTTACACCTGCTTCTTCCTGCTAAGGCTGAACCAGGCTGGGCAGGCTTAGAACCATTGTCACAGCAGCCAGGACAGTGCCACGTCCTTCAGCTTGTTTCAGGGGGAATGTGGAGGCAAGAGAGGGATGCAGGGGTATAGATGGGTGTCCCTAGGCCTCTTCTGTACTTTTCCTTCTCATCTTTCACCCCCTGCTTCTTCTCTCACGCTGGACACACTCTGATTTTCTTATTTTCTATCCTCCTCCACCTCAGCTAGCAACACCCAGTGGCAGTGAGCACTTTCCACACTCAGTGCACAAAGGAGAGGAAGTTCGCTGAGCCTTTGCTACTTCTCTCCCTCGCGCGCACACACACACGTGCACACACACAGAGGAATCATATGCTGAGTCATATTCTGAACAATGTTTGCCAGCAAAAGAGGCCGAGGTCATGGACCCCACCCCAGCCCAGCCCTGTGTGATGATAAGAGCTATAGAGCCAGAAGGGCCAGCCCCCAATGCCATCATCATCCCTGACTGGCCGTGAGACCTGACCTGCAGACACTCAATGTTCTCATCTATAAAATGAAGAGAATATCCCAAATGGAATGGCGTCCCCAATTTGTGGTCCCCAGAATCTTGGCATAACTTTACAAAATGTTCTTGATGTAGAAGAATCTTTATAACAACTGCACAAGGAAGAAACAGAGATCATGGATGTAAGAATCTCTTTTAACTTTTAACACCTGTGACAATTTTGTGGCTATCCAAGAGTCATAATTGGTTTAGACGGGGAGGGAAGCCATTAGCAAAGACTAATGAACTTCAGAGGAATTCTAGTTTGGCTAACTGGTTGAATCATTTATTCATCAACAATTGGGATAGCTGGTAATAACCAAGTTCTGCTATGCAAGGGAAGAGACATTTAAATGTAAAACATGATATTAATGTAAATGTAAAAACAGGATCCCTTTCCTTGGGCTGTCTAGTAAGGGAGGTACACCTGTAAACAGGTCATTATAATGCAGTGTGATATGTGCTAACAGAACTCTGTGTACCAGGGGCTGGGGCAGAAGAGTGGGGGAGTAGCCAGCTCTTCCTGGGGCTGTTGGGAAGGTTGCTCACATCCCAAGCCAAGCTTGGAAGGTGAGGAGGCAATGGCAGGAGAACAAAAGGGTGAAGCGAAATGAAAGCAGCGGGGGCAATGCAGGCATACCTCAAGAAGCAAGACAAATATCAAACCACCTAACCTTACACCTAAAGAGGCTAGAAAAAGAACAACAAACAAAACCCAAAACCAGGAGAAAGAAGTAAATAATAAAGACTAGAACAGAAATAAATGATACAGAAACTAAAAAAACCAATAGAACAGATCAGTGAAATCAGGATCTGTTTCTTTGAAAACATCAACAAAATCGATGAAAGAGAGAGAAAGAGAGAGGACCCAAATAAACAAAATTACTAATAAAAAAAAGAGAGATAACAACCAATACCATAGAAATAAAACAATTGTAACAGAATTGTAACCTGCATGCCAACAAATTGAACAACTTACAAGAAATGTATAAGTTCCCAGAAACATATAACCTACCAAAACTAAAGCAGGAAGAAAAAGAAAATTTGAACAGACTAATCATCAGCAATGAAATTGAATCAGTAATCAAAAAAACTCCCAACAAACAAAAGCCCAGGACCTGCTGGCCTCACAGGCAAATTCTATCAAACATTTAAAGAAGAGTTAATAACCATTCTTCTCAAACTATTCAAAAAAATACAAGAGGAAGGAAGACTTCCAAATACATTCTGTGAGGTGAGTATCAGCCTGATACCAAAAACAGATAAAGACACGTCACAAAAAAAGAGAACTACAGGCCAATATCTCTCATGAATATAGATGCAAAAATCCTCAACAAAATATTAGCAAACTGAATCCAACAATATATTTTTAAAAACCATACACCACAATCAAGTGGGATTATTCCCAGGATGCAAGGGTGGTTTAGTATTCACAAAACAATCAACATGATAATGTCACATAAATAAGAGAAATGATAAAAACCGTATGATCATTTCAATAAATGCAGAAAAAGCACTCAACAAAGTACACCATCCATTCATGATAAAAACTCTCTGCAAAGCAGGTCTAGAGGGAACATACCTCAATGTAATAAAGGCCTTTTATGAAAAACCCACAGCCAACATCATACTCAATGTTGAAAAACTGAGAGGTTTTCCCCTAAGGTCAGGAAAAAGAAAGGATGTCCATTTTCACCACTTTTATTCAACATAGTACTGGAAGTCCTAGCCACAGCAATCAGACAACATTAAAAAAAAAAAAAAAAAAAAAGCATCCAAACTGGTAAGGAAGAAGTCAAATTCTCATTATTTGCAGACGACATATTATATATAAGAAACCCTAAAGGCTCCACCAAAAAACTACTAGAACGGATAAATGAATTCAGCAAAGTCTCAGGATACAAATCAGTGTACAGAAATCTGTTGCAGGTCTATACATGAGTAATGAAGCAGCAGTAAGTGAAATTAAGAAAACAGTTCCATTTACAATTGTACCAAAAACGACAAAATACCTAGGAATAAACTTAACCAAAGAGGTGTCTGAAAACCACAAAACACTGATGAAAGAAACTCAATACGACTCAGAGAAATGGAAAGACATTCCATGTTCATAGATGCAAAGAACTAATATTGTTAAAATGTCCATACTGCCCAAAGCAATCTACAGATTTAATGTAATCCCTATCAAAATACCAATAGCATTTTTCACAGAACTAGAACAAATGATCCTAACATTTGTATAGAGCCACAAAAGACCTCAAAATAGCCAAAGCAATCTTGAAAACAAAACTGAACGTATCACAATTCCAGATTTCAAGTTATATTACAAAGCAATAGTAATTAAAACAGTATGGTACTGGCATAAAAAAAGACAAATAGATCAAATGAATAGAACAGAAAACCCAGAAATAAACCCCAAAATTATATAGTCAACTAATCTTTGGCAAATGAGGAATGAATATACAATGGGAAAAAGACAGTCTCTTCAACAAATGGTGATGGGAAAACTGGACAGCTCCATACAAAAGAATGAAACTGGGCCACTTTCTTACACCATACACCAAAATAAACTCAAAATGGATCAAAGACCTAAATGTGATACCAAAACCATAAAAATCCTTGAAGAGTACATAGGCAGTAATTTCCCTGACATCAGCCAAAGCAACATTTTTCTAGACATGTCTCCTGAGTCAAGGGAAATAAAAACAAAAATAAAGGGGGCGCCTGGGTGGCGCAGTCGGTTAGGCGTCCGACTTCAGCCAGGTCACGATCTCGCGGTCTGTGAGTTCGAGCCCCGCGTCGGGCTCTGGGCTGATGGCTCGGAGCCTGGAGCCTGTTTCCGATTCTGTGTCTCCCTCTCTCTCTGACCCCCCCCCCGTTCATGCTCTGTCTCTGTCTCAAAAATAAATAAATGTTAAAAAAAAAAAATTAAAAAAAATAAAAAATAAAAAAAAATAATAATAAAGTATTGGGACTTCATCAAGACAAAAAGCTTCTGTGCAGCAAAGGAAACAATCAACAAAACTAAAAGGCAACCTCCTGCTTGGGAGAGGATACTGGCATATTCAATAAAAGGTTAGTATCCAAAGCATACAAAGAACTGATACAACTCAACACCAAAAAAAGAACAAAACAAATAAATAATCCAATTAAAAAATGGGCAGAAGATATGAACAGACATTTCTAAAAAGAAGACATACAGATAGCCAACAGACACATAAAAAGATGTTCAACATCGTCGTAGACTCTGGGTCTGGAGTTCTCTCTTGTCCAGCAAGACAGGGGAGGCAGGACTAAAATGCGAGAGAGGCTAATGTCCTGGAGGAGACAAGAGCCCCGAGTAAGCGTCCTTGCTCAGTTTTTATTAGGATCAGAAGGCTTACAAATGTGATGGACGTGCAGAAAGAGACAATGAAACCGTGAACATTAACTCATGTGAGTGGGAGAAAGGGGATTTTGAAGATATGGGGTGTTAGGGGTTTGGGTCAGTACAAAACAAAATCCAGGCACCAAGGATATGGTTGTTTTTGGAAGGCAGGAGGCACCTCATCTCTTTATCTTAGCTTGCCTAGGGGATAGACATGATAGTGCCTGCTACCTCAGGGTCAACAAGGCACCTTTCTTTTGCTAATTAGCTCTGCTCTGGGCAACTTCTCTCTCCTGTGGTCTATAGCCCATTTACTCGTTTACCTATTTTGGTCCTTTCCTCCTGTGAAAGCAGCTTTCTGCTATTATACTAAGGGGCTGGAGGAGTGGGGAGGTGAGGGGTGCATCTGCCCTGACGACCTAGATCTTGATAAACGATTCTTCTGCTTTCATCCTGAGGCTTCCTATTCATTCCTATGTGCCTTGTTAACTCAGGGAATTCCTAAGCTTATTCCCCACACATTACTGTCATCAGGAAAATGCAAATCAAAACTCTGAGATATCACCTCACACCTGACAGAATGGCTAAACAAAAACACAAGAAGCAAGTGTTGGTGAGGATGTGGAAAAAAGGGAACACTCTTGCACTGTTGGTGGGAATGAAAGTTGGTGCAGCCACTGTGGAACACAATATGGAGTTTCTTCAAAAAATTAAAAATAGAGCTACCCTATGATCCAGGAATCACACTACTGGGTGTTTACCCAAAAAATACAAACACACTAACTCAAAGGGATACCTGCACCCCTGTGTTTACAGCAGCGTTGTTTACAATAGCCAAACTATGGAAGTAGCCCAAGTGTCCACCAACTAAAGAATGGATAAAGATATGGTATATAGTCAATGGAATATTATTCAGCTATTAAAATAAATGAAATCTTGCCATTTGCAACAACACGGATGGAGCTAAAGAGTATAATGCTAAGTGAAGTCAGTCAGAGAAAGACAAATACCATATGATTTCACTCATATGTGGAATTTAAAAAACAAAATAAACAAGCAAAGGGGAAAAAAGCAAACCAGGAAACAGACTCTTAATAGAGAACACTCTGTTGGTTACCAGAGGGGAGATGGGGGCGGGGACTGGGGATGGGGATTAAAGAGTACACTTAACATGCTGAAAAAAATAAAATGAAATGAAATTAGTGCTCGCTTTGGCAGCCCATACGCTAAAATTGGAACAATACAGAGAAGATTAGCCTGGCCCCGTACAATTCGTGCAAATTCGTGAAGCTTCCATATATTTGCATCGTTCCCCCAGCAAACTGCTACCCTTTGCAGATTAACTCAGAGGAAACAATAGGAGTCAAAACACGACATGCCACACTGAATGATGAAATTGTGATATTTTGCTAGAGAGAAATTTTTTTAATGAAATTAAAAAAATAAAAAGAATCTCAGGTGATGGATGGGCACACGGCATCAGAGGTCGGGGGAACCCACAGCATCCAGACCAAGCCTTGACCAGAATCAGCCCCAGCTTTCACAACAGTGTTGCACACTGGAGGAGCCCCAGCCCCCTCTCCATTCTCCACTCCTCGGACCCCCACCACAACCCACAGGGGCCACAGAAGGGGACTTTAGGGCTCTTTTACCTTGTTTTACCACACGCTAGTAAGGTCAGCATCGTCCTTTGGAGAACTTCCGCAGTGGGCGCAGGCTTGTACGTCCCTTGTACTGCACCTGAAAGTACAACGCTGCAGGTGTCTGACGTCCTATTGTAGTTCTGCCTTTACAAGCCAAGTAAAGACCGGAAAGTGAGGCTGAGGTGAGAAGAAAGTATCCTTTCTAAGTTCATAGCTATCCGATTACTAGCATAATTGCTCGGCACCTGGTCCTCAGGTTAATTGTGGGGGTGGGGCCTAAAATAATGTAAGGAAAGCACATAATGAGACTAAAGACCAGTTCTGTCCACACTTGCTGCCTGTGGGGTGACCTTGTATGGTCCCCTGAGGTCATTGAGCCTCAGTCCTGGGTTAACCCGCTGACCTGACCACCTCATGATACCCAGATGCAGTAACGCGCATGAAAGGATAGTAGGACACCATAGAGATGTTTTATGTAAAAGAACAAGACAGAATAAAGAAAACAAAACAAAATCGTTTGTCAGGTGGTATATTAGCGGCCTAGGCCAGCATAACAAAGTACCACAAACTGAACGACTTAAAACAACGGACATTTATTGTCTCTGGTTCTAGAGTCTGGAAGGCTAAAATCAAGGTGTTGGCAGAGTCCTGCTCCCCCTGAAGGTGCTAGGGAAGGAACTGCCCCATGCCTTTCTCATCTTCTGGTGGCCCCAGGTATTCTTTGGCTTGTAACTACATCACCCCAATGTTCCATGTTCACATGGCTCTTCCCTATGTCTTCACATTATTTTCCCTCCAGGTGTGTCCGTCCATTTCTAAAATGTACCTGGGGAGGCGTCTTGGTGACTCAGTTAAGCATTCCACCTTGATCTCAGCTCAGGTCTTGATCTCAGGGTTGTGAGTTCGAGCCCACGCCTAGTGTGGAGACGACTTTAAAAAAAGGTTGGGGGGGCGTGCAGATAAAATGCACCTGGGATTTTGGTTTTATTCGAGTATGGTGAGCCAACAGATCAGGGGATGGTTGCCATTGGAAACACGGTTTGTGGGGCACCTGGGTGGCTCAGTCGGTTGAGCGCCCAACTCTTGATTCTGGCTCAGGGTGTGATCTCCCATTTCATGAGTTCAAGCCCCACATGGGGCTCTGCACTGACAATGAAGAGCCTGCTTGGGATTCAGTCTCTCCCTGTCTCTGCTCCTCCCCCGCTTGTTCTCTCTCTCTCAAAATAGATAAAGAAGCTTTAAAAAAAGAGTACTCATTACGGTTTTCGTGGGAAGGGAGGAGGAAGGCAAGGTGAGCAAGCTGAGGAGGCTTAGGATTGGACAGTTAGAATAATTTCGGCAAGCTCTGGGCCGTGGGGATGGTCTCTAGATGGCTAGTTCTTGGCCTCAAGGTGACTAGGAATATTGCCTCCTGGGATGTGAGAGCCAGATGGAGGAGGTGAAGTGTGGGCTCTGGAATGCTTAGTTTGCAAGGCAGGTCTCTGTGTAAGTCCTTTGCTATCTCTGGGAATTGGCCAATCATGGGAGGGCACCTTCACCACAGTCACTGAAGCTTCAGATGTCAGAGCATCAAGAATCCAGAAAATTAGAAAATATAATTAATACAGTCTGTGTCCAGGGGCACCTGGGTGGCTCAGTCGGTTGAGCGTCCGATTTCGGCTCAGGTAATGATCTCGTGGTTCATGGGTTCAAGCCCCGCGTTGGGCTCTGTGCTGACAGCTCGGAGCCTGGAGCCTGCTTCGGATTCTGTGTCTCCTTCTCTCTCTGCCCCTCCCTGGCTCATGCTCTCTCTCTCTCCCAAAAGTGAATAAACATTAAAAAGAAAGTTTTAAATATACTGTGTCCAAATTTCCTTTTTTATAAGGGCAACAGTCATATTGAAGTAGGGCTCACCCTAATGACCTCAGTTTAACTTGGTTACCTCTGTAAAGACCCTATTTCCAAATAAGACCACTTTCTGAGGTATTGGAGAGTTCAACATATCTTTTTTACAGGACTTAATTCAACCATACAGACGAGGAACAGTAAGCTTTTTCAGTAAAGGGCCTGATAGTGAATGTTTTAGGGTAGGGGGCCATAATTCCTCTGTCACAACTATTCAGTCGCTGTTGTAGCAGGAAAGCAGCCAAAGACAATATGTAAATAAATGAGCATGGTTGTGTTGCAATAAAACTTTATTTACAGAAACAGGCAGTGAGCCATACATGGCTCACAGGCCATACTTTACCAACCCCTTGATAGAGACAAATTTTCAAAACAAGAAAAAATGAGTGTAGTAGATAGCCTTTCTGAGAGAGGGGATTCAGCCAGAGAAACAGAGGTCAGGAGCAAAATTTGAGTCCCCAGAAGTATTAGGGGTGAAGTCAAGGCAGGTCTAAGCCCAGGGTCTAGGCTCAGGCACGTGTGTTCAAAATGAGAGAAGACAGAGCAGGCTGGACCCCTCACAGGTGCTAGGCACTGATCCTATAGAAAGACTGAATGGCTTTGCCAAGAGTCAGGGGTAGTGGAGGCCGGAAAACAAACACAGGTGATCTCACTGAGGCGGAGTTTGTAATCACCAACTTACACACCTCCCAGGCCGGGGGGTCTGACTCCAGAAGACAAGACTATGGGGGCTGGGCATCTCGAGGGCCAGAGAGCCTGGACAGAGATTGTGGAGAGCAGAAACAGAGTCCATAATGTCAGGCTCGCCACTGAAACTTGTTTGGGGAAGGGGCTTTAGAAATACCCTCCCCACAAAAGCAGCCAAAGATGGGGCACCTGTACTGAGTTCACAAAGGCTCTCTGAATTGTGTTAAACAGCAATTAATAAGTAAACACTCAGGGTTGCAAAGAAATATAAACAGAAAGGTCAGGATACTAATGGCAAGTCGCTAATTGTGCTTG